>NC_053452.1:98169840-98835237 GCF_015227805.2 Hirundo rustica | reverse complement strand
AATTTTTTAAAACCAATGATAGAAGGAAGATAAGTAGATTTTTCCATTGAAATGATTGTGGGCATTTTGATTGAGAGCCTTTCTGTGAGATTTCCAATTCTTTTATTTGACTTAATAAATCACATGATTGTTTTCTGTTCCAGATTATTTATGTCCTAGGTTTAGTTTATCTGATTTCTTAATAGTAAGCTCTGTTATTTATTCTTCACACATCTTACTTTAGAATTATCATCCATTAACATTCTGCAGAAAACAAGATCTCATTCTCAAATGGTGACTACTGACTCTAAATAGCAATGTATAGAACTGACTCTAAATAGCAATGTATAGAACTGAAAGCACACAGTGTGGGGTTCTGTAATAAAGAACACTGACTTCAGCAGACAACTTATTTCAAGTAGTAATGCAGCCACATTAAGCAATCAAAACCTTTATAACACTTAATGTATTGTATTTCTTTGTTGTTTTAAAAAGACTCAACTAATTTTCTCATTGAACTACAAATCAGATGATGCTTTCAGGAACAGCTGTAAGTATTGTGTCCATCCCGTGTTTCTGTCAAGACTTGAACATTTTTGAAACTGGGAGATTGGAGAAGTGTGATGTGTGTCCATTATTAATAGCTGTTTTCTGAAGTTGCTTAAAGAAGTGATAAAATGTGGCATTGAAGAGAAGTGGAATTATGTACATTTTCCATTTCCTAGCTCACTGGATGAGCTAATGAAATAGGGTGAAATTTCCTCCTTTATATTGGGAAGGATACTGGATTCTTTTACTCTCTCATTTTTGCAAAGAGTTATTGTAACTGAAATATGAAAAAAAAAAAAAGTAGTAGTTGCAAATAGAAGAGCACTTTGTCATAGCTCTCCTGATCTTTGATTTTTGTTAAGATTTTTATGTAGGAAGTTTGAGGAATATAAATTTCTTTTTTCAAATGCACTGAAAAATCATTCCACAGTATCCAGTTATCATCCTCTGTTATGTTTTTGAGACATTGGGACTCTTGTTTATTCTTTTACTTAACTACTTGATAGTTAATGCTACGGCCTGAAAGTCACAGATGACACCAGCAATCTTGCTCTGTGTTTTAAAATACAAATGATGTGCTGGTGTTTGCTTCTCTTTGCTCATGAGGGGATAAAAGTTAGCAAATTAATGTAATATGCAAAGTTTTTTGATAACTTCTGGAGAGTGCTAAGAATTCTGCATGAGAAATGGGTATGTGCATTCAGCTGCTAGCAATGGGTTATTTCTGGGGTCAAGGTTCAAACAGAAAGTTTAAGCCATTGTCATGGGTTGGCACAGTTTGATTTTTGTTTAGGGAGGAATGTGAAGTGTTGCCCTGTCAGGACCTTGGGATTGTTTTAGAAAGGACAGGGGCCTATTAGAAGCTAATTTTAGATACTGGCATGTGTTTTGACCACTAAGAATGTTGGATGCGAGTTTGAGCAGTACCCATATAAATCCTGATTTCAAGTCAGCCCTTTACCCTTTGGCCAGAGAGAGGTAGCATCATACAGCAGCCGGGGGTCAGCCGGGCCGGGCTGTGCCTCCGGGCCCCATCTGCTGCCAGCAAGCGGGGGCGGGCAGGGCCCAGGCCCCTGATGGCAGCTACGGGCCTGGCTGGGCCAGGGCCCACCCGAGTTAAACTGAGGGGTGGGCAAAAAAGGCATTTATGATCCTGCCTGGATTTTTTTTTATTCCTGACTGCCCAGGTCCTCTGATCTCTGGTCTTTCAGCATAAGTTCTCCCTGCCCGCCCCCCATCATTGTGGCCTTGAAAATCTAGCTATGAGCTGCAGTGTGAGAGGAAAAGAGTCTGGGCAGATTTAACCCTTTCCTGGCAATATGAAGCTTCCAAGGCCTAACCCTTCCCTGAGAGAGAGAAGAAAGAGACAGAGTGGACATAGAAAAGACACCACATGAAGTCAGTGGAGCAAGAGTGAAAGAACTGATAAAGATTATTGGAAGGAGGGATTGAGGATGTGGACATTTTTAACTGGACTTGTCTGGTGCAAACTGTGGAGAAATGGACTGTTTCTTGTAACATCTTAATGTTGTTTGGGGGAATGCTGGTTCTAGTCAAAGGTTGGGGATTGATATAATTGAAATTTAAGTGAGAATCTGGAACAGAGTAAGCCCCTTGCTCCTGGGGTAAAAGGAGGTCTCAGCCTTTGAGACAAAGACGATTTTAGAGAGAGTGATTTGAAGCCCTCGGCTCCTGGGGTAAAAGGAAATTTCTATTTCTTTTGAGACAGAGATGATTTTAGAGATAGAAGAAGAGAATCCTTGTTTTTACTAGAAGAAGTATTTTTAAAACAGTACCCCAGATACACTGAGAGGCCCATGAGTAGCCAGGGGAAACGCTGCTCATGGGTAGAACTGCACAATCTGCAAAATCTCTGGGTGATTGCAGATTTGTGACATTGGGAGCCACGAGACTGCTGTAGTCTTGTGGCGAGTGTCTCCATGGTACTCTAGAGAGACTCCTCTCCCAAAGTGATGAAAGATTATGTTTAAATGGTGCAACTGACTGAAAATCACAAGTAGTGTCTCTCTGTTGTTTTGTAAGAAAGTTAATAGTTTGTGAGGGCAGGGGAGAGTGTTTTGAAGTTTCATTTTCTTTTTCCCTCTTTTTCCATTCTTTTAGTGTGTATTAGTAGAACTATTTGCTTATTTTTAAGCTTAAGCCTGCTTTGCTTCTCCTGATTCTCTCCCACAAGAAAAGAAAGAAACACTAAAAGCACTATACTAAATTTAGTAAACAGAATTTGCGAATGTAAAACCACTACATTAATTGGTGTTTCATCCTGGTTTTAACTAAAACCATTGCAGCCATCTCTGTGTATTTGAGAAGAGCGCTGATGTAATAACACGTGGAAGTTTTTAGTATTCTGGTTGAGATGCCTTGAATTGGTATACCGGAAGTCTTAATGAAAACTCAAAAAATCTCTGTATGGGGAAGTTCCTGCATTTGATTTGGTTTTGCTGATTTTTTTTTTTTTTTTCCTCTTGTTAATTTTCAAGAGAGTATTTTAACTACTTCTGTAAAATCCCACACCATCATGCTTAGATTTGAAGTTTTTTTCCCCATGTTTGTGGATATGTAAATGTGTATTGGTTGTTTTTCTCCTGAACCATACAGGTAGGAAACCTCATTTTGAAATAGAAACAGTCTGGCCCTGTTACTGTGAGCAGGATTTTTATTTTTTTTTTTTTCCATCTTCATGGATATATGAAATATTTTTATTTGTCCTTGACTTGTAAATGAAAGAGGCATAAAGAGATGGAACTTAAAATGCATTTATTTTTGTTACACCTAGTGGAAAATGGTGTCATGTACTCATGAGTCATAATAGCTATGCTTCTATGTCAGTAAAAAATAATTTCCTTGTTGTCCACTAGATTATTTTCTTTAGGTGCTTACTTTTGATAAAATCAGATTTTTTGCTCATAAATGGCTGAACTTGCAGCAACTACAATTCAGTCATTGTTTTGAGATGAGCTTTTGCTTTTCGAAACTCTAGGCAAAATATGTCAAAAGTACCAAGTATAGCGCATTTTGATGATTGGATGCAGACTCTCCACTCATATTTTTGGCTTTACTGCCCTTTTACATAAAGCCCATCAGAATATTTACTATTTGCTGACATTGATTCTGCATATCGTTAAATTCTATGCTTTCAAGAAAAGAATGTCCCCCTAAAGAGTAAAAATAAAATGGCTCAGATAGCTGTCTTGCTCACAAGAAGTCACAGAGAAATTTAAATCTTTCCTGAATATGCAATTTGAGAACTATATTCCCTAAACAGTCAGTAAAGTTAAATTAAATGGTGCTCTGTAGTCTTCATTTAAGATATTTTACTCGAGTGTCAATGTATAATTAGGTTTTAAAAAGGAAAAGACGTTCCTGACTCTGAAGTCAAGATGAAGGAAACAGCCTTTTTTTTGTTAGCATCAGTATTTACAACTCTTTCTAATATTGGCATTGAAAAAATACAAGGCTTTATTAATGATGCATTCTCAATTATAACATTAGCTAGAATAATGGTGGTTCCAGTAGCATTGGAACAATTGTGTCTTTGGATATTTAGCAGAAATTCCATTTGCTATGACATTTTGTCTTAATACAAAGAAAAAATTGTGAAACTTTTTCTCTGCCCTGCCTCAAGCACACACTTCAAAAGTATTGACTTAATCATATAATTACAAAGGGAGAACTTACTAGGCTCGGTTCCTGTCTCGATTTTAGTGGTCTCCCCTCCTCATCAATCATGAATATGCTGCTTAGGAAATTTTATACTGTTACAACTGGAGATGATTTTATTCTCAAGTGATTGGCTTACTAGTTATGTATAAACTTGTCCAGCCTCCAGAAAAGATCAGGAATTTACTATGCTGGAGGCACAGCATTTGCCTGTGTAGCACCAATATTGTGTGTTAGAAATGTATTAAGACCATCCCGGTGTAACTGACATTGCTAAGAGACAAGATGTGTCTGGAGGAGACACTGAGAAGTGGCTCCTCTTTTTGCCAATGTGTTTGGCAGCTATTTGATGTTGTGAGAATTTGGAATGTTGTATTTTATTACAGATTCCCTAACTGAAGAGAGAAAGTGCATAAATACGTGAGAGAAGCTAAGTATAAGAGGAGAAAAGAAGTATTATAGTCTAAATATCTCGGGGACAGGGGAAGAAGGCTTTGTAAAATTAATATCTGAGGTATTCAGAAGAACTCATGCACTATTAGTCAGGTTTGGGACATGTTGATGCATAATTTTTCTCTTCTGCTGCAGCAAATCCACTGAATTAAAATGGGTGTGGGTTTGTTTGGTTTTTTTCCTCTTAAAGAGAATAAGATTGTTGCTGACAGCTCTAAAGTAGGTAAAAATCAAGGGGAGAAATGAGTTTGGTAGTCTTCTAGCTTTAAAAGTTGGATTATTAAAGTTCTGTGTGATACAGATTAGGTCTTAAAAAACCTAAAGCGTTGGAGTCTTGAGAGAACACCGCAATTTAGAGATGGGTTTTGGGTGATGATAATAAGAGTGACAATTATAGTGCTAGTTGCCTTGTAATTTGTTTAATGCCTAATCTCTGAAAATTTACATGTGCTTATTTGCCTATAATATTTTTAATATCCTAAAGTTATATTCAGCAGAAAGCAGAAATCATGTAATTTGCTTTACAGTAGCCCAGTATTAAAAAGGACGATGCTACATTTAGTGGAAAATCCCTGTCAGAACAATTCTAGGAACTTCGCACCTTTCTTCTTTTTTTGCTGTTCTGACTAGTTGAAGTCAATTGACTATTCTCTTTTTTATTACTTTCATTAAATTAAAATGGGACAAGAGTGACACTTCTAAAAAGTGAATAAGAAAGGTGATAAAGTAATTAAGGAGATCACAGCATTTCTTAGTAGAAATGCACATTTAAATATCAGAAAAGAAGAATTATGGGGTGGGTTGAGGGTCAAGAGCATACCCTCCAAATAATGATATGATCCAACGAGAATAATGGTACACTAAATATAATAAATAAGTTTAAAAATGAAGATATATTAGTCTTCAAGAAGTTGGTATCTAACCAAGCACTCTCTTCAACTGCTAAGGGGAAAAGCATTTCACATGTGTATTCCTTCTCCAAGTTTGAGAGAAGCTTGCTTCATTATTTGGAAGAGCATCCCAGCCTACTCTAGGTTAATTCTTTCATTGTGAAAAGGTGAAATGCCAAAACCCTGTAAATCACACTAAAGGGTAGTCACTTGGGAAATAGAACAGTGGAGACCTGACAAAGTTATTTCACTGGAAAATTATCTGTATACAGTTTCAATACTACTCAAGTTTCAGGCTGTAGGAGGGGAATTCAGAAAGCCATTTCATGGACTTTGACTTGTGTTCTGAGGCAACAAGAAGTACCAATAGTCAGTGGACTAGGGTGTGTCTAATAATTTCTGTATGTAAAAGAGGTGATGGAAGCCTCAGCTCTAAAAATGGCCAAAAAAATTTGGATCCCTGCATTGATACGATGATTAAAATGATATTGGGTTATACTTAAAAATATGTTGATTATGCCCTTTTTGTTATTCCAGCTTATCATACACTGTTATGAGGTGTTTGAAAAATTTCTGAGTTAGGTGGATGCAGGTTAAATATGGGTTTAGGGGTGGGGTAGTCATCCTTGCATTTGCTTTGTTTTGTACAGAACTTCTTTTTAATTTCTTGCCTTGTTTATATATCCCTCCATATCCCTCCCTTTCTCTCACCTGCTGTTTTAGGATACTGTTAATGTGGAGGCAGACTGTTTCCTGTGGATTTATAAAGTAAACTTCAGCTACATCATTAAAGGAATGGGAAATTCAGGGGGATATTTCTGTAAGCTATTTAAAGAGTTCTGCAGCCATTTGCCTGTTTGTCAGCAATGGATGACTTCTTTCTGAGTGACTCTTGGATCTGGTCTCTGTGGACCAGAATACTAAGTAAAGAGTTGAAATGAGTGACCATGGTGTTGAATTTGAGGAAAGCTGTCATTCTAAGATAATGTTTTATAAATATAATTATAGTTTATACCACATTATTTGCAAAACCTAAATATAGCTTTCATTATAGCCTATAAGCTAGGATTAATCCCCAAATTTATGCATTGTTCTGAGTTACAGATGAATCTATTTAGCATGTCAGCAAAGAAACTAGTTGGTTGTTAGGATTTTGATACTGCGTAATGGCTGGCTGCTTGGGTAGTTACTATGTTCTGTTAGATATTCTCCAGATGGTTAAAGATGGTAAAATGGCTTGAGAGGTCAAGGGTTAAGGCAAACTGCTGGTGGGTTTGCATGACATGGTGGGGACATAATGGGGAGGAAATATAAAAATGATCCAGACCAAAAAGTCTCCATAGGTGGAAAAATAGTTTGTGTGCTGATACTCCAGTTGGATCTAGGTAGTGGTCTCCATTACTGCAAATGTGAATTTTCAGGATGTTATTGTATGCAGCTACCATGGGTGCAGGGGAGAGATAGGGGCAAAAGTGATCCATGTCTCACAAGGTTATTGTAGTCAATTGCACTGTTGCCTGTCGCAGGTCTAATAGGGGAAATGCTTTCTGAAAGACAAAGTGAGGAAATAACTCAGGGATACGCGAAAAGCTGGTAGAATAGCTTCTGGGCAATCAGTTCTGTGGGAGGCTGGCAAAATGTTAGAGTTGAGATATGGCCCTTAGCTGTTAGCAGACATTTAGTGTCTGTCAATACAAAAATCTACTGCTGTGATTAAGTATCTGCATGTTCTGGGTTTTGATTAGCATTTTTGGTGTTGCATTTTGTTTCTTCTTTATCTGTGCAAACTTCCGCTATTTTCCTGAGGCCTTGTATTTCTTCCTTTGCACGGCATTTTCTGAAAGGATCAGTGAAATAATTTGCAAAGTCTTATATTGTTGGATCTAACTTCTAGTTTTGATGTTGCTGTAAGATGAACAGTGGTCTAGAGATCTCAGCTTCTCTTTTAGCTGTTATGAACTGTGCCAGCAAACTAAACAGAATGATTATGCTGACTGTTTATGCAATTGTGGATTGGGTTGAAAGGGTATTTTCATGACCACAAGAGTACTTTTAAGTAATTGAAAACCTGAAAATTAGTATGTCACAATATAGATGATAAAAAATAACGGCATTCAAGTCTGATGTTTGGAATGATTTACTCTAATGATGCCAGGTAGGGTGGAAGCAGATGTGAAATGTGTGTGTATGAGCTGTGTCAACACTGAAAACAATTCAAGAAAACAACCCTTAACTGTGAGGGATAGAACCTGCTGGCTGTGAAAGTCTTAATGTTCAATAATCAGATTTTGGTATCAGTCAGCTGACTGCATGTTTGTTGGTTTTTTTTTTTTTTTTTTTTTTCTTTTTTCTTTTTTTTTTTTTTTTTGTTTGTTTGGATGGTTGTTTTTTTTACAGCAATATTGTTATAAATTTGCTAGAAATTGTAACCTGTAGAGTAAAATAAATAATCTCAGGATATTAGACTATTATTTTCAGGTTATATATGTATTCTAATAACTTGGAACAAGGCCATGGCATTGACCTAGGGGCTGAGTTGCAGTAGAGCCTACTGTTACTCTGTGAGGGTACTCCCTGAGCGGTTTTGGTGTGGGCCAAGTTACAGTGTACTTTCAGACAATGATGCCCAGACGTAGTCCAAGAAATTAATGAGTAGTTGGAGTGTAGTCACCTTCTTTTAACTTAACCTGCAAAAAAATTCAGCTTGATTGTGCTTTCTGATCTCAGGGCTGGAGACCTGTAGTTGATACTATCTTAAGTAAGTTGCCAAAAAATAAAATACCTGTTGTGATTCCCCATTCCAGACTTTTCGTTTTGGAGAATATATTGAAGGGAAACATGCAAGTACTTCAGAAATTAGATGAAAGATGTGATAAAGATGTATATGAAATAAATTATGGTATGATGATCTGGTCAAGAATTTCTGTTCTGTTGATCTCACTAATATGGTGGTTCTGTTGTGTGACTTATTCCAAAAAATTAAGAGTAATCATTAGATAATTTCAGCCTTCTAGAGAAGAGGATATTTTGAAACAGTTATCCTTTTTTTTTTAGCATTTTTACAGTGTTTGGTGCTATGGGGTGGTTTTGTTGTGATAAGGATTAGTAGGGGTTGTGTAGGTTCGCTGTTTTAAAGAATCTTGATGAATTAAAGTGAAAGTTTCATGCTGCTCAATTTGAAGAGACTGTTTAATTACTGGGTATTAGGTGCACACATTCATTGAGGCAAAATTAAGTTTCTAGCAATGATAATTGTCTTAATTTGTACTAGTTCTTTCTTCTGAAGAAAGTACTTTTTTCCTATCTGCTTTCAGATACCAAATTCTGAATCAGATCATGAGCTGGAATTGTTTGCCAGTTTGGTTATTTCTGAGTTAGTAGAAATAATTTCTGATTTCTGACTTCATTATCTGGTTTTCATGAGGCTGTGAAACAATCACTTCTCTTCTATTCTCAGTGCCCTTTATAACGATGTCAATGTTTTGCTGACTTCCTCATCTGCTGCTGCACATAAGGCTCTGAAAACTGTCAGTCTTGATATAAAGAGCTTTTTCCTGAACTGTAACTACCCCTTTAGAGTACAACATCATGTTGGGATGGCTTGAACTGTTTTTCTCTACGTGCATTAACTAACTTTTGTAAACAGAGGAGCTCATCTTTTGAGTCCATCTATTCTCACTTTTTGCGTGGCATGAAATTACCTAAAAGTGTCAGGTCTGCAAGACTGAGTAGTTGACACTGTTACACTAATAAAGCTGTTTCAGGAGCTCACAGTGGAATGCCTCCTCTGGTTTTAACTTTAGCATTTCAGATAATTTTTTGTGTTAAATCCATTAGATAGAGCTACATGGATTCTTTTCACTAGGAATAGGTAAAACTAAATTTAAAAGTAGAATCTTTATCTAATCTAAATTCAAAAGCATAATTAGTAAGTTTCTATGTTGCTGTTATCTTTTGTATTTGTGCTTGCCCCTGCTTCTCCTAAGCATTCAAATTCTTATTCAAATCTATGGAAGTGTATCTGGAAACTCATTTATTGTCCCCGGTCAAATGAATTTCTAAACTCCTACAAAAATAAGTTCTGCACTTCTGTTTCATGTAGGGACATAGAAAGCCACCAGAGGGCAAAAAGAAGTGCGACTGGACAAAGCTGTTACCTGGAAATTTCCACATGCAGGCAGGCATGTGTGCACACATCCTGGTTTTCACTTGGATTTTTTCAAACAAGATAGGTGCCCTGATGTAGTGGTTATGAAGACTGCATACAAATAGCTTGCATTTGTAGATCCAAAGCATACAAACACAAAACTGATGTTTAATTTAGTTAAAAATAGGTTGCCTTTAAAATCCATTATTTCAAAACAATAAATCTGCTATGAGTTATGGCTGTCTGGTGCATTGCACTTTCACACTGTGAACTCGTGTATTAAAAAAACTTTCTGCGGAGAAAATTCATCATTAAGGATACTGGAAATAATGCTGCTGGTGATGCTTCATCTCCTTAGTATTGAAGACAGCAGGTGACACTTTTGCTTTGCTATAATGAAAGCACTCTGTGTAGGGAAATCATTGGTACAGCCACAGGATATGCTACAGTCATTAAAATGGGCACAGAAGTGGAATGCATCTTTAAATATTCCTTCTTCTCAGCAGCAGTGGTGGGATATACAGAAGATTTATTCCCATAGTTTGAAGGAAGAAATAAATGTCCTTGGTGTTCTCCTAATGTTCTTTTAATTTTTTTTCCTAGGAATTCTAGTTGTTACATGTAATTTGAGTATTCCTTTACAAGTACCTTGCAGTAAGGTTTTAAGTGAAAAGGTTGCCTATCTGATCCATGTGATAAAAAAATGCTACACAAGTGATGAACAGCTTGAGAAATTGTTCCATGTTAATTTTGTTCAAATTTGAAGGCTTCTATGCATAGATGTATATTGAGTTCTGTCCAAATGAGAGGTACTGTAGCTGTCATATCAGTCTGTGGTATAACCTTACTTGTGTGTAAGACTGCTGCAGGAGTAAGCTCAGCAGTGTGTCAGCCACTCTGCATGTAAGAGCACATTCATAGTGAAAAATGCAGGAACTAGGGGACCATGGACCATGTATAATATCATTAACTTGAAGCACAGCTCTTTGTTATCCCTTGATTTAGGATTTCATCTTTATTTGACAGTGATTATCAGGATAATTGCAACATTTTTAGTATGAAGCAAAAAAGAATGATTGTCAGAAGAGGGAGGAGAGAAAATGACAAATTCAAGTATTACAGAATGGTCATGATATTGAAAAGAGTGCTTTAAATGCAGAAAGTGGAAATACTTCTGAATTAGTGCTGTCACTGAGGGATAATCTCTTGAATTATCAGACTGCTCTCTCACTGTTAGAAGGTTTAATTCTCTTCCCCTTTTTAAATTTTTTTTTTTAGCTTAGAACAAAAGAAGTGTTTTTCTGTCTCTAATTCAAAGTAGTTTTTTAACTCTATTTTCAAATATTGGTCTGAACTAATATAAAACACGGCAAGAGAACGTATTCTTTTGCCATCTCCCGTCAATGCTATTGTTGCGGTAAATAACATTTTGCAGAAACACATAAATTCTTACAGTTGGTGTTTAGGCATTCTTGTCCACTGATTTTGTTACATAAGTGAAAGTTAAAGGCTTGCTTTTCTCTCTATTAGCCTAGTTTTCTGTTAGACCTGAGAATTATTCCCAAGTAATGCAAGTGAAGCCAATTATGCTATGCAAGTTCTTTCCAGTAAACGTTAAGACATTTTGAAACCTCACTTTTTTTCCATTCCATATTTTGTGACCTTCTTTCTACCATGAAAGGATAGCCTGCTTTCATTTTCCATTATCCCATCCTTCTTGGAAACCTGGAGAGGCCCAGTGAGTGTTTCTTGCTTCATAATCTTTAGAGAATTATAAAGATTTTTTTCTAATTTCTTCCTTTTTTTTTCCCCCCCCTACTCTTGCTGACTTATCAACATCACAATTCAACTACTAGTGATATCTTAAATAGTTAGCAAAATGATATTTTTCTTTAATAAAGTAGCAAGTCAAGAGTCATTGTAGTTATCTGATTACATCGATTCTGTAACATATTCTATTATCTGCATGTTCTCATATGAAACCATTGAAAATGTTCTGAGGACTATTTTAGTTTGAGATTGTTTCCCCTGATTCTGGGTAATAGTTCCCAACCTTAATTCTCTTGTGTGAGGGGTTTTTTTTACTTTGTGTCATCAAACAAGCATTGATGTTTCTGACCATTAGACATAAAACTTAGGACATTTCTGCTACTGCAGCAATTTGAGTGACAGAGCTACAGGAAGTATGAGAATTTGAGGTTAATATTTGTGTCTCTTTTGATATTGTGAAAACTATTTTGCAGCTCAGCATAGTTTTATGATATCCGGGGTGCACATGCCATCTAGTAGACCAACAGCACTTCTCCACTGTTGCCACAACCTTCAGGACCCTTTCTGCAGAGTATTGCTGAACTTCAAGGTTCTTGTTGGTCTGTTTCTCCAGCCTGTTTCTGTCCCTCTGATGTTTCCCTGAAGTTGTTAGTGAAGATGCCGAACGGTGCTGGCCACACTACCAGCCCCTGCAACACACCAGTAGTGACTGCCTCCAGATGACTTTTATGCCACTGATCACAACCCTTTGAGAATGGCAGTTCAACCACTTTTGAACCCAACCCTCCTGTTCTTCAGTTTATCTGTGAGGATGTTATGACCAAAGGCTTGTTAAAGGTAAATAACATCAACTGCTCTCCCCATTTTTACCAAGCCTGTTTTAAATTTAATTTTCGCTGCAGAATGCAATCATATTTGTCAGACATGATATCTCCTTCATAAATCTGTTCTGAGTAATTACAGTCACTTTATGTTTAGAAATGTTTTTCAATTCTCTTAATCTGTCACTTTCCTGGGGACTAAGGGGAGACTGACTAGTATGTAGATCCTTCTTGCCCATCTTAAGTATAGGAATGCCATTTACTTTCTCAAAGTCCTCAGGAACCTCTCTCAAGCACCATGACCTTTCAGAGTTAATTGAAACTGGCCTCATAAATACATTGGCCATTCCTCAGTTCTTGTGAATTCATTACTAGGATCCAATTTCTTTAAATATTCCTTAACTTGGCATTCCCACTGGTCTTGGCAGCCTGGGATCCCTCAATCCTGAGGATAGCAAAGACCCCTCCAGTAGACACTGAGCTTATTAAAGTCTCACACAAGGACCAGGACTATAAATATGAAACTCCTTCCCATTGTCAGAAGGTTGTGTTATCCTTTGTTTCATCCTTCTCCTTTCTAGCAGACACCAACTTCATGTTGCCACTTTGGTCTACCTTCTAATCCTAAACCATAATCTCTCATTTGAGCTGGGAGCTTCAAACACTCCAGTTGCTGATGTTTATAAAGGGTGATTCTCTGTTTTCGCCTGGATCCATCCCTCCTAGAGATCCATGCCTCTAATCCCAGCAAGATTGTACACACCAATAAGATTCTGCATTTGAAATAAACATAAGGTGTACTTGGTCAATACTAGCAGAGGAATTGTATCCCATGCCTGAGCTGAAGATTTGACCCCAAGGTATCTCTGTGTTTGTTTCTATTTGGTTATGTTTTCATAATTACTTGTCTTAGATTATAAGCGTTTTTGGAAAAAGCTGTGTATCTTTCTCCATTTGAGTTCAATAAAAAAAATGTGGTGGGGTTTCTCTCCTTTGAGTGTTTCTGAGGTATAAACAAATGAGAACTGCATAGTTACTGCATATTAGCAGCCAACTAACAACATGATGTATTATTTGAATGCCCCGAGTTGAGAAAATTACTGACTAGCATAGGACAATATTCAGTCTTTTTGTTTCTCTACACTTTTTGGATGTGCTAGCTGTTGATACTTTGAACTATGAAAAATCCTAACCACAACTTATTTTTCTTATATTAGTGAAAATACCTTTCCTATTGTAGCTTTTTTCACTGGTCTGATGAACAGAAAACTGAGTGTATCTCAAAATAATGTATCTAGCTGGCAGTTGTATATGATTATTTTCTTCCATCAATTACTTTTGCTTGATGTGTGAGTACATCCTGGAAGCTAGCTACCCAAATTGTCCAGTTAATGTAAAGATACAAGCAGATTATGGTTCTGAGATCTAAGCTTTGAATCCCAAGTTATTGCTGGAGGAAATTTCAATGTGTGTTGGTTGTGGCCACACATCTGGATTACTGTTGAGGGGAAGTACCAAGTGGAGACCATGGAAGGCTGATGTACGGGGTAGTGAACCTACCTTTTCCAATTGAGCTAATTGGTTCCTTAAGCTTGAGGCAGCCACTTCAACTGCTTGTGTTGGATGGAATGGCATTTGTCCTGCTTGAGGTAGACTTATTACAAAAGTTCAGTTTTTCTTTGGAACTCCTATGGAATAGAATGGGAATGCTTGAGGCTATTTAGATATACTCTTGAATATGTAACTGTCTATTAAGGTGCCCAATTCAGTGGGGGGATGAGCTGTCTGCAGTCCCCATCAGCTTGTTAGGGAGTACAGTTTTTAATACTTTATGAAATATCAAGTGGGAACTTAAGTGCATTGGTTTCATTTCACCTTATTTCACTGACAGCTGCTATGGTTTTCTTGGTGATGAAAGTGAGTTACCTCCATGAGACAATTGTGTATGGGAAAGTAGCAATGTGGGCAATGCTGTTCAGCTCCACTCGCCTTTGTGATGATGGAAGCCAACATGTAAATATCCCTTATTAAGTTTTATTGGTGTACTTTGCAGCTTTCCTCAGCACAGAGTTAAATCTCACAAGTGATTTTTATATGGCCAGCCAATACCTTTTTGCTTGTGTGGCCCTCACTGTTGTTGCAGCTTTTACATTATTGCAGTAAAATTCTGCCTGAAGGGCAGCTTTCAGCTTACCAGTATAGTGATGGTTGTAGTTCTTTGCTTGGGCTGTCCCCATATGGCAGAGTTCCAGAACTGCAATCAGTGAATTTTGACCTTCTTCAAACAGGTGCATATCTGCAGAGTATATAATCAAAAAAGGTCTGTGCTCAAACGTTGTCTCAAATCACTTTGGGATAGCATAAGAAGCATCAGACTGTAAAAAAAGTGCAATTTATGCCTTTTCTAATTTGACTGCCTGCATTCTGCACACTGTCTCCTGTTCTTCCATGGAAAGTGATGGCTTTACCTGTCTCTCCATGTCATACCCCACACCTTTGCACACTCTTAGATTGTTCTGTGTTAGTATGCAGCAGGTGAGATTTTAAAGCCTCCTTGGACATCTGTATATACAATGCAAACATGTACTACTATTAGGATAAAGGATGAACTGCTGTGTTTCCATGTTTTGTGAGTTGGTTTTTTTTGGTGGGATAATAATTATTATTATTATTATTATTATTATTATTTGATTGTTTTATTGTTTAGTGGTTTTGTTTGTATGTTTTGCTTTTGGTTGGTTGGCTGGTGGGGGTTTTTTTGTTGTTTTGGTTTGGTGGTTTTTTTTGAAAGTCAGTATCTGGTTTTTGGTAGCTAAAAAATGCATTTAAGTAATAGAAAGAAAAATTAAACTGACTGTAGCTCTTATAAGTAGAATATTCTATATTCTGCATATATCTCATCCTCTGTATTTAATAAAAAAAAGTAAAATCAAAGACTACACCGGCTTTTAGGACAAAATATGAAGTTACTAACCCAGAAAACAAATGGTTTGTTTTCCCCCTGTTTTTTTTGCCTGTGAAGGACATGATGTTGAATAAACAGAATACGAGGGGGAGGGGAGGTTATTGATTAAAAAGGCTGAAAGGAATATTCTTTTTTTAAACAAAATATGCATACCTGACTAATTCTGTTTTTATTTCTTAATTCTATTAAACTCAAAGAAGGATGTTTACATTAATTGATTAGGAAGAGTGCTAACTGTTTGTCAGTGGAAGGGAGGAGGGTTCTGCACACTCGCTGGTTGTTCCTGTCATACCGAGAGCACTAATGGGCACCAGCTGGGCTTGTAGCTATAGCAGCTTCACCACTTCAGCCTTGCACAGCACGAGCTGCTGTGGCAATGCTGCAGAAGGGCCTCCTGTGCAGATTTAGGAAGTACACACTTCAGTTGTTGTTCCCTGGGCAACAGAATAACTGCAGACAGCTGGCTTTGCACCACCTGAGCTGATCAAAGAGCAAACCCTGTCAGGCACTGATACTTCAGCTCCTCCAGCTTCAGTGTGAATGTCTGCAGGCAGTGATGTAGGAAGCATTGTCATTCAGGTTTCAAGGTTAAACACAGGGGAATGAAGTAGAATGACAGCAAAAAGTGATATTAAAACATTGTTCCTGTAGGTAGTACAGATGATAGAGAATTAACTTTAAAATACTAAATTACTGGTGTACATATAAAATGTATTTTGGAATTATTCAAGAAGAGACTGGGAAGCTAGCAAAAATTGGCTTGAATTTTGGGAGAAGGAAGAACAATCAAGGGTGATATAGCGTGTGTTTCATTAAGAAAGGCCATAAAGAATGATTGAACACAAAGATTAAAGTGATATGTAAACTGATATGACTATGGAGGACCTTTATCAGGTATGCTGGAAGCTTCTGACAGGTCAGGACTGCAGCAGCCTGGTGGGTTTTAGTCAGAAGTGATGCCAGAAGCATGAAAGGTAGATGAACGAACAATAGCAAACTGTAATGTTGTTTGATGTGGACCTGTGTGATTGGGATTAAGATCCACTTGAATGTGTTGGATAAGAGTGGAGAGGTGGGCAGGCAGGTGGTAGCATTTTGTGAATGTCCATTTAACTCGTTTCTTGTACTTCTTTTATACTATAGTAATAACTACTTAACATTTTGCTTAAGAGGGGTGCTAACTTCTTAAAATACAGTTTTAAACTTTGTTGTGAAATAATAAAGATTATTTTTAATTACTCCTCTTAAAATAAGTTTCTCCTTTATTTTTTCTAATATCTGTATTTACTTCAAAAGATAGTATCTTCCCTTTTGGAGAAGTGGCTCCAGTGAGTGAACATGGGTGAGCAATAATACTGAGTTTTATCAAGTCCTAGATGTGCATCATTCCACACCTGAAAGAGGAAGGTGAACAGATTTGGTGTGTTTCTGAACGTACTCAGTCCTCATTTGCTGAAACTGCAAAATATTGATTAGTATCTACACTTCCATGGATGGTTTGGTTTTTATATTCCATATATTCTTTGGATTTTTTGTATTTCATATTTGTTTTAGTAATATTTGATGAAAATCTTTCTAAAGTAGTTTTGGGTGGGGTGTTTTGCCTTTTGTTTTGTTGGGAATTTTTTGGTTCGCCCTGGGGATTATTTTGGATTTTTTTGGTTAAAACTCAAACCACTAAACTTTTCGGTAGAGTAGTTTCTTTCTCTAGCTCTCTTACACAAAGCATATTTGAGGAGTGAGAATTTCAGTAAAGAATTCAGCATGAGAAAATAATGAAATTACTGGGTTGTTTTCAATTGGAAAATCACAGGTCTAACATAGCAAGTATGACATTTTGTTCTTTATAGTATAAAACCAAATAGAGGTCTAAGTAAGAGCCCTTACTCTCTATGGTGACAAATTAGACTGTATATTTCTTGTTTGGCTATTCTGATTTACTGCATCAGTGGTCCAGATATCAACTGGTTTCCTAGTATGTTTACTGCGGTTGTACGTTAAGTCCTTTTTAAAGCTGATATTTATTAAAAAGAATAAATTAAGGAGACTGTATAAACAGATTTTATGATATCTGATGTTAATTGCACTCTTTGTAGTTTTGCAGTCTGTGACATTTTCTGAAGAAATCTTTGTAATAATTTTGAATTACTTAAAATTTTAGGTTCTTTTGTCGAAGTCTGGAAATGTGACAAAGCTCACTTCTTCCATTCTGCAAGTCTTCAACTGTAGGAATTGCTGATGCAAAATTAAGAGCTGTGTGAAGTGCTCAGGCCATCCCTTCTAGCATAAAAACCTACTAGTTCATAAAAAATTGTTATTTTCTACAACAGCAGGAATGACTTCCAGTGTCCTGAACAACTGTATTGCATCTGGAATCAGCAGTGTTCCTATATTCACAGATTTTTCTTTTCGCATCTAGTCCAGAACTGAGTGTGTAGTTTTTAAGGAATTGATTTGTTGTGCATGAAGTAACTCTATCAAGGAATAGTAGGTACTTGTAGTTAACCTTACAGATGTTTCTTTTTGAATTCTGGTTAGTAACTTCCTGTTATTTTTAAATTTCAGGCAGATATTTTTTCCGCAGGCTTATTTCTTTCTCTTAATTTAAGTTGGAGCAATTCTCTACAGGGAACAGTGTTTGGAGGAAGATAGAGGATGTCCCACCAATCTACAGCTTTTACTTTTTTTCTGTGTTGGAACCAGCTGGTAGTATAAAGCTAAAAATTGTCATGGAAATAATCCTCATTGAGAAGTTCTTTTGAGTGCTGCAGGGAAAGTTGGTATTGATTGACCATGTTGTGACCCTTTGCAAATTGTACGCTCTGCATGCAGAGGGTTTTCTTACTTGCTCATCTTGTAAAGTAGGCACCAAAGGTGGCCTCATGTTCTATAGCCATGTTTATCTCTTAGGCTTTGGCTGAACTCAACAAAGTTTGAACTCAACAAAGTTTATTTCCTACATTTGATTATTGTACCCTTACTGCTACCAGCTTGATGTGTAGTTACTTCCTAATTCAGTGCTGTCAAAGTATGGGTTTACTTGTTTATTCCTTAAATTCTGTTTTGCATATTTGTAAGCCTGGATAGTTTCAGCAGAACTAGGCAGATGAACCTATGTGCAGTCACTCCAGCAGATACTATCCTCTGCCCGGGAGATAGTATTGGTGGACTTGGGGAAATGGTGCTTAATAGAGGGTTGTTGCAGTTGGAACAAGTACATTTAGCTCCATCCTTAGCTATAGCTGGCAAAAGATGCTGAAGATGTATGATGGACTAGATAAGGGATAAGGAGGAACAAGTATTTCTCCCTCTTGAATGAGGAAGAACAAATATGGCAAAGGTTCAATAGTTCTTTGTCTGATTTCTGGTTCATTTTATGTGAACAATGCATGAGGAATACAGTAGGACATCCTTCTTCAAACCTTTGGCTTATTCTCTGAGAAAGTTCAGTAGTGCTTAGTAAACCATGTAACATTTTTCTTAATAAGTGATAAAACTTCAACACAACCTTACCTGTTCTCTTCTGCATTGGTGCTGTGACAAAAATAAAAATTCTTATTTCAGTATAAAGTAGGGATGCAAAAATGGTTTCTAACTAAATAAAGCTTTTTAAGGAAGGCATAGAAGCATGACAGAGGCACTTTGTTTAGCTTATTTTTCTTTGTTTTGCAGACTAACTGGCATTGTCATTTAAATATTAGTTTCATACTTGTCTTTTAGCATTTTAAAGAGATAATATGAGAGCTGGTAGATAAAAACATTGTCATTTTGTATGCATATGTGCAGTAATGTAATGTGAAGATGGTAAAAGATGGGAAAACCTGGAGTTTCTCTTTGCCTGTAGGCATTCTAGATAAGCAATGGCACTACAGAGGTGGTAGTGAAATTATCTAATAACACTGGATTTTTAAATTTTCATATGCTCACTTGGGAAATAAGGCTATATGGGTAATGCCACAAATACTGTATACTGTTAGTGAGTTTTTCATGTGGCCATGGGAAGCTTGTGGGATTTTGATTACTATGTAATGAGAGTTCCTGTTTGTGTTTATGGATTTCTGCAGGTTTTTAGCTAGTGGTTATTTAATTAAGAGGAATTGTGACCCAGAAAAAGCCACTTCATCTATCAGAAGAGTGACACTTTCACTCAGCACTTAGATTTGCCCTCTCTTTTACAGGAGTATCTCTTATGGTATCTTTTAAAAGAAAATAGTATCTTTTACAAAGTTCCTTATATAAAGGTAAATTAAACCTTCCTTAGCCATATATCAAATTACTTCTCTGGGTGGCTGTGGAAATTCCATTTTGGTTTCACACACCTGGGAATTAAGAAAGTGTCAGAAGTGTCCAAGAAGTTACTAGTGCTCTGAATAAAGTCTTTGTTCTACAGATTTCAGCCATGTATCTAATTCCAGAATTTATCAAAAATTTAAAATTAGAATATTTGCAATGCACATGTAGTTGTTCAAGATGGATGGACATTCAGCAGCTGGAAAGTGGTCTGTCTCTTTCCCTGAGCATCATCAAACCCAGCTGAAAGTGGAGGATAATGTCTTTGAGTGTCGAAGTTTTGTGCTTGTTGGCTTTTAGTGTTATCGCTTTCTTATGTGCCATTTAATTTATCCCTCACTACTAGTCCCAGTGAAGTAAAACAGGCATGGAACTGCATGAAATTCTACATATGAAATTCTGCACCAACCTGTACTTCAGTTTTCAAACCACCAAAGTGTTATAGGAGCCTGGATCACATCAGGTTCCTGGGGGATTTTTCTCTATCTCTATATACATATACGCTTATGCTTTGGCCTCCCTCAGTCTTCAAAATAATGCTTGTCTAGTTGTTTTAGGGATTTCTGACTGGAAATCTGATTGTGCAAGGAGTTAATATTCCAGTTTTAAGAAGCTAAAATGTAATTTCAAGGCTGTCTTTAAGATTGTGGTACTGTGGTAAGAGGAAAGATATCTTGAGAATTTGTTTCTGCCCACCTCCCTCCATCTAAACCTTTGCTGTACAAAGCAGCAATACTTGGAATTTCTGTCTTTTTATGGAATATAAATTTGATGTTGCTCTTCAGTCTTGGGTTGTCAGTCTTCCCTCAACTTATCTGGCCTATGTGTTTGTTAAGGATGAGAATTCGTATTATATGATGCCTGTGTAACTACTCATTTCTCTTGCTTAGGACAAGACAAGGAGTGCTCAATACTGCAAAGTTTATTACAGGGATTTGTTTCCTTTTCCTTTCTGGTATTCAGAAGAAAGCTAAATTTGTCAATTGTGTACTTGCAAGTTCATTGCTTTATGGGTGTGCATGTATGACACGTTCTCATTGCTTCTTGAACAGATGCAGGGCATAGAAATGTTGATACACTTGCTCCATGCTTTACCAACTGAAGTTTGACATAATTTTGGGACCACCTAGCCATCTACTAGCAAGAAAAGCTGATACCATAAGAATGTCATCTGCTGTAACTTTTCAGAAAAAATACGGTGTAGGAGGTGATTATGCAAGTTTTACAGGCAACTTCACAATTACCAGAGAAATTTAAGAATAGTGGAATAACAGCAGATTTTTTAAAATGAAATGAGAAGTCTGAATTGAAACTGAAGCAGGATAATGAAAAATCAATGTTGGATATTGCTGTACGTGTCACACATGAGAGTGGAAAGGACCTCTTTGGTTTCTGTATTCAGACACCTGCTATATAAGATGGCCTTCATAATCTCATTATACTTAAATGTATTATAGTAGGTGTAATTTTAAATTTATCAAAAGTGAACATTACTTAAAATCATTCCTTTTCAAAATTAATCCTTTTCAAAATCTCGCTGCATAAAAATTTCTATTTCTTAGCTAGATTGTAAAAAACTCACCCCCACCAACCAAAAAAAAAAAAAATTAAAAACCCTGCAAATCAGCCGAACCCAAAACACACTCTTCCATCCCAAAATTACTTCAGAAGTGATTGTTGGTTCTTCATTTTTAATTATGTCTGAGATTGTACTGTAAATTCTAAGAATTTATCTCACCACTGATTACTAGTTGAAGCCTTGTAGGTCAAATTTCAACTAAAAAGAAGAAGGTAATATTTATTAAGTAGTTCTTGGGGAAGATAGGACCTATCAGTGTATTGAAAAGTGTTTTGTGCAGGCTACTTTTTTTTTTAAAAGTCTGTTTCCTGAATATTGAGTTTCTTTGTGACATTTTAAAGTTCTCTTAAGTTCTGTAGCATTGTGCTAAAGAGGAAAGACGGCTTGAGGAACATGTAGTGTGTTTACCAGGATTTGCCTTTGTGGTTCTCTGCCATGATCCTGATAGTAGTGGAAAAGCTAATGCTTTATGTGTGTGGTACAGACCTTTTAGTGGTTATACCAGAAACTGTTCATTACTGATCTGTCACATTGAAGTGAAATGTTTGATAAATCTCCCCTCCTTTAGCTATACTGTGCTTTAAGTTATTTATTACTTGCATGGTGTACAAAGCACACTATGTGTGGGTTTGCCCTTTGCTAATTAAAGGTAGCCATCCACTGCTGCTTTCGTCTCTTCCTCAGCAGCATGTGGATCTAGAGTAAACTATTTGCCTGAAATGATTTGGAAATAGCTGTTTAGTTAGTATGCCCTACAATTAGCAAAAGCTAATTATGTGTCAATAATAAGTAAGGGATTTTCTATCATCTTTAGATATATGGTTTCTTTTTACTGTATTCAACTTGTATATCCAAATTACTGTAGAACAGTTATATGCATCATACATATAATTTATGCTCAGCACAATCTATCAAATACCAGTGATTGTGTGTTCTGAATTCATATTAAGTCCTCCTCCTATCCTTGTAACCTGTCACAGAAGTGGCTTTTTTTTTTTTTTTTTCCCCCACAGGTTTGACCCTAACTAAGCTGTTTAAATTTTATTTTATTTAATAGAACTGCATTTTAAACATGTCTGCATTCTTATATCCAGGACTTACTATGTATCAGTTACCTTTTGTCCTATTCTGTGTTGTTTGGGTGACTCTTTTTCCATATAGAATATCCAGATTGGTGACCTTTATAAGACATGTATAAGACATTTTTTTCCTCTGTTAGTACCATTTTAGCCTGAGAAGGCTTTTTCAGTGTCCTTCCTTCCTCTTGAAAACACTCTCATTACAGTTGCTGCCATTTTCCTTTCCACTGATGAAGTTGGTCTCATTTGCTCACAGCTTTGTAATCAGACACTCTTGACTAAAATCAGTGAAAATGTATGTGGAGATAGAGGCCTCTAACCTGACCTCAGAAGAGAAAATGTATCATTCATTGCTGCTTATCCTCTGGACTTCTGATTTAGCTCATCCTGCACTCGGCAGTCACTCCACCTGCTTTTCCTTACTGTGGCTGTGGCTGGTTCCTTTGTTCCCGCTGGAATGGATCACACCGACCCGTTCATCTTCTGAGAATGCTGGACCAATGGCTGGAACATATGTGTGAACATATGCACTGCTGCTCTGGTCTCCTCCCATTCTATACTGCCACACATTGCTATATTGGGTGATGTCATATGTGCTCAGACCATATGGTATTTTCTCCTCAGTCTACAGTTGCCTTGTTCATCATACACTTTAATATTTTGCTATATGCGTGTAAGTTCAGTTTGTCTTTTGGAATCCATTTTTATTTGCTGGGGTTAGAGGCATGTACTTGCATGGGAAACCTAATTTTGCAATAGTTACTGGTAGTAAAGGGTATGAGATAATGCTCTGGATTAAACTGAAGATAGCTGTTGAAAGAAAAGTGTTTAAATGATGTCTGTACCTTTACTGTTAAGGAATCAAGCAAAGCAACATGCTGGTCATTTTCATTAACATCAGTATGGGGAATGAAACTCGGAAAACATACATCTCAAAGACTTCATGAGCACCTGATTTTGCTTTTGTTCAGGCAGATGCACATTAAATATCTGCTAATTATGAGTTTTGCAGCAACTTGACTGCTACCTTGAGGTCTCTGTCTGTAGCCACGTTCTGCGTTCTTTGAATTCATCTTGGTATAATATTTTTAAATATTTCAAACAGCAGATGTGCATTGCTTATAGATTTGTGTAAATGTTGGTGCAGTGTGTACAAAATACGTCTCCCATACTATGATCTGTTGACATTATTCTCTGTTGCTTAGCTTCAGACACTAAAGTCATGACATGTGCTGCTGTTTGGAGGATGCCGAAGGAATTGGAATCAGGCAGTCATGAATCCCCTGATGATTCATCAAGCAGCACTCAAACCCTGGAGCTACTCTGTCACCTTGACAACACAGCCCATGGCAATATGGCCTGGTAGGATCCTGCATATTTTATACTCTTAGAAAAAGCCTGAAGGATAGACCCATGCTGTTAGTTTTGTGAAGATTTATATTGTAGAAGCTATGCAATGCACTTTAAAAGTATTCCATCTTTAAAAAAAAAAAAAAGTATAAATGGGATTTTTAGTCCCAGATGTTTCATAGATTAAAAACATTTATTATAGTCCTGCAAACACATATGGAATAACAGCCTGTGTACTGTTTGAATGTGGTTTTCCCCACCTGCCCCATCTAAAGCCTTTGTTGCACAAAGGTATAATACTTAGAGTCTGAATCTTTTAATGGAATGTAAATTTGATGTTGCACATAAGTTTTTCTTTTTTAGTCTTCACTCAACTGATTTAGCCTAAGTGTGAGTAATTTATTGTTTCATAAGGATAAAAATTCATTATGTTATTTGGTGCCTCTGTAACTACTCTTTATCTGTTGTATAGTCAAGACAAGGAGAGCTGCAATACAGCAGAGATTATTACAGATGTTTGTTTCCCTTTCTGTTATTTAAAAGAAAGTTAAATTTGTCCATTGTGTATTTGCAAGTTTGGTGCTTTGTGGATATGTGTATATGACATATATGTTCCCACTGCTTCCTGACCAGATGCAGGGCATATCATTAGCTTTAAGCATCCATTTCTAGCCAGAGATTTCTAGTTTGAGCCTTGCAGATAAAATTTTAACCAAAGAAAAAGGGTAAGTTGAAGGTAATATTTATTAGGTGATTCTTGAAAAGATAGGATACATGAGTGTATTAAAAAATGTACAGATTACTTTTTTCCTAAGATACAGGTTTTTTGAGCATTAAAAATCCTTTAAATCTTTGCTACATATTTTAATATGAGTACTCCTCCTTGTAATCCTTCTATTATTTTAATTCAATTTTTATTGCTGATGCCTTTTGGTAATTAATATTCACAACTATACTGGAGAGGCTTTGTTGTTTGTTTTATTCTTTACCTTTTACCCTTTTAAGCTTTGTGCCTTTTGTCTTAAAATTATCTATAATCAGTTTCTATCTTATGCTGGAATGCCAGAACTTTCTCTGGTAGCCAGATCACTAAAGGAGGAATAGGAGGCATATCACTGCTTTTTATCAGGATCTGAATTATATGGATGCCCAGAATAATTTTTTTCCTCTAATAACAGCTTATGCATGGTTTTCAGTCATCTGCTATCTGATTTTGTTCAGCACTTAGTGCTTACAAGTGTCTGCTGCTATTTAATGTCCTTTATCTATACATGCATGTGTATATATATGCATAGAGATTTGAAAATGTCCAGTGTTAGAGAGATTAAAGGTTGAAACAGAATACTTGGCATTAGTACTTCTCACATCATCTCAGGCAAGCACAGCTGAATTAGAGGATCTTATTCTAGAGCAGACTTTTCTATTTCTGCCTCACTCATATTGGACACAGCTCATAAGTGAGTAAATTTTGCCTTTTGTGCTGTGTCACATAACAGGCCACGCCCCACTGAGTGGTGTGTTGGCTACAAACAGCAACGTAAATATTCTTTGTATTACACTTCTTAAGTATTTAGAAAAATGTGAAGCTATTTAGACACTAAGGGTTCAATTGTTGTTGAAACCAAATATAAATCAGAAAAGCAATTTTCCTCACTGCAAAGTGTAAATACTTTTCAAAGCACAATGTAAGACCAGTGTTCTGGTCTTAGACAATCACTATGAGATCAGTGGTGGTCTAGCACCATACACTTGCAGTAAGAAGGATCTGTCATTTGCCTTGCCATTAGAGCATGCATACCCTTTATGTTTTGCATGGAAAACCACAGGCTGGACACTGGACCCTGGAGTTTAGTGTGAATACTTGCACTTTAAGGAAGGAGGTTGCTTAATCCACAGCATGCAGTAGAACAGTGTGAATGCAGCCATGAATGATTAGATATAGGCTTCAATTTTTAAGTTAATTTTGAATATTATTAGTCAGAATGCATGCTAAGGAAAAATAAATAAAAAGCTGGACTTCTATCTTATCTTTGTATGTTGGGCCTGGAAGAGTGGGCAGAGCTGCCAGTACAGTTTAAAGACGCAGCATGTAATGTTGGTGGCAACCTTTGTGACAGTGACTCCAGATAGCAGCTCATAGGAAGATATTTTTTGTGTGTCTGGTATCCATAGCACAGATGCTTCATGAGATTTGTGGATCTGGTTGCAGATCATAAGTAATTGAGTTTTGATTGTAAATCAGGAAAAAATGCAAGTCTTGAACTGGTTATGTACTCTGGCATCTACCGCCCTACTCAGGTTTTTATTTTGCTTGTAGTTTTGCTCACGTTTACCCTGCTATGCTTTGTTCCTTATTATGCATTTTTCAAGGTAAGCCTGGTAGCTGAAAAATTACCTCACAGATTTTTTCTGTTTCTAGTATCATGCACTAGGAAACACAAGGGGGGGATTTTTTCCAGGTCTGGTGTGTCAGGTGTTGGTTTTGTTCAAATCTGTACTGATGTTAAGAACTGATTCTACTTTTTTTTTACCTTTATCTCATCTCCTTTTTGGAATGCTGTGCTCTAGTGTCTCCAAAATGTCTTCCTAAAACCCAGCAGAGACACATTTAATACCAGCTCTCTTTTGTGAACCAAGACCAAAATAGTGTTTTCAATAGATTGAGACTAAAATCTTAACTTTGCTGGTGTGTGACTGAACACTGTGCTCCTCCCGCTCAAGATCTGTTGAAATAATTTTCTAGTCTTGATAAAACCTTTGGCAAAAATCTAATATCGAAGACATTACAGGCAAGTGAAAAAGAAATTTGCTTTTCTACAATTCCGTTTTATCTGGATTACATGAGTTACTGTGTTTAAAAATGAAGCATAACCATTCATTTTTAAGTACTGAGATTGTTTACTTACAATCCAAGCTTTGAATTTGGGACTCATCAACATTTTTACTCAAACTCTTGTATGGCATAAAGAGAGTCCAGAAAATTAAACAGATGTTAAATTAGGCCAACAAATAGGACTGTTAGTTGTTTTGTTTGATTCTAGCCTAAGATTTTTTCATCCTCTGCCTGCTGTTCCTCATGTAATCCAAAATGGAAAGATTTCAAGTGCAAAAATCCTGAGCGAATTACTTTCAGTGTGGAAAACCCCAGATATACATGGATATGTGTGTGTTTAAAAAGAAAAAAGTCTCTTCAATAAATTCCTTCTGTAGATAAGTATACATATTCATACAGAGTTAAACCCACGTAACAATTAGTATGTTGATCTATGCAAGGTTGTAAGATTCAACTAAAGGAACTTGCCACTGGGTATCTTGCAAGAAGCAGTCCAAGGTACTGTCTGCACAGGAGAGGCCAAGGAAACAGAATAGCAGTTAATGAGATTTTGATTATTCCTCTGAGTGCTGTGTGGAGGAATCCCCAAAACTCATCTGTTAAACCCCTGAAGACTTGTATTTTAGCATTTAGAACAGTAACAGAGAAGTTGTTCTACTTCTCTCTCAGTTTTGCTGCAGATTTTTTTGGTAGTAGACTTGACATGATAGTTCTTGGAGAAGAAGGATACCACAGGCCATAAGAGAAAGCATAATCTGTGAGATCTTGAATTCCTAACACAGCAGGGAGTTTCTCTTGCATCTACTGGAAGCAGGCTTGCCTGTCAATGCTCAACACTCTACTTTTTGCTTTCCAAAGGTGGCAGGTATAAAATAGGGTAGATCCTGTTCAGTATTAAGCTATGTACTTCAAAAGAGAGGGGAAAAAGTGAAGTTGGATTGTGATCTATGAAGTAAATGTGGAATAAAATGAAAATATATAAGGGGAAAGTGTCAGATGAGCAGTAAAATACAACTGTAAAGGGAAAATAAATGGAGGATACAGACACAACGTAAGTGGAGGCTCAATTCTGAGAAGCCTGAAAGGTGAGGAATGAAGAATTCATGTTTTATATGGAAAACAAGAGCTGCTAAAAATTTGTTTGAAGGGGATGAATATGTTAGGAATAATGATAGATTACTTCATTAGGCTGCTCTGCTAGCTCAGGTTGCTTTTTTTTTGTGTGTGTGTGTGTGTATCCCACTCCATCTATCCTAGCTATGAACATGAAAATATTGCCATATCTAAGAGAACGTAGGGAGGAAGACAAATTACAAATTTTTAGAGACACAGATGTTTAAAGAACTCCAGGATGTTTATCACTAAAATATTAAATTAGAACTTTGAATTTACAAAGGAGAAAGTTATTATAAATGAGCTATTTCCAGAGATTGTAAGTACTTGAATTTTTATTTGGTATTTCATTGAAGGTCTCCAAATAGAGTACAGAGAAGTACCATCTCTTCCTTGGCCATACATAGTACAAATCAACCTCATTAAGGCTGGCTTTTTACAAAATTTGCTGTTATTGTCCTTTCAACTTGAGTAATGATTTAATTCATTTAAGATAAAGAAGATGCTATGCATAACATTTTATTGCTTCAGTTTCATTGTGTTCATTCCATTAATGCACACAGTCACCTGATCAAAGTTAGGCTTATTCATAATTGATGCCCCGAAGACAGATGACTGAAATCCAGTTGTGTTTTACTTTCTTTTTTGGCCTTTAAATTTATTTAAAAAAAACCCCCAAAAGCCCACAGAAAGCAAACCACCCTAAAACATTTTAAAGTAAAAAAAGCCAAGAGGTAAGAGAATCTGGAACTCAAAAGAAAAGTGAAAATGATGTTTTTAATAGCTCTAACACTTTCATGTATTATTCAGGTATCACTTCGCTTTCCTGTCATGATCTTGGTAATGTTACTTCTTCTATAGTACCCCTCTGTAGGCTTCAAGATATATGTGTAAAAATTCTACCTTAGGGTTTCATTAAAAAAAAAAAAAAAAAAAGGTCTAAAGCAATTTAATAGTCTGTACTTAATGAATATAAACCTGAAAGCAACAATACTTTTAGAAGGAAAGTATGATCTTGAATATTCGGTACAGTAACTGTTAGTTATGTTTTACAGCAAAGACATGTAATAAGTGCAATCATAAGGTTTTTAACCTTATCTTAACCCTTCATATGTCCCAGTACCAGAAGTATAATTGTGAGGTCAGAGCTCCCTCTGATAATTGTACAGAGATTTCTTTGAGAGTGTCAGGACTGTCAGTTGTATATTCTGATATATAAACTGAACTCTGTATTATTTTTGGGGGGAGGGAGAGGCTTTTATAACAGCTGCTGAGCAGATATTAATTGTATCTTCACATGATGCAAAAAATTTCTGAGCTATCTGAAATTTTAAGCATTTAAGAATTCTTCCACGCTTGGTTCATTCCACATATTCCATCAGCCACTTCTGATATTACAGTAAGTATAGAGACAAATTTTTTGGACTAACTTAATACATGGCAAGTTGTAGTTTCACTGGGAATGTATCTTAACAGCTGCTTATCAGTACTGATAATGCCCTTTATATTCTGATCCTTTCTAAGCTGGTAAAAGTTTAAACTGTATTTATGTCCCTGCTCTCTTCATAATTCCATGTGATCCTGAATTCTTCATGGGATTTGGCTCTCTTAAATCTTTCATTCTTCTTTATTGTAAATAAAATCATCTTTTATATATAAATCCAAGTGTTCAGTGTTCAATCATTAGTTGTCTTTCTTACGTTTTCTCTCTCCTTTTCCACTTTTGTCATCCTCTCTAAAATATGTCTCAAACCAGCAGAGTAGTTTAGAACACTCATTTTCTCATTTTCATTCCCTTGAATGTTTGTGGTAATTCTGAGTGGTTAGTGTTGTGCAATTTTAAAACTTTAGGCTCTTCAATGTAATCACTTTTCCTAGGGAATAAAGTGATTCATTAATTGGATACTGAAGTAATAGAACTTTGTATTATATGCCCTTTTTATTATGTTAGCTTTTAATCAGAATTTATTTGACTCTAGTCATGTAAATCAGGAGGAAAACTAGTCAAACTAAAATCTGACACTGAAGCAAATACTAAAAGGAAAAATATTTATTTATTCATTTTTGTGAACTTACTATAGATTAACTTACAGCTTCTGATAAGTTAAATAGATCCCATATGATTGAATGAAAATTAGTTTTATGAGGTCTTTGCAGTTGTTTGTGTTTAGTTTGGATTCATAAATCATGATACAGAAGATAGTGCAGAAATTGTGTTATTGTACAAGTAGAAAAAAACAGTTTGTAGAGTGCTATTACTTCTCCGTCCCAACTTGAACATAGTTTAGTTTCTGTTCTCACCGTGCTATTATATTCCCCAGTTTACTGCTAAATTAGTTGAGAGTTTTCCCCACTGAAAGAAAATTGAGATATTTTTAAAAGGGGTTTTCTTCCTCTTTGTAATGTCACTTAAGCTATTCATACCACTGAAAAGGTGAGGGTTAAAATTTGCTTTAATGGATTTTTCAGGTGAAATAGATACTTCTGTTTATTATACTACTATTCTATTTATTCTAATAGTTTTATTTTCAATCTTACTGAATTGCTTAAAATGTTAGTGAGGAATGTTAAAGAAAAATGGTGTTGCAGAACTCTGAAAAAAATCAGTTATGCAGGAAAAAACTGAAATGTTCGTGAGGAACTAACTGAGCAGGTGCCCCTGTTTTCTTGGTATCAGAGTCCAGTTTGCTCTCCAAAACCCCATTAAGGATTTACTATTTAGAATATTTATCCCTTAGAGTAGAATTCTTTCCAGCACAACATTCTGAGATGACTATAGATGTAGCAATGTTGCTGCTGACACTTGCTTGCATAGTAGTTGAAATTTTGGGGTTTTGAAATGTCTTTTGGAGGTCTTTTGGATGCAAAAGCTGACCCTTGTACATTTAAGTGCATCTATTTGGTAAAATGTCTGTGAGACCCAGAGGGGTGTCCTGCAGCCTCCCACAGTCCAGAGTGTTCAGTCTCGGGCAGTGGTGGGTGAGGTAAATGAGGGAGACCACATTAGTTACAGTCCCAGCTGCTTCTTGCAGTCTCTTCACCTCAAATTCTCCCAGAATGAACAGTTGCTGGATTAGAGGTATTTATTAGAGGGTACATCTATGCTAGGTCTGTGTAAAGCTTTAGCATTCTGCTCTTCTGAACAGGAGTGGTGATTTTTTCAACTATTAATGTAGATCTAGGCAATCATCATTTTCTTCTTAGGCATATGTTTTAAATCACTGAAGAAATATACTCAGAGGAATATTCTGCTTTGTTAGATATTATTCCCCTAACCAACCATGCAGTTTGTTACAAACAGCATAAATTAGTAAGCATATGCTATATCCATATTTCCATCTTTGAAAAATCCCTTATGAAAATACTCATATTGTCCCTCTCAAAAGGAGATGCATATTTTCTCTAAAATAAGTGTGCAGAGATTGTTTTTGCTCACTCCAGCTGTTTTGCAAATAAGTTTGTTTCAGCCCTTAATTTTTGCCTTAGTACGTGGAATAAAATATTGTCATCCTGAGGCCTCCAGAGGCTGGGCAGGAGTTTTACCTGTGTGCTTTCCTGACAGACATTGATACTATAAAAATGTTTTCCTGAGGCTGACCACCTTACTGATCTTTGACAGACAAGCCAGTTATATGTTTCCTTCCTGACATGTCAAATAGCCATAATATTCACTTTGGGATTTTTTTAAGGCCTGTTCAGGCAACAGAATGGAAATGGTGTTTGTGACTGCAGCTGCTCCATGAGTAGTGTGTTCTACAGGCCTATATAATGATAATTTAAGGAGGAAAAATATTTTAGAAATAAGTGATTTTTATGTGGCACCTCCTTGTTGGGATGATTTTGTATTTGTTTGTAAAGCGATTTAATTTTTCTGAATGTAATAATAATGCAAGAGGCAGAATAAAGCCCAGCTGTCTTTGGGGGTCTTGTCCAAAATAATCCTTCATTTCTCAATTATTTCTCAGCAGCTTTTTAACTAAAATGTTCACCTTACCTTCTAGGTTCTTTTTTTAGGAAGCTATGTTTCTTGTTTCACCGCATCTTCAGGAGTCGGAGTCCAAGTTAGATCTCAATATCTGAGAATTTTGGGATGAAATGGAACTTGTGTTCCCTACGGCAGACTTCAGTGCGCTGTAAAATAGCCAGAACTGATTTAATTCAGAAATGTGGCTGTTTTGTAGACCACTTGGCTAGGGAAAAAGAATCATGAGTTCCGTGTTGTACTTGGTCTGATCTCCTGTCTCTTAGAATTAATGTCCTGATTATCTGATAGGCAAGAGTCATCTTTAAATTGGAATCATTGTGATGCAAAGAAGGCACAATATTTGAGTTCTTAATATGTGATTTTTTTTCTGGTGGGCTACATGGAAAGCTGCGGGATGGTCTGCTGAGTTACCAAATGCATGGGTATATTTTCCATTTTTCAGTGCATGAGAGTTTTTAGTCTTGCAATTTTTTTCCATTTATAGAAATAAACAGTTGTCACTTCTGTAATTGCAGTTAAGCAGTAGTTAATGCTTGTTTTGTCTAACACTTATGGCTTAACTGCACTTTGTGTCGATGAAAGTGTTTGCATGTTGCTTTTTTCTTCCTTAGTCTGTAATGAGGGACTTGGAATTGTTCATTTTTAAAAGCTCAGTGTGTTTATTGACAAAGGTGTTAACTATCTTTTCAGCATAGAAGAAGATAATGGGGTCCTTTCATGTGTGCATTTGAGTGAATATTTTAAATACTCTTATTTTTGTTAAGGTAATGTTCTCTGTAGGATTTAACTTAATTTTTATATACCAAAAACTACTAGCTGCAAGCTTAATTGAAGCATCCTGAGTTAGATGATAACAAAGTACGGTAAAATGCAACATATATAATTGCTTGTCTTCTGTTTATAGATTATTTAAAGAGCAGCTCTGAAGTTGCCATTCAGTTTCTGAGTGGCAGCTGTAAATTTGACAAGCGTCTTGTCCGTTTCTAAAAACTGTAAGCGTCAGCAACTGTTGGCACACTGAGGAAAATGGAACTGCCTGGTTTATCTGTTTTCCTTTTTAGACATTATCACTGCTATGCTGAAAACTGTTCTAAATGGAAGCTTCAATTTCTCTAAAATTTATATCTTATTTCAAAAGTAACTTTCTTTTTTTCAATCACCAATATTTCCTGCCCACGTCTTCTCCGTAGTATTTCATGTTTAACAGTCATGCGTACAGCACATAGCTGAACATGTCACAAAGGGTGATTTGAGTAACCTCTTCTTGAGATTATAAAGTCTGAATGAATGATTACTACAACCATACCCATAAATGAAAAATGAAATAGAAGTAAAATGGACATCTCACAAGGCTAGAGTGAATGTTGGAGGGACCTTATCATTGCAAGGTATGTCAGCTTGGTTATAATTGGCCCTGATTAGCACGCTGTCTTCATCTGTAAAAATTCTTTTACATTGAAGTTTGGTGATGCTCGAAGATGTGAAATTTCTTCCTACCTTTGAAAACATCAAATAAATTGTTTTCAATCTAGCTTTTATAATTGAAAATTGAGTGATTCATGTAGGACAGGTACAGATATATCAACAGGAATAACAAATACTGATCTCTGGCTGAAAGGGCTCTTAAATGGTTAAGTGGCCAAACCAGATTTCATTGTCTGTATTTAAAAATATATCTACATAGAGCAACACCCAAATACCAGTTATATTTTCAGCAGTATATAAGTAAAATGATGGACTTAAATAAATGTGATCAGAATCAACTTGAAGATTTCTTTCTTACCTGTTCAGCCATGTGATGGTCCTGATATCTTTCAATTTCACTTTGGAAAACTTGATTGTGGAAGGTTAGTTGTGATCACATGCAGGTTATTGTGCATTAATTTTCTTTATCCTGTTACATGTTTTCATAAAATATTTTCATCTGTTTGAAAGATCTAATTGATGTATCTGTGCAGCATAACTACATGAAATTCTGAAATATGCATGGCAGTGCCAGTTGGTTTCTTCACATCGTTATGGGCAAAATGTAGTTGAACATGTAATTGAAACTGCATGTCATCATTTTTATTATCAGCACTCATTTTCAATTGCTTCTAAGTTTTTTCCAAGTTGTACCACAACTTTTCAAAAGTTTTGGTAAATAAGATTATCAATACTACAGACAAAACAGCCAAATTTAAAATAAATCATAAATTGTTCCAGTACCATGTTCTTGTTAAAACACATTTGAAAACATGATAGTAGCTTAATGTGCTAAATGTAGTGATTTTGTCCTAATACAACAAAACTCACTACAAATGGGCTTTTATAGGAGGTAGTTTTCATGGATTGACAACACAGTAAGGATGCAGGTAATGCTTCCAGCAGAAGATAGGTGCAGAAACTAGTCCTTTCTTTATTCTGTTATGCTGCCTTAGGGAAAAGTTCAGTGGGTAAGGAGTCAGCCAGTGCACTCTTTTAATTATAATCCCAGATTTTTCTTTGCAAAACAGCAAACAGATGCAGTCATCTGCTTGTATATCTGGTGCTTGTTTTACTAAAAGTGCAGAGTAAAATCTGATGAAACTGTTTACACAAGGAGCAAGAGTATTTTAAGAGGAAGGTATCATCTGAGAACAATTGAGTTTTGTTGTATTAATGGTGTGAAAAAAGATACTCTGTCACTTCTTTCTGTTACCTGCAGCTTCTTATTTTCTTTTCCTTGTGTTTTATAGCATAAAATTAGATGAAATTCCATCACTTGGATCTAGAGCCAGCCAGGTGATATCCAGTGTTTTAGGAATATTGGAGTTAAGCAAAATTTGGGATAAAATAGAAGCATGCATAATGTGCAATGCAGGTTTAGAAAAGTTGCTAGTGGATTCCTAATGTTGGGCTCACTTACCCAAAGCTGCATCTGTTTGTGTGACCTTCTTTCATCTATTCCCTCTGTTATGATCCAAATTAACACAGAAGAGCAAGGAAAACTAAGTCTCTATGAATAAAATGGATCAAACCCAGAAAGGTTTGAAATATACCCCAAAACTTGATTAAAACCAAACAAGGTTAGATGTTGGTGCCAAAACGCTTGATATATTTTATTTAATAGTGAAAGAGACAAAGAGAAAACAAGAGAGAGAAAAAAAAAAAGAAAAAGAAAAAAAAAAAAGGACTAGAAAGAGAAAAGAAAGAAATAGAAAAAGAGATGTGCAGGTATGGGGGGGGACAGGGAGAGAGTAACAGCGGTGAGGTAGAAACATATCAGCCTTCCAAGGGTCCCAGTGACATCTTGTGGCTTTTTGGTCTTTTTTGGTGGTGAGGGTCCCCCAGCACCCACTGCCACCACGAAGCATAGAATCCAATGGATTAAAGAATGTTTATAGCATCGAGGTGGGAACACCCACGTGCCTCCCCTGGGGAGCGCAGGTTTAGCATTGTCACTTGCAACACTGTGGATCTGTTGCATCGTGTTGCATTACTCTGGTGTGGGGTCTGGGGACCCCTTTGGGGGGCCTTTGGTGGGCCATGACAGCCCCTTCACCTTTCCCAGGGTGAAGAGATCCCACAGCTGAGCTCCTCTGCACTTGGGAGGGTGGGTGTTCACTGCCTCTCACCAGAGGTTTTTTCACCACACACCCAAAACCTCTCTCCCCCCGCCCTTTGGTGTGAGGGTCTGTGCTGGCCTGGCTGCTGACAGCCCTGGGGCGCTGGTCTCCCCGCAAGGTTCTAAGCTTGATCCTTCTGTGAATGTGTTCTTCTTCCCCAGCCCAGGCCTGAGTCACTTTATCTTACTTCCACCAATGTGCAGTCCAAGGCCCCATTCAGTGGCTGGGTGGTTTTCCCTGCAGCTTTTATACAGTTTTGGTGTAATAGGTGAAAGTCTTTCATGAAGATGTTTAAGCCATAAATTAAAACATTTGAGTCTCCAACCATCCAATTACTGAATTGATTCATGCAAAAACAAACTAGAAAACTTGTATCTAGTTGTGGACTTCGGATAATCGTCAAGAAGTGGGACTTCAAATCGGCACTGAGGGTGAAAACAGCATATCAAGTGCTTTTATATAGCTGAGGTTTCAGTCTTAGAATGGAAAGATGTTTCTCCATTAACCTCTTGATGCTGAAGTTGTGATCTCTGCCTTCGGGTATATTGTTGCTCTAAGATTATTGGGAGGTTGTAAAACTTACAAAAGTGTTACAAAATTACTAATACAGAAACCTGTTCTCATTAAATCTCCAGTATTCTTTCAATCTTTGTTACCTCTATTAGGGTTAGAGTGCATGTATTTAGCTGAGCTGCCCATACTCACTGGCTTAAATATTCTGCTTTTCATAGACAGAATAAGAGATGATTTCTTGTATTCTGTCCTGTATGGCATGAAAGGTTAAAAGTGTATGCTGATTAAGTAATGATGACAGCTGCAAAGTTGAAAAAAGTTTGCATCAAAACCAAGGCTTGTGATTTTTGGTGCACCTTCAGAAAAGGATGCATAACACTCCTTATGAACAACACTGAGGTTTCGAACTACAGCCTTCTAAAATTGGTGTACATCAAGGTCTCTGGTTGTATTTCTGTGTGTGCATGCAGAATGACTGCTACAAATTGCTAGTTAATGGCGGATTTTGGACTAAAAATATGTGATGGATTTCATCTAAAGGAAACCAGAAGGACTGTGGTTTGACATATTTTGGTATAGATTAGATCCACAGAATTAAAATGGCTTTCTAGTTCAAATTCCGATGGATTTTAATACTGGGTTGTTTATTTTATTTTTCTGTTTCTGTTTTACAGTGTTATGTGGGAACCGATGGGAGATGGTAAAAAAATTATTTCACTGGCTGATAACAACATATTATTGTGGGATTTGCAGGAAAGTTCAGCCAAAGCTGAGGTAAGAAATTTTCTTTTAACAAAACATGCTATACTTGAATATACTGCAAATGACAACATTTCCTATCCTAGAATTTGCTAATCTTTTAACTATTCCTTCAGAAGTATATCTTTGCCTATAATGTAGGTGGGGAAAATGAACATTCTACCATTGTCTTAAATAAGAGTGCTTAAGAGTAGTATTTTAGTATCTGTTGCAAGTGAGTAAATGTTTTCTTTGTTCTAGAGTTCCCCTTTACTGTCCCACTTTTTTATAGTGAATAATCTAAAATAAAGCAGTGCTGATTTGGTGAATGTCTACAAGTGGAAAAATTGATGATCAGTAAAGCCAAAGGTTACTGAATTCAGATAATGGTATAGTAACTCATGTTGGTTAATACCATGCAACCCTTTATTTAATTTACAACTCTTGATTGTGTAAGCATAAGTTTCTCTATTTGTTATGTACTGCTTTGTATTCTCAGTGTTAGTTTAATTTAGTAATATATAGTTTATTCAGATTATTTCACTTCTTGTTAAAAACATCTTATATATATAAAAAAGTGTCACTTGCATAGATTTTTGTTTTATTATGCCATATCATAGAAGGCACATAGAAAACTTTGAATGGTTCTGTCTTGTCATTTAGATCAGTGTCTGTGCTTGTAAATGAAAATCCATTATGTCAAGGACATTACTATTCAGTTGATCTGTTGTCACATTTAACTCCTCAGGTCAGGGTTAATTTTTTTTCCTGGATGCTGCAGAATCAGTTTTTTCAACTTAGTCAAGACACTGTATCCATAAGCTCTTCCCTGTTGGTACCATTTGACTGTGTGCAAATAGATGATGTCTTGAGTTATTAGTATTTTGCTAGATTTCACATTATAACTATGTAATATAGTGTAGTTTAATACTTTATAAATTAGGCCCTTTGGGTTCTTTCTCTAGATGAGAAACTTTAGTGCTTTTTTTTCACCTGCAACTTCAATTGGTGTTATGTTGTCTTCCAAGGCATCAAATTAGTGTTTGTTTTTATCAAATTGATGTTGAGAATTTCTGACAACTTGCCTCCAGGAGCTTGTTTTTGGCACTGTATCCCTGGATTTGCATTACACCTGCATTAGTCAGTATTTCCTTCCTAATGTCTGCATAATACACAAACATTTCTGCAAAATTGAAAAACTATTTGGGGGTTGGTAGTGTTTCCATGCTGTAGTTCCTCATGTCTCTTGGAAGTACTGAGACTCCTGGACAACTTAGCATTATCCCTTTCTCCTGCTTTTACTCCTTGTGCCGGTGTGTCCTTACCTGCTGAAATTCTTTTGAATGTTAATTAGTATTTTCATTGTTCAACCTCATTCTCATGACTGTCTCATATTTTTCTTAATCCTAACCTCTCTGAAATGTCCCTGCTCATGGCATGGGATTGGCATTAAATAATCTTTAAAGCCCCTTCAAACCCAAACTATTCTATGATTTCCTTTGGAATACTGTCTGGTGTATTATCAGTTTCTCTGCGTGGCAGTCTTGTAATGAACGCCAAATTTTATGTGGTTTTTATTCCTCATTTTATATTGCTTGGGAATTATTTACTAGAATTTTGTATGTTTTGTGTTGCTCATACCATTTCTTTTCTCAAAACTAAACCCCCACTCTGTCACACAAATATTTGTGCAGATAACCGTGATTTCCATTTTCTTTTCCTTCTGTTGCTAGAATTATTATCTGTATCATTTTGGAGAGGAATAAACGACCAAATTTTGTAATTTCGATATGATTTGGGGAATCAGTATTTTTGTCCTCAGAGCAACATTCAGCTTGCATATCCTTGCAGTATTTAAAGTAGAATTCCTTATGTAGAATATTTTTTTAATTGATGCTTCTAAGATATGCTTGTACTGCATCAAATGTTGATGGCACGAAAGGACTCTAGAAGGCAAAGTAAGTGATAAAGAAATGAAGGGGATTTTTAACCTGTGACATTTGTTATATGCTTATATTTTTTATAGAAGTAAATGAATAAAACCAAATGTGAAATTCTATATCAAAGAAACTGCTTCACGTAATGAAGTAGGTATATCAACTCTTGACTGACATCTTCAGATAGGATCATTTGAAAATGTTTATTAAAAACCTTTGTTTGAGAAGTTAAGAACGTTGTTCAGATTTTACAATCAGGCTCTCAGGAGACTTGATATAGAATTCGACTGATCCTCTATATTTCCATTTAAAATAGTCTGGTATCTCATGTGATTGCACTGTAAACAAGAATTATTTGTGATTAAAATTTTACCTGAGAATGATTGTTTAGCATAATCAGTCTTCTGCTCCAGCAGTTTTTGAGTTGTTCTTAGATGATACTTACTTCAATACCAAGTCATACACTGCTTTTAAAGTGGTTTGATAGAGAAAGTTCACTGAAACTTGACTCTCAGAAAACCTATGTCCATGCCTCAAAATCTTGAGTCCAGTGAATCACTTCTGAGATTGGAATTCTTGCAATTTTTGAATGTTGAATTTTTGTCTGCAACAAATTTGTCTTAAACATGTCTGTGGATTCCTGAGCTAGCTGGAGTCCAGTTGAACAAGACTGAGGAAAGCATAAACATCTCTTTAAAACACCTGCTATAGACTTTCTAGTAATGAAAATTATGACAAGCTGAAGTCCACTATCATAGGCCTTTTTGGGACTAGGAGTAACTGTGGTGCATTTCTGAAATCTTTGAACATTACTGCCTTACTAAGAGATTAACTTACTAAGAGATTAACTGATTAAACTCTATATATGGCTGAAAAATGATAACTTTTATTCTGTAGCAATTTATATTTGCAAAAAATATGTAGGGCTGACAAAGAGCTATAAAGAAAAACAAGCAATGTTTTGTTATACAGTTGGCTTTCCCTTAAAAAAAAAAACCAAAACAAATAAAAACAGTAAAACCCTCCTCCATAAATCAGCACTCTACCCCAGCTTTTGCTGCTGTAGTATTTAGAATGTGAGCGAAATCTGTGAGAACAAGTTGGGTATAAAACAGGTAGCATTGATAGAGGTAAGCAGTAAATATATTTTCCATTTGGTTATCACCATGTACAAGGATTGTTTGTAGGCTAATGAAGCAGGTGTGTTGGTTTGTTTGTTTGTTGGTGAAACAGGGATCTCTTTCTGTGAATATCCTGTTTATAAGGGATTGTTGCATGCATAATATATCACAATTCTAAAAAGTATTGGTATTTTAATGTTTTTTGATCAGCATGTAAAGAGATACTTGCCCGAGATATTAATAATAAGAGGGTTTTTTTGCCTAGAAAACAGATATAGAACAGGCTAGAGAAAAGAAATCGGGTATTGCCACATTAAAAAGGGGGCATGTTAAGGTGAATAAAAAAACCCAACCAGTATTTCCTTTATATGCAGATACACAGAGGTTATGTAAATAACAAGAAAAGTTATCTTTATTGCTCATTACAGTGAAGAGTTGTCTGTTTTTAGAATCTCTTAGCCACCTAATGCCATATCACCTAATGGGCTGTTTGGTTCAAGCAGGCAGTGACTAAGCAGGCCATAGCTGGTGTTGAGGAATCATCCCTGTCTGACCATCAGGAGTCACTGGCAGTCACTCTCCCATGGTCAGAGACTTTGGGCAGCTCCAGTGTGCTGACAGGTCCCTGCTTGACTCCCTCTGTGCCCCACTCACACCCTCACCAGGTTTCCCATAGCAGTGTCTCAGTCCTCTCAATCCTTTAAGTAATTTAATCACAGTGCAACAGCACGGCAGCAGCCTGGGCTGGTGCCTCCTATGAGGGACCCTAAATAAAGAAAACCCTGGAGTTTTTATACCCTCCCAGTCTATGCAGCGAAAGTCTGGAGTCTTCCTTCTCAGTCCTTTGCTCCTGCTGTGTTTCTGAGTGTCCAGTCAACTAACTGCTGACACAGGTCCCTGTGCCTTTTGTTGAGCAAATGGTCGGTGCTTCTTCCTGGCCTCTTGCCTCATTTCTCTCCACCACCCAGAGCTCAGTCTGCAGCTGGCACTGCTGCTGCACACCCAGCTACCTCCACTGAATGTTCTCCTCAACACGAGTAAACTTATGTTTTCTGAAGAGATTGCTAAGGGGAGAACAAAATATACCTGTTGCTATAGACGTATAAGTAAAATAACTATGTACTTTTGTGTATATATATGTGTTGTTATAACTGATTAAATCAAGAGCCTAGGATTAAAATAATAGAAAGGTCAGTGTGTTTGAATTGTTTTCTCTTTTTGTAAAAAACACATGATGGTGTTCAAGTTGAATAATATCATCATTAGCTAAAAGTAAGATCAGGTCCACTGTATCTGTATCAGGTAATAGAGGTAAGGAGGTATTCATTACACGAGTGCATCACTGGTCTTCCTGTTTTTACAACACATTTCAATTGCTTCCTTTTTTTGTATATGTACATATTATAGGCCATTTTAATGGCAAGAAGTAAAAAAATGTTACTCTTTATGGACCTTTCATGTTTATGAAAGTTTGTCTAAAATTCAGGTATAATATAGATGAAAAACTGAAAATATGTGTGTCTTTAAATTTTGTATTGGCCAAAATTTCTGCTTCTCTACAGTGATCAAAACTTGAGTCTTGCTTTGTTCCTTTTCTGTATCTGCTTGTGATTTACAAGTCACATTGTTTCATTAAAATTAGCCTGAAGAATTTTAGAGTTCCCAATGCATTCAGAGCTTCTTGGTAATAAAATTATTGGTGTTTTCATTATCTGAATTATCTAGTCAGCTTGGGATAAGAAACATTTGCTAACTGTAATTTACCGTAGAGTTCAGTGGGTTTATTTGGGTTCCTTTTGATTTTGGTTTGTGGTTTTGTTTTTTATTTTCTTTCAGGTTTTTTTGCTAACTTGTTTCCTCCTTACAGTATTCAGTTTGCCCGTATTTACATTAAGACAAGCTTTTTCTGTCCTTTTGATCTCTCCCTTTATTATTGTTTTGAGGACATTACCTTCTGGGGTGAAATTAATCCTATGCTCACTGCATCATTACCTTTTGCAATTAAATTAGCTATTCTTTGCCATTTATAATCATTAGCTGGACCCAAGAGAAGCCCAGATAATCCACAAGGTGTGGATAGATTCTGCTGAGAAGACGACAGTTAATATTTCTGTGTACAGATTTGAGGTCAGATGTCAACAAATTGCTAGAACTCTTCCTTGGGTAAATGCAGTATGTTTGGCATGGCAGATGAGCACAATAGAATGAAATACAGATATTAAAATCTAGATATTTTTCTGGTTTTCATATGTTTTCACAAAGGGGATAAATAGAGGTGTGGTTTTGATAATTTTAATCCAAACTATTATAATTATATTCCTTTTATATTTCTTGTCCTGTCTGGATTATTTGGCATCATTCGTGTGTCTTGAGAACAACAGATAATATCAGGCAGTGGCATTCCAGTCAAGGTGGAATATTTGGGAAGATTTCACAGGCTATCTGCATAAAAGTGATGTATCCAAGTACAGAGAATGTTAGGAATAAGCATCAGATGCTTTTTTGGCAAGATAGCTGCTGTTTCTCAAGGCTGGAAATTCCTTGTGGAATTTAGTGGAGAATTTTTTAGTGCCCCATTATTACTGCAACTTGAATAAACACAGATTAACTATAGGAAGGCAGAAAACTGTCTGAAGAAAAATAAAAGGGAAATTACTGGATCAGAATGAGGATAGAAACCAGCTCATAGAGTTGGAATCAATTTTATTTAATGGTATCCTTAACAATAGAATAGAAGTAGGAGTGAAATAAAAAAAATTATTGCTGGCAGAATTTAGAATGCATCGTCAGCATATAGGAATATCAACATATTTCAGAATATGAACTTGATGTTTAGTCTAATTTTTGTAGCATAAAGCAGAAAACTTGTGTTTAACGAATAAAAATATTTTCTTATTGTAATGTAGAAACTCAACACTTAAAAATATGTGAGTTCTGTTACTTAGCTATTCTGAGAATAGCTCTGAGCTGCCAATATAATGAGGCTATTTGAAAAGGCAAATAGTTTTAAGATGGTTCAGGAGTCAAGAACAGTTACAAAAAGACTACGTGGCATAGTTTCCTGCAGTTGGAGGAATTGAACTCAATTTACAACCCTCATCAACCTTTCTGTGTCTGTCAATAACAAGTCAGTAAAACACACATGCCTTTGAATGTCAATCTCAAAATAGTCTGCTTGGGTTTGCCTATAGTAGCCCTTTCTTCCAAGTACTTTCCTGTTCTGTTCTTGGTCACATACCTCTTTTCCTGAAAGAGAGCATGAGCAGATGGTTCACTGTTGCCGTGGTGCTTGTGGTTTTCGTAGATAATTTCTGTACCCTTTAACATTTTATATGTTTTGGGTTTTTTTGGAGGATACTGCCTGTCCTTTCCTCTTTCCAAGTCAGCTCTTATGTAATCAAACTCAGTCCTTGATTATTTTGGCAGAAATAAATGGGGGTAATTGATACTTTCATTTGAATACACAGAGATCAGTCCTAGATCTATGATATCCTAGGACAGATTTTTTCATATTTTGGTACTTTGTTTTTGTAAAACTCCTTCCTTCACTGAGGATAACATAAACAGTTCTATTCTGATCATGTTACATAGTTTAAACTTTTTTTAGAAGATTTTTTCTTATTTCAAAGTGTTGCTTTTGTGGAACTGTAGTATAATATCATGCTGCCCTTCTATTTTTGTTCTTGTGCCACTGAATTTAGGCATTGTTCCAGCTAAGCATTTAGGGATGGTGTAAAATCCATCCATACTCTGGTAAACGTTTTGCACCGTTCAGGATTTCATTTTCTCCAGACTTCTTTTCTGAAATCAATGTGATCCTTGTGCATTGCAAGAGTAATTCCTAATTTTGTTGTCAAAAAGTAGACATTCAGTCTTACTCTATTCCTTTCCTTTTTCCTTAATGTAAGTCCCATTTTGTGCTTATAAAATAATACCATGAAGTGTTTACCTTCAGTATCCAGTGAGGCCCTCACACCTGCATGTCTTCATCTTCTGGGCAACACAGATCCTAATCTTCACACAAGAATAATGTTTAAAATACACATATGTCATGTTTTCCTTCCCTTTTGTAGTTTGCTTTTGTCCATTTAAAGAAGTGGAGGAAAGAGTTCAAGATAAAAGGAGCGCTTACTTACCTGCCCATATATTCAAGTATGAATTAAAATTACAGCTAAGGTGTTTTTGAACCAGCATTTGTGATTCTGAACTACAAACTTTGTTTTCTTTATTTCTTGGATTCCAGGAAGGAAACCTGTAGACTTCTGTTACATAAGAATTCTTTTTTATGTATGAAAACTTCTCTTTATCTCCAAATTGTTCTTTAAATCCTTACAGTTGCTTTCAGGTTCATAGATGACATGGAAAAGAAGACTGAGTTGACTAAGAACTTGGCTGTATATATAGCTGGACATCTGTATAAGGAAAGATGTCATTTATTTATTTATGAATTGCATGTGAAGGCAAGGAAGAATTGGCCCATCTAGCATATAGGTGATTTTTTTCATATGTTGTTAAGAAATATCACAGTATGCATGTGCTGGCCTCAACCCTAAACTTTTGACTGCAAAGAAAAGAAATTTCAACTTTTTATAGCTTACATTATAAAAGTTAAAATTAGAAGGCTCTTTTATATGTGTGTGTGTGTGTGTGTGTGTATATATATATATATATATATATGTCAGGAATGCTGAAGAAAGTATTATCTAATGCTGAAAATGACCCTCTGCCCTGAGTCATATTTTGAATATGTGATTCTTTCCATCTCAAGAGCAGATTTTTAAATACCTGAAAAAACATAACTCCCTCTGTTGGTTCTATCTTACTGTCAGTGTTAATATTTTCTTCCCTCTCCCCTGTCTAAGCTTTGAATAGCCATGTCTGCTTACTAAAGAAATTTAAGTTAATTTTTGAAATGGCCTACACAAGCTACGAATAGTCTGTTGTGCCTGCAATCTAGTGTGCGTCAAAAAATAAAAAAATAATTTTCTTATCCGGTGTCCAGTGTCCTATGTAGTGTTTTTGTTTCTATTAATAACCTGTTGTAGAAAGTTGATGAAAGGCTTTCAGACAGTATTTGTTCTAGGTGAGGAATGGTGTTAGCGGGGTAGGTTTGGCCACAGTGTTACATTATTCATTAACACATGAGCAATATATGATCTTGCATGCTGGGAATTCCACGTTCTTTAAAAAGAAAAATTCTAGTTCTAATTTCTAGATTGTTAATCATAATGCTAAAGTAATATGATATTCTTGGTGGAGTGGCAGTAATAAACATTTAGCAAAATACATTAATGTATTTTACATTTATACAATATACAAATAGATTTAGGCAGTTAAGTATTAACAGCATATTTTTCTGTTGATATCAGTTAAAGTTTATATAAACAGTTTGTATATTTTAGTCTTTTTTATCCATCAAAGCATAATATTTGTGCTGAGCAATCTACTATTAAATGGAATATTGATGTTGCATTAGGATCCAACAGGATCCAGTGCAGTAGTCTGCTTTTGTGAAATACCTCATAATGAAACATTTTGAAATATGAAAGTTGTGTGAAAGACAACCAAATAAGTCTGCTGTTTATGTAACTGCTTGAAATTTGTATAAATTTTGTATCTGATTTAATGCAAATATTTTGGTTTTCCTCTTCAGGTATTAAGTTTCAGTAAGTGATTGGAAGTAAAAGTAATTTTCAGTGTTGGCAGCTTTGATTTTCCCCCGTACTCACATGGAATTTGGGCATAACTTGCTCTACAGCTTTAAAGAGAAAGTTGATTGCTTTGGACTTTCTCTTCATGAACTGTGGAGATGAAAAGCTGCCTGCTCCATGACATGCAAGCCTGGTTTTGGAACTGAAACCTTTGTATCTCACAGACTGTAGATTTGCAGTCTAGTATCTAGACTGGCAATTTGGCATTTTCACATGGAAAAAATCTTGTGAGACTGTTAATGAAGCTAAATGCATGTGTGCATGTGTGGCAGCTACAGATATGTGCAGAGTGCCCATATTGTCTATCTGCTGTTTCAACAGTGATCTGAAACTATTTTAGTTTATAGAATAGTACAGTACTTCTAATATTTTGGCATACATTGTACTGCATAAGCCTTTTAAAAACTTAGTGGTTGAGAATCAGCTCCAGCTTCTATTTGTTTTTTTCTTTACTTTTTTTTCCTTCAGTCTTCGGATTTGGTAGTCTGTTGCACTTGGAGCAATAGGCTATTGAGCAGCTTTGTCTTCATTGCAAGTAATTTCATTTTAGTGTTGCATTTAGAAACATTGCCAGCTTTGTTTCATTATTTTAGCTCTCTAGTTCCGCAGCCTTGGAAGGGAAAGGACAATTAAAATTTACTTCAGGAAGATGGAGTCCACACCACAATTGCACCCAGATTGCCACAGCCAACGATACCACTGTCCGAGGGTGGGACACACGGAGCATGAGGTAATGAGAGCCTGAAGTCGTGTTCTCTAGAAAAGACAATCTCCTTTGGAGGTAGATTTTTGCATTGCTCCTAGCATAATTTTTTTGTTTTAAATGATAAGTGGCAAACCTATAGTTCATAAAAGGAATAGAAGGGCTTGCATAGCTGATATAGTTACAATTTAATTCTCCGGTATTCCCCATCAGCTTCAATTCTAACTTGTATATTGAGTTTTATTGAACTAGGTACTAGTCTCACAAGGATTTGCTCAATACGTAGGGATTACCTGAATGAAGCTGTTTTGTAATTCAACCTGAAAATGGTTTAACAGTCCTGACTATGTTATGAACTGTCTTCATAGCATTTAAAGGTGGCGTTAATCTTTGAAGGCAATGTACAGGTTAAGTTCGCTCTTCACTTCTGATTTTAACAAAGTGTTCTATACTATAATAAAGATTGCAGAATACTAGTGATAAGAAATAACTGAATCTATCAAAATCATAACCAAATAAAAGCTTTGAATATACCTAATCAGGCTTTTTCCCCCCTGCTTAGTTGTGATTTTGATAAGCAAAGGAGTGATGTTGTGCACATCTGTTGCCATGACTACTAAAGCCTCTTCAAGCTTTTTTAAAAGTACACTTTATCCCCTTAGCACATAGTAATTTATCACTAAAGCGAAAAGACTGATGTCTTGTAATAACTTTTGTTGCTTTAAAGGGCGATGACTTTAAATTTAGTTCAGTTGTTCCTTCCAGCTCAGAGTTGTAGCAATAAATCCCTTCTTTGCTAGTCTTGGGTGGTTTTGCCAAAAAGATTTATTTAATGAAGGAAAGTTAAAAATACAGTAATTAAAAGTCACTTCCTATATGCTTATCATCATGTTTGAAAGTCCTGTTCTTTGCTTTGTAAAATGATATATAAAAATCTAATTTTTATGTAATGTGTATAGTTAGTTATAAAGACACTTTATAAAGACAAGAGTGGAAAGAGAATATTAAGGAGAAGGAGTTTTATTAATTTGGTTTTTTGTAATGTTTTTGTAATCCTATTTCTGACATATCGTATGCAGATCTTTAATCAAAGCCTGTGTTTTGATGCAAAAATATCAAATATTGTAAAGTCTGTTTAATGCTCTGTCTCATTAGAAGAAGCATCTCTATCTTGTATTAAAGGAATTCTCTGAGTAACTTCTATAAAAACTAGATAATCTGGATATTATAGTCTGGATCCTGTGAAAGGGGTAGCTTGATTAACAAAAACAAACCCCACTATTCTATTTACTTTAAGTAAAGCTCAGAGTAGATAGACATTAAATCAGTTTGATAACTAGGCTATTCCAAAAAGCTGTTTGCAATGTATTCAAAAAGCATGTGCAATATTAAGTCTCATCTTCAGTTATGCTATAATATGTCTACTATGTGAATATTTCATAATAATTAGTCTAGAAGTCAGAGTTTAAAGTCAGGGCAATATAAACTGTGGCAGTATAAGAAGCATAAAATGAGGGGGGAGGGAAGAATCAAGGGCAGAAAACTCTTCTACCAGCAAAGTGAAAAGAAATACTAGAATTAGCAAGAGTAGCTTCTCCTGCAGAGAACCTACAGTATATTATAGCTGTAAGACAGAGGGAGTACATTCTTTTGGACATAGCAAACGAAGAAGGGGAGAAAGGAAAAAAAAGAGATTGGCAGGAAGAGTCCTAGACTAAACTAAGAAGCAGTCTTAATCAGAGAAGAGTTTGTGAAGCAGATTAGACAGACACTAGGCTGATTGGATTTAGAGAGAAAACTTTATCAGGAAAATTCAGACTGCAAGGCTAAATTCTAAATAACATGTAAGAATAATAATATGAGAAAGTGGAGCCAATAGCTGGAGAAAATGTTCATGTGGTCTGGCATTAATCTTACACTAAATTTCCCACTCACATTGTATGTATTATTTATGTAGGTAGGGTGAAAAGTGACTAAAAATATATTCATATTTGGGGAGGAAAGGGATCAAATTGTTAGAATAGTTAAGCTGGGATAAAGTCTTTCATGGTGAGTAGTCCTGAATGTACAATGGACAGTAGTATTTTTAAGCCATTACATCTCTAAGCAATGCAAGAAAAAAGTGAAAGGTGCAGTGAAGGAGGAAAGAAGTGTTTTACTGCAGCAAGCATGCTTGAGACTTAAAATTTTTGCCATATATGTATTCTAAAAAACTAAGTGAAATCTTGAATTCCACTCCCCGAATGCCTGGTAGAAAGGCATACCTGAATGATATCCTTGGCCTCTCAAACTCTGAGGAGAGTGCTGGTGCTAGATATCTTAGTAATTTCGCTGGTGATTGCCAGAGCTGTCAGGATAGGCTTAGTACAGCCCTGATACACTTTGAATCTCTCCTGGAGCTATTTTGCTTTGTATTAGTAGTTAGGTATTAACAGCAAGAGACTATCTGATCGTGACAGAAGACCCTAAGAATATGTAGTTTTCACAAGAAATTGGAAGTTTTGGTCAATATGTTTACTGAAGAGAAATATTTTTCATTTAGAGAAAAACAAAAAACTCATGAAGTGTTGAAAAGTTCTAGTGAAGATTGTAGAAGATGTCTAGTCCAAGCAGAACTTTAGATGATATATTGGTGGCTTGGAGAAAACTGGTAATACAATATTGTAAACAGAAAAAAACAGACAACCCCCAAGTTTCAGAGGCAAGGTAGGGAAACAATCTGATGGCATATGATGTTTTGGAAGAGATATGCTAGGTTGGTAGCAGTACTATGGATGGTTTTTAAAGTGGTCCAGATGGATGAAGTTATGTCTGGCTGAGTAGTTTAAGGGCCACAGGTAAATTAGTCATAAATGCAAGAGCTCAAGAAGGTAAATTCAATACAGAGCAGTAATAAAAAGCTGTTGTTTATATCTGTTGCAACCTTTTCATCTCAGCTTTTCCTACAGGGAGGAGTAGATGTCTTAAATAGGGAATTAGTATAACCTCTTAGGGACAAGGAAGTTCTTATCTGAAACTGTTGTGGTTTAGTAGCAGACATTTGTAACAGTTGCTACAGAGCTGTGTTAGAATCATCTGAAACTACTGTTTCCTTTTAACTCCCGATGATCCTAATGGAAACAAACACGGAAGGAGCAAAGCTTCTAAAGCAAGCTGAGAAATCCATACAAGGTTCTGTTGTTAACAACTGGGAATTCCCTAAACTCTGCGCTAGCAATGGGAACTCTAGGTCTGTGGGTGCTAAGGGGATTATGCAGGTTTCCAGGGAAACAGATTTCTGTAAGTGGAGTGCAGTCAGCTTTTTATAGACAATTTAATTTTCTTTATGTTTTACAGGCAGATATATTGTATAGAAAATGCACACGGACAGCTGGTACGAGACCTGGACTTTAATCCCAATAAACAGTACTACCTGGCTAGCTGTGGAGATGACTGCAAGGTGAAATTCTGGGACACGAGAAATGTCACTGAACCAGTGAAGACACTAGAGGAGCATTCCCACTGGTAGAACCAATTATCTGCATGCTGTTTTGTGGGTGGATGGCTTATATAATTTATTCAGCTAATCATTTTATCGTTTAGTTTGCATTGTTCCTAACTATGTTTGTCCTATTGTGCATAATCATTTTTTTGCACAGAGGAAAAGTTTCAGCATGTCAATATTCCTTGTGTAGTTGTAAATTAAGAGTTTAGACAACATTAGTCTAATTGGCAAGAAACTGTTGTTAACATTGTTGGGAGATGGGGTACACCTTTGAGAAGCACAGCACAGAACTTGGCCCATGGGGCCCAGCTGGGACACAGGTGTGTCTTCCCAAATGGAGCCTGATGTGCTGCACCTGATGTGCAGTAATAAAGCAGCTGCCATCCATCCTTCTGTTGCCAAATGGTTGTAATGTTCAGTAATGCAGCTCCACTTTTTTTTATGTTCTTCACAGTCCTTAAGTCAGAATATGTAAGTGAATCATTTTCTTCTCTGAGATAACATTTAGAGTCTGTATCTGATGCACTGGCCTTGTGGCTGGAGTAAAGAGAGAATCTTGCCTGATGTAGAAAATTTCAGTACTTAAGAAAAGATGAATTATTTATGTTTTATAAAATTTGGGTTGGAGTAATTCTTGCAAAATAAATCCAGATCCTAAAGCCACTTTAAAGGAAATGAAGATGGGAATTAACAGAAGCATCATTTATACCTTTTTTCTTCAGAATATTCAAAGAAAAAGAATAAAACAAGAACCATAAGACATTTGGTATTAACTTGATATGTAAAATGTAAAAATTGTAGTGAAATATAGTCCTGCATTTGTTTTTAGGATCTATTTTAAACTTCACTGTAAGAATGTTGTGAGATTTTTGTTTAAAAGGCTATTTTTAATCCATATTTTGCTTCGGGGAAATTTTTGTATTTAGGACTTAAGTTTTTTTCTGGTTTACTCCACAATGAATTGGCATGTACCCTCAAGGAATAATGCCATTGAATGGTGTGATTTGTTGGTTTGGTTGTTTTGTTTTGGTTTTTAATTTACTTGTCAAATTTTAAAGACGCCTCATAGAAAACATGACATGGAAACTTAAAAGTCAAATGAAGATAGCAAAAAACCAGTCTTTGGAATGAGGCATGTTACTTCTATGCATATTTAAAACATTGAAAAGATGAGTTTTTAGTGCTGCTCTTAGAAACAGTGATGCACTACCTACCACAAATAGTCTCTTTTTCTCTCTTTTTAAACTTTTTTAGGGTCTGGAATGTCAGATACAATCATTCTCATGATCAGCTGATCCTTACAGGAAGTAGTGACAGCAGAGTTATCCTGTCTAATATGGTATCAATTTCTTCTGAACCATTTGGCCATATGGTAGATGATGATGAACTCAGTGACCAAGAGGACCAGCATCAAGAAGAGAAGTATGAAGTTTTCTGAGTTTTCTGTAGATGCTAATAATTTGTCACTTCATTGTAATGGTTTACATGTTGATTTTTTTTTTGCTGGCTAGGATTTTTGTATACAGGCCTTTCAGGTAAGTAGTTAGAATTCCCACTTGGTTCTTTATTCAGTCTTGGGTGGAATACACTCTTTAAAATTGACATGGTCACTCCACATTCACTGGTAGGAAGGGAATTGGTGATGCTGGGGATCAGTCCTAAAGTCCACTGGGTTGGTGAAAAGATTCACTTTAAGGGAGCTCTGGTTCAAGGCAAGCCTGTAGAATAATCTGGGTTAAGTGAGAATTTGAAAATATGCTTTTGTATTTTCTGTGTATGTGTTAGGACCCGTAGGAAATGTTACCAGTCTAATGATGAGCTTCTGCCCAGGCAGAAGAAAGGAAGTATAAACACATTATTTTTTAAAAAATTTTGCTCTTAATATCTCTGACTGCTATGGAACCCAGTAACTCATCAGCTCTAGATCAAGCAAACCAGAAGCTTGGCTTCAACACTCTTGGTATAGGATAGTGCATGCTGTTGGCAAACGTTTGTAAACCCATCCGTTTGTAAATTTGGTTTGTGTGGAATCACATATTTTCCTTGTGAATTTCGTAGGGATGGGGTTTTAGAAAAAAATTAACTGAAATGCTAAAATAATAGTTTTTATACTCAGTTTTTGTGTGCTTTCTACTTTTTCATTCTGCAGTATATGATGCTTATTTTCCTTTTTACATGTCTTTACAAGTGTATATATGTGTATATAAAGAGCTCTATAGATTGAGGTTGGGCTGAAGCCTTCTAATTTTGTTGTGACTAGCTTTTGTGGTGATGTTCAGCAAACTTTTCCTTTACAAAGTGAATCACAGAATTACAGAATGAACTAGATTGGAAAAGATCTCGGAGATCAGAGTCCAACCTATGACTGAACAATACTGTGTCAGCTAGACCCTGGAAATGGCTGCCACCCTCAGTCTTTCCTTGAACACCCCCTGCGATGGTCATTCCACTGTCTCTCTGGGCAGCCCTTTCCAATTTCTAATCACTCTTTCTGTGAAGAAGTTTCTCTTAATGTCCAACCTGGCATAGCTTGAGGCTGTGTCCTCTCCTGTCACTTGTTGCATGGGAGAAGAGACTGACCCCCAGCTGGCTCCAATATCCTGTTAGGCAGTAGTTGAGAGGCATAAAGTCACCCCTGAGCCTCCTCCTCTCCAGACTAAACAAGCCCAGCTCCCTCAACCCCTCCTCATAGGACTTACTCACTAGACCCTTCACCAGCTTCATTGCCCTTCTCTGGACAGCTCTACAAAGCTGTCTGCAATGACATAGGCAGATTAGCCCCTGAATGATCTTTTAAAATAAAGAACAGTCAGATGTGACAAGAAACAAGGAATTTACAAGAAAGATCGCCTAGTTGTTCTGCTGTATTTGCTAGATGTTTCAGCTAAAATCTAAGTAAAGTTTAGATTGCTTCTCTAGTTGCATTTTTAAGGTTGCTCTTGAACCTTAATTTTATTAATACATATGTAGTTTGGCTCCAGACAGTTTTGGTGTTTTGGCTTTCTTTAAAAGACCTGGAAACTATTCTTTTTTTAATACTAAATAAGAAAGTTATTCCATATATAGAAATGGCTAATTTTAAATGTACAAGATTTCTTTACAAGATTTTCTCTATGTATTGTAAGTGCCTGAAAAACCAAGGAGTATCAAATTAAATACCTAAAAATTTGCTTACATCAGCAGTATATCCTTACTTCCTGGAATGTAACTGAGTTACAGTGTTTTAAATATAAAATCAAAGAATGGTTTGCGTTGTAAGGGTCTTAAAGATCAGTAGTTTCAACTCCCCTGCCATGGGTAGTGACATCTTTTGATTCCTTACCTTCAGCTGGAGATTGCAATTTACTCTGTTCTGGATGGAAGATAAATAGCATTAGTGGAAATGAGAATGAGACCACTTTTTTAATATGGTGGGAATGCATTAAAAAAATCACAAGTAAATAGCAGTCTGACAGACATTGTGTAGTAGGTTATCTGGAATTTCTGTGGATTTTAGACTGTGTAGTTTGCCTCATTAAAACACAAGTCATTGTTCTGGAATAGGAATTTTTGAATCCAAGGTCATCCAATGCAATACAACAAATATAATGCATCTTTTCCTGTGTCTGTGGGATGGATGTAAACCACATCATGAATGACTTGTATAGTTATGATGTAGATCCTTGCCTGTTCCCAGAGGCTACAAGAGTACCAATTCTGTGTTTGCTTTTTAAATAGGTGCTTTTCAGCTGCTCATCTGTTTTCTTCAAAACCTGGGACAACGCATTAGCTTTTGTAACCTTTGCTTGGTACTATGAAAGTCTTGTTTTAGGTTTCCCCTTCCACCCTCTTGTTATGAGTTGAGTCAGAAGGATGTTTGCAAGCTGCTGCAGCCTTGAACTGTTGCCAAATAAATGTCTGTTTGGTTCTGAGTGCACAAATGAAGTAGGGTGTAACAGCTGTTTGGAATACTTCTCATTAGTCAACCACTAGTGCCAAATATTTTGGCTCTGATATCCTCCTAGAGACCTCTGTGAAGAGTCTCTTGCACCGTTCCATGGGTACTGTCTCTTTTGTAAAATACAGGTTTTCACTCTATGATTTAGTGGAGGAGGAGTGTGTTTGGAGTTTTATTGTGTGGGTTTTTAAATTATTTTTGTTTGTTTGTTTGTTTTGGGTTTTTTGCTTGGGTATGTTCTAGACTTTCAGGAAAGTGTTTTAGTCTCACAAGGTTCATTTATCCTTTTTTGGAGGACATCTGATGTGCTATTAAACAGCACCAAAAAAACTGATAAAGAGAATGTCTTTTTCAGGTGTATCTTGAAATACACCAAGAAGAGCATGTAATTGTACAACCTGTGTCTCTAGCCAGTCACCTTCAGACTGAGTATCATATCTCTCTCAGAAGGTTGAAATATCAAGTGGAAAGAAAGGAAAAGACTCTTTCTGCATTTTATTTGTCCTGAATACAATCACTTGTAAAAATCTTCCTTAGAATAAATATAAAAATGATGAGTATGTGCCAGTTTTATCATCAAAGATTTATTGTTTTTTCTACTTAGTGAAGTCCGCATATTTTGAAAACATTGACTTGTAATACTGTTCTACGCAGTTAAAATTTCTTCCTGAGGTCTTTAAGACTTGTTCATTTTTAATATGTTTCAGAGTACATTTCCTAATTTTTACTGTATATCTTGGTTGGAGACAAAAACAAATAGTATGGGAGTTTAACCATTCCTTGTTCAACTGTGTAGAGCTATGCATGAGTCTACCCACTCAATTATTCTTTCCAGATATACTGCAGTGGTTGCCTGGTTTTTAAGGTTCCCAACTGAAAATAATGGTTAGGAGATAATTTTTTTCAAAAGAAAAGAATTCAAGTTCATTGCATAATGAACAGACAAACTAAAAGTTGCTGTATTCCACTCTTACTAAGAATTTCTTAGTGGTTTCTTCCTTCAGTGTTGAGGTCTTGGGCCTATCTGCTCCCATCTTAGAGACCAGAACATGCTTGAATAAACAACATAACTAGGGCTGTTGCATGAAGATGGATCTCTTGTTGAAATGAAGTGATCAATGGTTCCTCTTAACTTCTGGTTTAGATCAGACTCTAAGTCCTGTTTATCTTTTCCCTATTTTTTAACTGCTGCTGTTGTTTCTCTTATCAAGCAAAAAAGGTAAGAGCAGGCAGCTTTCCTGTAACATGTCAAAGGTCTCCCTAGCCTGTATCATGTGTCTCATGATACAGGAGGAAATGAAGAAAAATAATGAAAATAGGAAAAGGAGATATACTTCCCCTGGATATACTCCTAGCCCCTGACTATTTGCAGTTCAGAGACATTTACTGCCTTCTGAATAATCTGTGAAGACTTCTGATTCTTCCATGTATGATTTTCCTTTGCTATTAGCCATATTCTTGAGTTTATCTGCTCTCACTTACTGTGATTTTGTGTTTTCTAAAACATGCCAGCTGCGCATGCACAGGTTTTGTGAAATGTGTCTAGGAGAAGCATGCCGACTGTGTTTGTTTTCTTGCACTGAATTAAGAAAGACTTCAGTGCTTTCTGTATGGGAAGCACAAAGCTGCTGTTGAAAATAGGTAGTCTAAGAAGAGGCTGGAGTTGTCCACAGAGAAGAGTTATAGGCATATGGCCAAAGGACAGCTGTGCTATATTCTGGTAGAGTCCCACAGTTCAAATATGGAAAAAACCCAACAAATAGCTGAGAATAAAGTGCTGTACTTCGTTCAGTTTCTGCACTGTAGTTCTGTTTCTAGCACATTGATCCAGAGGTAGAAAAACGTGTACAAAATAAATGAAAATAGAACAGAGGAGGGTGAGTACTTGGGATCATTTAGGTTTCATCCCCAAAACAAAGCTAATGTGCCTGGATAAGAACATGAGGAGTAATTTTCAATGCCTAAGTTTGAACAAAACTTTTAAAACGTGGGATCATTCTACATCTGTGAGTGCAGTCGCTTGTCAGGCTTTTCCTTGACCTTTCTTTAGTGGCTTTGCACTTTGTTGTTGCAAGAACTTTTTTCCCTGCAACACTGCACTTGCCTGAGTTCTAAATCTCCTGAATGTGACTGTCAGCTCCCTGTAAGATCCTAGGAGAGCATTAGGAACTGTCGTCCTCCTAAGGGAGGTAGTGACTGTCTTATATCCTTCCTTTAGTCTTTGGTCATCCAAAATCCTGATGTTAGTGAGTGAGTCTATATGTTACTGTATTAAATTATTCTGATAGTCATTTTAATTCTACCTTTCTTGCAATTTAGTGTGGCCATCTTTACATGCCAATCAGTATTCCTTTTCTTTAGTTACTCCAATATGTTTGTTTGCCTTATGGGTTTAAATGATGAACTGTGTAGGTCTCTGTTTGGTATGCTGTTGATACACAGCATAAAAAGAATATTTGGTTATCACAGGAGCACCAGCAGCAAGGTACATGCTACAGCAGTGTTTTCATTCTTCATGACTTCTGTGGTCAGAACTTTGTGACAAGGCTCAACTGGTTACGGAGGGCTTGCCCTTTAAGAGAAAAAGCTTGTTCTGTGTCCGTAACAATGAAGAGATTTATATGGTCAATAACATTTTGAGTTTATACATTAGTCCTGGAAAGGAAGCCATCCTAAAACTTTAATTTTGCAGTATAAGCTACCAGGTCGCTTAGTTTGGGGGGGCTTTTACTTGCTGTTTTCACTGGCAGAACTGATCACTAAGGTCCATATGCTGCCTTCTCCCTTACATTACATTTTTTGATGATATGTTCTAAAATAATGATAATCTGTTATCTTTTAAAGATTGTACCAGAAATTCCTGTTAGAAAATAGAGTTTTAGTGGTTTTCCTAGGCTTATATTTCCATCTTTTTCATCTCAGATGTTAGCCATAATGTCCTTTGATACAAACAGAAGATCAAGCACAAGCACTTCTCAACATTCTATATTTAAAGCTGAGAGATGCAAAGGATTAATTCTTCCAGTGCAGAGAATCTCACTTGTGATCATGAAGTTTTTAATGAGATGTTATGTGTCGAAACGTTTTCAGCTATCGGAATGGACTAGAGAAAATGGTGGCTGCCTTCTCTATAGAAAGAGACTTTCTTCAAAATTTTGTCTTAAGAAGTTGATGGTATCTACTTGTTATGATAGTAATGTGGTTTAGAGTTTTTTTAATAATAAATCACGTGGTTTCACAATATTACATATGATCTGTACAGTCTAACTTAACACCTTTGTATGTTCATCTGTGACTTCAGGAGAGAGATTTGTCAGCATTGATATTTTGAAAAGTATTTGCCAAACATGCTGAGGCAGGCTTTCAGGATATTTTCACGCAGCTGTCAGCAGTGTTAAATTTGATGCTATTTTTCTTTTGATATTTATGTCTTGGAGAAACCTAGAAGTCATAGGTTTATGCTATGGAATCAACCAAGAGACCTAATTAATTAAAACAGGTTAAATAGTTTCTGTTTTGGGGAGTGACAGGATTCAGGACTTTATTTTGTTGGATATGTAAGAAGCTGAGCAAAACGTAGTGCCAGCAGCACTTTGCAGTTCCAAGACTATTTTCTTTAAAAGCTTCTGGTTTTCCTGAAGTATTTCTTTCTTTAACCCTTGTCAGCAGGTATACCGTATACCTTCCTTTATTTATTTTTCATATTAGGACATCTATGAAGCCTGTTATATAAAAATATGCTTTTCCTGTTTTCCTAGGGAAGCAGTTCAGAAAACACTTTTTTAAATAAAAAAAATTATGATGTTTGGGATAGTATGAATGGCCAGTTATTGTCTATTAAAAAATATGTTTAAGAATAAACATACTTGAATTCAGACTTTTTAAAGCGAGTGAAAAAGCAGGTAGTGTGTTGCCTAATCTTACCAGAAACAATTTTCTCTTGAAGTCAGAAGGAAAATGCATCTATGGGCTTATTCCAGAATCCAGTGCTATGCTTTTCAGGATTCATTTTTGGATGCTGCAGTACACACTGCTGCTCTATTGATCAATTTCTATTTCATAGTGATTTTTAGATTAAAGAGGATTTAGTTTTGACTGTGATAAGGAATTAATGATTTTTGCTGACTGAAAACCATATTTGATTGAACACCGTGGTGACAAAACAGAATTGTAAGCACTGTAAACTTAAGTGGTTGTTACCATGAGAAGTAATTGGAAATAATAGCTTTCTACATGAAAACAATTATCCAAGGCTGAACAGGTTTCTTTCTTGAATCTGTAACACAATTAACCTCAAAGTTATCTGGTAAAATAAAAGCTTCTCTCCTTTCATAGAAGTTGTTGACTGGCGTTGTTCTATTTGAATTAGACTGCAGGAAAGCACAGTCCATTTTCAGCTCTGTGTGGCACAGGTCTAAAAATTATGCATGATGTAGGTAGAGACCGCACATTTCATCCTATGATTTCTTGGTGGCAAAAGGAACGTGGTGCATTGTCAGTTGATTCAGTGCAAGAACCTACAGAAGGAGAGGTATTTTAATCAGAATAAAAAGTAAAAAATAAAAGGTATTTAGGTCAGAATAAAATCTTCAAAATAGATAGGAAAGTAAGGAACTAAAGAAGCATTTTAAGGGTCATGAAGATCTGGGGCAGGGAAGAAAATAGCTAACTAAACCTGCCAGGAGTAACAAGGGATTTCCAGGTCTGCTATCAGATACAGTCACAGAATAAGGTGAGTTGGAAGGAACCCACAAGGATCATTGAGTCCAACTGCTGGCCTTGCACAGCACCGTCTCTCAATCATGGGAGCAATAGGCCAAGCACCTACATCTGTAGTACACTGAACTATCTATATAGCATAGCTATCCATGCTATACACAGCTATTTTGTACATGCCTGCATGCTATGTATATAGCTATACAGAGCTATTTTTATACCCATAATCTGCAGCTTTTAAGTGAAAACAGGTATCTCTGTGTTCTGGCAAGAATGTGAATTATACATATTAAAGTAGCATAGAAGAAAGTTTATTTCATATCCAGCTCTGTACAGCTACTGTTCTTGTTTATCTGAGATGATTCTTTAATAAACAGATACATGTAAAAGATGTGTAAAATTTCATTTGGGGTGCTAATATCGTTGTGTGACTCAGGAACAGAACAATTCTAAGTATCCTAAATTGATATTGATTCAAAAATAGTGTCCTCAGCCTATTCTTGGATTATCAAGTAAAGCAAATGTAGCCAAAATACAGAGAAATTTGAGGTGTTTTCTTGGAAATCTCTTAGCATCAGGTAAGGTAGTCTGCCTCTAAGAGATTCCTGTTGTGAGGAAAAAAACTCATCCCAAAAAAGTCAGCTCCTTATGCTGTTGGTTTTTTTCTGTTTTGGGGTTTTTTTATGTTTTAGAACAGTTTTTCACATACATTAAATGAATTCTGCTTTTTATTCCACTAGCAGAATCCTGGGGTCATTACCCATTGCATAATTTAAAGGTTGACCTGTTTTCATTCATCATGTTTGTAAAAGGTGCTCATGGACAGTTTCTTTTGGATCTTCTGTATTGTTCCTGAGACACATGTCATTTTGAGATGATTTTTTTTCCATCCTGATTGTCTTGTATCATATCTAGCTCTTTTACACCAAGTGATCAGTTCTATATGGATTTTCTCTGATTCTCCATAACTGTTTCAAGGCTGTGCCATTGGCCTGAAGAACCATGTGGAATAGCATGCTTTCTCTTTTTGAGAAGGCACAAAATTTACTTTCATACCTAAGAGGAAATTCAGTGTATAGATAATAATAAAACATAGTTTAAAAGTGTAGTTATAAATGGAAATGGCAAACAGAAATTAATCTACAGGCTTGTTTCCTGAACACTCATTTCCCTTATGACTCCTGTAAATTAAATTAGATGAGCTGTGTTATTTAAATGAAATGCTGAAACAACTCTGAGCATACAGAAAATAGTGTAATCTAGAAGCTTATTTGTCCTTGTTTATCCAACCTTCGGTTAACTGAGATTCCTGGTTAACTGAAAGTCGGTCGTGTCCCCTGACAGCCATGTGCAGTGTGCATTACTCCCCTGCTTATCCAGAGAGACATCTGAAACCTGCAGAATAATGGAGTTGTGGGTAAGTGGGTGAGCACTACATGAAGCACATTGCTGTCTGGGGACATGACCAACTTTCACTTAGCCAGGCATGTCAGTTAGCAGGAAGTTAGAAAAACACATTGCAGGAGGTAAGTGTCTGTGTTTGTTAGCCTCTGCTGTTAGATGGTTTGTATCAAAGTTCATATTCAGGAGAACTGCAAAACAAGCTTGTTCTTTGCAATTAACCAGGGGCTGAGTGTTGGTTGTACTGTGACCTTTTTTGGTTAGTTGACCTTTAATGTAGCACAAATAAATGGTAAAAATCCTTGAAAATATATATCTGAAGCTATTCTACAGTATGAGTCTGCTTTTGGTTTCTTCATTAAACTCAACTGAATTTTAATTGCAGTGTTAGAATTGCAGCTGGCTCAGCTGGCTAGGTGGGGCAGTGGTACCCTGCAAAAGATCCTACTGTGCTTCCATCCAGGTTTTGTAATTGCAGAGCTGTGTGCTTTCAGAGAGTAGCAGGAAAGGGGAAAGGCAGCCAATAACAACACTTCATTTCTGTAGTAGCAGCATCTGTTTAAATGATTGAGTGGCATTCACAAGGCTCTTTGGCTTTGCTTTCTGTGAGGAGGGTTGCAGCTGTAGTACAAGGCTGTTTCTAGGAGGCGGATGGATGACTCTGAAGGGCTGACTGATTCTTGTCAGAGGCGATTCTCTGTTGCTAAAGGAGCTCTAAGGTCATCCTCTGAAAACTCCCCTACCCTGTAGCTACAGAATAATGTGCTGTGGTGGTGTTCTGAGAGGAGAGACTGGCTTTGGGAATAGAGGGAAGAAGGGCTGTGCTCAGTTAGCGGAGTACAATCAATAACTCTTGAGTGGTTTGGACTTAACGAGAGTTGCCTGAATCTCTTGAATATTTACAATGCAGAAGGGAATCTGTATCTCTTCTATGATGCAGGTGACCAGGAGCTTGGCTGTTGCAGTGAGAGGTGGGGTATACAGTAGTAAATGAGAATCTGGTGCTGATATAACTCTAGCAATGGGAGATAAAAATCAGTGTTCAGAGTGGTGGCTCCCTCCCCCTTGCATGGTTCTGGAAAGAATGGGTCCAGGATGGCAGCAAAGGAGAGACCGATGTTAGGGGCGGCAACTGCTTACCCATCTGCATATCTCTAAGACTGTGAATTATTTTAACAATTCATTTAACAATGAAGGGAGAGAGGATGGGATGTAACATGATGAGAAAAAAGATGTTTGTAAAAAGTTTTGCATTTAGATCATGCTGTGTAGTTTAGCTTGCTTTAAAGAGTGAGAGATACTTAGTGTAGGTTCTGAGTGACAGAAAACACACTGAAATGTAGGGTAAGAGTTACTTGTCCCTGTAAATGGGTTATTTTGCACTGATTTGACTTTGCTGTCATGTAAAACATAAGTACATGCAACTACATAAGGTATAAAATACCTCCTTAGAACCTACTAAGGTTAACCTAACCTACTGCATTCTTATACTTTAAATGAGATTTTATGTATCTAGATGTTAGTGACACTTAATAGGGCCTTTACAATCAAGTGTATTCACAAATCCTTACTAATTTTTTTGGTCTTTGTTTTCCATTTTAGGATTAAGGAGCCCCTTCAGGACAGTGTAATAGCTACCTATGAAGAACATGAAGATAGTGTATATGCAGTTGAATGGTCCTCAGCAGACCCGTGGCTATTTGCCTCTTTAAGTTATGATGGGAGACTGGTTATTAACAGGGTTCCAAGAGCCCTTAAATATCATATACTGCTATAATTGGTTTGAATTATGCTGGAGTTATTAACTTGATGTACACAACTGGTAGGTATTGTTAAAAGTTTTTTTCAGGATCTATTTTTTTTTTAAGTAAAAAAGTTAAAATTTTGTTAGGAATATCTATACTGGTGTAGACTTGTAATTTTGTCTTTTGTATTTGCCTTGAGAATGGGAAACTATGATGCATTTTCTGAAGGCTGAGCTACCTAGATTTTTTTTTTTTTTTTTTTGGAGGGGCTAATCACTTTGTGAACTCTAAAGTTTCTGGAGATAGTGGGTACATTCCATACTATTGCTTTATTACATCAACTTTATGCAAATAAAATGAATTACAGAAATATTATTATGCTGATACAAAACTGGGACAATGTCGGATTCATGTAGCAGAAGTTATCTACTTGTTTTCAAGAACAATATTTTATATTTCTTGTATAAACAGCCTTATGCTTTTAGCTAGGGCCATGTTCTGCTAACTGTTCTGGCTATAAATATAGTTGGGAGTGGTCTTAAAAGGCTTTCTTAATATTGCCTAATATTTTAAACCCTTTTCCTCCCATTTTTGCATGTCTTCAGAAGGAATGTTTTTTTGTGAAAATGAAACCTTCAAAATGTATTTTTCATTTGAGCCTCATGGTAGTATCAACAAAAACATCCTGCAATTTGTGAACTAAGTGCAGTTCTCAGCTACATATTGTTACTGGAAACAATATTAGTCTTTACCAAAATCTGTGATAAACTCATGTAATGTGTTATCCCATATTTATAGGTTGAGTTGTGCTGTGAGGGACTCTGGAGCTATGCTACTGTTAACCTGAAAAATCTCTTTAATATTTGTCTGCTTAGACTTTCTTACTCTTCTGGATCCGTGCCAATCTGCAGTATGCTGGCATGATGTAAAAGGCTTGCAACTAAGCACAAAATATCCTTTACTATATCCTACTTTTTGCAATAGGTGGTTACTATGTTGTTACAAATGCTGAGAACAGGCAGATGCTGTGTTGTAGGAGAATGCACAAGAAATTTCAAATGTAGGTGGAAGGCATGATGAAACATTCCTGTACATATTGACATCCTATCTTCCCCTGGCATAGCTTGCACTAGGATGAAGATTTGCTGCTTGCTCTTTGTGTACCCAGGCTAACTGTAATATTAATTATTCCTTGCTGCCTTTTTAACACTATTGTTTACCTTTAACTTCAGAACTTGGGTATTTGTGATGGTGTTGGTTGTGGTAGCATTATGTAAGACCACTCTGAAGGAATGGCAATGAACATGGGATGGAAAGATCAATACCAACCTCTTCCAGTGATCCCTCCTGTTGCTATGGCAACTGTTGGTGTTAGTGGTGAGGGACAGCATGCTGCTCACCTCTGTTTGTCCTTACCCGCTCTTGGATCGAAACATCCAAATGTGATTTCTTGTGTACACACAGCTGCTTCAGTGAGATCACGTTTGGAGAGTGTGACTGACTGGTATAGGCCAAAACATCCAGAAAAGGTGACACTTGAATTCCATTTCTGGCTTTATTAAGGGGTTTATTTGGAAAAATTCATAGGAGTGAAGTAATCCAATTAAATCATCTGTACTATTGTTTGCATTTGTGTTAATGATGTTGCCTATCTGCTCCAGAATGAATGCTTCATTGGAAATTCTGATTACCTGATTTTCTACATTTATATTTTAAACTTGTGCTATTTCAAATTGTTTCAATCTGTAATTAGGCATGAGCTATTCACCTGTATACTGTAAGAACTACACTTCCAAATAAGTAGTGCTTCAGTTGTCTGAATGTCAAAATCCTTGGTTGGGCTGCTGCTTTTTATGTGGAGATTTTCATCAGACACAAAATCTTGTTGGGTATCATGTCTGTTCCTCCTGTGTGCCACCCTCCCCACCCACCCCTCGGGAAAAAAAATGACAAAACCTCTGCAGTATATCTTTAGTATGCAGTAGAACTCCTTAAAAATTTCTTCACATTAGCAATAAAGGCCTAATGAAACTTTATCTGGCAGTGTATATGGCTGGCAGTGTGAAGGTGATGGGGAAATTGCTTAACAGTGTGTGGGATTTGACTTGATTTTTAAAATGTAATAAATGCAGCATAGATTTCAGACTAACTTTTATGTGGCTGTATTTCCTTTAATATTGTAAGCTTATATGAACTGGAAAGCTCTGTTAACAAATAATAACAAGAAATCTTTTGTTTTAGTCTTGTTAAATGTTTGTGTCACTCAATAGGGAAGAAGAGAGTGGATGAACACTGGAAAGGAAGGGACTAGCAGGTCATATTTGAATGAAAATGCATTACAGCAGAATCAGGAGAGTAGGAAGGGTCAATTTTTAATCATTTTCAGCTGTCTGTAAAGCAGGATCTGGGCTATGTATCCAGTGCTGGTGGCAATATGGAAATGACCTTCTGAAAGGGAAGGCTTTTGACAAGGATTCATCCCAGGCTGTTGGAGCAAGCAAGCTGCTGTAGGATGAAAGTAAGGGTTATAAGATGGTTAAATAACTGATTTAAAGGAAATAGGAAACTAGACTAAATAATCACATTTTGTGGCCAAAAAAAAAAAAAAAAAAAATCCAGGGAAGTCCACAAGGCTCTGTGCCTAGGCATGTGCTTCACAGTATACTCATGACCTTTTGGAAAAAGGGCTGCAGAAAAATGTGGCAAAATTTTCGGAGACTGTTCAGAGTAGTAAAGATGACCTAAGAATTATGAAATGGCCTTATCTCATGGATGATAAAATGGTAGGTGAAAATAAAGCATTGTTAATTCCCCCAAATAATATGCATTTATAAATCTCTGGTGTATTTGCATTCGTAATACTGTGGGTAGCTGTGGTTTCTTCCATCTTCTGCCCAATGTAGTAAAATGGAAAGATTCTAGAGGGGAGTGACAGGAATGCGGAATAGCATGCAACACCTGTATGAGGATAACTAGACTGAAAGGCAGATGGTTGAGACAGAATGATAAAAGTCCATAAAATCACAAGTGGCAGAGGGAGAGGATGAATAGGGAGTGATTGTTCACTGTCTCTCCTGATACCAGAACTAGAGGTTATTGAATGTAATCTACATTTGGTGGCTCAAGGCATACAAAATAAAGTGGTCTTCACAGGCGTGAAGGTGAGCTATGGTGCTTCCCTTTAACAACCCTTTCCCCCCGGAAAAAAAAAACCCAAACAAAGCAAACAAAAACCTGCACAAAGAAAAAAATGGCATTGATGCTAAAGTTTACATGACTTGAAAGTAACTGAAACAGTACTTGAAAAATTAATCCAGCAGAGGTTGCTAAATATAAAGTCAGTATCCGTGGCTTAGAAAAATCCTTTTGAACCATCAGTTGGTGGACAGTACAAGGAGTACTTGCAGAGAATCCCCATGTGGTTGTCCAGTCTTTAATTAACTTCCTGGACATGTGCTATTTACCAGAAAAGGTAGAAAATGGAAATTAAAAATAATAACTTAGTCTCTAAAGTTTTGCGTCTAGAGCTAAGATAGCGCATTGCTCCCTGTGTTACTTTGCATGTTTCTCTCTGTGTATACACTTCTGTTCTGAGTTGTGTTATAGGGGATTTCAGAAAACCCTCATGTCTCAGGTGAACTTCTTACAGAATCCTAGTATTGTGTTTGGAAACAATATTGTTGCAAAATATTCCTTGGCAATAACACCGCAAAGGTAAGCAGATTTCTGTACAGCAAGGAGTCCATCACTGCTTTGGAAGTTCTGATCATGGTCTGACTGATCTCACAGCTCTGTGTTGCTTTCAGTGTCACAGAGAATTCTGTTTATACAGTCATATAGCAGCATTGGTAAGCACAAAATTACTCTGTTTTCAAACACCTCTTAAATTATTTTTCTTTCTTTGCAGATTGTGTCCAGGTAAGAAATTTCAGTAGGTCTTGATTTTGAAAAAGTGAGGTATAGTATTCCTTAAAAATGGTAGTCTTGCTTATAAAAATTTGTTTCTTTCTAGCTTAGTGCTGAAAATCTTTGTTTCTTTTCACAATTATACATTCATATGTCTCTGGTATGGAGTTACAAAACTGCTTCATATGTGTTAATTTTACTCCACAGAAAGTGAATTGTTAAAGAAGAAATTAATTTATAATCTTTTGTAAAGGTTTTGAGGATGATCTAAGTGAAACTGATCAAAGTCAATACAAGTCTTGGCCATTTAATGAGAAGCTTGGAATAATAATCTGTTTCACTTACACTAAAATGGTGCTAGCTTAATATTAAGGAAAAAAAAAAAAAACACCACCAAACACCAAACTGCACTACTCAGTACTGACCTGGACTTTTCCCGTGGTGTTAGTGCTAAAGTTAACCTGATCTATCCCGAAGCCCATGAAGTTAATGACTATCTTGTCAACATCGGAGTGGATGAAAAACGTATGTTGGATAGCTTAGATAGACTAGGTGTGTGCTCTAGGCCTATAGTCCCTATTGTACCTTGAAGCTGAGTGGAAATAAGAAGCCATATGATCTGGATTATGTGCAACACTAACATTATTTTAAAACAATGCTTTGTAAAGAATTAAGGTTCCAGAAGATAGAATTTTCCAACAGGGAAACAGAAAGAATTTATTTTGGATTGGCCTCTGCTTTTGGAATTTCTTAATCTTTCAGCCTGGTACTTCTGGCAGTATTTGAGACTGAAATGCTGATATAAGATGGGCTTCAACAGTGTCATCTGACTAGCCTGACATGGTAAGATACCACATGGTGTCGTATATGCCTTTGATTTAACTGGAGCAGTGAAAAGTAGGTAATCATCATTAAGATCAGTATTTGGCATACAAGTTTGTAGTGCTATAGAGCTTCCATTTGGATTCACATAGAATGTCCAGGATATTTTTTCTTTTTCTAGAGGATAGAAAGAAAGTGCTTAAAATTGTCTTGTGGTGCCTGAGATAGGAATGTTATTCTGAAGCTGCAGAAAGCTGGAATAGCATGTGAAGTGGCTGAGAGAAAACTGCAAACCAGTTTTTCACAAAGCCTGGCCTTCCCATAAAGGGAGCTGCAAGGTGTGAAGCCATGGATACATCCCTGAACAATTTGCACATTGCTTCTACTCACACCACCTGCCAATTTGGTCAGTGAGAATCTAGCAAAGTGAGAATAAAATGACATAAACAGATTTGGAGTAGAAGACACAGGAAAAGAAAAAGTAAAAAGGAAGACTGACAAATACAGAATGAAAAGTGAATTGAAAAGGACAAGATCAGGGAAATTTGGATCAATTGGAAAAGAGAAATAGGAAAGATGAAAGAAATTGGCAGTAAGTGAAGAGAGGGATACAGGAGTAAGGATTAAAAAAACCCTATGATATTATATACTTGTTTTGGCCATGATATTAAAGTCCTTAAATTTCTACCGTGTTGATCTTCCTCTGTTAACTGATTTAAGTGTTAGAGAATTGCCATTTATGTTGCAGCATTTTAGTTCTGATATTGAAGATGGTTCATGTAGGTTAGTTATTGATCCATAAGTTATTAGTCCAAGCATGTACATTCTAGGGGTGTAAGATTTTTGTGTATTGATTATTCTTTCCCTTTTGGTGCAAAGTTACCAGATGGGGTAATTAACCCAAGCCAGTAGTAACATGAGAGGCAGGAAGAAAATTTCAAGTGGGTTGTTACTCTTGAATCACACTAGTTAAATCTGCAGAAATACTTGTTTATGACAGACACTCTTTATCCCCCTGTTTGACTTCAAGAGAGTGTCATAGTCAGAACATCTCAAGATAATAGATGTGATTAATAAAGTATCCAAGATACCCTTCCTTCCAAACTAACTTACTTTACAGCAAAAGAATTCTGAGCTATTCTTGGGAAAAATTGTTTGATGCTACAGCTTTTGGTGCTATGGCTGCTCCAACTTCATAAGGGAGTCTCAGTGTTCCAGCACAGAGATAGCTTTGGGGAGAAAGGGATGAATGAGTCTCACTGAATCCAGGAGTCAAGCACCCAGTGTGAAGATGCCTGGCAAATGGTTGCCATTGCCCTGGAGCTAAAGCACAGCTGCCAAGCAGCTGGGCTGAGCAGGGAAGACCCTCTAATGTAGCTTCTCAGCAAATTGTCCATTTATTCTGATGCTGTGCTGAGTTCAGGATTTTGGCAGAGGGACTGTGGAAAAGCTCCTAAACAGAATGAATTGAGGAGAATGTGGAAAACCTTGGAAAACCCAAAGATACCACATACTTAACTAATCAGCAAGTCTAGATGAGCTGAATCCTGGGGTGGCAATAGGCTTGGCAGACAAACTCACTGAGCCACTGCCAGCTTCTAAAAATTTGCAGAGGACTGAGAAGACAAGAAAGACTGGCAAACAGCAGAAATAGTATTGATATTTGAGCTTTGTGGAACAGCAGTGCACAGAGTTGGATAAGGAAATGTGTTTCAAAATGAGGAAATTTTAGCCAAATTATGAATGTTTTATTTGTTTGTTTTTAACAGAGAGGTTTTTCATATAAATACTAGTCAAAATACTGGCAAATATTAGAACTTAAGACATCACATTAATGCAACAAAGTGGGGATTATGCATTTTGTTAGAGAGAAGAGCCAGAATTCTAGCCCAACGGCTTATATGATTTCCCTTACACCACTGTGTTTTCCAAGGATGGGTGGAACATAGTATATAATAGTAAATTGAACTCATCTTTAAATACTTGAAGGAAAAAAAACCCCAAACCTGCAAGTGCTAGTTTTTCATCATTTGTAAGAGTTTTCTGCTAAGGCAAGTAATGAACAAGTTTTGACACCGCCTGGAAAGTAGTGGGTGGGGAGATATTACCATGATTCGCAAAGCAGTCACACGGAGAGAGAGGTTTCTCAGGGCAGAGGTTCCTCCGTTCCGACTCAGGCTGAGTCTGGGCAGAGAGAGAGCCTCTCCTGTTTATTTCTTACTTTTTATACATTTGTGGGTCTAGCAGAAGATTGCCTTCTGGGGTTTTTCACCTTTCAGCCAAGTGGCTAGACCAACTGTCAGTTACAATTGTTTTCAGGTTAGAAGTATGCAAACAAAGGACAGAGAATGAAAAACAAAGGATTTGTTTATGTTACATATGTGGGAAAAAGGTAGAAAACTGCTCTTAATATTGTGCAGTAACTAAAGATCTGACTCCATTTTATGAATATTCAAAAGGCTATAAAAAACTCAGAAAAACCAGGGTAACAGGGAGAATGCCTGGAATTTGACTTTGCAAAGGTTGTGAATAGGAATGATCTGCTTTCCAGCATGCAGTTTGTGGGGTAAAGCACTCGAGGACTTCCAGCCATGTCTCAATATATGCATATAATATTTTGAGAACTTACCTATCTAAAGCTGCTTCCAAACAAAGGATTAAGCTATTCAGGATAATGATATGCACAAACAGGAAAGCATCTTCTTAAGAATGTTTCTTTATCATCATGAGAGTGACTGCATAGAAAGAGTTAGGCTTGGGTGGGTACATGTCTGCCAATAGCAGCTGGTAGGTGGATAGAACCGTAGATGCTTCGATGTTGCTTTTTTTCCTAGAAGTCAGTCTGGGTGAAGTGGAAGAAATCTGATGCATACTAATATTTGAAAGTCTGTTAGGGAAGGCACAAATGAAAGCTTCATCACAATGGAAGCAGTTTAATCCATCACAAAGCAAACACCAGTGAATTTCAGCAACTTCTGACCATCCTATCACTTGTGAGGGATGGTTACTTGAGCTCAGTTTCCTGGTTGGATGCATATTTCTGATCTGTTTTTTAATCATCTATTTTCAGCATTAATACAATTTGAATGTTTTCCATCTATTTTGTGAATTACTAAGAAAAACGTTCTACATTTTTTCTATTGCAGCTCACAGGCACTTCTTGTAAAGCAGAGGAAAAAACTTGTTTTTAAGTCTGCATGCTGCTTTGCTGAGAGGTAGTTTGGTTTCTATTTCTGTGTCCTACACCTCAAGGCTGAAATCACAATTTAAATTCTGCAAGTTTTGGACTGGTCATTGCTGAGGGTTGAGAAGGGATGAAGGCTGAGCATGACTGACATGTTCATACTCATCAGAAAACAGTCAGCTGGAGAGAACGAGGGAGTAATTGCTGCTGTGCTCCCTCCCTTGCTGCTTGCACAGAAAGACATAGGCTGTGGGGCGGAAGCTACCTGAGGTTATTAAGATTAATACTGCTAGAAATTTCAATCAGCTCACACAAGGCTGCTCCTCAAGGCTGTCAGATGCCTACCGCCTTCTCTGAGTCAGGCGGGGCCACATCAATTTTGAATTTCCCAACAGAGATTGCTGTGATTTATGAGTTTAGGAGGCTTATAAATATGGTTAGTTGAAATAATTGAATAAAGATAATTTCAGTCAACTGTGCTCCGTGTATTTTGTCTGATAACCACAGGAGGGTGCAGTTCTGGTTAGGAAGTTTCGTTTCAAGGACTCTTACCACAGGAAAAACATTGTTGCACCTGGAATAAGAGCAGCTTAATTCTGCTGCGAGCCCTGTTAGACAGCCTTATGTCCTGACAAGACCTGTCAGAACTAAAGAGTAAGTACCTAGAGCTCTTCTGGTATGGCCCATGACAAAGGCTGAGTCAGACCTGGTTTATGCATTGTGGGATAATTTCTGCTGGAAAGGGTAGTGAGTGTTTGACTACTTAGTGTTGAAAACCACTTTACTATTCAATTGAGAGGGTGTTGTTCTTACCACTTGTTTTTAAAAAAATACTTTCATTTTAATGAAATGTTTTTACTTTTTCTGGAGTAGTGATGAACATTAACTTTATCCTTACAGCAAAGAGGGCATTCATGCATCCCTGAAAAGTGCTCTATGAAACTTTTAAAAATAAATTTGTCCCTACAAGTTTAGTATTTGTCTGTTGTAACTTTCCCGCATAGGTGAGAAAAATGGCATTTTAGGTGGATTGTCCTAGGAAGAGGATTGAATATAAAGGGTACTGTAAAATTAGAAGGTGAACAGTGTTGTGATGACTGGCTGAGGTCAGCAGAGAATGGGCCTAGCAAGCAGAGCAAGAGAACGGGTGAAGTGTGTTGCAGACAAGTATTTTCTTGTCATAGACAAGATATTGATGATAATCTGAGAGCTGCAAGCAGAGCAAGGTGTATGGAAAGAGACAGTGGCTTGTGCATGTCTCAGGCAAAAATCCCTACAGGCTGCTGGGTCTGGCACTAGTACATACTTCATGTCCAGAATATACCTGAAGTGAAATTTCCTGGCCAGGAAGATATTGTCCTCTCTGCTGCTTGGGACAGAGTTGTAGAATGGCCACCTTCCAGCTCCATTTGTCCCATTAAGGTTTTAGACCTTTGCATTTTGGTGTCTTTTCCCTATTGAACCCTTCAGCTGCTAATGTTTCTCACCACAAACGGGATTATCTTTGTCTGCAGTTTTATGCTTATTTTGCATGACTTTTCCCCACAGACTTTGACACTGCCTTTTCTAAAACCCATCAGCTTTCTCAGAAGTCGTAACCATAGTCAGGCAGCACACCAGAGGTGACAGATTGCTGAGGGAGCAGCTTTCCCAAGAGTGATAACCTGTGTAAGATAAAAATGGTCAGGTTTATTCTATGGGTAGCCAGGAATGTAGGCTGCTGCTAGAGATGGGTGTTACCCCAGGTGGTTTGTATTGGCATGGATATACCAATGGCCATGTGACATAACCTGGCCTGCACATCAACTACTCTGTTTACCCATGGCTGAAGAGCAGTAGGGGAGGTCCTTTAACAGTGTGGTGGGGAAAAGCTATCCTCTCTCTCTCTCTCCCTCTCTCTGACATGTTATTCTCAAAGTTCCCTTGCCTTAGAATTTAAACATTCTAGGATTTTTCATAATTTTTTTTTTTTTTTTTTTTTTTTTTAATTCTGGACTTGATAATCAGTTTGGGGGAGAGGCATATCCAAATATTGAGGAACCAGTAGGAGTTGGAGGTGATGTATTCTAATGGTATAGAAAGATTTGCGACAAGCTTTAGGGTCCATTTTGGCAATCAAAATCTGTCAACATCAGACTTCAGTGTTTCAGATACTCTGAATTGAAGAAGAAGCTGGTGCACTCAGTTTGTGTTGGAGAATAGTAACAAAGCAATTTTTTGAATAACAAAGTCCTGCTAAAACACAGCTACCCAACTCTGCTGTACAGTTTAAGTCCTACAATTCATTCATGATGGTTCTTTTGATGTGATTGCTCCTTTTGTCTCCAAATGATTTGGTACCATCCCTGCCTGTTGTAACTTACTTCTGTATGTTATAAAAAGGCCTGTCCTGTCTAAAGAATATCCTGTGAGGTGCAGGATCTCTTAGTGACGTGCTCTACTGTGGCAGCACTGTTCTATCCAGGAGTACAGCAGAAAATAACTTAAGAACATTTGCCAAGGTTTTAACCACTTCCCTTTTTCACTGCTCTACACTTTAGGAAGATGGTTCAATGAATAACTCTTACTGCATCTCCTTGCTGAGATCTCCTGCCATGAAGTGCATGTTGTGTCAGAGGAGGGGGAAGGATACTGTGAAAAATCTGCTGCTTAGTCAGGATGTGGATATAAACCACAGAACATTTTCCAAATCAAATTTGGATTTGGGGCTTAGCATAAAATGAGGGCACGAAATAACTACATCCTGTGCAGAAAATCCTAATAGAAAAAGTCAAGATTACAGTAATGTGTTCTGTGTGGTCTTTGGTGAGTAGAGAACAACAGAATGACATGTGGCAGGACTGTCTCACTTGTGTCTTTGCTTCTGCTGCTGTGAAAAGCATTTTCAATATTTGCATAATTTAGAGCATGACATTATGATTTTCAAAGCTTCAAATTGGAGCAAAGCATTTACATAATCTAATTAAATCATGTAAATGTTTTATGATAATATTCAAGTAAGTGCAAAACTTGTTCCACAGATGCATCCCTTTCTTAGGCCATTGGGGAAACTGAATTTAGGCATGCAGATATATGTTTCTGTCCCTGCATGCTCTGGGAGGTCAATAGAGTACTTACTGAATACTCTGTTCTTAGTATAACCTCCAAAGCCTGCTTTGCAGAGCATCATCCTTCAAGAAGCTGGAAGGTAAGCTGGGACCGGAGGGAAAGGCAGAGCAGATTTAAAAGGCTGCTTGCAACCTCTTATAATTTGAATGAAAGCAATGCTACTGCAGTATGTAATAAATTGCTTCCATTTCAGTGAACATTAAAATAATCCCATGGTGACCCTCTTAGCAGCAGCCCTGCCACATTTGGTATCAGATCTCAGAAAGCATGTATCGTATTTGGATGGGAAGCTACCAAGGGAAGCCCCACAAATCCTCCTGGTGACTGTTGGGTTTGTTTTTGCCTCTGGCTGCACTAACTCACAAAATACTGGAAGCACTTGGCCAGCATCCATGATGAGAGATGCTGTCTTGTAGTGAGATTATTTAAATAATATTTTTTATCAGCACACTCTCACTACGCTGTCTTCCACAGTAGTTCTTAGTGAAGCCTGTCTTTGCCAGGGTATACTACTGCAATAAGCAAATGAATTGAATCCTAATTTTCCAAATGTAGCCAAGCTAATGCTAAGCCAGTACTAATGAGATTCTTTTAGAAAGTACTGCAGCACTGCTTTGCTAAAATGAATTTGTGTAATTGACAAAAAGGTAGGTTCTTCAAGGCAAGGCCCCTGTCTATTCTAAATAAGCTCATTGCCATTGATTTTTATCAGTGCCACACTGATCTGCTCTAACTGGTGACAGAAATGTGTGTGTATACACTGCCACTGTTCTGTGCTCTCACAGTTATTACAATGTTTAGGTTAGGATGTTACCTGTGCCCAGCTGTTGATGAAGCCCGTGTGCTGTTAGAAATACAGGACTGTCTGCAGACACGATGTGGAGCTGCTTTGTGCTTATACCATGACTGTGTTGAGCCCAGCAGCTCTGATTTTAATCTGAAAATGTGGCTGTTGTAAGGGGAGCCTGGATCTAATATAGTGCAAAATCTGGGGATTCTGTTATTTACTGTCAAAGCACATAACAAGATCCCAAGGTTGTAAATTAGTTTGGAGCTCAGCAGTATGGAAAACTCTGAATATGTGAAAGCCATTGCTAAACTATCTGACAGAAAGGTGAAATATATCAGTAGTGAATTAAGTCATCTCTAATTAGACATAGAAATCTAATTACTTTGCAAGTTTTTCATCTAATTTTTAAGGGAGTGAAGCTAGTGTAAATTTAAAATGGAAGCAGAGATGTTCAGCACATAGTGTTAACTGCCAAGGAGAAAACACGGTGACCTTATTTGCAGCTGCACATGCATCATGTGTAGGAATGCCTGTCATAGCCATAATGATTTAACATCAGGGCAGGCCAATATTTCTTGGTTCTTCCTCCGCAGTGTAGGCAGTTTCTTTTATAGGTGGAATGGGAAGCTGTAGGTGTTTCTGGTGAAAAATGGTAATGTTAGAGAGGTGCCCTTTACTACAAATCCAGCACTATTTGCTTTAGTTCACCTCCCAAAAAAGAATTTGCAAAGTCACAGCCTGGGGAATGAAGTCACGGGTGAAGTTTAAGTTTTGGCATGCTTGTACTCTTGTTTATTTGATTACTCAGCAGTTGATTATACAATGTTAATTCATAGTAGGTGATGCTGGGGACACTTCAGTTTAAAGCTGCTGAATTTTATTTTAAGGTGCCAGGACTATCATTGCAGGAGAGAATCCTTTTAGTTTAAAACCTGCAAAATTTTGGGCATAGTAGATATTTTACATTTGGACATGAAAAATCACAGAGCTGTTTAACTCCAAACATGAAGACATTTGCCTTAGAACAGCTTTTCATTCTTAAGACATTTTGTAAGATTTACAAGGATTAAATGCCACTAACTATCCCGTGTAAATTACTGTTATTAGTTCCATAATAAAATCCCGTTAAACATTCTATGAACTGGGCTATAGTTGAAGCATTTGGGCATTGAATACTTTCTGTGTTCAAAGAGTATGGACTTAGACAATCAAGTATAAAATATGAAAGGTCTGACAGTGTTCAGATCAACTCTAAAAGGCTAATAAATTGATTTTAAGAAAATACATACTAACCCAGCCTTATGGCCCATCTAATGTCTACTTGTATAGAATCAGTCATTTTGAATTAGTTGCCCTGTTTCTTTTAATTCTCTCTCGTTTTCCTCTTAACCTGTTCCAGTCTAGCACTGCAAATAACATTTACTTCTCATATGGATGTGGCCCTGTTGCAAGGGAACAAATCTGGGATTTAATTTCCTAGTCTTTGTCCTTAATATTTATACATAATCTTGCAAATGAGACTAGCATTTCCGCAGGGGAAGAAGAATTCAGCTGAACCTTACCAAAAATTATGTATCCAGCTCTAGTGTCTCTGGCTGCATACCTGCATGTGCTTAAGACGATGAAGAAGCCACATGTAAATACTGCAGGAAAGTTGAGTATCACAGCAATATGAGAGCCCTCAAAAATTTCTGAAGGAGAGGATAAATTGGGTTGCATTAAGAAGAATTCTGTGATTCTTAAGCTCTGTTTTCTGGCCAATTTTTAACCACCAATATTCCAAAATATAAAAAGAACTAACTTGATCATGTTATCTGTATTTGCCTTTGTATGTTGTTCCCAGCATAAGAGAGACTGATTACAAAGGAAAATCTGTCTTCCTAGGTTCATTCAGTACTTTTTCTGAAAGTTTTGGTGTTTGTTAATGCAATATTATCTTAGTGTGTTCACTACAGCTTTTTAGCAAGTTCATACTTTTCTTTTAAAATGGTTTTCTAAATGCTATCGTTAATGTCACAGACAGCATGCTTAACATGAATGAAACAGTGGGCCATAGTCTTAAGTTTCAAAAACTTCAAGTCTAACATGACTCTTCAATCAAACTGATTGGCATGTTATTCTAGTTAGCTGTAGCTTAAAATAATAACTCTATATTCTTCTTGTGTCTTGGGAACACTCTGTGTCCCATTAATCTCAGTATTCTGAACAAAGAATCAGTTTTATCCTCTATAACTACAGTGTCTGTACACATAATTCAATTAATTTTGTTTACATAATATATAGTTTAAAAGAGAGAAAGAAGGATCCCTGTTGTAATTATAAGAAACAAAGGCACAAGATGCTTTAAGTTATTTATTTGAGTAAATTGAAGAGGCATCTGTGGATGTGCCTGAAAATCTTTGCTGGGGTCCTGAGGTTCTGTCCAGAAATTAATTTTTTAGGTCATCCTTTTTAGCATTATTGAAACATTGCTTTCTGTTGATATTTATTAATGCCCTCATGATTAAGGGGAACACCTCTTGGTACAGTTTTATGTTAGATAAATGTATAATTGGAAGGAAGTACTTTGACTGTTAGTGTCTAGATCATACTTTTAAGTGCCTGAGTCTGCTCAGGAGCCAAGATCACATCCACAAGAATGTCCTTACCAAAGCAGTATCTATTTGGAGATGAAAAGAAGCTGTCTTATGTGCACAACAGGTATTTGCAGGTCATGGAGCTTTGCCATGTTCTATAGTCACAGTCTCATCAGTTTTTCTTTTGCTCTTGAAGAACACAAAGGTCAGCTGCACTGAACAGAAGAGCAGCAGTGCATTATAAGAAAAGCACCTCTGCACTGAAATTCAGAATTAAGTCGGTTTTGTGATCTACTGTTGCAAAATATAGTGAGTTATTGGTCCACTATGATAGCATGTGATCCTAAGTGTTGGGAAAGGAATTAAAAAACAACAACAACAACAAAAACCTTCAATGCATCTGGTAATGGAAAAAAATTAATTTTCTTTAATTTTTAATCAGACAGCCTGAGACAACCACGGAGCACTACTTGACAGTTAGAATACTAATGAAGTGCACACTGGGTTAGTCTGTTTTTAAAGGACAGGAAACAATGCACTCGAAGTTGAGGGATTCTATTTCATTCCAGTCAAGTCTTCACATATTTACCTTCTTACTTTGTAAGAATTCAGGAAATGTTTGCCTTGTTTTCTTCTTTAAAAATCCCACCCCATGGTTAATTATTTTTCAAATACAGAAGGCACAGAAAGTGATAAGTGGCTTTCTTGTAAAACATTAATCTTCACTGTTTGAGGCACTTTCTTCGATGCCTTAAGTGTTTTCTTTTTGTTTGTTTGTTTTTATTCTTCCTCTAATGTATTTGCTTCTGTCTACCATTCTGCAACAGTTTGAAGTCTTTGCTTTACATGCTTTCTATAAATTAGATATTGTAAGTATTTGTCCATAGTGTACAATTTCACAAAAGACAGTCTGGTTGCAGGAAGAAATAAACTGCCCATGCCTAAAGTGTTTATTTCTTATAAAATTTATAAGCAGTTATCTATAGCAGGGTTGAGTATAGTAGACAATGGTTAATGAATTCAAATGAGTTCTGAGACATAAATGAAGTAGCCTAACCATCCATAGTGGCCATGTCATTCTGGCCTCTCTGTGAAATGGCTATTTCATTGCCCCTGCTATGTCACATTGTCAGGCAGAACCATATAATTACACCCCAGCTGGAATGAAGGATTCACGCTAGCTCACGTTAGGCCCCCTCTGCCAGTTCAAACTTTAAAAGTGTGCAGAGGCTGTAGGTGACTTATCAGGGATAGAATCCTGTTAGTGTCATCCTTCCATGCTGAAAATCTGAACTCCAGTGCTTCCCTGTGGCCTTGAGCCAGGGCTCAGGTCTGGGCACGCTTAGTGTTGAGGCAACAACCCTGAGCCTGGAGCAGATGTTTGCCAGACTTGCTGCATCTCCTCTGTTAACAGAAGAGAGTTAAGGAGAGGCCATCAGCTCTAAGAGGAGGGAGATCAGTGTTACCCAAAGTACAGCTCTTGGCCTTCAGGCAGGGAGCAGAGCAACAAGGGCTTTTGGTCCTGTCCTGACACGTTAGGGATCTTGGTCCTCTTTTCAGTTAGCTCTTGGTTCTCCTGTCCTTGCCTCACAGCAGGATCTGTCAGTAACCAGCACCTCAGGATTGGGAGGCGAAACTCAGCTCACCACTTATCTCTGCAGATCCCTGTTTTACCCCATTCCTTGCTGGTTACTCTCTGCCCTGCATTTGCCATATTCGTTTGTTCCCTTTCTAGCTGATTCTACTCCAGATCTGAAAGTTGCTGTGGGTGGCAGAGCCAAGCCTACAGCAGGGAATACCATTTCCCAATCTGTTTCATCCCACTAGGGATGGAAATATATTTAGCATGGGACATGTTATCTTCTTTCATGAGTTGCTCAATGACAGCTGAGGAAGAGGGATGCCTGAAATTCTAATGACATGAATAAATGTGGTTGCAATGCTTAGAAAAAAAATGGAAACCCAAATCATCCAGGCCCAACTGAGATATACCAAGCTGTTATGGATCAGTATCCAATTGGATCAGTAGCCAATTTAATATAAAGTATGTTATGAATCAGTAGCCAATTTAATATAAAGTAATTTTATTTTGCCATTTTAAAAATATTAACAATCTGAAATAGCCACAATAAAAGAGACAACCTCGATCCCGGGTTATCGAAGTTGGGTGAACATAGAGACGGTCACAAATGAACCAGTTCTCCCCCGTTCACGATTGCCTAGATCCAGTGTTCAGGTTTTATGCTGCTTTTCTCCCGAGGCAGCTTTATTGTTAGTTTGTATCTGAAATACATATTCATGTGTTTTCTTTCTCTGGCCGCTTGGTCCTGAATGCTCCTTCCCGACAGATTTGGACGCCTGAATAAGGTTCCGAGAAATCGGTATTTGGATGCTGATGGTGACATTTCTGGGTCTTCCTCTTCTAGATTGATATCATGTGTTAATCACCGGAGGAGGCAGGTGGCTCTTCCTTGATGGATGGGACATCTCCTGCTTGGCCATTTCTTTTGGTTGCTAATCTGGGCTTCGCCCTGCTATTGTCTGGAGTCTCTACATTTGCAAATCAGTCTTGGCAAATGGGAGGATTTCCACAGCTTGGCGGAAACTGTGATTGGGACACGCAAAGCAATCACATGGAGACGAGAGATTTTGCAGGGCAGAGAGTTCCTCTGAGAGAGCCCAAGGCTGAGCCAAAGCCGAGAACCCCTCTGCCTGTTTATTTCTTACTTTTTATACATTTGTGGGTCTGGCTGTGGATTGGCTTCTGGAGTTATCACCTCCCAGCTGAATGGCCAGACCAGCTGTCAGTTACAATTGTTTTCAGGTTAGAAATATGCAAACAAAGGACAGAGAATGAAAAACAAAGGATTTGTTTATGTTACATGTGTGAGAAAAGGCAGAAACTGCTCCTAATATTGTACAGTAGCTAAAAAGTGACTCCATTTTATGAACAATCAAAAGGCTTTAAAAAACTCAGAAAAACCAGGGTGACAGGAAACCCTCTACTTGTAATACAGTTTATAGTTTTTAACATATAGAACACAAATTTATCCCAAAATATCTATCACACAAGCCAACCGCTGGTGATCTGTTAGGAAAGGTTTGCGCACCAGTTGTGAATTTGCTTTTAAGACAATGCATAGGGAAGTTTTCAACTTAAAAAAGGGCTGCTTAATTTTTATTTTTTTTCTTTTTGACATTGTATCAATATTGTCTCTACTTCAGAAGAAGAACATGCGGGAAAGTTCTGTTCCATATCATCATTCTCATATTTTTTATGTAATATTTTACTGAAATAAAAAATTCTAGGAAATGAAAGGAAGAAATTCCTCCCCCCCCCACCCCAAGTTCTCGTAAAACATAAAATTTAGAGCTTTCATAACTGAATGAAAGAGTTGAAATCAAACCTCAAAACTAGATCTGTTAAAAAATCACACGTCAGTTTGTGTCATACCAGTAGTAAAAACAATCTGGCTTAAGTTTTTCTGCCTTTTTTTTTTTTTTTTCCCATTTTGTTGGGGGTTGGGTTTGTTCCTTTTTTTTGTCTTAGAGAATTTTTTCCCCATAAGTTGCTAAGAGACTAAGTGCTGGTGCTTAGATGGTGCTTGACCAACACAGAAGATGTGGCAGAAAGTCGGGAGGGGGAAGATCACAGATTGCACGAGTTTTGGGGGAGGGAAAAGGACAGGGCTGTGGGAGCTGGGGGATCTTCTTGTTCTCGGCATCAGAGAGGATGGCGGGGCTGCTGCTTGCTGCGGGAGGAGTTCAGTGTCAACAGAAAGCACAGTCCTGGGAAATCTACCATCATCTGCTCGTGTGCCCAGGAATTCGGAGCTCCTCACCTGCCCTGCTGGAGCTGGGCCAACCCTGTCCAGCCATCACGGCTCCTTCAGCACTGCTCACTTTGCCGGGACACCCCCCTGCCTGTCGGGGACATCCTGCCATTCCATCCACCAGCCCAAGAGTTTCCACCATTCCAGCTTGGTGCTCTCAGGGTCCCAAGGGATCAGACTGCCCCGGGCTTTGTGAAACAAAGCCCCTCGAGGTTCTTGGTTCTGTTTATTCTTAATGCTGTGGTTGTTGCTTGTTTGCCTTTTTATACTTACTAGTAAAGAACTGTTATTCCTTTTCCCATAGCCCTGCCTGAAAAGCCTCTTTAATCTTCTAAATTATAATAACTTGGGGGGAGAGGATTGGAATTCCCCATTCCTAGAGAGCCCCCGCCCCTCCCTGGCAGATACCTGTCTTTCAAACCAAGACACATTTTTAAAATACAACATTTATATAAGGACTTATAATGTCTTTTTTTATGCATTCCTGATGTCAAGGAGTTGATTTGTTAGGATTTCTCCTTGCATAAATCCCAGTTCTCAGGGCTATAATTGGTTTTACTGTTTCTTTGAAATGCACAAAATAGTCTGTTATTGTGGACTGGGAGAATCAGTAGGGTGTACTTTTGCTGTAGATAGTGGGTTTATATTTAAAGAGAAGATACATTTTTAACTGTTGGTTTGATGTGGAATCTAGGCTGTCTGGTAAAACATGCATGTATTAGAAACCCTTTTTCTTGGGGTGGCCATAAAAACTTTCTTTCTTTGATGAGATAAATAATGTTACCATTGTTTTTTCATGTTCTTTAATTTTTTTCCCCAGATGACATCAGGAATAGGAGATTGTCTGAACAGTTACTCTACAGTAACAGTATTATTGTGCAGCTAGGTAAATTCTCAGGCAATGCGGAATAGCTGTAGTTTTATGCACTAAACAATTCTTGTGTATACTAAACAATTAAAAGAAAGAAAAATTAATGGAGACAGAATATGTTACCATCTTTTGGAATATAAAAGCCCTTGGCTATACATTGGAAATAAAGCTCGACCCCACTTAAACTGCCAGCACAGGTAAATTAAGACCACTGTTTCAAATAAATATTTAATATCTAAGACAAAGTATGAAACTAAAATGTGTAAGTTAAGAACCTTTCTGAGATCTTGCTGGGGATGTGAGTAATCACATGTTGAAGGTGGAGTGTAAAGAGCATAGAAAAAATTTTGAGGAAACATCTGCAACCACCTAGAAGGTGTGGCAGTCCAAGAATGAATGTAGAAGTTTTAACGGTAAACTGGCGCCAGATGAGCAAGAAGCCATGCATCTTAATAAAAGATTATGAACAGAAATTCACTGGAGTAAGTTCTTCGTACTCTGTTCACTGTCTGCAAGTTTTGCTCCTCTGAAAGTTAGGATGTGTGATCTGTTACATGGTAAAGATGGAACCAGAGTGGAAGAGGTGTGTCAGGCTGAAGAGGACTTTCTCATGCAATATTCCAGCTCACTCCTCTATGAGGTGACAGCTCATTCTGGGTAGGGACATGGAATGGGAGCTGCTGTTTGTTTGGAATCAGGTGAGCAGTTGGGTTTTGCCTTTGTGTCGGGAAGTGGTTCCTGCTAATGTTAAAAATGCAACTATTTTATTTGCCAGAGATGGTACAGAATAACATAGATGGTAAAGAGTAACATTGGTAGTAAAGATCACATCATGTGGCGTGTTGACACGTGCTGCTTTCCTGAGAGGCACAGAGTCTCCACCTCGTAGAGAGCACTCAGGCTTCAGAGCACTGCTTGCTTGTTTGCTAATATGTAATTGTCAGTAGTAAATGAGTGGACACTGAATTTAGATTAGAAACTGTGGGAGCTGGGAATGATTTCCCTGGCTGCTAGTGGTCTGAGCAGGCTTCATTTGGTTTCTTTAGTGAAGGTGTAATAATATATTGAAGTGCTGTTCTGGGCAAAGCAGACCAAAGTAACATTTCCTTGTTTAGCTAAGACTGAAGCTAAGACTGTCTTCAGATGGATAATACAGACTTATCCTCTTTTCCTTCCCAACCTCTGCTGTCTTGGCCATCAAAGTTACAGTGAAAGCAATTGCATGTTTATTACTACTCTGACCACTGTGCTTTTCTATGGGGATTTGTACTACTCTGTCACTGTAATCTATTTTTCAACCTTGCTGCACTGCATGTATGTCAAAGCCACCTGGTTGTCTGACAGTGCAGGAGAAGCCAAAGGTCTTGTGCTTTACAGGTGACATTTTGTATGACTTCTGTATGGTGAGTACTTGCTCAACTGAGGTATGTTGAACCAGGAATACTAGTGAGGCAGCATTATTATTCTTATTACTACTACTACTACTCTTATAATAAATGTCTTGGGATTAATGAAAAAAAAAATTTCTGTTCTAAATCTCCATAAATCAATCTTGTTGCCAAGATGAGTTGTTTAATTGAAGCATCAGTTTTAAACAGGAAGGCAAGGCGCTGGTTGCCAATCACAATTCTTTGTTTCTGCATTCAGATTTCTTTAGCAAGCAGTATATTTTGCTAAAGACTACAGCTTTTCCTAGGAAGATATGTATCTGAAGTGCTCATCAGAAGATACTGGAGAGGAGAATGAAGCCCCCATAATGCAGGGGGAAATGGTCAGTGACCTGCTACATCAATTTGATACTCACTCACAAGACTATGGGGCCAGATAGGATCCAGCCAAGGATCTGAGGGAGGTGCAGAAGTGCTCACTGAGCCACTTACCATCATTTATCATCATCCCTGGTTAGCTGGAGAGATCCCAGGTGCCTGGAAGGTAGCAAATGTGATGCCCAGCTACAAGAAGGCGGAAGGAGGATCTGGGCAATTACAGGCCTGTGAGACTGAGCTTGGCCATCCTAAAGGTCTTCTTCCAACCTTAATAATTCTATGATTCTATAAACCCATTATCTGTTGTTAAAATCATGTAGTCATCTTTTGCTTAGAAAAATAAATTGTGTTATTTAAAAGAACAAGCTTAAATGAATCATATCCATACATAAAAGTATGATGTTACTTTTTTACAGAAAGTAAAGGTTTCTCTAGAAGTCCCAAGCAGACATTGACTGGAATATGACTGATTTTATCCAAGAGAAAATGAACAAAATGAGAGGGAGACTTTTTTATATCCCAGGCCTCTCGAATACCTACTTTCAGGCATTACTCAGGTTGTCTTCTAAATCAAATTAAAAAACTTGTTGAGTAGCCACAGCAGCACAATACACTCAAAAGCTCATTCAAATGCATCCAGGTAAGAAAGGGAAAGAACTTTTAACTAGACATAAATATGATATAAATAGTATAAACATAAGCATAATATCACACCTCTAATGTGATGTTGAGTAAAGTTACAGACAGTAGTATGAACACTGAACCAATATTCTCTGGATGTTTTTTTGGTCTGAATTACTTGGCTTACTCCACAGATAACTTTTAAAATGCAGCTTAGGAATGACTGTTCTAGGAGAATGATGAATGTGTAAATAAGTGACATCTCAAAAATGCACTTAGATGTCTCTGTCCAGTGCAAATAAGAATTTCTGGCTAGACATAGAAGATCAGATTAGCAAACTCACCTCTTTTTGAGAGAAGCTCCATCGGGTTGCTGGAAGATGAGAGAAGGTAATTCTTTATTATTTGGAAAAATGGGCCAGGTTCTTTCTTCGGGTAGAGTGAAACTGCAAGTTTTGGGCAAGTTGAGCATGGTTTCAATGCCATCAAGTCTTGCATCCACAGGCAGATGCACAGAAAGGTAGCCACTGTGTTTCCAATGGCTGAGGCCACTGTTAATAGGTGCCAAGCACAGGCAAGCATGATCTGTTTCCAGGAAAAGAAATGCAGTAATTAGAAACAATTAAGAGAGCATACACTGCATACAAAATAAGTTGAATTGTTAGACTCCTTCTGCTGTTAGATCAGTTTAATATTGCTGTGAGACCTGGAGAGAGCCCAATAAAATTGTCCTTGGGTGCTTGCGAGTTAGAGCTACCTCACTTGACATCTTTAGTTTGCTTCTTCCTTCTGACCCTAAATACAGCCAGGAGTAAATGTGGGAAAATTTGGAAGCTAGCTGCTTTCCTGTTACCCCTGTGTAGATAAATAATAACTTTCCTTCGTGGCCCTGTTTTTCATCAGGCGTAGGATGAGTGAGGAGCTCAGGCTACTTCTGTCCTGTGATCAGAATCAAGTAAACTAACTGAACTTAAAGAAACCCATTCCTTGGTCTCAGAGGGAAGCTCAGAGAAGTGCAAATAAGTGCAGTGTTAGCAATTTTAATTAACAGCATTTAAGTAAAAAAATAGATTCAGATAGGAGATAGGGATTTAAAAGAAAATCTTGAGTTCTGTAAACAAGCATGCTTAATAAAAAAAGCATGTGTAAAAGCTGTATAGCTACATTTTTGGAATTACTCAACACTTTGGATTACACCTCTTGATCAAAAAGGCATCATACAGTACTATGTGTAGACTTGTTCCTCGTTTGTTGTGGGTTTAGGTTTACACTTTAGATCAATAGGTTTTTGGGGTTTTATTTCCATTTTCAATTGTGCCAGCTTTATATAACTATGGGAAAGAGCTGGACTTTTTCTAATGTATATTATTATTTCATTACCATTCTGGTAGTAGCTATTTGTCAGTTTTAATCAGAAAAATGACTAGGAGCAATAGTTTCCAGGTTATTTATTAACCGTTTCTAAATCACTCTATAATCACATATCTATGTTATTCCTAACACATCTGTATCAAAGACTGATTTCCAGATTACTGTCTAAGGATAATTTGCAGTATGAAGACATAGCCTGCTGGATGAGGGTTTTGGTTTGGTTATTTGGTCGGTGTCGTTGGAAAGGACCACAGTGGCTCATCTGTCCGACCTCTCTGTTTGAGCGGGGTTATCCTAGAGCACATGGCATAGGATTGTGACCAGATGGTTCTTGAATTTTTCCAGTGAGGGAGGAGCTCCACAACTTCTCTTGGCAATCTGTTCCAGTACTCAGCCACCCAAAGTAAAGAATTTCTTCATTGTATTCAGGTGAAACTTCCTGTGCATCAGTTTCTGCCTGTTGCCTCTTGTCCTACGGCTCGAAGCTACACTTGACTCCATCCTCCCGACACCCTCCCTACAGTGAAACTGTATCTGAATATGTTTCAGGATTATCAATAACTCATAACATTCACTGAAGCCAACAGTTACTGTGAATGAAAGCTTTTTGTGACCAAAGGCATGTTATAACCACTTCTCTATTCAAATAAGTTGAATAAGTGATTTCATAATTGTGACTTTGACGAGATTATATAGTTTTGCCTTTGACAAGAGATTTTATAATAATAATAATTTTATATATGATGTAGGCTAGGGAAAAAAAAAAAAAAAGTCCTCTTTTTAAAATCAAAATAGAGAATTACCTGAGAAAATTCAGTTGTCATCACCGAAACATAAGGCAAAAAACCTGGTGTCTAATGATATGGTTTTCAGAGGGAGGCTTCCTACTCAGACCATTTGTGGGAGGGAAAACCAGTATGTGAATAAGCATGTGTTTGTGACAGGGCATGTTCTAGTCTGATACATTATAAGCAACATAAGCAATTATAAGGAATAATAATTCTTTTACCTTAGGATTCTTCTGCTCTTCAGCAGATTTTTCTGCTCTTCTTTTGGTGGTGGGTGAATAATTGAGTGTAATTGTTTCGAGAATCTCTGTCTGGAGACTTCATCTGTCATGTCTTCTCTGTAATTAATTTTCCATCTTGTTTTCTATTATTATCCTGCATTATTTTGAACTGCCATGGTAGTGCTTGCTTGTGATGTACTCAACGTGAGTGCCACAATGCAGAAAGGCAGAATGGTGGACTGAACTTCAACATACATATATATATATATATATATATACACACACACACCACAAATTTAATTGGATATATATCACAAATTTTCTGTGAAAGAGATCTTGAAGCTTAACAAGGAATGGTACTGTAGCTCCCTGATACTTGGAAATTATTTCACAACAGTTTTAATGAAGTAAGGAAGCTTTGCTGGAGCATCTCATCATTACCTCCAAATTCCTTTGGCTTTGATACATTCTGAGGACTGAAGTTAGCTGTTTTTCTATTGAGTCTGTTCAGTTCTTATTTTGTGTTTTCACTTGTAAAGTGAAAAAAGCACCTATGTATTTATAAGCTACACTAACATGGCCTTCAGCAAACATTGCAGTTGATTAAAACATTGGTCAGAACAGGTTTATCTGATTCCATCAGCATCCAGAGGTTATGAACCTTAGCTTATTAGGGCTGTATTAGTGATGTGATTAATGATTTAATACTTCTTCCTTCCAGTTTTGCTCAGGAGGTTGACTTCTATAGCAACAGGTCATCATCAGGGAAAATTCTGGGGTAAAGTCTATTAATGATCCTATTTTACAGCTGGAAACTTTGAATCATGTTGGAGATTCACACTTAGCAGTTAGAACCAAACCCTTACTGGAAAACATATTATTAGAAAGGGGAAATGGATAGGGGATAAATTTAATTCTGCTAAAAGTTCATAACTAAAATGTGTCTCCTGGTTTGTTTATTTTTTAAGGTGATTTCCACACCCCCCCTACTTTTGCTTTCAAAGATGCCACCAATGTTTTCTCATGTTTGGGACTACCACATCCATAAACTCATTTTGGACAAGAAATGTTGCATCAGTGTCTGTTGTACAACAAATCGTGTTTTTACAAAGGAAATTTAGACATTTGATAGGATGGCCTTAAGAGAGGAAATAGTAATTTATTGTTTTGGAAAACTGTCTTGGAAGAGACTTGGAGAAGCTGTCCTTGTGTCCTAGGCAGAATCACATTGTCAGTGACGGAAGACCCATAGCTACCCTTGACAATCTATTCCAGTATTTCATTATTAGTCTCAGCTGAGTGATTTTCCTAACATCTATGCTGGATCTTTCTGGTTTGTATTTGAGCCCATTATTACTTGCTCAGTTCATCACTGGTATGGAGACCAGATTATTTTCTTATTTTTTCTGTTTTGTGCCTTAGGTTTTCTACTTTTGATAGTTCCTGTTGATCTTCTTTTGAACATCTCCTGTTTGTGCATTTCCTTAAATATCTAAAATTGTTGTGCAGTGTTATGATTGTGATTCAGAGATCAGAAATAGCCCCCAGGTGTCACCCCCCACTTCCTTTAGTTAGTAACAGAACTTTTACTAACTAGCTTATTTTTATCTTAGCTTGAGTAAGCACTGTTTCTTCAGCTTTTTAAAACCTGTTTGAATCTTTCACCAGTTCTCCAACATACTTGCAATCCCTATTATTGTCAGGAATGTTTTCTTCTATCTGTCATCTAGATTGTTAAGAGAAGTGCTGAAAAAAGACTAAACCCTGGACAGACCCTCTGAAGCACAATACAATGCATCCTTCTGACAGTGAAACACTGGTCCTCTATGGGTACAGTTACCTAATTTCTGTTTTCAGATTTCCTTGTGACTTACTGAAGTCAAGATGAATGACAATCACTCTTCCTCTTCTAAAAAGGCCTTTTAGCCACAACACAGGAAGAAACTGGATTGTTTTGTCAGTTCATTCTTAACAAATTCATATTGATTGCCACTTATGTCTGTGTTATCATATTGCTGCACACAATTGCTTCATCCAGAAATGTTCTTGAATATGACGTTCATTTTGACTTGTCTATGGTTTTTCATCTCCTCTTTCCAGCTGCTGTAAGCACAGACATTAGACATCACAGAGTTGCTATCAGTCCTCATATCAGTTTAAAAATATCAGATATATTTTTAAACATATCTTCACTGATACTTGTCAGGCCAATTAAATATGAAAAATGTAATTAATAATCTGTGTTCTCATTTGAGATCTGACTGTTGTTGTTAATCTTGTTCATATAGACTAATGGAAGAAGGACTCTGGCTCTCTCTCCATTGTCTCTGAACCACTGGCTAATGTAGTCTTTCTGGTTGTAGAACCTGATTTATTTGTTCACAGCTTACTGCCTAGATATATGTGTTTAATAGCTTGCATAATTTTTGTGGTTGCTTGAACTTGGAATTATTGGGAAATTTCTGGAGAAGGATATTGGAGGGACATGTTTCTGGAAGGTAGACTGGCTTCTTGGTTTTGAAACGGGTCAAATGAGGAGAGAGAAGCTTAGGAGACAGGCAGGTGATAGGTACAGGGGTCAGAAGGAGGCTGGAGTATTCATACACCTAGGAAGGGGAAAGTGGCTGCTGGATTAAAACAAGGCTGAAGAGGAAAAATGTAAAGATGTGGTAGGGAGAAAGGAACTTAATTTTCAAAGCTTTTTTTGTATCTATCTTATTTGACCATTCTGAGACTTTCCTCTTTAAAAAAAAAAAAAAATATACTGTTCTACTACATGTTTAGATATTGCAAGTTCTTTGGTGCTTTGGAGCACTCACTTTAAGGGCAGACTATTGGCAGATTGGCTTCAGAAGTTTGCCTGACCTGATCTCTGCTCAGCTGTGGTCATCGGGTTCCTTTGTTTCTTACTGTCATGTTCTGTGTCTTGACCTCTTTGCTTGTGCTCCAGCTGTTTGTGCTATTCTTTTATGCTTTTCTTTAGTGATGTGACCTAGTTGGTAAGCTCCTGTGTTTGAGGTCAATGAGGAAGTCATGATTCAGCAAGGCTAATCTCTTAAAACACTTCTGTCCTCTTACATGGAAATGGGCAGAATTTTTGTCCTCAGTTATTAGTTCTCTCTCATGCCGTCAACTCTATTTTACCTTTTTTTTTTTTTCTTTCTTTCTTTTTTTTTTTTTTTTTTTTTTTTTTTCCATTGAGAATGGCATTAATGCCATTCTGATTGCAAAAATTAAAGGTCAGGTATGTCCGTAGGGTTCAGTCCCAACTTTCTGTAGGATAGAGTTACTTGCTCTTAAACTCATAGCTTCTGGTTGTAACATTGACTGGCTTTCACATAATAGCAGCAACCAGCTTCTTCCCTGTGAGTTGTTGGGTTAATCTTTATGGCTGGGTGCTGCTCTCTATGGCTATCCAAGTCATTTGTTGTAGTGACTTTTGTGTCCTTTGACATCCTCCTCATCACAGATACACCTCTGACTTACTTTTCAGCTCTCCTTCTTGCTTACACCAGCAGATATCATTGAATCAAACATCTCCTTCCCAGCCTTTACTGAAGCACAAATGTAGATGTCTCTTCTTTCAAGTACAGCTCAGAACCATGGCAAGATATTGATATTCCTACCTGAGCATGGCTCACAGCTGCAGGTAGACACAGAGGGTGAGAGTGGTCACTGCTCCTCTGTGTATTATAATATTTAATGACTTCTCCTTATATCCCCTTTAGGCATTCTTCCATTTATTGCTCAAACACATCACAGTATGGAAGCTATTAATAATTAAAGTTAATTGCAAACTGATGATTTTCCCATTTTCTTCTCCTCCAAAGACGTAGCAAGGTATACTGAACTCTACCTGAGTGTACTTTCAAAAAGAATTTGGAAAAGAAGATCTGACTGTATCAGTGATGAAGGACATATATTTTTACTAAAAATATGTATAATTAGACTATTATCTTCTAAATGTTCATGTATGATCTTGGAGGAGAACTTCCAAGCATAAAAGAACATATTTAGAACTACGACTGATTGTGTGGTAAGGAACTTTACCTTAATTACTACAAGACACTCAAACAATTAAAGGGCTTTTACTGTGCCAACTCTTTTCTTTTTGAAAATATTTTGGCTTCATTGTTGTGATAAGTATTATTTGGTAAATTACCAGGAATTTAGAGAGTATTCTAGGTAATCTGAAGCAAATTTAGAAAAATAAGATAAAATATTCTACTGCTGTGATTTAATTCCTTGTAATATATTATATTTATTTTAGTAATGTAACTCATTGCAGGAGGATATTGAAACAGGGGTCAGAAGTGTATTTCTTTTTTTTTTTAGGAATAATGGGAACATCTGCACTGTATAAATTATTTTTCTTATGTCCAGACACAAACAACTAAAACATATATTTATAAGGTATAGATATCATCTTTTGTTCTCTGAATGATGGATGCTAGATCATGTCCAGAACAAAACATTTAATTAGATGAACATCATTTGTTGTTTGAAATGACAGTCTGTATATTTTGTTTGATACTTCCGTGAATGTGTAGATGAATCAGAAATTACAAGTTTTGTCCCAATGTAAAATTTTACACAAATTTGTTTTTCTGGCTGCTCCTTCTCCTTTTATAAAATATAGCAGTTCATATGAAATCCAAAGAAGGAAATTAACAGTGGTGAACAGAAGTCAGAAATGTTGAACATTTTCCTGGTAAAATTTTATGTGGCCATGAAAATTATTAATTTTTTTTTTTTTTTCTTTTTTCTCCCCAGCATAGTAACAGTACTAATTGTAGTTTGCCATCAGTGTTAAGCTAGATTTTGAATTTAGCCTGTGGCAATATAACAAGAATTTATGCCAACTTGCAGAGCTGTGCAGCTGATGAAAACCTCCACTCTAAGAAGAGTGTTTAAAATGTGTGAATGCAGAACTCCGGCTCTGTTGATCTTTGAAAAACGTTGGAGCAGTTTCTACTCTGATGTGTGCCAGTATAAACCTCAGATTATTTTGGTGATGACTGTTGGATAGTTTTCATCAATGCTTTTGAAGCAGCGGGGTTTTTTTTTCATTTAAATGGGCCTGGATTTGTGGGCAGGGAGGGGCTAAGAAAGTTAAAATGTTCTTATTACATCAGGCAGCCTGGCAAACTGCTTTTGCCTTGGGGCTAGATGTGTCCCTGTGTGGCAGTAACCCGTGTAGCAAGACTGTAGTAAAGCAGATGATATAACACCACCAAAACAAGAGGGTCTTCATTTACGTTGGTAGATGCAGGGATTTGTGCAACACCTACACTGTCTTTGTTGTTTTTTTAAAAGCACACAAGTAAATTAAGAAACAAAACTAACTAATTTGGTTTTTTCTGAAGCGTCAACCTATAATTTGCTTAGGAACATTTTCCAAGTCCATTCTAAGCCACTGTTACTCAGTTTTCCATTAAATTGCTGTAATGAAACAGTTTAGTGATAATATAATTGATAAACATAATGCACCTAGCATGCCTCTGATGTAATTCTTCTGGAGAAAACTGAAATTAAATAAAACATGAACTAATAGTCTAAGGAGATATTAAAGGTGCACTTGGGGTTGCCTCTATTAGTATCTTTGGTGAATTTAAACCTGAAAATTATTTTCAAGGCAGATAAGAAAGATGTGCATGTTGTAGCTCTGAATAGTTTGGCTTTGTAATATACTTACAGTTACAAGTTAAATGTACTCACTTGATGAGTTAAACCCACAGCAGCCATGTTTCTTCCTTCTACCTCTAAATAATGACTACTTATAGCTCTTGGGTGGGGTTTATGTTTCTCTGCCATCTTCAGAGTGGTGTAAAGTAGAGGGATGGAGACCCTTATTCCAGTGAGTAGTTAACGGTTCCTCCCTGGCCAGTAACCTTTGGGATTTCTGTCACTGACTGTGGTCTGTCTAGAAGCCAGACTTCTGGACTGAGGTAGTTTTCTCTTCCATCTGTAGTAATTGGAGAGGAAGGGCCAGCTGGACAGAGCAATCCATCCTATCTATCTTAGGATCTTGGTGAACTGCCCTGTGAAAGTACTTATTTGCAGAGGAAAATTAGGCAATGATCTCAGCCTATTAAAAAAGGATGAAAGTATTCCTACTCTAATGGGAAGCTGTTAGTAACCAAGGAATAGTCCCACCTGCCCATATGCATTGCTCCCAGTATTGCTATGCCTATTTCTCATAAATTCTTTTAAACGGCATCTGACTCTAGATCAAAGTAGCACTTAGGTACGACCTAAGTATTTTAACTACAACTCCTTTCCTGTTAGAAGGCCTCAATCTTTGGTACCTGTTACTGTATGCTCCCCAGAAGGAAGCTCTAAAGATCATCCAGCTTAACCTGCCCAGAGCAGATCTGACTTTAAAGGTAGATGAGATTGTTCAGGTCCAGTGCCATGTAGAACATCTCTAAAATGAGCCAGAAAAGTTGTGTGGGGGATGTACAAGACAGAAATCCCAATCTTCATTATTTTCTTATCCTTTTTTCTTCCCATCCTCAGTAAATAAGCTTCTTCAGAGTTCTCATTTGGAATTACCATCTGAGCTGATGGCAAACTCCCAAAGAATATTACTCCACTAGCCTTGTCAGGTGCTACACCCTTGTGGTCTCATATAGCAGTGTTTGAGGGATGGCCTCCAAAGGCACTACCCGCTAAGTATGTTTTGCTTTCTTGTGAAAGAATGCTTTTCATGTTTTTAATTTCATTTTGGATTTAAACAGTTCTGTAAATAAAAAGGTGCAGAGTGTAAGTTTTCTCTATTTAGTTTCTGTTTCCAAATAAATTTGTTATCTTGGAGATCAATGGCAGGCATTTGGATAAAGCCAAAAGTGATACTTCATGTGTCCATAGGATAAGACAAATGGCAAATAACAGAGAACTTGTATTTTGAATGTATTCCTTCAACTTACGTTATTTTAGTCTTTAAAAGGCAATGCTTTAGTTTCAGATAATCAGCTAAATCTGGGGATTCAAATATGCTTTCTACAAAGATGAGAAAATACACAGAACCATTCCTTTGTCATCTCCAGGTGACAGTCAAAGGCTGTTTCTTGTTATGCAGTCTTATGGTTTACAGGTATTACTTGTGGGTATGTCAGTGGCATTCCATGGCTTACCTTGCAATTTTAGCAAATTTGGTTCAAGGAGATTTTTTGAATTAACTTCAGTCAATTCCAAACCCAGACATTAGGGGGTTTTGACAGCAGGAGAATTCCTGACTTTCATTCTGTTTTTGAGAACTGTTGATTCTCAAGCACTACAGACTCTTCTAAGAGTCCTGAGAACTCTGTGTTTCTCAGGATTAAATTTTGGAAAGTTGTCTACTGTGATGATTTTTGTCCCCTGGATATTAAGGCTACTCTATTCTGCCTCTCTGTGGAACATTATAAATGGCTTTCATATGACTTGTGTTTCCCACTGAGTTGCAGATGCTTTGGATTTAAGAACAGCCCTGTAGAGATGAAGCTTTCATAAGAATTTTCATTTCTATTAAAGCTTACAATGTTAATATTTTTAGCAAGGCTTTTCAACTTCTGTTACAGAAGGTATGCTTTCCTAAGTAGATGAGGCATGTTACCTCTCTGTGGGAATCCTTCTTCTGTCATAGCCAAAGACTGGCAGTTTAAAAATCTTCTATTTGGACTTTATTACTTTCAGCAAAACCTTTCAGTGCAAAACCCCAGATGTTTTAATGCATTTAAAAAAAGACACTCTGTTGCATACACCTCGCCAAATCAATTATTCGGTAAAATGTTTGTGGTGAAGCAGCAGTTAATGGAAGAGTGGCAGATGTCAGACACAGAAGTGTCCATTTCACTATGGTGCTCCATGGTCTGTTGTGACAGCTAAATGAAGCAGCTCAACAGCTGTCAGCATGTTAATGTTTTGGATCAAATAAACACGCTTGGAAGAACTTTCCTCTGATTTTTAAGACTTAATGACTTTGAAGGCAGGCGTGCTTCTTTGCAGATGAAGTTTGAAGTGTTTTGTAAGTGAGGCCAGATGCAATGAGGAATAACATTGGACTGCAGGCTAGACTAGTGCATTTTGATTTCATTGGAGCTGTGTAACTGAACCACAGTGGGGCTTAGAAATTCCTACTCAGTCTAAACATCAGAATTAAATCAAGGTTACAGTGAGGTAGATAATTTTCTTCCTTTGCTTTACTACTGTGGAGAAACCATAGAGAAATAAGCATGAGGTAAGCTTTGCACTTTTGAAGAATGTGGAAACAAATAGATCAAAAAAGCTGGACACATATAAACATAAATCCAATACAACATCTGTCCATTTCAGTAAAATACAATGCAGAAGGCTCCAGGATGAATGTATGATAATCTAAATGTATTTGTTTGGGGTTTTTGTAGTTGGTCAGTGATTGCTTTATAACATAGACAGCTGATTCTCCATGAAAGCTTTTGTCGTGCCTGTGGGTTTTCTTGATTGCCTTTCTGATCTCAGTTGTTTTGGAGTTGCAGTGCCTGTTTAGGGGTGTTCTTTACAGACAGCTTCTGCTGCATGTAGCCGGCCCGTTCTTTTTCATTTCAAGATTTGTTTTCAAGTAGCTTATCCATTTCATAGGATCTGAGAGGGCATCTGTTATTAAAAAAATACAGCTGGTGGGATTCTCTTTACCATGATACTTTTCATGGTTGACTGTCAGACTAGAGTAGGGGCATATCCTTCAGCACCAAGACTGAAGAACTGTGATGATACTTTATCTCATTTATTTATTCTCTTTATCTTGAGTTCTGCTGCTTTTTTTCTCCAAGTGTCTGCTTCTGGCTGTGGTTGACTGGCTTGTGTCACAAAACAAGAAACACACAGAAAAGCAACGTTCTAGATTATTCATCCAGGCTTGAAGGAATGAGAGTGTCTTAAAAATTAGAAAGTATCATTTGTGATGGCATCTGAGGTAACCACAAGGGTGCTACATCTTTAACTGTCTCTATGGATGAAACAGTGATCACTTATTTCCTGACACTCCCTGCCATTCCCAGTATCTAACTTCTAAAGAGTGCAAGCATGAGAAATTATTGAATATCTTATCTTTCTGCTCTGTCATTTCTCCAGCAAATGAGAGTGGAAGTTTAGTGAACTCACTTGAGGAATGCACCAGGGCTACAGAAGATGAGAGAAGGGGTTTGCCTGGGAGCTCTACTAAAAAATAACTTTTTATCCATTAACCCTGGGAGCTCTATTACACAGCTTTAATAAAGAAAAGTGAAACCAGCAACAGTTAAATACTGACTCACTCTTCTAATATTTTGGGGTTTTTTAATGCCAGTGTGTATACGAAAAGCAATTATTAATGATCATTGATAAATATTAATGATAAATAATAAAAGCATTAATATGAAGTAAGTGAAAGTGTAATGCCGTTTAAAAGTGAGGGTTGCTTCAACTTAAGCACAGAAATTTGCAGACTTTTGTTGCTTGGGTTTTTCATTTGGTCACTGTTTCAGGAATCTTGGGGTTTTAAATTCAGTGGCAGTCACCCCACTTAAGGGATCAGAAGGGAGGTCTTAATAGCCATTGCTTCAGAGCCCCTTGGCAATAGGTCTGGCAGACTTTTTTATTGTTTCTTCTGCAGGGGAAAGGTCTTTGCATTTCCCTATATTCACTTATTTTCTTTCTGGAATTATTGCAGTACTCTCATCAGTTAGCAGACAGGCCACTATGACTTGCTCAGTGAGCTTTCAGTACACCCTTCTCTTCTCTTCTGTTTCTCAGGCCAGAGATGCCCCTTACAGTTGTCACAAATCTGTCCTTTCTTCTTTGGTCTGACCAGGTGTGGCTGTGGTGTTTTGGTGTGGATTTTATTACATCATTACATTATTTTGGTGTGGAGTTTGATTTGTGGATTTTATTACATTTTCTTAGCAAGCTTGGACAATCGTAGCCATAAGTGTAATTGTAAAATATGGAGAGAACTAGAACATGTGAAGATCAAATCCTTAATTCATGGTTATGACTGTTAAATTCTGATCTGGTTTTTAGTTGGTCTTGGAAGCAGCTCTAATCACAGTAATTTTTTACTAGCTCCTCTTCCATACTCACCCTCAAATTTTCATGTAAGAGCCTTAGCACATAGAAATGATAATTTTAATTTTTGAAACTTCTAAAAATTTACAGCTGCTTTTTTCAACTCAAATAGGAAGCTTTTTGAAATATTTCCCCTAGAAAATATTTTGTTAGCTTTACTTTTCACCCATATGACAAATGAATGAGTTTTAATCACTGTTTTTGCAGGGCTTGAGTCTCTTTCAGATTTTGATTTCTAAGTTGAAATTGGGTAAGCAAAATAAGCGCAATCTCCATGTCAACAGAAAGCAAGGAGAGTCATAAATAAGATTCTACATGTAGCTTTGCAACAATAGAATAAAAAGTGGAATAATGAACTGTATTTGTATCTAATTACATAAATAATGCATTTCTGTAATTGTCTAGTAGGGGTGTGCTAATGAATAAATTACTTTTAATTGTAGGTTGCTTGATTGTTTCAGAAATATAATTGATTGTAATCAAGAATCAATTAAATGCTGGTAGTAATTGTATTTATCAAATTTAATATATTATTATAGTTTAAAAACATTTTTAAAAAAAGAATTATTAAAGGACTAAATTTGTGTTATGTGTTCATACCACTGGGTTGATGGGTGGTGCTTGCTATAACAGTGCACAACAAGAAAGAAACGTGTATTTTCTTCTCGTCTTTGTTTCTGATCCCATCTGATCTGTGAGGATAAACAAGGGTTTAGACTTGCTCAGTATGCTCAGACTCTTAGCTTGCTGTGTGAAGTGGGCTTTTATAGAAGCCAAGTGGCCCCATGTAGGACTCCTTCAGAGGTGTGGTGCTTTGCAGTCCTGATCAGGTGAGAGTAGTGCTCTGCGCAGCAGGGGGGCGATGCGCAGGGAATCCGGACCTGACTCCTCCAGGTGCCCTCGCGAGCAGGCAGCCCTAGATACGCTTTCTCTTTTGGACTGTTTTTGTCTTGTGGAACTGCTAGCTTTTACTTCCAACTAGTTTATTATTCTTTTTTGTAAATAAAACTTTATCTAGTGGTTTCAGTTTGAAGGATCTTTATGTACATTATGTGCACAGAAAAGGCATTAGGTCTGCCTTCCCATGGCTCTGCTGGCTTTACAAATATGAACGACAAACAATTAAATGAAGTCACTGTGACTCTAAATGGATAGTGACCCAACCAGGTAAATGAACAGGGCTCTGTTTTAAAATAGACCTCATTTTGCTGTCATATGCAGATGCTTTGTTAATGTTGGAACATTTTTTGGCCTTTGCGGAAAGGGCCAATTTTGAGGCCCATTGCACTAAAGATGGGAGAGTGGATTGTCCATTAACTGCATGAAGTACAGAGCACATGTGCAATTCATGTTTCCATGGGTTTACAGGTCCTCATCGACAAACTTGACCAGATTGTGTGCCATGGGAAAACTGAAATCTGCACTAAGGAGTAGGTAAAGCACAGAGCTCTCTTCTAAGGACCTGTGATCTACTACTGCAGTTCCAGGAGAAGCAGCATTTCTTTGACAAGTGTGCCAAACACAAAGATAGTAAATATAGAGAGTGCCATCTACTGACCTGTAAAGGAGGGAAAAATATATATATATATATATATATATATATATATATATGCAGCATTGTCCAGAATGAGTCAATAAAGTTGTTGATGTGCTCCAAACGGCTTTCTGACAGTAGATGCCTGAGTCTAGTTTGGGCTTGACTTTCCCCTTTATCATCATAAAGGGATCAGTCAAGCTGCCTGATGTAATCTTGGTGTTTCTAAAAACTTGTCCTTGTAACCAAAACCGAAAGACTGATACACAAAATTTCAGTGGAGAGGAGAGCTGGATTTTTTTTTAAACTGCTGTTTTTAAATCAGCTTAGGACGTATCTAAACTGGGTATTTTCTGAAGTTGTTAGATCTGGTGTCACTGAAATGTGATGGAATCTGTATCTTGTCCTTGGATCTTTTGCTGAATGAGCTGTGGAGTAGCTGCAGAAGTAGAAGCTGGGTCACCTCCCCCTGTTTTTTTTTTCCTCAGAAAATTGAATGTTGAGTTTTCATTTTACTACAGAAAAGTGCTCTATCAGGTAATATCTGATTATCACTATAAATAGCTCCATAGTTCAACAAAGAGAAATTATCAGAAGTACTTGCTTTCCTGCCTGTGGGGCCTTTTATTTCAGTAGTGAGTTTTTGAATTTGAGGATGAAGAGAGTATTTAACTTTTTTTTTTCTTTTTTGTTCTGGCACGGTTTTCTGAACATAAAAGGCAGGGGGGGGGGACAGTGGTGAAAGGTGTGCAAAGAGTACAGAAAAAGGAATTTTGGTCTTCCCCTTCACCCCAAGAACTGAGCTTACTGCTTAGAAAAGGTTAAAAAGACAGAGGCTTAAAAGGACAAATGTTAGGAAATATTCATCTGTGAATGAAGAGCAAAACAACCCCCATTTTTATTTCACTGTATAAATCTGCAGTGTATCAGAGTATCTGAAATGGTGGACTCAGCTTTGGTCTCTCTGCTTCAGTAGAGTTGTTACTTAAACTAGAGAAGGGTAATAGAGATGATCAAGAGTTAAGGAGATGCTACTGTGCTCAACAGGGTCCAACAAAAAAACATGGAAGGGAGGAAATGGTTACTGTCCACTCCTCACACTTGAAGAATTGAGAAGCAACTAGATTTAGAAAAATGTTACTGTGCACAAATGAAATTGTGAAACTTGGTCATATGTTATGGTCTGAGAGGCAAAATAATGGAATTAATGAAGAATTAATGAAGAACACTTTGGTTGTTACAAGTTGCCACAGTTGTAACCTTTCACTTAGAAAGCCCTCTCCCTTCTAACTATATGGCCAGGAAGAATCACTTTATTCTCTTCCCATTTCTTACATTCTCCTCTAATTATGGCCTACTGAGCATAGCAGGAAATAGATTATGAAACCAGGTGGATTTTTATTCTAACCCAAAGCAGCAGGAGCCAGAAGACTTTACCTCCTACTCTCTGCCTGCAGAGTCATGCCTTGTTTTCTGACTGCTCTGTTTGTGGCCCAAAGAGATGAATAATTTTTGCACAAGTGCCACTGGGTGTCATTTGGGATGACTGGTTGGCTCTGCTCAGAGTATCCTTCAAGAAGGGAGGGAGGTGTGCCCAGAGCCAGGTTCCCAACTCTACTTTGTAACTCGGGACAATGAAAGAGATTTGACAATCTTTCAAACTCCAAAGGCACTTACTGGTTCTATCCCTTAATTACAAACCGAAGACAAAATTCTTCAGTTCATCTGTAGATATATCTTGAGGTTACTTGTCAAGAAGATTTCGTCTGGCTTTTCAAACTCAAGTAAACTATTTTTCAAACTCAAGTAAACTTATGTTTATAAGATAAACATGTCACTAATCAGGTGAATATGTTTTTATGTAGACACACCACATCATTCCTATTAGCTGTTTTAAGAGGAAAATAATGTACAAAAAAGGCAAATTTCTACAAGTGGAACTCATCTAGGTATCCCCAGTTTCTTCCCAGGTACATACATGCCTGCCTTTCAGATATGGTATTCCAGTACCCATATTTCCATAAAGCCTTTGGTTGTCAAAGCAATTTTCCTTGTTTATAATTTTAACCATGTAATTTGCCTCATGTTGAATGTCACCCTTGGTCCATATCAACAAAAAATTTTCAAAGGATTAAGTAACTCTTTCTTTCTGTCTTCTTTTCTTCTTGACTTTCTTAAGTAATTCTTTACCATTGAGGGGGTGACACAATGCCCTGACTAAGGAACAATATGTATAATCTTCAAGTACACAAAAAAAAAAAACCCCAAAAAATGACAAAAATAGAGAAAGATGTTCATATACAGTTGGTTAGCAAACCTAGCAATCTTGCCCAGTTCCCAAATCAGTTGCCAGTTATGTTCTGTAATCTCTTTCCTTCCTGTAATATAAAAATTCTAGTCATTCACTTTGTTAATAGGGTTTCTTCTCTGGTCTTAACACTCACATTTAATTTCTCGGTTTGTTCTTTCAAATTTTTATCCTGCTGGCATGCAAACTAGTGTGAGAATGTCTGTAGAGGATGGTTTCACTGAAGGAGGCTGGCTGGAAGGGCATTAATGTCCTGATGCAGGTGAGTCTTGAGAGCCTGCACCTGACGATGGGATTGTTTCATTGATATCCTTCTGGGTTATTTAATTTTTAAGCTGCAGTGTATGTTTAGTGTGAAAAAAAGTTATTTAGAAAAATTTCTGATTGAAATAATTTACATGAGAGTGGTAGTTGGATTAAAAATCTCACTCCTTGCAGTGCTACAGTGCTAAACCACTTGTATAGGAGGTCACACTTTGGCAAACACGGAGTTCATGCATTCCTTTCAGTGATAATACTGTCAGCTCCAATTTACAATAGCCAGGTTTAATGCAGAGTTTACCAATAATCTGTGTGATCAGAAGATCAATGAGATTTAGTGTTCTTGTTCTGAATGAACAAGTAAGGGTTGAGTGGTCTCCTGGGGGTTCCTTTCTTGCATTTGGCTGTGACAGCTCAGAGTCCTCAAAGTTGAAACTGTAATTAATTTATGTAATGTTAATTTTAGGATGGAAAAATATGAACACTTGATGGGTTTTTTTCAGGGTCAGAAACTTGTGAAAGTTAAATCAGGGTGCTGTGCCAGTGATTGGATTTAATCCCCTTGGTTTTTAGCCATACCAACGTGAGCAAACCCTGGCTGATGGCCTCTGTTAGCGGCAGCGTGCTCTGACACAGCAGTGCGGTTGTGCAGCAATCTTTCTTACGGGCTTTCTTTCCCCCATGGGGTGACTTCTTTTCTGTCTCATTGAGGTAAATTCTCTGAGATTCTTGAACAGATCTGATGGAGGTGGGAGACTGAACGGCAGTTTTAAAATCACTAGTCTCTACATGAACAGTCTAGTACATATTGTACCTTAAAAAAATGAGATAAAATAAATGCTCTCCCTGCACCCAAAACTCGGCTATGGCTGTAGCATCTTCAGTCATAGAGGCATTTCATGCAATCTGTTGAATTAAAGGGACTTTTCCCTCACTCCTCATATCTAATTTTTAAATATACAGTGCTGAACCTGTTGGGGAAAAAACAACAACAACAACAAAAACAAACAAACAAACAAAAATGAAAAAAAAAAAACCTAAAAGCAGTAAGGCAATAAGAATAAATTGCTGAAAGCTCCAGTGAGAAATGTGTCATGTGAAATCATGGAGGAAAGAGCCAGCAGCTGTTACTGTGTTCCTAAGGGGAGAAATAAACCCTTCACAGTGAAACACAAGGATAAGACAGAGGAAAACATATTTTAGCTTTCCTAAGCCATAGCACTTGATATAAAGCCAGTTCTGATTTAGAGGGGGTAAAAGAAGGGTATTGGTTTTCTGGCAAGAAATGCAAATTACTTGCCGTACTTGTTGCTAATTGTAGTCCTGTAGATTGGTCAGTGTATATAATTTTTTTCCACTAAATTACAAGATCAATTTGGATTTTGGATATTTGGAAATAATCATTATGTTTATTTTTGATGCACATCAGATACATGTATGTTAACATTTGTACTTTTAAAAGAAATCATACATCAACTCCAATTCCTAGTCTAGGAGTGATACAAGGACACTCTTATCCGTAAGTTTTTGTGCTCAAGACTTGTTAAGAAAGCCAAAACAAATTCACAGTTTAAAACAGCGTATTTCTAAGATTTAGGGGTTTGTCAAGAATTGACAAGTTATTTTTGCCCCACATGAATGACACTAGGTGCAGAATACTTACAGTAAATTTGGGAGGTTATTGCTCAGAATCCAGTATCTCCTAAACTAATCAATTCAGGCTCTGGATGTGTGGATTTTATTAATATTCCTAAACTGAGTCATATAGACATGAGTTATTTGAGGTGGCATTGCAATTTTTCCTTAGCTACCCAATAATTGCTCTGGAAAAAGTGTTCAAATTCTGTTCTTGCTGCTGGAGGAAGATGCGATGTAAACCCACTTTGCTTACTTTGCAGTTATTTAAATTTATCACTGATGAATTTTTTTTTTTCAGAACCATGTCCTCAAATTGCTAAAAGCTCATCTCTGGAGGAACTTCTATCATTGTTTCATTTGCAAAGGAAGAGGTAAAGGATTCTTCTGCTTCCAGGCAGCATTTTAAGATTTTGATAGCAAGTGGTCTGAGTGGTGTAGGATTGTCTCAGATGCTGCGACCAGAACTCACAGCTTACCTATCGAGGGCTCTCTGCATTCATTACTTCTGAGTCTTTCCCTGTCTCCGCCATTTGTTGTGCTCACTGTTTTCAAGTGCTTAACTGTTGCCCATAGCCTGTAATTGCAAGGTCAGTCTAAGGTGAAGCTGTGCCTTGTTTAGGAGAAGACATGAACAGTCTGTTTGGGCCATATGTTGTTGCCTTGTCCTTTTCTTGAAGCCTTTGGGTAGCTCAGGATGTTATGTATGATGATTAGGATGTTATGTATGATGATTAGGAGCACCAAAGTCTCTCAGGGTATACAGCTGGGACCAGCTTAGCTCCAGTATGCTTGGCAGCTTTGTGAGGTCCCTGCATGAGTCTTAGATGGGTAGAGAAAGAAACTTGTTCTGGTGTGATATTTGTTTTTGAGAGTTAGGTACTATGCATTCCCTCTCTTTTCTTGCTATCTTATGCATTTTTATTGTGGAGAACAAAGCCCACCACGTATCTATTTTTCCTGGGTTTTTTTCAAAAGCATATTTCCCATATCCATGGGTATAGCTGTTCTGTATCAGGCAGCAGCCAGTGTTTGGAGGATATTTTTTTCAAATAATTTTGTTGAGGTATTTTTTTAAGAACTGAAACTTTCTTTGCCATGATTGCAGAAGTGAGGAAAGGGTCAAACAGTGTAAGGGTGCTTCTTTGACAAGCAGATTGCTTGGAGCCTTCCATTGATGATCAGTCTAGGTGTTTGCTTAGCTATTAATTTGGTAAGAAGCACATTAGGACAGAGATCTATTATTTCCTTGCTGAAAAAAAAGCACAGGCTACAGCTTTGTTTTAAAACAGATTATGGTTGCTAAGTAACAGGCCCCTAAATTGAGTGTCTTCCCTGAAAACTAATCCCAAAGTCTTAAAAAGTGAGAAATGAAAGATGTGATAAATCTTACTCTGTCCATGTGATTAACAGACATTCTGAGTTAAACCTTAGGTTTAACAGGTCCCACTGTTGTGAGTGGAGAAAGCTTCTGCTGACTCTAGGACATGAGTATTTCTGCACTGATTCTTATCCAGAGTAGAGAAATTTGTAGTAAAACACACTTATTTGACAACTTTTGTTCTTGTTAATGGACTAATTACTAGATTTTTCCACATTGCCTCCACCTTCTCACATCTGCAGTGTTGGGGTATTCTTTGTTTGGGTTTTTTTTAGGCAAATAAAGAAATACTTAAACATAGGAGTGAAAGTGGGCATTGTCTTTAATTCAAAAGGAAGAATGTTTCAGATGTAGTTAATGATGGCTGCTTCCATCAGTGCATATGTTTTGTTTCCCGGTGGATTATGTTTGTTACAGGGGTGTGGCACAGCTCTGCCTTTTCTTGCAATGCTCACAAAAAGACAGGAAAGCAGGTGTAGGTTTTAGGTTGAGGATTAGAATGGCATCTTCCGTCACAGCCAGTGCTTAATAGTGCAGGTCACAACACCTCTTGATCAAGTCAATAAATCTCCTGCAGTGCAGAGACACCCCACATAAAGTCTGAGATAGTACCAGGGATGGAAATAGGCATGGAAGTGGGCTCTGCACCTGAGCACCGAGCTCTGCCAGAGGAGCTTTACTGGCTGAAGAGAACTGCTGCACTGATGCATTTGGACCAGGGTTAGTTCACCTGGGTGTTGACGTGCAAAGTAAATAGATTAGCTTGGTCAGGCACTTGCTTAGATATTTAAGCCCTATCCACTCATCCTGTAGACATGCCTTCTAGTAATTGTATTTGTGAACTTGGTTATGTTGTATGCTTTCTGTCTATTTCTTACTCATTTGAAGATTTCAAACTGTTGACAGCTTCCAGAAGTTGCCAAATACTATCGCAGTTAATACTACTACTTTTATATTTGCCAAGTTCAGGGACCTTGTAAACTGACTTAGAATGTGAATTTCTCATTAAAATATGTAGAAAGCCACTTTTTCAAGTCTCTCAGCATAAACTTCCCTGTTTTGCAAATGTAAAAGCAGTACTGATGCCAGCATGCACAAGATGATTATTTTATGTCTTTGTAATTAACTAGACAATACACTGAAGTGAAATTTCAAGTATATTATTTCCCAGTTAGGTGCTTCAGGTGTCTGTGCCCAGTGCACTGCAGGGGTTATTTTTTGTCTTTGACACTGAGCATCCCTGCCTGTAGCAGGGGGGTTGGAACTGTGTGGTCTTTTATGTCCTTTCCAAACCAAAACAGTTACATGACTCTGTGACTGAGCTTTTGTGTTGGGCCTCCACACATTGTTCATCCTGTCCTTGCTGTGACACGCTGTTAGTGGTGGTGGACTCTTGTGCACTCACCTCGAAATGCTCTGAACTTGTCTCAGGCTGAGCACTGCCTGGTTGGAGCACGTGTTGTTGAACAGGGAGTCTGTGCAGAGTTGTGTTTCTCAGCTGAACATCTCCTGGCTCTTCTGTGGCTGACAAAAATGCAGGAATAGTTTACCAAAGTTCTAGGAGAAAAATGTCTGTTTACCTCCTCCCACCCCTGCCAATAAAAAGGTATCCAGAACATCACCAGACTCAGGGAAAATGGGAAGCTCAGGAGACTGTATTGTAGAATGGGGACTACTGAGTAATTTTTCTCCCTTTAGATTTAAGTCACTGAGGGTAGTTTTGTCCTCGTTTGTCTAAATGTAAGCTCCTTGCAAGCAGCTTGATTTTTAAAATGAGAAAAAAACTTACCCTGTAAAACCAGATCCTATCTGTCCTCTCCTCAGTAAAAAGACTGAACTGAGAAAATCCTGCCCATTAACTGTAACTTGTGCTGTTTCTTCACAGAGGAATTTTGTGTGTGTCTCGGGATCTATTTTAAAGCATTTTCATTAATTGTGTCCACTTAAGCAAGTGATTCAGATTCTTTGTAGCAGTAAGCAGCTCCCTCATTACTTACCACTCCATGAATCTCTGTCAACTAATGTATTTAACTGCCAAAGATTTTCTATTCTCATTCATCAAAAATATCCTCAAATCATTGATTAAAAATATTGATGAGAATTAGACTAAGAAAGATCTTTGAAGAACATCACCGTTTAGTTGTCCAATTCACTCATGTTTTGCCAGTCACTTAATTTTCAGATGTTAGTACACGTTAGATGTTGCTGCTTGTGTATACTGTCATTTTAAAAACAGAAAGATTTTAAAATCAAGGTGTCATGTAGTACTAAGCAATTTTTTTTTTTAAATCTAAGTTTTTATCAACAGAAATGTTATTACTAAACTCATATCTGTCAGAGTAGGTTAGTGATTCAATTGGGAAGACCTAGTTACCATGGAACTTGCTGACTGAAATAGTTTTATCTTTTAACTTTGTTGTTGTTGTTGATAGTTTCTATTTTTGAATTATCTATTTAGATATCTTAGAAGCCATATCAGCACCACCTTCCCACTTTTTTTTCTTTTTTTTTTTTTTAACTTTTTATAGACTTCTAACAACGAAACCAATTTTTATATTTTTATAATCATGTACAAATCACCTTCTTTTTCCAATAGACTTATCAATAATTAACATTTTGAAAAGCCTTGTATCCTTTAGGAAATAGTAGATTCTACTGTCATTATCTTTACTTTCTAATTATCTATATATTTGTGGCTTTCATCTGGCCTTTCAAAGCAATTTTAATATTAATAATAATAATTATTATTTAAATATCATGATCATAGTCATGACTGAAGCATTACTTTTTATAAGTTCTTGCTGTATTCTTTAGTAATTTCTGTACCACATGCTGCTTGAAGGAAATAAATGCAACAAAAGAATTGTTTTTCAAACTCGCTAACTTTTTAAGTCACTTTTTAGCTCTTTCATCAATGGAACTCAGTTTTGCATTATCTGTGTTGCTGCTGCATATGCTCACTAAACAAACTGTGTGCTTTTTAAAAAAAATCTAAGTGTAAGCTCTTTACCAGAATGACATTCAGTATAAGAATACTTTTGTCCAATCCTCCACAAAATGGGCAGCCATTAAAGAATTATTTTATCTGTTTTTCTGGAGATAGTTGCTACTTGAAAGGAGTGGATGACTTGCAGTATCCCATGTTTGGGTTTGTGCACTTTAGTTCCACATTGTCTGCTGAAAGGCGGATGTAGACACAGTGATGCACCATGTCACTGGGAAACTTGAATTCCATTGCCTTACTATTACAGTCCATTCCGCTGGGTTTCACTTATATTTCCAACACTTTAGGATTTTTTCCTCTATGTATAAATATCTTCAATTTGTCATCTGTTACTTAGGCAACTAGTGTTCATTGTTGGGCAATTTATTTTATTTTTTTTTTAAGTATGTTATTCATAAAATTCAGTGCAATGGATTTATGTTGTTGTGAGACTAGCTTACATAGAACAGTGTTCATGCCAATTATTCTATTGAATGAAAAACTTTTTGGGCTACCAAGTCGAGTTGATGACTTTGGAGGGTGAGATTTGAAAAGGATGGGGCCAACTGAAGCAGGAAACTCCCTCTATTACAGCAGGCTTTTCAGTATTTCTCAATTCAAACCCCACCTCTCAGGCCCCTGGTGACATTTTAGCTCACCCACAGCTTTACAGATTTAGCAAATTCCTTGTTCTTGAGGAAGAAGGGATATTTATGACATAGGTTTCCAGATAGCCACCTCCAGCATCATGAGGTCTTCCAGGATCAGGGGAACACAGGTTAGTATGATGTCTGAGGCTACCAAAGGAAGCTGCTGCCAGAGGAATTCCTCTTTATCACCTTTTTCAGTACTGGAAAAAAGAAAACTGTCCTGCCTGTGCAATATCCTGCCTGTTCAGCTGCTCTGGAGCATTCTGTTCCCAAGCAGGCTTTCATGACCTTGTGGTAGGTCAGTGTATTTGGAGCTGGACAGTAGCTCAGTTCTGTCCTCTGGCTGCTTTTTCCTCTCTTTAGATGACTCACTCTGCATATTGACGTACCTTAGGTCCATCTGAGAAGATAAACCATCAGTCAGACATATTGCAAATTGACATTGCAACTTGGTACATTAATAAAACACATAACTTTGAGTATTCAGTCTTTGGCAGGTGACAATTGCAATGATGTCTACATCGTCACCAAAATATGAACATTAGAACACCTTGGCCAATTTTAAAAATTATTGAAGTAATAAATACCTTCATTATATTTTTTCAAACTCATTTCTCACAAATGAATGATTTGTCTTTAGAAGTAAAATTGCGTTGCACTTATTTCTGCATGAATTCAACCATTACCCTGAGAAGGTATAATTTTATGAGATTGACAAGAAGAAAAAAGTTTAGAAGAATGAAATAATCCATCAGATACAAATTATATTGTGTTCTGTTACCTTAGACTTGCAATCTAAATATCTGGTGAATTTAAAACAAAATTCTAAGTAATTTTGGTTGGGATTTTCCCATTATTTCCTCAGATTTTCCTTTCTCTTCTTTTCTACCATCACTTACCTTTAAATATCAACTTTTTATGTCTTGACCAAAGCCGGAAAGATCACTGTTTTGTTTTTTTTTAAAAAAAACTAGTACAACATGAATCTCTCCTCTCTTTTTATGCTATGCTTATTTGTGATCTACTGTAATAATTTACACAGATGCTTATGAGAACCTGTACTCATGAGAATAAAGCTGGCTAAACAGAAATCCCTGGTAATGTGAGAAATAACTTTCTTTAACTTAATTTAACTGCAGTGTTGAAATGAAACATTAATACAAAGAGATTTGTATTTTAGAGATCACGTTATTGTGCTATAATGGTAATTATAAAACATTTTCATAGGTCATCAAACTTATGAGGAAAAGAATTGATCATGTTAGGGAATCTATACAGAAAAGTAAGGCTATTTAAAGTATTCTTGATAGACCCCTGAAAATAACGAGTGCCTTATTAAGAAGAAATTCTGTTGCTAGGAGACAGTAACCGCAGTGTCAGAATAACATGTTTTTATTTCATATAAGAAATGCTGGTTAACACACCTAGGTAGATAATGAGCAAGGATAGCTAGGTGATGTAAAAGACTGGGTGAAATACTTAGTTTGTGAAATATGAAGCCAGTAAAAACTGCAGGTCTCTAAAGGCTGTCTTAGAATGGTGTCCTCAAGAACAGACTAGTGACCAAGACCTGTTTGAAGCTTGACAGATTTCATATTGTATCAAAACTTACCAGGACATCTGTGACAAATTATGCTTGATTGCCATAAGGGGCTGATGGAATGGCTCCTGCCCTTGCAAATAAGGGAATGTGGGTGAACATCATGAAAATGCTTTCAGATATTTACTTACATTCCATGATTGTGTCCCTACATCTGCTTTGGACATTCTTTTGTGAAAATTTTGCTGCCAGAATTTTTCATAGAAACGGTAAATGTTAAATACATGTAAGTATTTGTGGAAATAGTTTGGAGGGTCAGGGCACGAGGTGGTCTTTCAAGTGAAAAATTATCCTATGTACAACCATTCAGATAACAGAAAAAAAACCCAAAACAACCCAGTAAGTGAATTTTCAGACTTGCTCAGAATCAGACTATATGTCTGATCTCTGATTTAAATGAAAACATAAAAATTTTAAGCTACTCCTGGTTAATTTGCAGAGGAAGGGAAACAACAAAGTACAAAGCTTAATTAATTAAAAAAAATTATTCCCCTACAAAGTCAGCCATTCAACTTGAGATATATTTTCAACCTGTTCCTCAGAGGATACTGGAGCAGCCAGAGAAGGGGGCATGTTTTGCACATAACCACATCATCTTGAGACAAATTCTAGTTTGATTGGATTCTTACCTGACAGCTATACTGAACATGTCCTGCACTTTTTCTCTGGACATTCTAGCAGCAGAAACTGAGAAAAACACCTGTTGTTCAGTGAGTCCTTTGGAAACATTTCTTATGATTTCCATATGCTTCAGTTAATTCCTCAGAATGGATTCTTGCTACGATGATATTACACTATGTAATAATATTATATTTTAAAAATCCAGCTTTTGACCTAATTTAAATGAATATCTAGAGCTGTTTATAGGCCTAGCAATAGCAGACAACTGTGCCAGAGAAGAAAAATGCCCTTAATTGTTATACATGTTCCTAGGTAAACTCTTGTCTATCTAGAAGTCCGTAAGTTTTCCCAATCCTTCATAAAATTCATGTACATATATAATTCATATTGGAACAAGGAAATAATTATGAATTGTAAATTCAGATATTTTCTTACATAGGTCTGAAATTATGCCATGATACCATTGCCTTGGCCTGTGTCCATTAAGGCTTATCTCATGCACAGTTATATTTTCAGCCCTCTTTTCAAAGAATACATAACTGTTTTGTATCTGAGTCTGACTTTCTGACCCTTCTTTGTCATGTGCCTTTTTCTCTTTTCAGATACTCCCTTGTTAATCTCCATGTTTTCTTCTATGCTCCAATTGCTACAATGTGAGGAATGTCTCAGATAGAGACATTTGCAGACTGTTTTCATGGTGACAGCTTTTGCTCAGACCTTCTTGCCATGGCTCTACGTTCCCAAAGCCCAGGTTCATGTCCTCCTTCAGATTCTTCCAAAACTAGATGGGAAGATTTGTTCTTTCTGTTGTTTCAAATAGCCTTAAATAGGAGAAAGTGTAGTTGCGACCCTTCACAGGTGCTCTTGATGGCTGAGTTGGGGGTGGTTAGGGGTGTTTAAAAACATCCATCCATTCCTAGCTGTTCCAGGGCAAGAATGGGTTGGGAGGATTTATGTTTTCTCTAAGATGTGTATAGGGTTTTCAATCAGTACTAAGACTATATTGTACTGAATGAGCAGTTGAACCTAGTGAATAATTTAAGTCAGGTTTGGGAAATTAATCTGGTGTATCAAACAGTATGTTTTTATTTCATCAAGATTTTAAAAGAATCTGTGTGCTGACTCTGCCCTTCACCAAAAACATAGGTACATAATGAAGGAAACAAGAATGTATTGACTAGGAGGCCAGAGGACACTACATCTAAGTGGACTAGATAAACAATGAAAACACAGTTTGAAAAGCAATCATTAACTAAAAAAGCAGATGTATAGATGTTCCTGGTTTTTGCAAGATGGTTTTGATTATAACTAACAATTTTTATTAAATTTTGGTATTTACTGTTGTTTCATGTAGATTTAGGATTACAAAAAATACAATGACCCAAATGTGTTTTGTTATAATTCTCTTTTCTGCTAAGATCAAGTTCACTTTGTATCAGTGCCTGTTTTTTCATGACACCACTGCCAAATGACATTGCAATCTTAATCATGTTCTTTTAATCTAGTTCTGCATTCAAAATTTCGGTCAGGAAAAATCACAGTTAAGGTTGCCTTTACAGTTTTAACTTGGCTTTTGCGTATATGTCCATTACACAGGAATGGCCATTTTTTACCCAGTCTGTGGGCACCCCCGGTCCTGTAGGCATGTGAAGCAGCTACTGAAAACTTTTCCTGTTACATGCTCTTAGGTCTCACTTATTGCTGGCTTGCCAAGTCTTGTTATGGAGAGACAATTATTAATTCCATTGGGTCTCTCCAGTGGCGTTTATCACTGTTGTTTCACATATCATTCAAATAAGAATTAACATCTTCTCACATGAGAGAAGTTGGTACTCTTATCTTTCTATAAAGAGAAATAGCGATAAATTATTGTCATTGAAGTTGGCTAATTCTGAGCATCCAATTTGAATTGTCTACAACTTAATTTTTGGGGTCATCTGCAATACTACTAAATCCATCACCTTCTGAGCAGTTCTTCCTTTGGACAGCTTCTCCTCCTTGGCTGGAGTCAGCAAGGGGGACAAACAGAAACAAGGTCTCTGCTCTGTGACCCCTTCTTGAGATGTCCGATAATGGCCCAGAAGTGCAATTACTGGGGAAACATAAACCCAATACGGACTTTTGTTATTCTGAACCTTGAATTCTCTCTTGAAAACATAGAGCATAAACCACCTGAATGTGGCAGATACCACCTTTCCAATGGGAGGAATAATTACTTTTCTTCTATCCAGTATAATATAGGTTACAATTCCCACCTAGGCTGAGACATGGGTTTCTATTTTTGTTCATTCTGAGGTTTTTCAAACATATATGATGTATCGGGGATATAACAGCAGATTATACTGGAGATGCAACATTTTACTAACTCCTATTAAAATGGTTACATTTTTATGGATAAATGTGGGGGGTTTTGTGGGGGTCTTTTTTGGTGTTGTTGTGGTTGTTGTTGTTGGGGGTGTTGGGTTGTTGTTGTTTTTTGGATGGGGTTTTGATGGGTTGGGGTTAAACTAATTTGAGAGTAGTAGAGGATGCCATGTGGGTCTTTCACATAAAAATCAGAACATCCATGTGGTGACCTTAATATTTCACTGTGGCTCCTGTATAACGGAAGTTCTTTAACTGGAACAAAATATCTGACCACTGTTCTTGACTGAATCTCCCCATGCCCTGTCTTCTCCAACACCACAGGAGAATTCAGTTTCTAGTCCAAATACCCAAGTATGGACAGAAAAAAGCAGCATGAAGCAGGAATAAAACAGTAAAACTTCAGATGGTTTTACTAAAGCCCCAAACATGTGAAAACATAATTTTATGATGCGACCTTTTGATGATCATTTGGTTGTCTCCTGTTTTAACTTGTTTAAATTGATGCAACAAAACTGAGAAGTAAAAAGGGAAAGTTTCTGAATGTTTGTTTTCCTTATAATGAAATTATTTAAATATCTCAAATAAGAACCATAATATTTTTTGTATTGCTTTTCTTTGTGTACAGGTAATTGGCTCATACTTATTCTTCCCTCTTTAAGCAAGAATTTTAATATAAGTTCACCATAGCTGTAAACAGGTTTATAAATAACAGAATAATTTTGTTTATAATACAATTTTGGACTAACAGGTTCTTGAGTCTCATTTTAAAGTTTGGGGGGTTTTTTTGTTTGTTTGTTTCTTTGTTTGTTTGTTTTTAATTTAGCCAAATTACAAATTTATAATTTAAATTAATTATGAAAAATGAAAGAGCATGCAGCATTAGCAAGAGCTTAACCAGAAGCAAGGAATAAAGAAAATGTGTACTAGTGTTCCTGAGTTAGGTTTTTTTTGAATTTTCATTGATTTTATAGATAGGAACCTTTTGAAGCTCGATCAGGACAAAAGCAAAGGCCTGTATGTACCTGGAAAGGTAGAACTCCAGCACAGGGTGGGGAACAGCTCTGGTCAAGAGACCTAAGGGTCTTGATGGACCATGAGCTGAACAAGCTTGAATAAAAGCAGAGTTGCAAGATTAAAAGTTTAGCACACTAATGTATCTGGCAGTATTCAGGACTTAGACTTATGCAGGGAAGAAAACATGAAAGGAAGTATGAAGCGTTGACTGTTTTTTAAAAACATGGTCTATGAGTGTTGAGTCAAGTCTTCTGCAGCTTTGGGCTGAATTGTCAAAAGAACAGATTTCTATGGGATAGTCAGTAAGTTTGGTCAAATTTTCCGTGTATCACATCTGCAAGCCTGCCTGTTAAGGGAAAAAAATAACAAAAAAACCCAGTTTTCATACTGCAGAACTCCTAAAATGTCTGAATCAGAAGAATATCAGCAAAAAATTCTGTAGATTGAGAATTAATTTTTAGGGATTTGTGTAGTTTAGTCTAGTCACATCCCAATGAAAGAGTAGCCGAGTATCTAATTTCTCTAGCCTTAACCATACTGGCTTTATCCTTTAAAGGATACTTCAGAAGATATAACCAGTGAAAAAAAAGCAGTGTTTGCAATACAAGGTTTAGCGGGCATAATGTGATGCTGGAAGTTTCTGTACTGAGGCTGGCTTGTGTCATGCCAGATTGGTACATATAGAATGGTTGTTTCTGCTGGTCAGGATCTGCAGTTCTGTGCCTGCAATTACCCTATTGGACAAGGAATAAGCTGTGTGTATAATATATGTGATGTGAAAGGTCTTGAAATAAGCTCTCTCCTCAGTGATTGACAGAAGAGCCTGAATGGCTTTGGCATAGAGAGCCAAGAAGTGTATTTCTGAATTGGTTTCACCTTTATTTCAGAGAAACTGAAACAGTGATAATTTCATAATTTCTTAAAACTGTATCAAGATCTAGAGAAGAATACTGTTATTTGAATTTGGAAGAGAATCCAACGGAATACTTCACATCACTAAACTTCAGAGGGATCTATTAATTTGTCATACTCAACCGGAAGAAAAGCAAATTGAAAGAAGTGCGGGTGTAGTGCTCTTAGCACAGTTTTGGATTTAGCTGAACTTTACTCTTCAGTTCACTGGCTCATGTGACATTTAGAAGACAAGAGAGGTCAGTCAAATGGCAACTTCAAGAAGGTTCTTAAATTCCAAGGATGGCTCTTGACTTTGGCCAGGCTGGTGAATTCTTAGCTAACTGTCATACTATGCCAGTAGACAAGCACTCTAGATGTAAATTGTGTTCTTTTGATTTTCAAATAACTTGCAGTGATATAGCAAAATTCTCAAGTTCCCATCACAATAAAAAAAAATAGATTTTGTGAATTTGTTACTTAAAGTTTTAAACAGGTTCTAGAAGAGGGTGACTTTGATTTGTGTAAAGCTGTTTATAGTGCTATTTAAGATTTGACCTCTCCCTTGATGTGATTAAAAGTGGCAATATAATTAATACTTCTTCCTGACACTAGGGCCAGTAGGTCAATAGTTGCCAAAGAAGGAAAGTTGTTATTTCTAGGAGCTCTACTTTTTGAAGTTCTGCTTGTACCAAATGGGATTTCAGTTTGGTAGATAAGGGCGCTGTAAGCAAAATCTCAAAAGTGCAGAAATGAAGCATTCTTTGAACAACTCACAAGTGACCTACAAGTTTCTTTAACCTCTGTAGACCTCCTGCATAGACCTGTAGCCAGTTTGATACACATTTATTTACTATACCCATATCCTCTTCACATGAACAGTGTTGAAAATTGTTGTAAGGCTGGCAAGCTTCCAGAGTCAGCAAACCACTGTAGAAGCACCTTCACTCTTTGAAGAGCAAGCAGTAAAGAATAAAGGAGTGTTGCTCAAATGTCCACAGATGGAAATTAGCCCTGATCATTTATGGATGGCTGTTAGCAGAATAGTGGCATAAATTAGAAATACCAATGAAATGCTATTCAGGTGATTTAATCAAAGACATCAAGGCCAACTAGTTCAAGAAAGAAAGTGAAAAGGAGTAATTCCAGAGATGACTGCTGATTTAAACTTGTTTCAATTAATACACTTCAGTGCCCTTGAAATGCCTCCAATTGATGAATGCAATAGTAATGACAACTGAATCCATCAAAAATAAACGTGTTCATTGTGGGTGACTTTTGAATTTAGAACAACTGGAAGAGAAAGTTAAGCCCTTGGGCTAATTTGAGGCACCTCACCATTGCAGTAGATAGCACTCTCATTTCTCTTGAGTAATGCATGCCTGTGTGCCCTGAGTAAGAGGAAGCTGGAGTGGATGGGCAACACCTACAGAGGTCACAAAACCCATCATGTAGCAGAGAGGTTTCTGTGTGTTCACATCAGTTCACTTTCCAGGCTAGACATACTTTGCAATTGTGGGTGTGCTTGACCACTCAGAGAAACTCTCCTGTCCACCAGTACAGGTTGATTGTTTCTAGGTACTGCTCCATGAGCAGTACATTTTTTTTCCCAAGACAAAAAGCCAATACTTCCTTGGAAGTATATTTTGACCAGCATTTTCTTCTGCATTGTAACAATTTAAGCAGCTAAATAGACGGATCCTAACCAGATTAGGTAGTGCCCTTTAAAAAATCTGTGTGAATACTAGGCTTTTTTGTTGTGCAGTAGATTTCTAAGTTTTAATGCCTTGTGCAGTAGATTTCTAAGTTTTAATGCCTGTGAACACCTGTGAGTAGACCCAACTGTGGATGCAAAACACATCTTAGAGCTGATATCCCAGATAATATGAATTCCAGATAATGAATCAATAGCAGTTTTACTCCTGACTTCAACTGGGCTATAAATACATATATAATGATAATATATATGCAATATTGCAATAGCCAGCATTGCAATAGCCTGTCTAATAAAAACTATAAGAAGAAAACTAGATGTAGGATAGGATATTTCAGTTGGAAGGGATCTACAAAGATCATTTAGTCCAACTGCCTGGTGGTTTCAGGGCTGACTGACAGTTAAACGTAGTTAAGGGCATTGTTCAACTGCCTCTGAAATAATGATAGGCTGGGCCATCATCCACCTTTCTGGGACTGAAGTGCAATACAGAATCCACAAAAATCCTTTATAGTAGCTAACTGCCTCAAAGAATTGCACTTCTGTTTTAAATGTTTTAAACACATGGTTTCATTTTTATAAGGAAAAACTCTACTAACTTTCACTACCTTGCTGTAGTAGGTATTTCTAAAATGGGTTACTGTTTTTTATTTGCTGTGAAAGATACATAGGGTTGTTTCCAGGGAGTTTTCTGGGGGAAAAATGGGGGGAAGGCCCCTTTTTGTCTATATAGTTCCAGCCATCTTAATTTAAGTTATAATGGGTAAGTTCCCAGCTTTCTAATATTCTCTGTTAGAAGCCAATACCAAGCCTGTCACCATGATGGCAAGGAACAGAGTCTTTGGAGAGGCAGCATCTCATTTGCAGTGAATTCCTGGATGATTTTTCTTAAATTGGCTCTTCCCCAGGAGTAGCTTAAATGTGGTTATCCATTTAAATAGTTTACTACTGGGAAAACAAAGCTCTATAAAGTACAAGATCTCATTTGCAAAGGGGGTCCTGGGGATCGAAAGTGGATATACACGTGCCATGTGTTGCAGTCTTCATCCTCTACTTTTCCTGCTGTTAGGAAATAATTTGAAAATTATCTAAAATAAGTGCAATATATTCCATGGCTGAACAAGAGGCTCAGATCTGTCTCCACGCCTGAACATGGAGTGGTAGCCTTCAGCAATAGTTCCCATAGTCCACAGGAAATTGGTAGGAATTGCACAAACTCTTCCCAGGAGGGATGTCTTGAAGGAAAGGCTTGGCTGTGGTGTATGGAGGCCTCTGGCCATGGTTGTACTCTAAAAAGGAAGTTCTCAGGACTATTCTTTGGTCATAAGAGCATCTGCAGCTTGTATTTGTGTCCATTAAAAAAAAAAAAAAAAAAAAAAAAAAAAAAAAAAAAAAGGGAAAAAAAGTCTCTTACTCTCTGAAACAGAGAGGCTGCCTCAAGAATTTCTGGCTGGCTGATGGTGCCTTGAATCATGCCCATACCCAAACTATGCCAAGGATTTGTCTTAAAGCAAGAAAATTTACTGGCTTTCAGTGCAACATCTCTTCCCAGAGATCCCTTGGAATTATATAATGAAAGGAATTTCTTTCCCCTGCATTGGGTTTGCATGGCCTGGTTTTGGTAGCAGAGGGGCCACAGAGGTGGCTTTTGTGAGAAGCTGCTGGAAGCTTCCACCATGTCTGGCAGAGCAAATCCCTGATGGCTCTGAAGATGGACATGCTGCTGGCCAAAACTGGGCCAATGAGAGAGGTTGGTAACGCCTCTGTGATAATGAAGTTAAGAAGAAATCCAAACTAAGGTTGTTGCACAGTTGTAATTTCAGCCAGAGCAGAGCAGAATGAGAACCTGTGAGCAGAACAGCTCTGCAGACACCAAGGTCAGTGCAGAAGGAGGGGCAGGAGGTCATCCAGGCTTTGGAGCTGAGATTCCCCTGCAGCCCATGGTGCAGCCCATGGTAAGGCACCTGTGCCCCTGCAGCCCATGAAGAACCACAGGGATGCAGAGATCCACCTGCAGCCCATGGAGGAGACCCACCTGGAGCAGGTGGATGCCTGGAGGAGGCTGTGACCCCATGGGAGACCCCTGGATAGAGGGCAGAGAAGTTAATGAACTGTCTCCCATGGAAGGGACCCCATGGTGCAGCAGTGGAAGGACTCCTCTCCCTGGGTAGCAGGGGAAGCCACAGGTGATGAACTGACCAAAATCCCCACTCCCTGTCTCCTGGCACCACTGGGGTAGGAGGTAAAACTGGAAGGAGGGAGCTATGGGGCAAAGGTGTTTTTAATGGGTTATTTTATTTCTCATTATCCTGCTTTGATTTTGTTAGTAAGATATCCATTTAACAGCCTGTTTTGCCTGTGATGGTATTTTGTGAATGACCCCTCTCCCAGGCTTTATCTCAGTCCATAACCCCTTCATTAAGTTTTCTCTCCTCTGTCCAGCTGCAGAGGAGAGTGAGTGGCTTTTGTGGGTGCCTGTCAGCGGGCCAGTGGCAACCCACATCATCACCTAATTCAGAGAAAGAATAAACTAATCCTTGGGTCCCAACCATGAGTAATAAAAGCTCTAAGGAAACAATGCTACTTTCATACATCCAACATTTCTTCACCTGGAATGACAGTTTGGGGAATATCTTTTGGGAAATATACTCCAAACCATCCCAAACTCCCAACAATGAGTTGCCCTGGAAATAACAGCTATCTTACTAATGACAAAGGAACACTGGCCCTTGGTACTTATATGCTTCTTTGAGAAATCAGAAAATGTTTTAAACACAATCACAAAGTCCATTAATATGGTATTTGTTGGAATGGATCCTGGTATCATCAGTAGTTTTAGTTTTATTATCCAACAGAATTTTTTAAAGTCTCAGAAATAATTTGCTATATTTGGTTCGGTTTGGGTTTTTAAATTTTTTTTTTCACTTTTTTAAGTAAAAAATTTCTGTTCAGACCCTTGTGTAGTCTGGGTTTGGCTGAAGTGTTTTGAGAGTTTAAAAGACCTCAGAGACACATCTAAGAGTTTAAACATACATACAAAGTGTTGGGGAAAAATGGTGGGATCTTTTAAATGTGATTTGGTTCTCTTCTGTACTATGGTGTATATAGTAAGCTAGTGGTACATGCTTTTCTTAGCATACTACTAGCATTAAAATTTAAATACCTTATATAGGATCTCTGGACTATTATATATAAATGAAGAAGACAAAATTCCTATTCAGGTAAAATACATAACTTCAAAATATGTGTGTTTCTCCTACATGTTCCTCTTTTTTTTTTTTTTTTTTTTTTTCTTTTTTTTTCTTTTTCCCCTGCTATCTCTTTTATCATAAACACAAAAACTATTTACAGTCCCTGAAGGAAGACATACAATTTAAGACTGCAAGTACTACTCCTAGGTTTTCTGAATTCTCTAAAAAACTGTGATTTTAATTTTCTAAATAGAATCACAGTTATTATATTCAATACATGATCTTTATTTATTTTTTGAGGGATAACTTGGAGAAAGCTGACATTTCATATGCCTTATAAAACAATCATTTTATCATGTTGATGTTTGTCTTCTTCTGTGAACAATGGTTTCCATTAGTGTCTTGTACAATTACATCTGTTTGATTATTAATGCATTCATTTTTTTTTTTTAACCCTATTTCTATTTCATAGTTAACTCTGGCTGGGAAGGAGATGTCTTTCTAAAAAGACAAAGAGCCCAGTTGCCTGAATCTAATTGTATTCTCAGTTTACTTTAAGCAGAGATTTTACTTGATCTAAAGTAAAAAATGTTGGTTTTTGCTGTAAGCCAAGTGAACAGAAGCTGTGCTTTCCCATTTTTCCCTGTTTTTATTACCTAATTGTTATTCCTTGTTACAAAACGTCTGCCCTTATGTTACGTTATTTATTTTGCAGCAGGTTCCTTCTCCTTCACACTTGTTCTAACTGGTAGTAAACCCTTAATGCCACAGTGACCAAAGGTAAATCACCGTGTCTGACACTTGAGACGAAAGAAGCAGGAGGGATCTGTGAAAAATGCCTGCAAGAAGCAAAGCGCAGCGTGGATGGAGATGATTCACGTCTCTGCAGTGAATCTTCAGTAAAAGGTAGCAGAGCAGAACCAAAGACCATTTTTACTCATCTTGAATTCATTTCACCTGATCTCTAAAGTATTTCCCTGCTACCCACCAGAGCTTTGAACCGCATGTCTGAGTACTGCTTTTTTCCTTTTTTTTTTTTCCTAATTATTTTCCAAAAAAGTGAGTGCAAAAAAGGCAGCTAACAGAGGGAGAAGCGACAAGCAAGGAATGCAAAAAAGAAACTGATTTGGACATCTGTCTGTCCATCTCTGGAAACTTTCACACATTTTTATGCAATCTGATTTAGAATAAGAAGTTTTCAAAAAACATGTAATGGTCTTAAGTTCCCAAGTTACTTAAAGGCTCTTGGAAAAGTTGCTGGAAACTGATGCATCCATACTTAAGCAAAGAAATGCTTTCTGTTTAACAAAGCTTGCTGGTAAATTTTTGTCTATTTTTATTGCTATTTTAGCTGTTTCCTTGAAAAATTAACCTTTTTTTTTTTTTTTTTGCAAGTACTGTAATGCCTGTTTAATTTAGTAACTTTGGGCTATCCTATTCCTGTACAAGTCTATGTAAGTCTTCTGGTTACTTCTAATTAAGCAGAATCAAACCTATTGCCCTTCATCCTGAAAAACTGTAGCAGCATGCTTATATGGGTCACAGACTCAAAGTAAGTAAATTTAAGCTTGTACAGATAAAATGATACGGACTTGAGGGTGACCTCATGGACTGTCGTGTTCCTTTCTAGCACAGACAACTGCAACCATCATACAAGCTGATTTTCTTTGGGCTTAAACCAGTGACAGGGCTGGCCCTGTTAGTATGACTGAAAAGACACTGTATTTTCCTGCCTTTCTGGCTTTTCTGGCATTCCAGTTTATTTCTGCAGGACAAGAGACTTGGGATGCAAGTCTGAGAGCTTTCTGATTAAATTCAGCTGAAGCTGGAAAAAAAATCAACACAAGATTTTGCCACTATTGAGGTATAAAACCTGGATTCCTCATATGCAGAAATGTCAATTTAATTTCACTGGGGAGTTTACTAAGATTACTTTGGTAAATTCTTTGGGAAAGTGCCTGCATTTTTCCTACCTGCTGAAGCTCTGTACTTGTTTCCTATTCTTTCCACAGCTGAGACTCTCAATAGTCATCCTGCGGGTTCCCTCCTTTCTTGTAAGAACTGTTGGCTGCATCTCACTTTTACGACTGAATTTTCGATCCTTCTTAAAAAATTTAATTTTTTCTAATAGTTTTGGCCACGTGGAAGTAATGCCATTGTTACTTGTGTGGTGCTACACTGTGTAACTTTTTAAATCAGATTTATTCTAAATACACTGTTGAAAGTTTAAAAGGGAGCTGCTAAGGCGTGCCGATCTGAATGTTTACTTAAAAAGCAGTAATTTACTGCCCAGAAAGTGATGGACAATGAGGATTGGAAATTGTAATGCCATAGGAAGTAAAGAATGGCTCGTTTCTTCTTGCACAGTCAGAACATAATGTTTTTATGCTGAGCGGTCTACCTAGTGAACATACAGAAGAGCCCCTGTGCTTGCATCTCAAAAGAATAAGCCTACCAAAATATCTTATGCTCATTGATGCTATATGTTGTGAGGGATTTTTTTGCTATAGACGTGCTTTTGATTTGCATGTGTTATAAAAATGTGGCATCAACGTTTTTATTTTGCTACCATCAGTGGTGTTCCAGGCCCTAATACCTAGAGGTGGATCCCACCACACGTCAGGGTAATAGAGAATATAGAGTGCTCACCCCGCCCTGTCTCGGAACTGCAGCTACAGCTCCAGGTGGCAGACAAAGGGAAAAGAGAGAGAAAACATGTGCATGTGTTTGTGCACGCGTAGGCAGTGTTAACAGAAGGGAATTAGCTGGCTCAGAGCTTTGATTATTGACTACAGAGAGTTTCAGCTCTGGTCTCTTGTGTGAATCAGTCAGATCCACGATATCCAAAAGTGGTTATCAGCTGATGATTGTCTGATTGCCTGTGAAGTAATTAGTTTGAACTGGGCTCCCTCTGTGAGACTCACCTAGTATCTGTGCACCCTTTCCAGGTGCTCTGGGGCCAGATGAGGAGGTGATGCCTCCAGGCAGCCCCAGCTCTCTGTAACCCTCTCTTTTCTGACTTAAGGGCTGCCTCTGCCACAGCACTGCTGACGGCTTGCTGTTGTAATTGCATCCAAATCCATCTCAGTAAAAATGAGCCAAATAACTCTGAGAGCTGAAACAATCGGTATTGGCTAACTTGGCTGGTTCTGCCAGAGATGGTGGGGAGATGGCCACACAAACCCTTCTGCCAGCAGGTTGGAGGAGTTGGTGGGCTGGTGGCAGTGGGACTTGCAGATGGGGCTGGGGCCAGTAACCTGCGCAGCTGACACAGCTTCATCTGCAATGGGATTGAAAGGGATCTACAAATACTAATCTGTTTTCTTCATTCTTGTGAAGAAATCAGTTTCCAGGGACTAAATGAATGTAGGAAATCACCCGCTTTGCCTTAATTGCCATCCTTTGGTTTTCCTATTAGAGACACCAATCAGTTCAGTCTAAACCTTGGTCCCATTATAAGAACAGCCAAATAACCATTGTTTTCTTTTAAATTAGAAGTTAGTTCTTAAATTATGAGAAAGTTTGTAATTCTTTGATCTAAAACAATGTAAAGGTGCTCAGTACAGCAAATATTAAACCCTTGTCCTAACTAGCCTGATAAACAACCACTCCTGTGGCCATTCCTTACACCTGGTCAAAGTGAGAATAGAAACTCCTGGATTATTCCAGTCCTGCTGCCACTGCCTGACCTGTGTATAAAAGGACTTCCAGCAATTTTGACAAGCATTGAATTCACTGTTAAAAATTTTAAGAGTGAGAAGTAGAGATTTTCTTTTGGTGCTAACATTTCTTGGGTTGTAATTTTGCATTACTGATGCAGTATAAATAATTTACTGTACTAATGGGACGGGGAATTTCTGTGGGAGGGAGCAGCAGCATCTGTCCTAGAGACAGGTGTGAGGTGTGGCCCTGAAGTTTGCATTTCTGGAGCCACTTCTCTACATGAGCTGCAAGTAATAACCCTGCAATGGAAGTTGTTAGCTTTTGACCTCTGCACCTCTAACCCTCAAATAATGACCAAAAATGTGAAGTCTTTCAAGTTAAAAGTTTTGCATCCATCAAGTTATTAATACATGAAAGAGAAGATCCGTTATTCAGTCATGTTAAAAAGCAATTGAAACCTTCTAAACTGGAGCCATTATGTAAGAATACATTTTTAAAGAACATATTCTTATTTAAATTAAATCCTCAGTATAATCCTCATTGTTTCCTGTCTCATTATTTGACATGCAACAAATATTAACTCCTCTAAAACCAACCCACTGTTACAGTTTGTATGTGCTTTACACATATCTCCCCCAGCTGTATCACCTGTCAACAAGCTGATCACCTCTAATGATCTGTTTAGTCATCTGCTTCCCATTATTTCAAGTTTAAGTTATTCTTCTGACGGTAGAAGGAAATATTTCCTCCTGAGTGTCTCTGCTCCATGGCCCAGCTGGGAGGTGCAGCATGAGAGAAGCTACTGAGGGTTGCACTGTGGTGTTCCCTGCACTTCTGGAAGGAGCATCAAACCAGAACAGTGCTGGTTAAGCTAACGAGAACTCTGAAGAGTGATGTACCTTGGTTGGGTCAGACTTCCCATACAGACAAAGAGTGAACCAGGGCATTTCCTCCCGACATTCTACTGGGCTGTTGGAGCTATTTACACACAACATGGAGTGACTGGTTTGCTGACTGTTTTAATTGAAACTCTTGTCCTTTCAAAGCATTTCTTGGTACCAGCCACACAACTCCACCCCACCTGGACCAACTGGTAAACATTTTAAATAAAGACATTGCCAGATACAGCCATTCTGGCTGCAGCAAGGTGGGACCAAGCAGTTCCTATCCATCCCACCCTATGCTGCTCATTTCTTCTCATGGTACCAAAGGGTAGCTCTTACGGTTCTGCCGGCTTCACTGTTTGAGAGATTTCCAGAGAGGGTGAGAGATTATCCTGTAGCGTTTGGTTTATAATCATAAAAGTGTTTAAGGTTTGTTCTCACCAGAAGGTCCTGTGGGAAAGGCACAGCTGCAGGCTGGATGGCTGGACGTCGGCTGAGGGGTGAGAGACAGTTAGGAATGACAAGAGAGTCAGCTGGAAGTGAGCCTGGAGAGACTCATGGACAGCGTGTGAACTGAACGGTGATTGGATGGTAGAACGCATGGAGAGGGTATGAGCAGAAGGGTGATTGGATGGTAGAACACATGGACAGCATGTTAGCAGAAATGTGATTGGATGGTAGAACATGGGACAGCATGTGAGCAGAAAGGTGAATGGATGGTAGAACACTTGGACAGCATGTGAGCAGAAAGGTGTTTGGATGGTAGAGTGTGTACAGCGTATGAGCAGAAAGGTGATTGGAAGGTAGAACGCATGGACAGCATGTGAGCAGAAGGGTGATTGGATGGTAGAAGCGTGTACAGCGTATGAGCAGAAAGGTGATTGGATGGTAGAACACGTGGACAGCAGCACTGCAGTTGGGCTAGCAAATGGGTGCCTTCTTTCTGTTGAGTTCTGATGGGTCTCAGTTTGGTTTCAGTTGTGTCAGGTAGAGATAAAAGGTGTATAAAGGGTGCAAGTTTTACAATAAACCATTCTCCTTTGGATGCATAAGGAAGTCCATGTGGCTTTATTCCCCACTGCTACATTATCCTATCTATAAAACCCTTAAGACAGGCATTGTGGACAGAAGTTGGGAAAGGAGGGAAATCTCAATTACAACTGGACTGATGATTCTGTCACAATGCACGTTGCCCAAAATCTGGAGATGTTGCTGTGCTGCTGTACTTTCTGAAGAAATGTTGTAGGTCAATACCATCTGTCCAGGATCTGTAAAGTTCTTTATTGGTTTACTCAAGTCAGTATTATTAAGGTTTTATTTCCAAGCATTTATTTAAAGTTGTATCTACTTCTGAGTGTTCACAATGCTGTATGCTTATTTCTTTTTTCTATTTACTATGTCTAGATAAAAGCATGGACCAACACTTACCAGAGCTGATATATTATGTGGTGTTATTTTCGCACAAATGCTGACTCTTCAGCACCTATATAAGATCAGCCATGATGGCTAATGGTTTAAAGTTTATGATGCATCATGTGGACAATATGATTTCAGCTCCAAAACATACAAACTCTACTTCAGTCTCCTTGTCTTTGCACATATAATTTTAAGTAAGAGAGAGCAGCTCTGGACTATTCTGACAATTTTATATCTTATTGCATCACATAATGTGGATTGTATACAACAGGGATGGCTGAAAATTACAGTTTCCCTGCAGACTCTGCCATGATAGATTTGCAGTCTGTTGAATCCTGCAGAGAATGGAGGATATGCATTACAATTCCTCATCTCCTGCAGGATGCTGTGAACTTTCAAGTTGTTTTCACTGTGTAATTCCTAGTTCTTAAAGTCAGCTAAGAGCAGTAGACAACTCAAGTGATATATACAAAAAATGCAATTTATTAGCAGTGTTTTCACATTTAGGGTAGTACACACTGCAAATCAGATGATAGTCTAGTTTGCTAATACGTGGCACATTGTGCTGCGATGTAAACCTAGAGCAGAACACATACTACATGTGGAGTACTATTACTTAATTGAATGCATATCACGTGCCACGAAGGCAGACATAATATATATAAGGACAAAAGTGGAATAGGACAGTGTGATGAAGACAGGCACAATGCTTTTTGCTTTGACACCAGATGATGAAGTGACTGCAATCCTTATATTTCAACCCTTGTAATCCACATATTTCATGCCAGCAATGGTATTTCTTAATTTATCTTCAGCATTAAAGTATTAATATTATAACTTGTGAATAATATAGTCATATGCAGAATTGTATATTTTAAAGCAGTGGTGAGTTTACCCCAACACTGCAGTAAAGGAACCATCACTTCAGGGTTTAAAATCAAAATTAGTAATGAAGTGAAGATATTGTTAGTGTGTTGATGTCAGATTTGGCAGGGCAAAGCTGAGCAGTTTTGTAAATTTAATCCCTTCTCCACAAATACTACCTAAACTAACAATTAGTAATTTGATATTTACTATTTAATGAGCTTGTATTAAGCAAATAAATTTTCATCTTTGTGTTTATCCTTGTGAAAGTATAAACTGATGTATTATGCAAATAGCATCATCTCTGGTAAGCCCACTAGCTTCCTTCATCGATGCTGACTTGTCTGTGTGTTCCCATGTTGACACCTTCATTTTGAATATCCCTCTAATCCCCTGTTTATTGATTTATAGCTGTCTCATCAAGAAAACTCATCCTTTCAGCTTATTTAACTTGATGTAGGTAAGATGTAGGTAAGACTACAAGATGTAGGTAAAAGGCAGCCTGTTTCCAAGCAGCTTTGGACTTGCTGCACTTGGATTCACAGCTGGCTCAAGGATTTGCTCTTGTGTGCTCTTGGTACTGTGAGAGAAAATCAGGTTTAAAATAACCTCAGCTAAACCATCTTTGTCATGTGGAGTGAGCAAGCCAAGCCAATTTCCATGTGATGTAAAGAAACAAGTACAGTAAGGGGGCAAAAGCAATTCTGATGACTAGAACATGCACACAGAAAACAAATATGTCTGAACTGTATATGTAGAAGTAGGAGCATTTCAGACCCCTTTGAATTTGAGGGGTGGAATTGCTGTAAACCGTTAGCTTGCGTCGGTATTTAGCCCTAGGCCCACACAGCCACTCAGTCACTTGTCCAGTGATATGGAGGGGGAGAATCATGAAGGTAAAAGTAAGAAAACTCGTGGGTTGAGCTGAAAACAGCTCAATAGGTAAAGCAAAAGGCACTCATAAGCAAAGCAAGACAAGGGAATTAATTCACCATTTCCTGTGGGCAGCTGTTAAACCACCCCAGGAAAGCAGGTTTCCATCGTGCATAATGGAGACTTAAGCAGACAAATGCCATCAATGCCAATATCCCCCTCACCTTCCTCCTACTTCCCCCACCTTTGTATGCTGAGCATGAAACTGTATGGTGTGGGATATTCCTTGGGTCAGTTGGGGTCATCTGTCCTGGCTGGGTTCCCTCCCACTCCTTGTGCACCCCCAGCATCCTCGCTGGTGTGGTGGTATGAGGATCAGAAAGGTCTTGACTCTCTATGAGCACTGCTCAGCGATATCTAGAAAATCTCTATTATCAACACTGTTTTGGTCACAAATATAAAACAGCCTCTTAATAGCTACTATGAAAAAAATTAACTCTCTCTCAACCAAAACCAGCTTGTCTTACCACCTCCCATATTTTTCTTTTCATATTGCTTCCTGAAATCCAGGCAAGACCTTTCAATTTATGTGCCTCCCTATATTGTAAACTCCCTAACACAATTTTAAGAAGTGGGACAAATTGTGCAGCAGTATTAAGACAGTATAAATAGTAGTGTTTGCTCCACTCTTTCTTTAGAAGCATGCACTGATTTGCCCCATGATTATTTTCTTGTTTGAAGATAATATAATAAAAATAATACTAAAATAGTAAAAAATTAGGGCTCCTGACTTAAATACTCCTTCCTTACTCCAGAAGCTTCTGGAAAGTAGCTGCAAGTGTCCATTACCCATATACACAACAGAAAGGGCTGGGTCTAAATTATTTATGTGATGTGCTCAGTGGGAGGTGGATAAGCAAGCACAGACAGCAGTTGCTGCTGTGGGATGGTGCTGAGCTCGTCACTGGCCCTGGTGTGAAGAAATGCTGCATGGAGTGGTTTTACACAAGCCTGTGCATGAGAGTTGAGGATCATGTATTTTCTGTGAATGTTTTTAATTTCTCTGACAATAGGTTGTTATGTACAGTGCAGGGAACAGAGAGCAACTCTCACCTCTCCTTCCAATGAATAGCAAGTCACCTTATTCTGTGATGTACAAGGCAAAGTAATTGCATCTCAAATGCGTGGTGCATTTCTGTTTAGAGGGTTAGCACAAAATTGATTTATGAAACAATTTTCCCTGTTTCATGTCAGAGAGCCCATTTTCTGGTGAATAATTAGATGTGGGTTTCTCCTATATGGTGACATACACTTTTGTGAAGCAATGTACAGTTGATGCTTTTCATTAAAAAATTCTCGGAGGAAATTTTGTCTAGTTGTTCATGAGAATTTTTTTTCCTGTGACATAATTTCATAGATTGATTCTAGTTGATTGTGGAAGAGTATTTTTTTGAATTGTGTTTACCTGTGCTCCCCATGACATGCAGTAAATAAGTAGCACACATGCAGTAAACTGTTATCTTGTGCTATTCTGGAGGTAACTGTTGCTTCTCATCTCAATATCACAGTCTTAGATCAACATATATGGCTATACCTGTACTGTATAATTGCACTTGACATGGAAAAAAGTTGTCTTGCTGGTCCTCAAACTATCCCCTGGGCTTGCAGTTTGGTAGTGGGCATTTCAGGGCAAAAATATTCTCCTGACCTGGTGCCTTTATTTTATCACAGTCACCTATCAGAGGCAGCCATAGTTTATGCACACTGATTGAGGATTTTTTCATCCTTTAAAATAGATTGTTAGGTAATTTTTCAAACTTTGGTACCTAAAGTTATATGCATAAATTATGGCTTGTTTTTTCTGGGTTTCCATTTTAATAATGAAAATACTGAATTGAATTCAGATGCCCAGTATATTTAATCTCCTAAATTTGAAGTAGTGCTCTGCCTTTTATTAGACATTGAATTGAACTAATTTTATTCTAGGAAATTATAGGATTTCCAATGAGTTTCCTTACAATATAATTCAAATCTCATCAGGTTTAAACAAGAAATTTGAACATTAAATGAGCTATTTACTTTTTATAGCCTTATATTTAATCTGGGAAGATAGCAAACAAAAACTTACAGAACATATTTGTTATGTTAACATAACATATTAACATCAAATTTTTTAAAAATAGTATTTTTATGAATTTGTTAGATTAAGTGATTTTAAGCATACTCTAAAAGAAAGAAATCATAATTCATTGAAGAAACTGCTGCTGGGACTCCAATTTTAAGAAACGGTGGTGATTCTAGAAATCTAAGATCATTGTTTCAGAGAAGTTTCCTTTTAATTTGTAGATGTTTTCACTTTACTTCCTCCTGTCCTTAGTGCAGACTGAAAATACACATTTTTTCCCAGGAAAAACAATACTCCATTCCAGATCTAATTTCTGAATCTGGCTTTCATGTGAATGGAAGCAATCTTGACAGTACTTTAACACAAATGAAACCTATTTTATGAGAGTTATGATTTGTTTACTGTTTGTTGGGACCTTTGACATTTTAAGAATTTTTATTTTTTGCAAGCTTAATAGTAGGATTCTTTAGAAGAGAGGAAGAGGGGAAAGAGATTTTGTTCCAGAATATTGAGTAGCAGCACCATGGATTCTTTTCAGCTGGTTTTATAGGTATGCAGTTTCTCTAATAAAAGCATTGTACCTATTGAGTTGAATGCCTGGAATTATATTTCTCAGTTGTTGCTGTGTGTTAGACAGAGTCTTGTATGGGAATTATGAAAAAAGTGTAGATTTTCTAAGCACGCGGAGATGAAGGAACTATATCAAGTCTGACAAACACATGAAATATCAACATAAAATTCTGCTATGGATAGGACAGCTTCTGGAAACCCAGAACATATGCAGAGTAATGCAGGGTCAGATCTGTAAAAGGATGGGAAGTGTAAAACTCTTCAGGCAGATGAGTTCTTCTGGCAAGGTAGTCCAGAATTTAAACTTCTATGACCTTCTACCAAACCTTAGATAACAAAGGCAGATTAGAAATAGTACTAACTGAGGTAATAAAATCCATTCACCCAGAATTTCTTAAAATAGAAGTTACAGCCTTCTTGGGAGGACCATTCCTAAAGATTAACAGAGTATTCACTACTTGTGAGGAAAAAAAATAGGCCTAAAATTGGAAGGCGTCATTTCGTAAAGCAGATATGGCAGGACAGAGACGGCGAGCTCTGGTGAAGGGAAGCAAGGCCACCCCAGCATCTGAGAGGAAGTCATTAGGAGGAACTTGGTGTGGGGGAAAAAAATTGCTCTCTTAGCATGGACATGACTGAGAAATTGGCTGGTCCCCACACTGGCTGGCTTGGTTGGGTGGAGGCAAGACAGACTCAGATCTCTGATTGTATTGATCTGAGTAATATTTTTTATTATTTATTTATTTATTTATTTATTTATTTATTTATTTATTTATTTATTTTAGGAGCTGAAATGAGTTAGGAAACTGATTGCAGCACAGACTCGTAACTTATTGATCACAGTTCAGGGCAGCTGGAAGTAGAATAAAGGACACAAGGATGGGAAAGCCAGGCAGCCACACCACGAACAAGTGGATAACCTTTGGCTAGCATATGCGAAAACTGGGATTCAGATGCATAACCCATTGATCATGCTATATGGGAGAAATTTAAAAGAGAAGCAGAGATGGGAAACTTATCTCTTTGTGAAGCTTGTGTTTATACAAATACTGGTACCATCTTACATTGCAAGTTTCCCCTTACTGTCCTGAGTGGTTTGCCAGCCACTGTACATGGCAACCTTTTACAACTGTTGATATAGAAAACCATGTTGATAAGTAGATGGTTGAGATCAGTATATTTGTGCTGCCATTAACAGATATACATTATAGCATACAGAGAATTATTTATTCATACACTGAATAGTTTTCAATGGCCATTTTAGAATCTACATAGAAAACAAGCTCTGTGAAATCAAAATAAATGTTATAATTGAAATGGGAAGGTTTGGAGAGGGAAGGAAGTATAACTTTCTCATATATTTTGTTCATTAAAAAGTGTACTTCCCTAAGAAATGAACAACTGGCTGCCATGCTATTCTCAGTCTCAGTGCTATTAAGAGACTGACAGGCATTGCAGCAGACTGACCTTAGTACAGTATTGAAGAAGATTGCTTATAGATTGCCCCAGAGGATGTTCTAGATACTGCTGTGTTGTGGATTACTCTGCTGGAGGATGATAAGTAGAATATGTACTCAAGTCTATTATACCTCACCAGTGTTTGCTACAACCTGCATGCATTTCTGATGTTCATTAGAAATCTACTTTGAAAATGGCCCTAATTTGCTGACCTACTCACTGCAGAATTGTTCTCAAAAAAAGTGGCAAGTCCTGTGAGGTGGGATAGTGCTTTTCTTCCTGTTAATGTCCTTACACAAGTGGCTTAGCTGTGAAAACTCTCCTCCGGAAAGTACCAGCACATAAAACTGAAGGTGTTCATCCCATATACCATAACAGATAAATTACGCTTAAGAGGCAGCTGTCATGTCTTAGAAGGTGTCAAAGATTCTCAGTGTATCGCGATCCACAGTATCATATCATCCAGTGTAAAGCTCTGCATCCCAGGAGAGGCACCTGGGCAATCCCAGTGAGCCTGAGCATAATATTGAAACCCACCAGACTTGGTGTTTCATGGGTTTCTCCCACCCCAACAGGCCACGACTGCCCCCATCAGTTCAACAAACAGCAATCAAGTCTTATCTGTGGATGCAAGGGTGGAAACCATATACATTTCTACTCTTATATTTTCTCTCTTTCTTTTTCATTATACATTCTCTTAAGCATTATTTTTATGCTTTTATATTGTTGCATTTCTAACCAAAATGGCTACGTTTTAAAATTTGCCGAGCACTGTATTGTACCTCAGTGTTCTGAAGTTTGTGAGTAAAAGTTTGTTATTGAATACCTTGAGAATTTTCTTGTTTCTCCTGCTCACTGTCTGGAGTAAATCAAACAACCTTCCCCTAAACCTGCCGAGTAGACTAGGGCATAACATGTTACTTGGTTAAATTGCTGCCTTCTGCCTTTTCATTCCTTAATAAGAGCAGCTCAGTGAATGACAAATCACACAACCAATGCATAAGTGACAAGTCTTAAATGTAATTCAACTTCACATGGGATTTAAAATACAGTGAAAAGATTGTTATCTTTTCATATACATGAAAACAAATTTCAGCTTTGCAAGTACTCTGGGAGGCTTTAGAAACACTATTATAAAAGAGTTGACCACCTCTTAACCATTTTAGACTGGCATATATTATTCCAAAATAGGAATAATCCATCTTTTAATGATTTAAGCAAAAATTATTTCCCGTTTTCTGCAACTACATAGGTATATGAGAAAAATCTTGATGTATTAAAAATTGATGATGAATAAGAAACTGTCTCTATCTTTAATGCAGTATATTTAGTAGTATCTCTTCATATTTTCTATGATGTATTAGTTTCAATGCAGGCTCAACCTGTGCTTTCAATCTCTCTAGTTTCCATACACCTAGTCTAATTTTTATACAGGAGTTTAAACTGAGATATAGTCACATTTCTGACATGTGTCCTAGAGCTTTCTATTCTCAGATTCACATTCTGAAGAAGGGATTGCTGCATCCTTAATAAAAGAACCTGTCCCCAAACCATTTAATATAGTTTAATAGACCCCAGATTTTTCTAAGGTCTATAAGATTTTGGGGATATTTTAGAAGTCCTCCTCATCTTTCTAAGGAATGACAATAAAAAGTATCTGTAGAGACAGTTCTGGAGTTGTGGTGCAGCTTCCCTGTTCCATCCACAGAGATACTCAAAAGCCATCTGAACATGGTCAAGGGCAAACAGCTCTAGGTGACCCTTCATGAATGGAGGGTTGGACCTCCAGAGGTCCCTTCCAACCTTAACCATTTTATGATCCTCTATTTACTTTGACAGAAGAAATTAAGGTTTGTGTGGATATACATTTCATGAAAATACTCTTATTTTTATTCATCAAATATTGTTATTTGTGATTGTCATTACTACAGAATACAATCAGTGAGAAAAACTTTGATTTTCTTCTAATATGTAACCAGACTCAGCTTTGTACCTTTTTGAGTTTTCAGCTGTAACTACATATTGAAGGTGTACATTTTATTAAAGCTGACATTCTTACAGATTTCTATACTCACACAATACTGTTTTTTGACCTTTTTTTCTATGATTTGACTTTCTGGGTTTCTCGTATGTCACTACATTTAGAAAAGATTTCTATTTCCGAACCACAGTGTAGCTGTTATTGCCCTTCTTATTGTTTCCTTCTTCACTTCAGTCATCTCCAGCCTTTAGTATTCAAAAGTTTGTAACCCTTTCCTGTAATCTTTGAGTCATGTTTGAATTTCTTGAAGGAAGGCAGAGTTCTGTCAGGGACTTCTCATGAGACTGGCATTTTGCCCCCTCTCCAAATACTATTTGGCTGCTCTAACACTTTGAGTGTAATGTACTAACAATAAAGCAAAGTTGTGCTACATTCTGCAAACCTACAGCAATACTTTAAGGCACCTAGTTCAAAGATTTTTTACTCAATGATACCTTTAGAATTTCAGGGAAAAACAAGAAAAATAGGTAAAGGCTGAAGTATCTACAGGCTATAAATATCTCTATCTACATCTATCTATCTATCTATCTATAACTGTATATAGGTATCCATAGTGTCCTAGGGTAACTTTATGATGCTTGTATCCCCAATCGTCTGTTCTGTTTGTGCTGTATATTGAGTCCTGTGTCTTTAAGATTGGTTCTAAGAGCAAGGAGAAGCGCGGAGTTTGTTTTGAGAAAACTGCCTGACTCCTCCACATTCTTCTGCGGACAGCGTGTTCGGCGGAGGCTTGGAGAGACTGCAGGACAGAGATTTTTTTTTTGCTTTTAGTTAGTTTCAGCTAGCTAGGGCAGAGAAGTTCCCTGGACTGTTTTTTTTCCCCTTTTCCTTGGAACTGTTTAAACCTGCTCTGGACTGAAAACCCAGGGGAGCACTGGGGGCTGCACCTGCGGCCCACCGGGGCCTGGAGCTCGGCATTTTCCAGCAGCGCCGGAGGGACCGGGACTGAGGAGAGACTGAGAGAGAGAGCCGAGCTACACCCACAGCAAGGACTTTCTCAATTTGCCATCTCACTTCAGAAGGAGAGGTTTTATTGTTTCATATTATTCATTCTTTATACTTGTATGCACTTCATTTGTTTAGTAAAATAGTTTTTTCCACTTTTCTCCAAAGAGGTTTTTTTACCGGACCGGTTGGAGGGAGGGGCACTTGGGTTTGCTTCCTTAGAGGGATCCTATACAGGGGCTTTCCCCCAAATTTGTCCCAAACCAGGACACCATAGATATCTGTATCTATCTGTAGATATCTGTAGTAGCTTTATAGGCTTTCATATCATGATTGCTGCTTTTTGATTAGCACAATAATATCATGCCCAGCCCAGTACAACACCTCCCCTAAACACACATATATGCATAAAATGATTGTATCTGCTAGGAATACCCCAAATTGCTATATTTAGGAAATCAAACTTCTTTTTATTACTTTGTGTGTAGAATATAGTTCTCTGGTTAAAACCTGTTGCTTGTTTCCACATACACATTCAATTGGACCACAGTTATTTGAGTACTGATGAAAGTTAAAAGTTGTTTTTTTTCTTTTTCCTTCAGGGAATAGGATATATAACATAGGTCATAGAACAGTTTGCAAAAGCATTTTTACAAAATTTCATCTATGAAAGAGTAAATTAAGGAAATCACTCATTCCCCCCCTTTCAATCTTTTCACTTAAATCTAGATTTATCTGCATATAAATATATAGGACATTTTCTGTAATTGCTCTGCTAGTAGAGCAGATGACTTGTCAGATAATAAATAATAATGTACTTTACACTTAAATAATTCCTTCATACATATTATTAGAAAGCATTTTACGAATACAGTTGTAAAATGGTCCTATCAATGACCATTTTACAAAGAGAGAAAGGAGAGGTATATTAATTGATTTGTTAAGAACTAAGCAAAGGATAAAAAAGGATTAAAACATAGGACTGTAGGACAAAATTCTTATGTGCTCTACATCAAAAAGAAGTTTGCTGTTCATTTTATGAAGCAACAATTTTATCCTGACTGTCCTAGTTTCTCATCTATTGCATAGCCTAGCACTGGTTCCCTTTACCTATACTTGAGATGAGTGACCTGACACAAGGAGTTAAAACCCTAAAGTAATACTTTGTTTTGATTTTTTATCATAGTATGGCCTGCTTTGGTCATGGATGAGATGTCTCTCACTTCAGCTATCTGCAATTAGAAATTTAAGCTCCAGGTAGTTTTCTGAGCTTCTTTTGTTGTCAGTGACGAAAACATGCAACTCTAGAATATGCTTCTTTCCAACTATTCGAAGACAAAGATGAATTATAAGTTTTAGCTGGCTCTGCTGTCAGAAGAAACAGTCTTGGAGTCCACCTCCTTCATGTGTTCATCATGAAGTGTGAGATGCACCATGTGGTGAGTGGATCTGAGCTAAAACTAACCTTGGGTGAAAATGACTGGTTTTCAGCCAGATCAGCTCCCTGAGCAATTTACCATATATTCATAGAAGTGTTGGTATCAGCACAAGACAAATCTGTGCAGGACTGGGAACAGGGCATGTGAGTAAAAGCATTGCAGGCCTGCTTTCTTTCTCTGATAGCACAAGGTTAAAAGATCTACTGAATACCAGTCTTAGCCACCTATGCTGGTTTTGACTGGGGGCAGGGTTAATTTTCTTCACAGTAGTTGGTATGGGGCTGTGTTTTGGGTTTGTGACCAAAATGGTGTTGATAATTCAGGGGTGATTTTGTTACCATCTGATGAGCAGCACTTACACAGAGTCTAGAGCTGTTCTTCTCCTCACCCCACCCCATCAGAGAGGGGGCTGGGGGTGCATAAGGAGTTGGGAGGGGACACAGTTGGGACAGATGGCCCCAGTTGACCAAAGGAATATCCCACACCATATGGTGTCGTGTTCAGTATATAGAGATAGGGGAAGGAGAAGAAAGGGGAAGACATTTGTCTTCCCAAGTCACTGTTACTTGTGGTGGGGCCCTGTTTTCCAGGCTGAACACCTGCCTGCCCATGGGATGTTGTGAATTAATTTCTTGCTTTTCATTGCTTGCATGCACAGCTTTTCTTTGCCTACTGAACTCTCTTCATCTCAACTCATGCTTTTTCTTACTTTTACTCTTATGAGTCTCTCCCCCATCCTCCTGGGGGGGGAGTGAGTGGCTGTGTGGGGCTAAGTTGACAGCTGGGGTTAAACCATGACACCACCTACCATATTAATGATTAATCTTACCAAGATAAATCTCATCTAGAGTTTATGTGCAATCACTGCTTCCTGGCATTAACCTTATCAGCTGAAGTTTAGTATGATATTAGTACAACAGGGTTTTTTAAACTCCACCTCCATAAAGGAATCTGACATGGTTAAATAACAATTAGAGAAATGCTGTTATAGGAAGTGGAGATGCTGAATTCTCTGTTGATTTGTAACATCTTACATGCAAAGATGTTAATTTCCAGATATCCTAGTTGTGAAAATTTTAAGAATTATAAAATTGAAAAAGACTGAACAAGTTCACCCCGTGCTCTGATTTTATTCTTGATCTAGTTCCAATTCTCTTAGATACTTGTTTATTTTACTGAGAAGGCAAGCCCAAAAGGATTAAACCTTGCCTGCAGCTTTCTTTTTGTGCAAAAGTCAATTATGGCTGGCTAAATATCCCTGAGGTAAACATGTGTGAGGTTGATAATGTGGTTAGAATAGCAACAGCAATTGTAAAGGAGACTGGTGTTCATAGAGTTAACACATTCCATATTGCTGTTGTGCAAAAAATTACAGACACTTCCAGTCAGGGAGCATCAATCAATTTTTGTTAACATTCAGGATTTTTTTCTTCCTGATGAAGCTAATATTACATCTAAATATTATGTGTGCTGCATCTGTAGATTTCATTCCATTTGCTTAAGGAAACCTTCTGCTTGAAAAATGTGAGTTAAAAACTATGTTATTTACCTGGTGCCACTGGATTGATTGTGAAATGGGTCAAATCCTGCCATCCTTAATGAGGAAAATATTGACTAATGGCTTAAGTAAATATTATCTGAATTCAATGAATGTTTGTCTCATGCATTAAATATTCAGAGGAGCAGAAAATGGTTCATAGCTTTTCCTCCCAACCACCTAGCCAGCACGGCCCCTAACTAGCCATGTTCATGCTTACTATTTGCTCCTGTGTTTTGGCAAAATGTAGCAGTTTCAACAGACAGTGCTACAAACATCATATATCACTACAGTATGCAACCTCGTAGTAAAAATTATTCCCCTGGGAGTTGCAAGTTCCTTGCAATTAGAGAAAGGAACTGAAAGTATGTTCTCACAGGTGATTGGAGCGCTTTAACCACTGACACTGGATTAAGGGACAAGCTGCCACAACTATCTTCCAAGTGAATTTTTGAGAAAAGGCTGATTTTACTCCAGGAGGAGGTAAAGGAACCATGACATGCAGTCAGAGAAAAACAATAACATTCCTTCATTGTTACCAAATACCAAAATTGTGCCGCATCAGTTAGCTTGAAGTGACTCCTGGCTAGGACATTGGCCCAACAAATCCCAACGTGGCATCCCAGGCTCTTTCCATGCATTGTTTAGGAGCCTAATGCCAAACTTTGGCCTATGGTTTTCCAGGAGTGATAGGGCGCCAAACTCCCTTGCCCCTCTAATCTTCTCAATATATTTTGTTGCCTGATCTATAATATGGAAATATTTATATTTCTTGGGATGCTGTGAACAGAAGTCACAGAATAGTTGCAAGACCCTCATCTACTGATGCAAGCCACAGTTAAAATAACCAAACATTAACAGATAGCAAAGAGGTGCGAAAGAAACTTGAATTTAAAAATATTTCGGAGTGTATTAGACCACTTTTGTTGAAAGAGTTAGCCTGGCAAAGAACCAGTAAGACTAATGGTTAGCTAATTTTACAACAGATATTACTTCTATTCCTTGTCAATCTATGAAATGTCATGCTTCAGGGGATAACCTGACTGCCACATGTGGTAGGCAATTAATTCCCTCCATCCTTTAAAAGTATTTTGCATTTGCTTACAAGACAATTTGCCTTCCTCTCCTCTCTGGCCTTCCAGAAATTTTATGTTAAACAAAAAGGAAATTAGTGACTGATATGAAGGAGTATTTGACTCCTTCAGAACAGAAATAGTATGTTACCTTTTAAACATGGTCTTACTGACTAACAGTCTAAGTTACTCATTCAAAGATCAAATGCAAAATAAAACCAAAAAATTTAAAGGCATAAATTTTCCAAGTTATTCAGGTGCAAAATCCCTGCAAAATTATTTCAATGAGAAGTAGGAACTGGAGTGCTTTTGCAAATATAGATGTAATGGTTTTAATCTAATAAAACCCGGCGGAAACACCAATTAATGTAGGGGGTTTATTGTTAATATTTTTGTGGGAGGGAGAAATTAGGAGAAAAACAAACAAAGCAGGCTTAAGCTTAAAAATGAACAAAAATAGTTTTATTAACATATATTAAAAGACTGAGAAAAGAAAAAAAAAGTTGAGAAACAAGAAAAAGCTTAAATTAAAACAGAATGATACCTTAAAACATGCTTCTTTCTTCTTACAAAATATTAACTTTCTTATTGAACATCACAGAAAGATATAACTTAGGATTTTCAGTCAGTTTCACCACTTAGACATAACTACTCATTACTCTAGGAGAAGAGTCCTTCTAAGATCTTTTTATGAAGACATTTGCCACAAGACAAAATAGTCCAGCGCTTCAATGTCACACATCTGCTGCCGCCCAGAGTTTTCGCAGACTGTGATGTTCTATCAGCAGAGCTTCTCAGTGTATCTGGGGCACTATTTACGAATACTTCTTCTAATCTAAAATTATCTTTGTCTCAAAGGTTGAGACCTCCTTTTGACCCACGAGCGGGGGTTTCAAAGTTCCCAAATAAATCTCTACTACATCAGTCCTTAATTTTGATTAGAATAGCATTCTACCCAAATAATACTAAGATGCTGCAAAGAACAGTTCATTTCTTCATAATTTTCCTTAGAAAAGTCCGGTTAAAAATGTCCACTTCTTCAATCCTATTCCAATATTATTAGTTCTTTCACTTCTCATCTAACTGACTTCATGCAGCGTCTGTTCTAGTATTCTTTGTTTTCTTTCTTCTTTCTTTTAAGGAAGAATTGTGCTTTAAAAGTTTCATGTTGCTAGTAAATGGTTAAATCTGCTCGGGCTTGCAAAAGGCCACATGCAAGAGCCAGGGCTGCAGGAGCTGAAGAAAATGCAAAACTGTGTTGATGGAGGAAGCTCGTAGATGTCCTTTTTTCCACCCCTTGGTCTCATCCAGGGTGGCTCAGATCAGAGTTGTTATGGAGCTGCAGGCTTGCTCTCTCCGCTGCCAGCGGTGATTAAGCCGGGCCATGTTTTGGCCCTTTCTGCTGTGGTCTGAGCACATGGCCCCGCACTGCCGAGCTGCAGCTGCCCCTCTCCCCTGCCGGCAGCTGGGGAAAGGGGCTCAGCCGGCCCAGGCTCTCCCTGTGCGGGCAGCGGCCCTCAGACACCCGGCTGAGCCCGGCCCGGCCGCCCAGAGAGGCGGCAGAGCCCAACCCGGACACGGCCCGGCCCGACCATGACGTTACCTCATGGCAGATCCCCAAAGTGAGAGTGCGAGGCGGTCCCAGCAGATCAGTTTTAAATGTTCCTTCCAAAGCCGCATTGACAGTTCTCTTTGGTCAACTTAGCTGCCAATATCCCAGCCTGATTTTTGATAGGTCTTTGTCCTCCCCCCAAAACCCACGCTACGGTCAGGGCAGGGAAAAACATTTTACATTTCTCTATATCTAGAAAATAAACTGTGCTATCCCATGATACTAGACTAGAGTTTCACTTTCCACTAAATTACACTGGTGTACCTCTATTGTAATTAGTATGTTTTACTTGTTTAATAGACTACAAAAGCCCAATTTGGCTAGCATTATTCATGTTATGATGGAATTTGTTTATACCTGTTGGTTAGAAGGTATTGCAGTTCCCTTCCCAAAACATGATGAGCATGTGCTAAAGAATATCAAAGTACTCTCAACTAACTTTGAGATATAAGAGCATAAAGACTTTTTGTGAAGGGCTGGAATCCCCATCAGTGGAAGAAAGTTGATTCTCTTGGACTCTGAAATAAATGATAAAACCTTTTGCATTCTGAAATATTTCATTTTGAGTATTTTAAGGGTACAAAATCAAAACCATAAATAATGGAAAATGCCAGAAGACTTTGCAGTCTTAATACAATCCCTTGCACTGTATGTAATGCAAAAGTGTCTTTAATTACAAGATCTCATATAATTTGTGTCACAGTCACTGCCTAGTTTACCACCCTGAATGGTTGGTACCCACAAAATGAGTAGTAAGTTGATATTTACTTTAGTCTTCTTTGTCTGAGGCGTGACCCTCCCTTTTGTTCCTAAAATTCAAACCTAATCCTGAATGTAGAAATACCATGTTTCTATGTAGTCTTGCCTAGTGTCCTAGTGGTTCTTATCTGCTCATTAACATAACTTCAGTGTGTTCCTATGTTAAAGGATGTCACTTTCCTGTTTAGCAGATGGGAGAACTAAAGTAAAGAAGGACTACTGTTGATTCCCAAGTTTGCCTAAAACAAGGAAGGAGATGTTTTTTCATAATTTGAATTCATGGTATAATTTCATCATTTATTTTCAAAATTTGTGTGTGCTAGTAGCAGAGATTCCCTGGGCTGTTGGGAGTAACACGAAGTACTTGCTAACTATAAAACAGGTTCCACGGGCCATGTGGAGGCCATAAAATGAAGAGCATGAAATGATATAGGAGACATCTGATTTAAGGGACCTCTGTAATTGTACACTGACAATGTAACACAATATCTCCATAATAGAAGTAAGAGTAAAACTCATCTTTTCAAGGTAATGCATGAAGAACTAGTTTTCTTTCTCAAACCCCCTTTTCCCACTCATTACACAGATTTTGTGTTCAGCTGTTAATGATGTGAGTAGGAATCTGATTCACCCCACAGTCCTCTGAACGGATAAAGATGCCATTGGAGGGAAGAAAAGTGCTAAATTTCTCATAATACTAAATTCTTTATATTTCTTTGTAACGTAACATTGTAATATCATGTGGGGGTTCTTCAAATGTCTGTAAAAAAGCAGTTTGTGTAGAATTGTTTTATCCAAAACAGGCAATATGAGCAGCATCACAGTGAGGAAACAGCATGCAGATGGCAGTAACAGACTATTGCCACGTGTCTGGGGCTGACAGGTGATGATTTTCAGTGGGCTTCACAGATAGTTGTTAATAGTAAAACAAAGCTTGCAACTTCTGACTTAGTTATTTTTGGCTTCCCTGGTCTTTCTTTAACCACTCTGTCCTCGTGTAGGGCTTTTATGTTCACTAAATTCTGGTTTTAGTACTTACTCTCTTTCTGTGGGAGAGAGACTAGGAGAAAAACAAAGCAGGGTCAACCTTAAAAATTAACAAATAGTTTTATTAACACACACTAAAAGAATAAAAAAAGAAAGTTGGGGAATAAAAAGTAAACCAAAACAAAATTAAACTCTAAAAACCACTCTTCCCTCCCCTTACAAACTGTTCACTTTCCTACAAAACAACATATGGAGACAAAACTTGTAATTTTTAGTCAGTTTCACCATCTGATAATAGTCTTTCATCAATCCTTTAGGAGAAGAGTCTTTCTTAGAGTTATGGATCCCACTGACAACTTAGAACAGCTCTCTTGTGGGTTTTTTAGCTGTCACAAAAACAGCCGCCCAGGGAAACCTACCTTTGTGATCCCTTCCATTAGCAGGTTCCTAAGCTGCTTATGGGTCATGGGTCTTAGATTTTTGCATAGTGGGGTGTCACCTTTTAAAGATGAGTAACTCTAAAAGCAAAGGATTCTTCATCTCAAGGTACAGAGATATCTTCTAACTTCTTTACTGGCACAGAGAGCTTCTCATCTGTATCTCTATTCAAGCATCTTATAGGATTGCTATCACACTTATCACACTTAGTCCATCACAAACACCTTTGCTCAAATCCACACACAAATCTAAACAATCATCTCTCCAAATGCTTATCTTTCCCATGATTTAAAGGAATGATCTAAATATAGAGTTCATTTCCATGGCTCAAATAAGAATGGAACAACCAACTCTTCAACCTTTTGTCCCAATAGTCTTTTCACTCTTGCTCTACTGACTTCATGCTGTTTCTTCTTCATGTTCACTCTGTCCTTTCTTACTCTCTCAGAGAAGGGCTAAGCTCTGGAAGCTTCCTGTTGCCAGGAAAGGGTTAAATCTGCCCAGAGTCTTTTTTTTCTCCTGAACTAGCTCATGGTATTAGACGTTCAAGGCTGCACTGGTGAGGGAGGAAGAACTCACAGAAACATCAGCAATCAGAGCACCCGGGCAGTCCGGAATCACAAAAAAACTAGGCAGGATCATAAATGCCTTCTCAGCCCACCCCTCGGTGTAAATTGGGGCGGCCTCAGCCTAAATGGTGCCCATAGCTCTTATCAGGGGCCCAGCAGTGATTTCTCCCTGCTCCAGGAAGTTTAGAGAAAGTAGTTGTTGTAAAGCAGCAACCTCTCCTTCCCCCCCCTCAACCCGGGAGCCGATGGAATCCGGCCAGGCCTCAGGCCAGCTCCCCCCAAAAACAGGGGGAGCAGCAGGTCAAACTCGATGTTACCTGTCTCTCTCTTGCCAAAGGAAAGAAGGAAAAAGACCCACCTACAGGAAATCAAGGGGTTTTATATGGTACTTCCCAAAGTCATAGCCAATAATTTTCAGTGGTCAGAACAGATGCCAATATTCCAACTAACCCTCTGATAGGTCCCTGTCCTTTCTAAAGCAATTCCCAGGTCCTGACCCGGAGAATCATTTTACATTCTTTTATAACTAAAAAACCAAACTGTACTAACCCATGACACCTCGATATTGAAAAGAAAACCTATATGTCATCCCATACAAGTTCTACATAAGACATCATGTATCCAGCTTGATCGTGTCTTCATTTCACATGCTTGTATTTTCAAGATATGAAATACAGTAGACTAAAAAGATCATACCTGTCTTGTTGAATTTTATACTTTCAATACAAATGCCTAAATAAAAAAGTCCACAAACTGAAAGGAATTCCAATATCTTGTCTTTCCCTTTGTTTACTCTAATTATGTATGTTATAAAATGGATTTTTTTTTTTTTTGGTAAAACCCCTTTCTTGTCTGTGAAAGCACACCACCTTTTCCATTTTGGCAAGTGTTCATGTAGGATGTTCAAAGAGATGAGCGCCTAGCTCAATTCATTTTAAGAAGTTTATTCTAAGCTATACTCATAATGTGTTCCAGCTCTCTCATGCTATTTGATAGGGATATAAAAACATATTCCATCTTCTGCCTTTATATGCTAGGATAACAGGCAGCAGCTGATAAATATGCAGATACTAAACGCAACTCCTTTAATTGAATTGAAACATTTCTGTCAGAAGTATAAAGGAAAGTCTTGTGATTTCCATGCAAGTAAATGTAATAAGGCTGTCTTTTGGGTTTTTTGTTTTTTTTTTCCCTCCCTCAAATATCTGTGGCTCTATCATACCATAAGGAATAAACTGCTGTTTTAGCAACCTAAGGTGTTGCTTCTAGTAGTGTTGGTTGCCCTTGGTGAAGAATTTATTTAGAAAGGATTTGAACAACCTTGTACTTTTGAGCTGACTGGTGGTATTAATATGTTTTTGCTGAGAAACTCCTAAAGAGGCAATTATAGTGTCTGTCGTGGCAAATACAAGAGCACTATAGGAATATCCAAAAAGTTGTCATTGAACAAAAATAATGCAAGCTGTACTTGCAATATTATTGCATTAGAACTGTAGAGATTTTACACTTTTTTTTGCTACCATAAAGTAGCAAAAAACCCCGTGTTATGTCAAAACCACATGCTATGTCAACACTTTCCATTTGGGCTCAACACTCAAAACCCCAAGCTCCAAACTCAACCCCTGTTTTTGAACATGCACAAAAAATAGAATAACATATACTTCAAACTCCACATCCACACACGTGGAATTTGTTAGGATGTGTGCTTGCAGTGACAAAAAAAAAAAAAAAAAAAAAAAAAGAGGAAGGAGAGAAGAAATAAGAAGGACACCAGGAAAAAGAAGAGAACTGTTAACAAATACAAAACAACAGAGCATGAAGAGCAAGGGTGGAGGAATTTTGTAGAGCTTTATTGAAGGATGGATTTGTTTCTGTCTCTTCTTCACATTTTGGTCCTCTGTATTTCCATCCTTCCTGTCTTGTGATGTGATTTCTTTCTGTGTTGTCAACATAATTTGGCAATTAGAAAGGGTTCTTTCTATGATAATTTACTTGTTTAACCCAAGAAGTACCTCTGTATCTTCTCCTGGTTGACTTGGAAACCAATTAGTCCTTGTTAGTTGTACTGAACTTCATGCTTGTTGATTTGTGGTTACATACTCTCAGACCCTGATGCCAGACAGAAAACACAGGCACACTTTATTTCTGATCTACCTGTAGCTTGTTGGTTCAACTCTTAGCATTTATATCCCATTAATATTGTCATTTCTGGATTGAATGAATATGAAATCTAATCTGTGCTCTCCAGAAGAAATCACTGTGACACTTGAATGTGTTACTGTTAAAGGTATTTGGGTCAAATATTGATTTTTTTCCCAGTATTCCAGTATGAATGAGTGTATTTTAATTTAATTCAAAATACAAGGAACCAAGAGTTCATGGAAATAAGTCATACCAAGACGGACTCATTTTCTCAGGGCTGCTATCTCAGTCTGTTGATACAGTGGGCAACAGAGATAATTCTGTCCTGTAAGGAAGAGCTAGGCTGCTGGGTTGAGATAGCCTGTATTTATACTCATTCTGATAAAACCGAGAAGCAATCTGTTGAGTGAAGTCTCTCCAGAGGAGCATGAGCAAGGTGGCTGTCAGTGAATGGTAAAGCCAAAAGGATTGGATTGGGGTGGTTGGGGGAGAGAACTGATTTAGTAACAAATTTTATGGTGCATGGGTGCAAATAAGGGTGTATGTCAGAGATTCCCCAATCTAGAATATCTCTAGCAGTGATCTGCAGAAAATAGACTGGCCATGGCAAGCTGCATTTGTAAGTAGGGAATGAAAACAAGCCAATGTTCCTTGAATGTGCATTCTTACCAGACATTTAATACTTCAGTAGAACTGTGGGATTCACAGATGTGGTCTGGACGTGGAGCAGAATTCCAGATTATTTGTGTATATTTACTTTTGAGATGTCTGGATAGTACAAGGAGACAGAGATGTGTGAATATATTTAACTGATTAACTTACAAGGGAGAAATTGTGAAATATGCCCCCAAATTTTGGATACACAAGTTTGAAAGCTTTGCACCACTATCTAAAATGCAATGGTCAGCAAAGGAACCCTGTGTTGGTTCACATAAATCCTGTGAACTTGTATATTTGTAGTTTCTATAACTGAAATCAATTTTCTGAGGTCCAAGGTTCTGTATCCCCAGTGCAGGGATTCTAATAATCCCAGCAGCAGATTGATTTTCAATAAGTAGAGTTCAGATTATGAAATCCCTTCTCTTGCTAACAAACACCTGCTCCTTCAGAAAGATCCACTAACACTAGTGGAATTACTGGAGTCTTGACTAATTTCAGTGAAACTTCTACAGTCTTGGTCCACTGGTAGGAGGCAGTTAGATTTAATTGTGTTTGAAAAGGAATGGTTCCATAATAAAGTACAGGAGGGGAGAGATACCAGTGGTTCCTATGGATATGTCTTCATAGTAGGTGAAATCCACATTCTTATCTGATATTTACCCAGAATCCCACCCTGCTATTCACATCCCCTTAAATCCTTGCCTATTTGTCCACTGAAAATTGATACATTTGCTCAGACACAGCTACAAGATAAAGTCTGTGTTTTAAGAACCGTTCTAGCCTATCTACTTAGCAGTGAACATGTGAGTGAAACTCATTTTGTTTTCCCAATTCTATTTTATATCTGAGAATTTCTCACCTTTTTCCTTCCTCCTGCACCAGAGACTGCATGCATATGTGCTTGTGCATGGTTACCATTTAAATCCTCATTTCAGATACTCTGTCTCATATCTGACCAGCAGAATCTGCCTCAGCCCAGAAATTTAAAAAGAAGAAAATCTGTTTGCAGTTGGTGATTGCTGACCAGAATACTGTTAAGCCAGTCATGGTAGAGGATGTGAATTAATATTTCCACCTCTGAAGGAAAGACAAAATTGGTCTGAGTGCTAGGCGCACATAAGCACATCTTGAAGTATCTTGTCTATGCCATCTAATTTAGAAAGCTGAGTTGGAAGCTGAGTTCTCAAGTAGAAAATCCAGAAGGAGATAAGCAGCAAATGAGGCAGAGGAGGGAAGAAAGAGTGGCAGGGAGGACAGGGGAAATAAAAGACTTCTTGATTAAAGAAATGGATGAAATTTACTCCCACAGAGTATTTCATAGGAAAATGCTTTGGTTTGTCCTCTGGACTATCTTGTACAGGCCATGATTCCTAATTCACAATGTCGGGACCTGGGCAGAATTTGTCACTATGAATTCTGCTATGGGCTACAAGACACCTCCAGAAAGGCCAGCATGCTCTTTATTAGCAACCATTTATCTATTGAGTCATGACCCTGACATGGCTTTTGCAGCACAAATTAAACTGCCACTCCAAGGAGATTTCTTTCCTCCCCACTGACATTCTGCTGGTCACTGCTCTTGTAGTCTTGCTGTCTTGTAACAATGAAAACTAGAACTAAGTGTCCTTTCAGTGCATGCATTCAAGTCCATGGTTATTGTCTTACTCACTGTCACTTCAACTTCAGTGTCCTGCTGTCTTATCTGGATATTTTTGTTTTATCTCTGTGTGCTCTCAAGTCAAAGCTGAGTGTTATGCTAATCCATCTGTTTAGTGAGAGCACAAAAACATATGTGGATGCTAAAGGTGCTTCAGTTCAGTTCAGGACAAGCTCCAACAGCAGCTGGTGTAAATTCTGAAAACCACAGCAATGGGCAAGTCTGGCAACTGACCATCCACCGAGAGCTTGCAGTCTTTCCTTGGTGTTCCATGAACCCTCATCCACAAACTCTGAGGTTGCTCTCTCTTTCGGATGAAGGTCTGGGGTCAGAATTGGTGAATCCCATAGCAAAAGGAGGAAGGAAAAAGAAGCAGACCCAACATGACCTGATGATCTGGAAGTCATGCTGAGCAGAATGTTGAGGAGCTACTGTATATGAATCTATGGGAAAAAGAAGCAGCAGAGTTTAAGTCAAAAACCAGTAAATTACTGATGCTGCCTTTGTGGCTGTGACTGTTACTGAAACAACAGCAGCAAGAATGGGTAGTAATCAATATAGTGAGTGCTAGAAAAACTGTTGTGCTGTTCTCTGCTGGGTCACATCAGGTGGAATTGCAGGGAGACACTAGGGGCTTTCCATTTGAGTCCCATCCAACCTCTACCATGTACAACCCAAGACAGATTTGCACCATGTGAAAAATTTAAGATTGGAAGTACAAGTTTACGCCAGCTACATCTGAACTTATGAAGCTTGCAATCCATTTCCTTTGCATTTTTCTGTCCATAAATCCATTATCTGAACAGACTCTTATGCTTCTATGCTCACAACACTGTCCCAGACAATGAAAAAATCATGGAAACTGTGATAAATAAAAATGTCTTTCGATGTTTTCTGGTTGTGTGGCTGTGAGTCCTGTTGCTTGAAATTTTTCTTCCTTAATTCAGCACCCTATTCCTGTGATTTTTTTTTTCCAATTTGTGCTTGATAATATTTTGTTTCTTTTATTTAGAAGGAACTGAAAGCAAACAATAAGTTTCTTGGTTGAAAGAAGGTTCCAGTAATTCCAGTAGCTACTAGTTTTAGTCATTTGGTGGTCATCTGCCAAGCAAGAAAGCCATGAAATATCTCTCTTTCATGTAGGCAACAGATTTCTTAATGAGAGTTTGTTAAAAGCCCCTTTTCTACAGAACTGATCTGATTTCCCTGCTGCACCAACTTTTTCTCCTTCTTCAACTCAAGCCCCATCTTCTCTTCCTTGTAGTTTTATTTCATTGGCTTTCTGAATTGCGGGCCAGTGACAATCCTTCAGTGTACCTATTCCACATGTCAAATGGTCTTGCACGTTTTAACTTATAGGTCATTATTTGCAGAATAATTGAAGCAATTCATAGGTAAAGTCAGATAAGTTTGCAGCTCTATTTCTGCATGGCTCTACCTTAACTGGTTAGTCAAATCACACCCCTACAATTCAAGGAGAGGTGAGTCAATCCTTTATTTCTGTTCATTGGACCTTGCCCACTACTGAAGGACACAGAAGGTCCATTAAAGTCCTACCAGGAGCACACATTTTGGCATAGGCACAATGCAACTGAATCCAAAAGGAATGTAAGTTCCAGAAGAGTCACTGAGCCTCCAAGAAGAAGAATGTGAAAGATAAATGAGTTGGAAAAATAGTAGGGAGATAAGGAGGTTGGTTAGTTGCTGCATACTCCTTAAGAGTGCTCCACACCAAAGAGTCTGAATTGCCCTCTGAAGGTTTGACTGACCAGTCTGTGAGCACAAGCCCAATATCAGCACATGGCTTAGGATGCTTGAGGTTCATGGGAATTCCTGCTCACTTCCCCTCTGCTCCTCATGCCCCTTTAATAAGGAGAAAATTGATTTCCTGTTTCTGAACAAAGGTCTGTAGCTGGAAGAGAGCATGGTCTCCCTGGCTGAATAACAGCTGGGGAAAAAAATGAGTAGATCATATGCTGGGAGATCAGCTGCCAGAACATTGGGACAAAGCTGTGGACCACTGCCAAGCCTGCAGCTAAAGCCATGGCAGCCAAGATGAGGGGTGGAGGGAGGCTGATCAGAAACACACTATGAGGGACTGTGCACTGGGTTACTTTAAGGAACTCCAATGTGTAAATCCTGAATGAGACAAAAAGCCTGCTTGTTTTCAGAAAGGTCCTTGAAAAGGAAAGTCATTACCCAGGTGGCCCTGAATATCTTTGTTAAAACTTGCCTAGTTCCCTTATGCTTTCTTTTTCTTTTTTCTTCTTTCTTTTTTTTTTTCCTTTTTTTTTTTCTTTTTTTTTTTTCCCCCACTTGATTCTCAAGAAATCCTAGGCCAGAGCAGAATTTTCTTTGAGGGAGTCAATGCCTCCTGATTTCTTTGTTTCACCTTTTCCATCTTTGCTTCTCTTTCTCCAGAAGCAAATTCTGTTTCTCTGTCATCTGGACTCACTGACAGGGAGAGATCTGCTCAGGGTTACATCATAAACAGCTGTAACAATGTTGCAGCCTCCTCCTCTGAAAGGGGAGCTTAGTTAGTGAAGACTTCCATGCAAAACAAATCAATCAGCAGTATTTTCACTCTGAAACTTTTTCCCTCCTACCCATAAACTGGTTATATATGCCAGTCTCTTCCACGCCCAGAAGATGGCTTATATGCAGTCTCTTCCACTTCTAATAATTTTGTTAGAAGTGGACTGGAAAGCTATAAATGATGAACTTGCTGACACTCTGTGAGAGAATTAAGGTAGGAGCATCAGCAACCCTCAGGGAAAAAAAGGAAACCCAGACCTGGACCCGAACTGCAAGCCCACAAGCTGTGGGTCACAGCCAGTTTTTCGTGTGAGATATCAGTGTGAGCTGTGATAGCTGGGAGCTGCTGGCCCCTTCTATACTTTATGCTAAGTTTATATTGAGTACTACACACCTGATGAGTCTTAGTCTGTGCAGGTATAAGTCAACGGCCAAATGGGTAAGTGGGGAAACAAAAGAGTCTTGGCTAAGTTTTGGTTAAAAACAAAAAAAACCAACCAAACAACAACAACAACAACAAACACACCCCCCCCCCCCCCAAAAAAAAAAAAAAAAAAAAAAAAAACACCAAAGTTTTAAGGTAGGGCAAATTCTTTTCCAAAAGGATATGTGGATATATGTTTAAAAACCACACTTCAACTTTCTAGTAAGAAGCACACTCATTATAGTTCTAATAAATCTATTTACTCACACTCTTCTGAATTTTTTTTACTTTAAAACAGAGTACCTGCTTAGACACACTTAAGCAAAAATAGGGAAACCATTCATATTAATTGATTGTGACTGATTTAAGTGAAATCTAATTGCCTACAATGCTAATACTTATTTGTCCAACAAACCTAGATGAAAACAATTGGGAAAAAATCCTTATGCAGTGTTTTACACCTTGTGGTGTAAAACCTTGTGGTTCTTCCTCTGTAATTATTCATTTTAGATTCTAGATATCCAATTCAGTGTAACTTGTCATATATTGGCTTATAATGTTTAAGGGGAAAAATAAATGAGAATATACTTCTGGAATGGCAGAGATATCTACCAAATTTCTTTTTAAATATGTGCAGCAAAATGGATTGTTAAAAATAATCCCCTGAGGATGGTGCCTCTTTTGTCAGTTTTCTACCAGAGTGCATCCTGCTCTCTGACAGAAAATTGCTCATTAATCTCCAAGGAATGACCAGTTTTTCAAAATAGTCACTTAGCTATGCTGCCACTGTTAATTTTTAAGCATTATGGATGCCATTAATTGCCTGATGTGGTTGATAACAACAGTAATCCTTTTTGAATGGGACATTAACTCCAAAACAAGTCATTAGTTTTTGTCCACATACTGTAATTAACACTTACCTTCCAGGAATTCACAGAAATTGGAAAGGCCACATGTCACTAGAGATTTGGCAACTCTGTCTAATATGTATATTGTCTAAAGATATTATGGAGGGGTGGGTTTTTTGATAATCACTCTTTTACTAGCATTAATTTTTCATTCTGAGTGGTGTACACAGTTAAGGTATCTGATCTACAATTTCGGCCTGACTTGATTTTTCCCTTATTTTTTCCCTCCAGCTTTTTTTTTTTTTTTCCCCCCTCAAATAGGAGCAAGGAGTGTATGCCTCAAATTGCTTCTTCTCAGATGTGTGACGTAGCACCACGTCTGACCACGCAGCAGGGACACATTGAGCCATCTTTTCGAGCAGAGCAGAGGTAGTCACTGAGTGTCTGTGAAGAGAAGTTTCAGGATTGGTTGGGGTGGAAAAGATAAGAGATATCATATTTTTCTTACACGTGCATACACAGCATACTTTTTCCTTGCAACCTCTGCTCATGTCCACTACATCTCACCCCAGTGGGTGCTGAAATGAGTGATGAAAAAAGGGAATAGTTGAGCATCGTGGAAAGGAAGAACCTACTAGAACTGAAGTTGTTTAGATGTGAATTTTGTCAAGTAAATTAATTATTTAAGCTTTAAGGTAGACAGGGAGGATTAAGTTTGCAGTATCTGTTACTCCTCACTGTGATACTTTCCTTGGTAAAAGGTGCAGAATTACAGGTGACTGTGCATGTATGTGCAAATACATGCTTCTGATTATGGTATGAGTTTTGGCTCTGTTCAATTTTACAGCAGAGGGCTAAACTTAGTGTGTTGAAGTACACATACATGGGCAGAAGGGAGGAAGAGCATAAAATATATTTGATTTTATACTTAGGGAAGCAGTTCTTTGCTCTGTGTTTAGGAAACACCACAAAATGCAAGCAAAAGACCAAAACAAACCCCACAACTCTCAACTGCAATATAAACCTATAGTAAGTCTATTTAGCTGAGATTTTTTAAAGTACTACATGATTTAACATTCATTCTTTCCCAGAAAACCTGAGAAGTTGGTGCTTCTAGGCTGCTAAAGCATATTTGATATGCCTGTTTATATTGGATTGTTTATATTGGATTCACTGGTAGCTTAGCTCAAATTGAAGCAGAGCTTTGGTTTATCATTCCTCCAGGACTATAATGTCAGCTACTGACACCATCTCCAGTATTTTCTGTTTCAGGAATGTGCTTTTTCAGAGCAATGCTTGGTGGTATCAAAGGGCACTTCCCAGTGGCAGCTTCTGCTGGTTGAGAAATTAGTAACCTGGAGATGGCTCATAAGTCCTGCCTGCTTTGCTCAGAGATAGCAAACACTCAGGCAAAATTACACACAATAATACTCCCTACAGACACACTGAGGAAGGCACTGGAATTTTCTAAACCTTCAGCAAAAATGCAGCTTAAACATGGCTTGCTTATCTAACTCTTCTTTATCTAGTTGTTCCCATATTCTGGCCTACAGGTGTTTTCTCCTCTCTGTCCCCCTGCTCCCCCCGCCAATTTGCCTAATACCATGGAGTGTGTAGAAAAGGCAGGTATGATGTCTCAATACAGACACTTTATCTGTGAGGTCATTTGTGTAACAATCTCAGGGTGATGTGGTTGTCTAGCAGTGCTTTATATTCTCTCTACATTTGGAAGTATTACAGAATCTGTAGTCCCCCTTTTTTGAACACATTTTACCACTTCCAGATTTTGGGCATCCTGCATTATTTTGACCCAAACCCAAAGTTTTCTCAGCTTTTTTTTTTTTTTTTTTTTTTTTTTAGCTGGGGCTATATTAATTTTGCTGCTTAAAAATATTTTGAACCATAAGAATGGCAGAGAATAGAAGAATGCTAACACAAGTCAGTACAACTGCATATAGTTAAGAGGGAGTACTTTTCACTTAGATCAGAAGGATTTTGGACTTTTGACTTCATTTATCCAATTTTTTAGGGGCTTCTGATAGCGTTTTCTGTAATAGCCTTTTTGACTTGTATAATTGTGCCATGTACTCTAAACCACAGTGGAAAAAAATTAAGCTGTATGTATTTAAAGCTATGCAGCCAGAGGTAACAGGGTTTGATAAGAACTTATATTAAGTAGATGGGTGGCCCAGGAAGATAATTTTCACATGGTGATGATGAGAATTGGATTTTGGTTATTGTTACTGAATATTAGGATAATTTTTTTGAGTATAGAGTCAATATAAAGACTATTTTCAATTAAAAATGTGCAGCTACACCTTTGTAACTGAAAGTCATTTGTCTGCATCAGTATGTATGTTTTTTTGAGGAAAGTGCTGAACTCTGAATAAAATCTTTATGGGATTATTTTCAGTTTAATTGACTAGAGCTCATGAAAAGAGACTTTGTTTGTTTTATGTATTTAGAGGTAATTTATTTAAAATAATCTTTTTATAAATGGACCAGTAGATCATAGTAAACCATAAGAGAAATAATATTTTTCTTGCTTCTTCTTTTATTCTGGAAGAGACTGTGACTCAGTATCTTTGGTAAAAGACTTAATTTTTTTTTTTCCTGGTAGTTTGAAGATTGCAAAAGGGAAAATAATGGTATTTGTTAAGATATCCATGCCATCTTTTTTTTTAGAAATGTGTTGGGAAAAAGTTTGAAGTAAAAAATGGAAAAAAAAATTGGCACTAAAGTAAGGAACACATGAATGGATGTAGACAACATTTTCTTTGGAGGTGATGGAAGGTACCAAAACAGGTCTTTCTCATCAAGTGGTTACTGAGCCATTGCGTAAGTAAATGGAGGACATAGGGTTTTTAAAGATTGTCCCTCAATGAATTTTGGAATTGTTTAGCAGATGTCTGAAAACAAAACATTTTATTTTGATTTCAAAAGGACCTTTTGTGTTGAATGAAACAACATTTTTTTCCTGCCCAGGTTAAATAATTGAAAAATACTCAACTAACTAAGAGTTCACAATTCACCTGTTTTTCACAGACAATAACTTTCTTGGCGGATGCAAGTTGTAAAGGCATTCATAGGTTTACAGTGTTATTCTGGACATATTTGTATATCCATTCATAAATCTAGAAAAATAGCATTTGAGATAGCTGCAACAATAAAAGAAAAAGAAAATCTAGCCTCTATTTACCATTACAGGTTCCATAAATAGTACTATCTGTATCAAACTGGAGGCAATGACAAGAATGGCTGAGCCCATGCTTGCCTTCATTGCCTGGCTTCCCTGTTTTAGAGAAACTGAGATGTTAAGACAATTACATTTTTCCAATTTTCCTTCTTAGCTTTAAGGAGCTTTCATATGCAGCAGCACCCCTAGGTTCCTTTCATATTCTGTGAGGTAGCAAATAACATGGATAGCTTATGTTTTGACTTGGGAATTGGTTTTTCTCATCTTTTAAGTCAGCATCAGCAAGTGATGTGAAGGTGGGAGGATTTTAGAGCAACAGGAGTGGCAGCCTAAGGAACATCAGTCAGTGTGGAACTTGTGATGGGGTGATTGCAGAACAACTGTAATTCACGCTTTCAGTAGCCTAAAATCCAAGTCTGTTGAGAACATACAAAGTCCACAAGGAAGGGAAAATGACAGCAAGGATTTTGGGATTCTGGCAGAAGATAGGCTGTGCTGAGAGGCTAGAGGGAGTACTCCACTTCTTTAGGTCAGCTGGATTAAAGAAGTTTTATAAGGAGCATTTGTTCTATCAAAGAAAGCTAAATAAACAGAGTATAGGTTTCGGTAGAAGCAGAGTGTTGTGGGATTGGAGGGCTGTGGATTTGATGGGAGAACTGAGGCTGTCGCAGAGCATGCCCTGTAAATCCACATCCGTAGGGCTTGATGGTTCCACTGGCTGATGGCTCCCGGAAGGAGCTCAGAGCCTGCATCACTTTTCAGGATTTTTCTTGCAGCAGCTAGGTTGAGCATGTGAGAACATGAGCTCAGTGCTGCAGACAATGTTCACAAGTCTGACTTGACACAAGAAAGCACCTGCCCATGTATTTAGATTGTACTGGAGATAGGGAGATTTGAATCCAGGTTTAAAATTAATCACATACATAGACCTGTTGCTAAAGAGGAATGAACTTAAGTATTTGCTGAATTGGGTCCCAGAAGCAGTAAAAATGCTCTTTTACTGTTTTTGTTCTTTTAGAACTGGCTATTCTTACAGGGTGTGTAGCCACCATTCACAATTACAAGAGAAGAGGCGGCAGTTCAGAAGCCAAACCACACACCTTCAGCCCCTGGCATCAAACACTGAATTGAAACACTGAAAAGACCAAGGGGGTGGCTCAGTCTTTCCTAACCCCTGACTATATCATTAGGGTGGCAATATTATTTGAGCCTAATGCATCACAAGGAAACGGTTTTATTGTTATCCAGTGGAGCCCCATCACAATGCTGTGGTGACTGAGGCTGTAATGAGGAGCTCTAAGATTTCAATGGCAAAAGGGATTCATTGCTAGTCCATGACCTCACGATGAAATCATTACAATGAAGTCAGAGACATGAAGTTATTATAGGAAAACTATTTCAGAGCAAGTCTATAAGGACCTTTTTGACAGTGCCATTATGAAGCCATTACAATGTAAGGTTATGATGGTAAAATGGTTTCAGTGAAACCCTGTTATGGTTTAAAAACAGACTAAATGGTGTCACTGAAAGTGATTCTGCCTTCTAAAACCTAAAGTTAAGCAGACCTCTGTTTCTAAACAAAAACATGTGATTCTGACTTCCATTTTCGCTGATAAGGATAGCTGTGCAATACCTCAAAAATGAATTAAAATTCCACTACCACTCCCAGTCTCGGATTTTGAGTGACATCTAAAACTGACTGTCAAAGTAAATAGCATATTTCAAAACTGAGTAAATCCCCCTAAGACTGGCACATCTCATCAGTAAAGATGGTTACTCTTTGTCTGGTTAAAAATCTAGCCCAATCTAATCACCGACCATATCACTGGTGGTGAAATGGAATAGAATGTGCATTTAAAAATTGGTCTGTGTTTTCCATCTCACTTTGAGATAATTAGAATAATACTTCCACAGAGGAGCATGCGTCTGAAGTATCTCTGATTTTATCACATGGAAATTCAATTCTTTCTTGTCAGTCCTGTTTGTCTTCAATGAATAACTACATATTTGATGTTCAAACACTTCAGTTAGGGATAGTCTGATGGTCTGACAGGGACTTGGATGTGAGACTCCATGAAACTTGTGGTATTTAAGTGTCCACTGGCCTTTTAGAAGGGAATGTTCTGGGCCACAAGAACACAAGAACATAAAGTTTATCCTAAGGTGAGGGACTTTTTTATTGAAATGAAAAAATTCTGAAAACTGTTCCAAGTTTGACAAATCTGCTTCCCCCCCACTGTACATCAAGACAAAAGAGGGAAAAAAATTCCATATAAGCTTTACATGTGCTGGAATATTGTTTCAAGACGAGTTACTTAGGTGGGGGCTTTCTTTTTGGTCCTCACTCAAATGTGTGTGAAATGATCTGGCAAACTGTCATAGACATCCATTATTTTTATTACCAAACCACACTTATCATGTGTGTACCCCTGTGAATAGTAATGGGTGTGTCTTTTTAAGAGAGCTTGAAGTATAATCTTTTGGGTTTTATGCATCTTTGTCTCTGGAGACTGTCACCTCTGAGCACACATTTTTGGATAGAAGGGCTCTTAAGCTCCAGAGGAATCCCATTCCTTTGCAAAAACTGTGGTTGAAAGCAAAGCCTTGAACAAGAAATTTCATCTTGAAAAGCAATCTCAGTGGTTTACAGCAATCTGCACTTTTTGCATCTCTTTTGCAGAGGCTTTTAATGTATGCTCACTTCTTTTTTTGAAAACATGCCATTTCTGTACAGTGACAGCAACAAAGTTAGATCAGCAAATGAAAAATGGGCTCTATATTTCCCATTTCAGATAAACTAGAAATTATAAATTTCTAAATTTATTTTGGTATTAAAAGATGCAACTCAGCTGTCAGTTTATCAGTGAAATAAAAATCATCATATACACCAAGGGATGTATTTTTTTCTTCTGGAACATTGTAAACCAGGAATAAATAAGGTCTCCAACATTTGGTAAGGAAAGCTATGCAATACTTTAGAAACATGAAATATCCCATCATTAGGTGTCTCAAGTTCTTCTGTGCTCATTCTTTTCAACTTCTTAAAAAGTTCAAAACCTGTTTGATGTTGTCATAAGCTTTGCTTTTCTCCTAATCTCTTTCCCGCAGAAAAAGACTAAACACTAAGACCACTACACTAAATTTGGCAACCAGAATTTGGCGAATGTGAAACCACTACAGGTGTCCTTTGAACAATGTCAGTTTCTGTTATCTGTGGTAATGAGGAGGTTATTCTGTAGACTGGTTTAAGTTGGATGTTAAAGGTGTGTGGAGCATATGGCAGAGAAAGTCTTCTGAATATGTGTGTGTACTGCCAGCTTAGGTCTGCCATTTATAGAATTGAGCTTGAAGTGATAGTTTTTCCTGGACTCAGTGATTCCTGTTGATGAATCAGGTGCTCATACCATAGTCCCAGTGAGGTAGATGCTGGGAGTGTGGACTGCCCCAGGCACTGTTCAGCACAGACACTGCTTCCATACATTCATGTCATGCAGCATCCAAAGTAACATGAAAGGCCAAATGCAGCAAAACACAGGATGGATGGGCTGATCACCTCTTCAGGTCATGCTGCTATCAACAGGTCGTAGTCTTTGCCTGAGAGCAGATTCCTGAGACCTATAATGATGCTGTTCAGACACTTTGCCCTCTTCACCCTCTAGGGCCAGCAGCCTTACAGAAGTGGGATTTGCCAAGGGAGCGAAGCCTTGGTTTCCGTTTTAGCTCAGATGCGAGAATTCATATCCTTTTCATATCTCTTTCTGTCTCCAAAGAGTGCCAAGTAACACAGTGCAGTACCTATGGGGTCTCTCCAGGCTCTTGCATTGGGCTGCTGCTGTGGCTTTGCAGCTGGTAGGGCTTATGGGGGACAAGAGGGAAGGTGGACATCTGGCCGAGGCATAATCTGCCTGTAGATTGTAGATAGAGATGCATCATTATCTGATGCTTTGTACTTCTATAAGCAGTCAGTATATCACTGCCTTGCTTTTCTTTTCTGCATCCAGCTCATGGGCTAATGGCAAAAATTGTCATTATTCTTTTTACATTTTGTTATGCTTTTTTATTACTGCAGAGTCATCTATCACTCCATGTCCTCTTCTGCTTCCATGGTGATTTACCTTTGTTTAATCAGCAAATTTAGTGATTACTGTTCTCCTTCTTTTTTCCTCTAAAAGCCATTAATGAAGGCAATAAATAGAGTACATTTACCTTTAGGAAATTCTGTCATCTCTCTTTTTGGCTTGGTAACATCCCTTTCAAATGAACCTGGAAGAAAACACAGATGAAGTAAAATCATCACGTTAACCAACGTTACAGACTTCACAACCATCCATCCATTCATATTTCAATTTGAAGAACAATTTCCCACATGATACTGAAATCCAAATATATTAGATGACTACTTTACTCAAAAACAAGAACATTGTAACTATTTTGAAAAACAGTAGACTCCATTCCAGTTATGATTACTTTTCTATCAATTTCTTTGTTCTTGACTTAATGGAATATTGTCTTGATACCACGTTTGACTATTGTAATTTGACTAATATTTTTCTGTGATAAGTAGGATAAATATAACTAATGATTACTTTATAAAGGTTGATTAGGGTTAGTTAGGCAGAGATTGCTATATAATGTAAAAAGTCACTAAAATATTTCGTAAGGAAATAATATCTCTACTTTATGGGTCAATTCTTAAAACATCTAATTTAGTACAATTTATAGCAATATCTGTTCAGATGACGAGTACCATAAGCACATATTACTAGAAGAGAATTACAGAATGGTTTGTCTGAAAGGGACCTTAATGATTATAATAGTCCCAACCCCCCTGCCATGGTCAGGGACACCTTTCACTAAACCAGGTTGTTCAGCACCACATCCAACCTGGCCTTGAACGCTTCCAGAGACAGGGCAGACACAACTTCTCTGGGCAGCCTGTTCCATCCTCTGGTAAAGAATGTTGTTCTAATATTTAATCTAAACCTACTCTCTTTCAGTTTTAAGCTATACCCCTTGTTCTGTCCCTATATGCCTTTGTAAAAATTCTCTCTCCATCTTCCTTGTAGGCTCCCTATCTGACACAATTAAGACTTTCCAGGTTTCCAGTCTTGATTTTTTTTTTTTTTTTTTTCCCCCATAATTATTGTTACTTAGAAATAACTTCAGAGAGTGTGTTATCTCTGTCTCTCACATGTGGTGGATATGCTTTCCTGTGTATACTGCAGTTCTGGATGTGTGGATCTTTCCTTGGTGGACCACAGATTACTTCCAACTCAGACACTTGTGTTTCTGTGGGGACATGCAGAGTGATGGTGACCATCCTCATCCTTTTGTAACACATACTGTCAGGGTGAAGTTATACTGAAGGGTTTGGAGGTGTACTAAGTGATCACAGTTTAGGGATGTGCTTTTGACATGTATAGAAAGTGTAAAGATTTAATGGGAATTGGGCATTATGAAATCTCTTTGTATGCCTCTTACTTGCTTTGCTAAAATGTTAGCACATGAATAGCTTGTTCAATGACAAAGGGTATTTAAATCTGCTATTTGTGGCTCATCTGCAGTAGATTTTTTTTTTCTTTCAGTTCTCAAGTAGCAGCAGATTAAGAGTGAAAAAAAAAAAAAGAAGTTTGTAGCTTGTAACAGACACATGGGGAGAATCTAACCTTTACAAACATGAAAAGGACCATCAGCCAATTAGCTGTTGGTTAATAAAAAGTCGAATTATTTGTTGAACACCAAACTATATATTTTTCAAAAGCATCACAAGACTGGAGTAAGGAGCCATCATTGTGTTAATGCTACCAAATAGCTTTTGGGGAAGAGAAAATGCACAGAGTGGATTCTTGGGGCCACGGTCATACATCACACACAATACACATCAGAAATGATACACAAAATTCACATCCACAGTTCACATCATACACCTCTTCTTCAAGTCATGTCCTGATCTGATGTGTATCAAATGTTTCCCTACATATTTTAATGAACATATTGCAGTCTAATAGAGTGATTCTAAATGCATTTGCAAATCATATTAGCACAGGGAAAAAAAGTCTTTGCTTTATACACAAGTTTTTTGTGCTTTTGGTATGACAATGATTCAGAAACACACCTCTAATACTAAGTTTACACTGAAAAGAATCTTTAAATATATAAACATTTCCCTTTCTACATCACAGTAATGCTACAGTATTCTTTAGCTAATTCTTCTCTGAATACTACACTGTCTGTGTAGAGGATAGATGGATTATAAGGATGTTTCAGAAAGTCCTTATTTCATAACACAGTTCTATGTGGGTATTTCCTTTCTCAGTTTCCCAACTTCTTTTCTCTTCTGAAAAGATAAAAAGAATGTCCTCTAGAAAACCAGGGCAGCAAATACCCTGTTGCAGAACTGAGCTCTGTACAAATTCTTTCAAAGAGGCTGTCGCATGGAAAATGCTGATTGTGTTGGTTTAACAGAATCACAGAGTGGATCATGTTGGAAGGGACCACAATGGGTCATCTGGTCCAACCTCCTGCTCAAGAGGGAAGTAAGGGTTTAAAGAGCACAATTTCCTGTCTCAAATGTGGTTGAGGCCACAGGAACTGTCTCACTGTGAGCTCTCTGGAAAAACAGAAACAAATAGGATTTCTTTCCACTTTTCCCAGTTCCTGAAGTAAAACCTGAAGTGTCAAGGACAACTACTTGTAGCTTTGTTCTCCTGTTATTCTAGCTCTTGAAAAATCTAAAAAAGCCCTAATCTCTATGGATGTTATCTAGGAGAAGTCAAAACTGAAGAATTATGGAAACCAAAGAGATATTTCACACTCCTATGTTTGAATTCTTCCTTTTCAAACTGCTCTGATTTATTTCTATCATTCCTTCCTCACTTTTTTTTACAAGCTGAAGTGTCTTAATTTATTTAAAACATCATCCGATGTAAGACTTCACATATGATAATCTTTCTGTTGCCCTACAGTCTTTTACAGACTCTAATTTTTCTTTCTTGGGATGACCAGTACAGGGTCCAGTAATCAAAACGTGGGTACACCATGTATCAGTGCCACGCCTTTATGATGTTCCCTATTTTTCTTGCTACACTTTTCCAGTTAATTCCCTTTTTAATAGCAGCTTCTTAATTTGATTACCCTAGGAGCTGTCAGAGAACAGTCCTGATTTCTTTTTAATAAAATGCAGTATTTCTGCAAGATCTGAGGAAATTGTTGCTAGAGCATAGTAAAAATGCCACAAATTTATATGGATTAAAGAAATAATTAAAGAAATTGATGACAGAAAAATTAATTAATGGCTGTTAAATAACAGAAGGAATGTTGTTGGTTCAGGAGTTTCAGGCATCACAGTATCAGGGGATGGGAGAGTATGGTGGGAAAGGACCATTAACTTCCTTTCCATATTTTTCTCTAAACTCTTGCTATTGGTCACAGTCAGAGAGCATTGTGCAAGGTGGCCCTGGCTCAGATAAGCCCTTCTTATGCCATGTTCTTAAGCAGCAGTAGTTAATATGTAGACCTTTAACATATTTGTCCTGGTTTGGGACAAATTTGGGAGAAAACCCCTGTATAGGATCCCTCTAAGGAAGCAAACCCAAGTGGCCCCTCCCTCCAACCGGTCCGGTAAAAAAAACCTCTTTGGAGAAAAGTGGAAAAAACTATTTTACTAAACAAATGAAGTGCATACAAGTATAAAGAATGAATAATATGAAACAATAAAACCTCTCCTTCTGAAGTGAGATGGCAAACTGAGAAAGTCCTTGCCGTGGGTGTAGTTTGGCTCTCTCTCAGTCTCTCCTCAGTCCCAGTCCCTCCGGCGCTGCTGGAAAATGCCGAGGTCCAGGCCCCGGTGGGCCGCAGGTGCAGCCCCCAGTGCTCCCCTGGGTTTTCAGTCCAGAGCAGGTTTAAACAGTTCCAAGAAAAAGGAAAAAAACAGTCCAGGGAACTTCTCTGCCCTAGCTAGCTGAAACTAACTAAAAGCAAAAAATAAATCTCCATCCTGCAGTCTCTCCAAGCCTCCGCCAAACACCCCGTCCGGAGAAGAATGTGGAGGAGTCGGGCAGTTTTCTCAAAACAAACTCCGCGCTTCTCCTTGCTCTTAGAACCAGTCTTAAAGGCACAGGACTCAATATACAGCACAAACAGAACAGACGATTGGGGATACAAGCATCATAAAGTTACCCTAGGACAATATTACTGCTGGTTTTCCCATGATGATGATGATTTTGCAGTCGTCAGTGTTGCAGTTCAGCTGACAACCCATTTACTGAAGACTGGAGACTTTTCAAAAGCCTCTGCTGTAGAGTTGGTGAACCCATCCCATCCTGAAGACTTGTCCCTAACAGTGATCTTATAGAAGATGTTTACACAGGTATGTTGAGCAAGGCAGGCTTCATTGTAGCTCCCTGGGAGACTGCCTTACTGAAATTCCTGCAGTGTGAACTTCCCTTTATTCTTGATTATTTCCCCCCTTCATTTAAAGAATAATTTATATATGTGATGTGTATGGCAGTTTAGTTTCTTTAAGAGAATCTGAAAATGGGTGTCTTCAGGCCCTTTTCTATAATCTTGCTTTACCTGCTCATTGCTCCTTCAGATAACATTAACTGGTTTGTGAGAAATTACTCACAGTAAAAAAGTCAAATAGACTCTTACCTGTTGCATTTGAACATGAGTTCTAATTCTATGCTTTCTGCTTGGTGTAACCATTTTCCCTAGCATGAAAATTTGTATGTGCAGTTTCCACTTCCTCTGAGATCTCTGAAAAACTTTGGCATCATGTTTCAGTACTAAAAGTAATGTAGATTTCAAATTACAACTCAGCACCCAGATTTTGAAGAAGGTGAGAATGAGTACAGTCTGGGCTGGCTCTTCTGCACCTCCCTCTGTTGACCTTTAGCCTTGAAGTTATTTTTTTAGCATATTCACCCTGCAGAGAAGGGCTGAAAGATGGAAAAGTTTTCTATAATGAACCGTAATACTAATTGTTCTTCTAATTAGTCTGTTATGGTCTTGTCTTCTTTTACGTTGCCCTGACACTGATGATGACTAAGTGACCATTGGCAAGGATACTGTGCTGGGAAAGTGGTATTTTTTCATGCTCTTTATGCCTTTAACAGGTGGCATATTTCCCATTTTTCTCATTGACACAAAGATTCTATTTTCAGCAAGCTGTCTTGTCACCACCCCTCTGAGACAGTATGTGTGGGGCTGAGGGAAAAAATCTTTATTAATATTTTTGCTTTCTAGTGTGCCTTCACAGCGATGTCTTGAAACAGTCCCCTTTGCCATTTACATGCATTTTATCCTTTAGCTGCTTATTTTTTTATCTTCATTGGACTTCTTTGTTTCTATGCAATTCCCTATCTAATCTCAATCCTGTTAAACTCATGGTGGTTATTTTTTTCTTTTTCACTCTTATAGGGATGTTGAAGTTCACCCTTTAGAGTATTAGGTATTAGAGAATATATCTTTGGCAGTGACTCCCTCAATTGAGTTGCATGCCTTGGCTGGGACCACCCTAAGTTTTGTTTCTTTTTTTTGTAGCAATAATTAAGCAGAATTTCAGTTGATGGCAGTGTTTGGTCAGGTGACTGCTGCGAAGTTTGCTTCAGAGAGTGAGAACAACAAATGAGGTCTCGGCTGGTTCATTGCCTTTACAGTGGGTACAGAAGGACTGACTGTTGTGGTGTGCAGTTCTCTTGGTCACTCTTGGAGGATGGCCCAATGATGGTTGTCTTAACAGCTGCAAGTGACTTATTTCCTCACAGTGCTGCTCTGCATTGATATTCTTCAGCAGTTGCTATGCCAGCCCTTCATATGATGTAACACATGAACATGTGTTCATGATGAATACTGAAACCACATTCAGAAGCTGTGCCTAGTTCAAGAGCTTTAAGATATTCATCCTTGCTGTAGAAGTAAATCTTTCTGTCCTTAGGGTATACAAACCTGGTGCTCTGGCTGTGACCATGGAAGAAACGTAGTTCCTTACTACTACAGAACTGTAACAGTTTTTGACCCTCTGGAATGTAGAGGATAATGTGACTTTTACTCAAAAATCTGTTACTGGATTGTCGCCTGTCTTGGATTAATCCCTGGCACACAGAAGGATGTTACCCTGGTTTTTCTGAGTTTTTTATAGCCTTTTTGATTTTCATAAATGGAGTCAGATCTTTTTAATTACTGTACAATATTAAGAGCAGTTCTACCTTTTTCCCACAGATGTAACATAAACAAATCCTTTGCTTTTCATTCTCTGTCCTTTGTTTGCATATTTCTAACCTGAAAACAATTGTAACTCACAGTTGGTTTAGCCACTTGGCTGAGGGGTGAAAAACCCCAGAAGCCAATCTTCTGCTAGACCCACAAATGTATAAAAAGTAAGAAATAAAACAAAGAGGCTCTCTCTCCGCCTGGATTCAGCCTTGAGCCGGATCGGAGAAGGACCTCTGCCCTGCGAAACCTCTCTCTCCGTGTGACTGCTTTGTGTGTCTCAGTAACAGAAGGAAGGGCCTTTTATGGGACCATGTTTTCTGCATCAGGGAACACCATTTATGGGACAACATTTAATAAGAATCATAGCAAATGCATTATTGTAACACCCTCTACTCCATCCTTTTGACCTTACTTACATCATGCATATTTATTCTTTCTGCTGATATGAATATTAACCTCCTGTCTTGCATTAGATTCATATACTCATCCATTACCTGGGAAAATAGAGGGAGAAGAAAAGAGTCATGCAGGAGAGAGGGGCTTTTAGTATTCTGTAGCTGAGCTGTCTGATGTAATATGTTAGAGAATATTGGTGCCAGTAATGTGCAAAGAGCTTGAAAAATAACCAGACAGTGCCAAGCCCACAGTGTCTCTTGTCAGGAGGGCTAACAGTGTAATAAATCAACCTGTCTTGTGTCAAGGGTCATGTAGTGTGATGTTCAAAGCTGTTTGGCCAGCCTGATCCAGACAGGCACATGCTATACATTTCTGAGCTGTTGGTGCTAGAACCTTCCTAAAGCAGTGTCTGCTCTATGCTGCTTTGGGCTTTAAGTCAAGGTTCCAAAGGAGAAAGTATCAGGGAGAAGAGAATGAAGTGCTGCTTAGTTTCAGGTCTTACGCTTCTGTAATTATTTTTACTAGATACTGGTGGGAAAAGTACGGAAAATGGCTTGTCAGGTGGGTTCTTCCCACGCCTTTTGTGTAGGACAGCGGTGCTTAACCTGTTCCTGTTGGATGGGCCATATAGGCCCACAGTCACTATCTTTCTCTGCTCACTTGACCACATGCTTACAGAAAACGGACAGAACATATCCCATTTTGAGTAAGTGGATATCAAGCAAAATACAACTAAATGATCCACTACAATCCCATTTACTGCACCTCTTGGCAACTGTGTTGCTTCCTTGTAGGTCTCATTCCTGCTGTGCTTTTCACCTCCATTCTGTCATGTTTAGGTGGGCTAGAGGAAGGACAATCTGCCCCTAGCCCTGCTGAGAGCGGAGGAGCATCTTTCCATCTGTGTTCTCCTATCCCAGTGTTTGTAGGGCTGGATAGGTACAGGCAAGTTGCAGTAGGCATTTCAGGCCAGTCTGAAACTTCCTGTGTTCAGGAGCTTTAATTAGGCTCACTAGATGGGAATATGCAGGGAGAAAGGTTAAGGCAGCAAATCAGGCTAATTACAGGCTGGAAGTCCCAGGAGTTCAGGTCAAGTGATCTTCCGTGGCCCTAATCTCTGAGAAAGAAGTTGTTAATGCTGTGCTGTCTCTGCCAGTGCTGCAGGGCTGCTGGTTTTCAACCCAGGCACGTGGTGACTTCCCAGAAGACCATTCTGCCCTGGGTACCCACAAAGCAGGTCACGTTACAAACCCGGGTAAGCTGGGTCACAAATTAGTAATTCCCCTCAGTACTTTGGGGTGGTGATGGCAGTAGGACCTTGGTCTCTGCTAGAACACTCACAGATCCACAATCTATTCATCCATCCATCAGGGGCTTATCAGGTTCCTACACTGCACCCCAGCCTCTCTCTCATGTGCATCTGGGTTACTAAAACGTCCAACTGTCAGAAGCAAATTGGTTTGAATAAAAATGACATGCAGCAAAAAAGGCTGGCACACATTTCTTATAGCAAGTAATTTTGCAATCTGAAACAAATTTCAGACGAGCAGTTGGGTGACAGGCTTAAGGATTCTTAGTAGATACAGCATGGGGGAAGTTTCATTCTAGGAATTTCAAGATTCCTAGCCAGTGGGAATCTGGCTAGGTCCAAATAGACAAAAAACTCTGCACTACAATGTCAGACAAAACCCCAAAAGTATAACTCCAAACCCAGAGACCATTACCCCAAACCTATAAAAAAATTAGGTTTAAACAAGGTGTGGAGGGCAAATTCAGCAGGAGGGGTTTGACTAGGAATTTAATTAGTTTACTTCCAGAATTTTTCTCAAAGCTTTGTAAACTCTAATGTCCGAAAGTTAATTCTATTCAGAGGAACAGCTCCAGTTATAATGTAAATCTTAATTGTACATGGAGTTTTTAATCCTTTCACACATCCTATGTGGACTTTATTTCCACAGAGCATTTGAAGAGCTACTGGTTTTGAGAAAATTACTATGCCCACCTAGCCCCCCTAAAAAACACTGGTTATGTTCTTCTCAGACTGGGGAAAGTGTAATTGATTTCTGTTTGTCTTGACATACTCAAATCCCAGGAAGGTATTTTTGAATGAAGATCAAAAGTTGTTAAAGTACTGGACTAGAAGTGGTGCTGGTGTCTCATACTCAGGGCACTGTGCAACAAAGTCAGCTCTTACTAGCCCTTTTCCACATCTGCAGAGACCATGATAGTGTCTGATGCTTTTGTAAATGGCTTTGGGAAACTTATAAGAAAGTTATTTATATAAATAACCAAGTCAAAAAATTATCGGCAGAGCCCAACTGGAGTATCAAAATGCAAAACAAAAGACAAAAAGCAGATTTGATCACTTCATGCCCATAGGAACATATCTAGGATTAATAATTTTCAAACTATGATTCCAGAGATAACGTCAATGTTAAATGCTTGTGAAAAAAATCTGTCTGTGTATTTCAATAGGAAACTTTGTAATGATGAAGCATTAGAACTGGTAATATTTCTCCCTCTGCAGTGTTTTAGGCAGTGCAATAATAAAAATACAACAGAGTGTAAAACTAGAGCAAGGAAACACATAGTGAAGACAGGGCATAAAGGACCACTTGATGTAAAAGAAAAATATATTCTTTTTCTGTAGCAGTTAAATCAGTGCTCTTAATAGCAGTGTTGAACGATGTGTTATCATGCTAGACTTATTGAGCAAGAGTGCCATCTCAGAGTCTGAAACAGAAAGCTATGATTTAGAAGGGGTTGAGAAAATAAAAGGAAAGATGATGTCAAAGAAGTGACAAACTGTTTCTTCCAGTGAGCTAGCCGAGAAGATACTTTGCAAGTTTTTTTGTTCTTCCGGCGCTTACTATAGAAGGAACCTTAAACATCATCCAGTTCCAATGCCCCTGCCATGGGCACGGACAGCTTTCACTAGACTGGGTTGCTCAAAATCCCATCCAATCTGGCCTAGAACACTTCCATGGGTGGGCCATCCACAGCTTCTCTCAACAACCAGTCCTAATGCCTCACCACCCTTGGTTTGAAAAGTGAGGGCGTCAATATTTGATATGGGTATATTTGGCACCAAAGCTGTCTTGAATGTTCCTGGGATCCATGACCAATTTATTGCCCCCTCTAACATGTGTGCTGGCTTGAAAGCAAAACTAGCGAGAGACTCCAAGTCAGAAAAACAATTTAATAAGAAAAAAAAAAAAAAAAAGCAATAGTACAAAATATCACTGACAGAGTCCGAATACAACCTGACACCCTGTTAGTTAGGGTGGTGGTGGTAGCACTCCGGATGAAGTGGTCTTGTTGAAGCAGTGATCCTGTAGAACAATCTGGTAGCTCATGTCCACTGAGAATCCAGTCCCAAATCCCAGATTATATCCAGGTGGGAATGCTTGGCTCCTCCCCCTGGGCGGAGCATCTCACAATGGGCTGATATCATTTTATCAGTCTTGAAATGGGTCCTTGATTGCCCATTGAACAGAGATAGCTCCTGGAGGGAGTTATCTATGAGTCATGCAGGACGGCATTGATGGGCCATTAACAGAAGATAGTTTGGAGGGAGGGGGCAAGGGAAACACTGCCCAACCTAGTTTCAACATCTCATGTAGATGGTGATAGAATACTTTGGGCACATCTAACATTGTAACCTAGGACACATGTTAGAACGTGTTTACAGTTCTGTGCACAAACTGGGTAACTACAATGGTTTGGAATCAAAATAGTCATTGAAATCCACCAATACTAAAAATCAAACTGTTTTGGAAGATGGTGTAATATCAGGTATAGACACGAGCTTTGCTGCTGGAGCACAACATAGGAACTAGCAATAGCCAGGGTATGCAAGCTACCACTTGAATAATTCCACCTGTGCAGCTATGTTGCCAGTCTTTGGCAGGACTAACCCCATGTATCCTGATATTAATGGATTTATTTCCATCATGTAGTAAGAGTAAGATTTGCATATAGGAAAAATATATCTACAATAGCAAATTTGCACTTGATGGGTAAGAAATTATTTCCAATAAAAAGGATTCTCCCTGTTGATTCATCTCATGTCAGACTGCTGCTTATACTGTTTATATCATAGAATAAAAATATTTTAATTTATTATTTAGAAATTTGTTTACAAAAAAACACCCTTAAAAATCCCATAAATGCTTGCTGTATCATGAATTTAGATTTTTTTTTTTTTTTTTTTTTTTAACAAAAGAAGGTTCACATTTGGTACAGGATGATATGTAAATGCTGCAGGGGAAGAGAACTTTCAATTTCCAAAATATTCTGGACTATTACTAAGGCTAATATAATAAGCCAGTATTTAGAATAGACCTAATATGGCTATAAGGTTTGTGTTTGTTTTACTTAAATTACTTCAGAGTCTGAATGCTTGCTAATTAAGTGTAGGGCATTACTATTGTCACTTGTTGGTATAGTAGCTGTGGGTAGTGCTTTATGGATCTACAAGAAGGAAGCGACTGGCAACAAGCAACCTAAATTCAAATGTGGACTCTGTAGCACCTTTCGCAAAATCAGGAAGGAAAACATGAGGCTCTCTTGGGCTCTGCAAGAGCAGAGAAAAAGAAATGAGTAAAACTGAAGCCATTGCAAGAGTTTTTATACGCACATAAGAGGTATTTACCCTGTGATACTTTAATGATCTTATGAATTTTGTGATTTTTTTATTCAAATATTGATTACAATTTGTTTTAGTTTGTTTTTCATGTTCATCATCCTTTCAAGATTAGGTGCTGAGCAATGAGAATAACTGAAGATCAGTGTCAGACTGCTGGTGTTAATGCACCTTGTTATAACATTGGCAATGTTTTTCCAGCTTGCAACAACCAGTTGAGCCTGTTGACTGTGTCTGATGCAAAGCAGAACTGTGGACTTGGTGGCCATCAGCAGGGGTGTGCGGATGGCATGCATATAAAGATAAAATATTTTTCCATGCTTCTGCAATGCCTTACCAAATAATTGAGATCTGTTTGTCCAAGCAGCCTGTTGCTGCTGCTGTTTACATGATTTATGGATTTATGGATGTTTTTATTACTGAGCCATTTACAATAAAGCGATCACCTACATGCTTTCTACCCAGACTGGGGAAGAACCAGGATGGGGCTTATTGGGTTTTCCTGCCCTTCTTCCCCACAAGGAAAACAGCTCAGTTGCCTACAGGGAAAAACTCAGCATGAGGGTAGAAGGGCCATCTGCATGTCCCTGCGTGGAGGGCGTGCACTGGCCTGGGTGTGCTGGCTTGAAGGCAAAACCAGCGAGAGACTCCACATCAGAACAAAACATTTTAATAGGAGACAAAAAAAAGGTAAAATAAAATAAAACACGTGCAATAGTACAAAAGATCACTGACAGAGTCAGAATACAACCTGAAACTGTGGTGGTAGCAGTCCAGATGAAGTGGTCTTGTTGAAGCAGTGTTCCTGCAGAAAGGTCTGGTAGCTCTTGTCCTCTGGGAATCCAGTGGGTAAGGCTGCCTGGGATATAATCCCAGATTATATCCAGGTGGGAATGCTTGGCTCCTCCCCCTGGGCGGAGCATCTCACAATGGGCTGATATCATTTTATCAGTCTTGCAATGGGTCATTGATTGCCCATTGAACAGAGATAGCTCCTCCTGGAGGGAGTTATCTATGAGTCATGCAGGACGGCATTGATGGGCCATTAACAGAAGATAGTCTGGAGGGAGGGGGCGAGGGAAGCACTGCCCAACCTAGTTTCAACAGCTCATGTAGATGGTGGTAGAATACATACTTTGGGCACATCTTACATTGTAACCTGGGACACTGGGGAAGCCTGGCATCAGCTCTGCCATTCCAACTGTGGGCGCGTCCACCTTCGTCTGCTGCAAATGTCTTTTTTCTCTGGCTGATCTTCCAGAAGTCTTGCTGAAAGCACTCCCTGCCCTTTCTAAGGGAATGAGAGGCTGACATCCTCCTCTGCTTGACTCTGAGACCTTGACCTGAAGATCTCAGAGGCTATTGAAACAGATGGTGCTGTGTTTGATGTGGAGCTGCTGCTCCCAAAGCGCTGCAGAACTGCTCAGTCTCAGCCCCCAGCATGCTTGGCCCCAGCACATGGATTTACTACGTCCCTGCTTGGTGCTGCAAAACTTCGGGGAGGGTGATGTGCCCTTGGATCACCAAGGACAGCAAAACCAGAAATGTCTTTGAGAAGTCCCTTTGTCCAGAGCTTGGGTAAATGAGCCATGGCCAGACCTCTTGCCTGGAAAAAAGTGTCTAGTACTTCTCTTTGATAGAATTCAGCTGGGCTTATCCTTAGCATCAGGAAACAGAAAAACCAATAAGAGTAAATGCTAAAGGATAGCATATCGTAGTTTGCAGATATTTTGAGAGATTAATCATTTTATATGCATATTTCTCACATTGAAAAGCTTACATCAACAAGTTTAAAATTTTAATTAAAGACTTAAAACCTCCTGGAATATTGAAAACATGTTTAAAATATTTAAGTAATGGTGCATGTTGATTGGCCACCTAATTTTCATCCATATATTAATTTCTGGAAAATATTAGATTTTGAATTTTTATCTTTTCTCTGGCTAGGAATTTCTTTTTCCAGGGATGGAAATTGTTCTTTTTTTTCCTGGAATCTCTTATCACAAAGTTGTTTCTGTCAATTACAACTTCCAAGGCAGTGAAAGACCAGTCATGAACTGCCAATTACCATGACAGAGCCCCATGCCACCCCAGTTCTTCAGCTCCTGAACTCACCATAACCTACACGTGGTGCTCTGTGCAGCTGGAGGGATGATGCAGGTACAGCTTTTGTGAGCATCCCTTTCAGAGGGTGGTAATTGCTTCATGGCAGCTTTGTGGTGTCAGCATTGTCTTTAGTTGGCATGGGAACACAACCAGAATCTCCTGAATGTTTTTCAGAAATAATTGGTTTGAGATGAAAAATCTTGGATTTTCAAACAGACTTGTATGCTTTCTCTGTTTTTGCCGTCAGAAATGACCAATAGCCTTGAATCTTGAATACCTCCCTGATTAAAACTTCACGTAAACAGACATGTTTTCTGCAAAATCCTTGGCTCTGACAAAGCAGCATATTTTGATGAGAATTCATTTAATGAAAATGTTCTGACCAGCTCCACATGCATGCTTTAGATATGCATAGATAGTTTCAATTGCCTAGAAAGAACCACCTAGTAGACAGAGAGGGTTTGCCAAAAACAATTATGTTTTATCTCAGTTTGGTTTCACACCATTTGTGACTATCCAAGATCATGCTTTGGTAAAACAAACAGATGTGGTCCAAACTGCAGCAAGAAGCTAAAGTGTAAAAGACAAATGCATCTATATGTTGTGCTACAGTAAAAATTAATATTGTGCGGCTAGAGAATTTCATCCACATCTGTGGCAAATAAAAAGAGAGGATTATAAGATATTATATTCTGAGGAGCAATGTGATCAGTGAGGCAGGACTTGATCCACAATTGCCAAGTTACAACCTGATAATGCACCATCAATTCTGAACGATACCGATCAGGGATGGTGCTTCATAATCTAAGCAATTGCTTCAAACAGTTCCACAAAGTTCCAAGATCTACTGTACTGAAGGCAGCAGAAAGATCCATCAACAGGAGTACTGTAATTTAACTTGAATCAGCAGCTGGTGATAAATCATTTGTGACCTTAAGTAAAGCAATCCTAGGACAGTGGTACTCCCTGGAGCCAGACTGAAAAGTCTCATATAATCCATTCCTAGATAAAATTGCTGGTTCTAAAAGGGCAACCACTTGCTTCATCTTTCCTTTCCTCACATCCCAAAAGAGACGGCTTGTCCAGTTGTCATTAGGTAGAACAGAAATCTGCAATGTGAGAGAGGAGAAGCTTTCCCCACTAACAAAGAGCAGCTGCAAATATCAGCAGCCCAGGACTTGCAGAAAGCAAAGTCATTAACCACGTTAGCTATAAATGAAGCAAAGCACTGAAAGACTGTCCACAAGCAGCCATATGGGCCAAGAGTCAAACCCAGGAGTAATGGAGCATGATTGTTTTCCCAACTGTGTGATCTCAGCAAGAAGCAAATACAAATGTATAGCACTTGCAGATACAGGCACTGGGAGCATAATTGCCAGCCCTAGTGCTGAACAGTTGCAGCTGATTAGAAATTCACTCTGTACTTGCTGAATTCTTCACAGGGGGCAGCTGAGGGATTGTGCACAAGGAGTGATTTGTGGGGCAGAATGTGATCAATAGCACAAAATAAGGATTTAGGTCTCTTTTTTCTCATTAATAACAGAACAAGAAAAAGTAGATCTGGCTGGATCAAATGCAATGTGCTAAAAGTGCAACAGCTTGATGCTTTCTGGACTAAACAGTCATTGAAATAATTCCATGAGCTGCTGTCTTTGCCTTAGTCAAGTCCTGTGATCACAAAGGCAGGTAAAGTAAAGCACAGAAATCTGAGAATAAATCAGGAGCTTCACAGACTTGTTTGGTTTTTAAATTAAAGGAAATAGCAAGAATAAAAAAATCATGGTTTGCACAAGATGTTGATGTAGGTAAATTTTATGCAATTAATAAAATAAATTTTGGAACTTTCATTTGTCCTGGTTATCTTTGAAGACTTTGATGGGTTGCTCAGAACACAGTATAGGAGAAGTAAATATGAGACATTTACAAATTACAGGATAAATGGTACATTTTGATCTCTATCAAAGCTGTACAGATATCCATACAGCACTAACTAGACCCTGCCTTTAATGCAGGTTATCTTCTAGAAGAATCATTATAATAGAATTTTTCTAGCTGATTATTCAAATAGTTCCAGTAGTTCACTGTCACACTTAGACTAATTGTTGAAGTGAAAAACCACACACTTCTCATGATAAATATTGTGGAAACACAGCAAAGAAACACAGAATAAAAGAAAATACCACCACACCTTAAGAATCACCATGTCTTATACAGACTGCATCTCAGCTGTAACTTTTAATGATCCAGGCCTGGGACTCCATTAGTGTTTAATAAATAATGATGATTATATCCTACCTGCACAATGCACGCCAAACAACCATTGATGTCGATGTGAGTTCTTGGCACAGACTGATGGCAGGATACTCCTGTGACAGAGATGAATTTTCCATTAGAACAAAATGAGGAAGACCTGTCTCAGTCAGCGGAATTCTCAGCAACAACAGACATTCCTCAGGGGCTCAGTGAAAGATGCCCATCCTGGCTGGTTAAAAGCAAATTGGGTGGGAAGCAGTGAGGCAGGCTTGGACAGCCACAATAACAATTTGGGTTGAGGTAAAATTGCCCTGATGTAAAAAAAAAAATAAAAATATGTATTACATGTTATTAAATCCATATTTAAATTGTATCACGTGGATATATTTTCTTTCTTTCTTGTCACTCCACAAGGGAAATTGGTATTTTATTTTCTATGGAGGCAAAGGATAAAATTAATCTTAGGGGAGGAAGAGAGAGGATGCAGATATATTGAACAATGTTTTGAAAACCAGCTTTTATTTAGAGTAGATCAAGGAAAAATTAAATGCTCTTTTGGTAAGCAATAGGAAACCATTACCCACACAGAAATTTGGACCATGAATCAGACCATCTAGTTACATTTTTTTTTCTTTGAAGATTTTGTAAAAAAATGCCGAGATGAAGAATTTATTTGAAACTAGCAGTGTGTGAGACAGGGAGACAGCTAAGCACAACAGAGACACAGAGAGAAAGCTCTTACAGTGTGGTCTTGAGAGAAAAAAAATGAGAAAGGGAAGCTTTTGGCAAGGGGTTGGGTCAAAAGACCTGAATCTGTAAGTCAAGAAAAAGCCTCTTCTATTTTGGCATTAATTTTGTTGTGGAATAGGCACAGAATTTCTGTAAATAAAAACTAGTGCCCCATTTTCTTATCAGCTGTTTCTCTTGGACATCTGCATATTTTGCTTTGAGTGAAAAGAAGTAACACTTTCTACAAGTTTTTAAGGTGAGCAGTGAAGGAAAAAAGGGAAATTGGAAAATATTAGCGACTACAAATAACTCCATTGCCTTTTTGAAAGCTATTTAATAATAATAATAATAATAATAATAGACTTCTGCTAAATGAGCGAGTATATTTTCAGGAGGAAAACCATAATTATTAGGACGTATGCCTTTGTAAATTAGGTGCAAAGGTTTAATCTGGTATGGGGAATACCTGTGCTCCAATCTTCATATTATGCTAATGATCCCAACAAAAAGAAATCACAGCTTAGAACAGGCAATTAAAAGAGCACAGGAAACCATCACTTCAGTGAAAAATAAAAGCCAAAAATATTTAAAAACAAGAAGGATGACAATTTTTGTCATTGAAATATTTTTATATTTATCAGTGAAATAAATAAGAAAATCAGACGTAATTTTTTCTATATTTGGGTGTTATGTACAGATAATGCACAACATAGGGTCAGGATTATTGGCAGTTCCCAATATATATAGTTTTATAATAACAGTTTTTGGGTGTGTAGAGCTGAGATATCTCTTTAGTAATTGTGCATTTGTAAAATGTAAAACTGCCAGCTCACTTCTCATTATAATTGTGCAAATTAGGTATCCAAAACCCAGACTGGCATTTCAAAACTCTGGTTCAGATTTCTGTGGGTGCTACTAGAAAACTGTGCTTTTTATTTAATAATAGTTTCAGGTTTTATTGCTCTAAAAAGTGACCCAAACAATTTGTTTTACTCTCATTACAGCTTTTACTGGCATAGTGCAAAGAATGTAAATATTTCTTGAGGTACTTAGTGGTGCAAATGTAAATGTGAAAATATTTATTGCTGAAACAAAAGTACAATCTCTATTGCTTAATTATGATAATCTAGGGAAATTGTTCTTGAATAATTCCATATAAAGTAGTAAGAGAAAAAATAGCTAGCTGTTCTTTTCTATTGCTTGCCCTCAATAGCTCCAGGTAAGATTTGATAAACTTGTATTTTTGTGTCAAATTTCTTGGTTAAGCTGTATTTTGGAAGAAGTATAGTACTTTAAATATCATCTCTATTGCTTGTGCTTGGAGAACCACTGATGAAGTTCTGGGAGAATTATAGATTTTAGTGTAATGGCATTTAAACTAATCTCTGAAATGGTAAGGATTTTTATTTACGTATTTGTGCTTTAAATATTATTATTATTGTTGTTGTTATTAGTGGTAGCTCGCCACGAGACTAGACGACCACTGATGGCAAAAGAAAAAGAGTCTGCTCTCTGGCTTTGGGTGGGATTTTACAGCTTTTATTCTCCAGTCCTGCTCTGCTTTGGCTGGAGATCTTCCCCCATCGCTTTCCGGGCCAGAGAGAGCTCAGCCCCGCCCATCCGGGGGCTTTTTCCCCAGAAACAGGGACAAGACACCATCCAGTCAGGGAGAAGGGGCAGTGGAAGAGAATCAGGTTACAGATAAGTAAGAAAAAATCACGATACAGATTACAAATCCGATAAAACACAATATAAACCAAATTAATGCATTACCACAATTATTTACTTTAGGGTCATGAATCTGTTTTCTAGAAGTTAAAAAGTTTTGAACAGAACCTAAGTTATTTCTAGTCCTGGCTGTGAAGATATCTTCTTGTTACAGGTAATTACTGCTACTAAGTTTATAGAGTATGCAACCCTTGGGGCTGTGGAATTCATGTTTTGTGTAAATACATATAGATTAGGCTTGCCTAAGGTGAAATTTTGAAATGTGTGCATTTAATTTCAGTTCCATCTCTGGAACAACCAACTGGAGAAAATAAATTATTATGGCCAATAGAATTTGCAAGGTGTTTCATTAGGTTTACATAACAGGAGGACTGCCAGCTCTAAGGCTTCAAAGGACGTTCTGGGGAAAGCAGCCACACTTTAGGGATAGCAAAAAATATGTACTTTGGTATTCCATGGTGCTCTGTTCGGTTTTGCCTTGTTGGATATCTTTGCTGTGGCTGGAGCACTCCTGAGAGCTCCAGAGAGTCAAAAAGAGACTGCTTTGGTGTCATTTGGACGCCTGAGCTCCTGCCAGTCCCTGTTGTGGGGACACAGACTTGTGTCTCTCTTCTCTTCACACACGTGGCTGTGTGCTTCTATGATGTTTGGAGTAATTCACACCCTTCATGCCTCTAACATGTTGGAGGTGGCTTAAGCAGGCAAAAAAAATCACAAGTAGCTAAGGGGAAGTGGAACTAAGATATACAAACCAGACAAACTCAATTTCCCTAGAAGGGTCTGGAACACAAATCTTGCGGGGCAGCTGGGGCAGCTGGGATTCCTTAGCCTGGAGAAAGGAAGGCTGAGCAGGGCCCTATCACTCTCCAGCTACCTGAACGGCAGCTGAAGCAAGGTAAGGGTTGGTCCCTCTCAAAGGTAACAGAACAAGGGGAAAGGGCTTAGAATTGCACGAGGGGAGATTTAAGTTGGACACTGGAAAATTTTTTTCACCAAAAGTGTTAAGTACCAAAACAGTCTGCCCAGGGAAGTGGAGGAGTCGCCATCCCTAGAGACATTTAAAAGACATGTAGATGTGACATTTAGGGACATGGTTCAGTGGTGGATTGGGCAGTGCTGGGTTAATGATGGTACTTGATGACCTTAGAGGACTTTTCCAACCTAAATGATTCTGTGATTTTAAAACCAGTTGAGTCGAGTACTTTTTCAGTCCCAAACAGAAATTCTGAGTATGAGCTCCCAAAGGAAAACTAACACTCTATCCTCCCAGCTCAATCACTGTCCTGATGCTGTCTCGCAGTCACTTCAAGCCAGGTTGATTCCAGGTTACTTAAGAGAGAGCTTTTTCTTGCCTCCACCACTTTCCTTGCCTTGTATCTACAGACTTTTCTTTTGGGGTTTGTTTCAGAACAGACCACCACCACACCACAGAATAAAAATGAGCTGATGCTGATTTTTTTTTTTTTTTTCCCCCCCCTCTCTACCAGCTATTTTACTTTGTGTCAAAAATGTCTCATTTTATTTCAGTAGTTACTCTGGTGATAGAAGTGAGAGTCTGGATAAAGATGAGCCAGTCTTCAGCTCTGTATATCTCACTGAACACGGAATTCACTGACTGCTGACAACTGATGACGCCCCTCCCCAAGTCCTCACTCCCTCCTCCAGAGTGGGCTAGTGGATTTTGGTGAATTTGACTCACAATACAGCCCAAGTACAGCCTTTCCCCAAATCCTTGTGTATGCATTTTGTCCCTGTGATAGGTGTGCTCCTTCAATGTGACACCACCTGAGGACAGTCTCAGGAAGAATTTAGTTACACCACAGCTCCATATGTGATTTGCATACTGTTTGTATGTAAAACTACTGCACTGTAAAATTGTTGCACTTTTACCTCAAGACAACTAGTGTGGATTCATTGTACAAGATAAAAAACAGCTTTTTCAGTGGAGACACCTTCAGGGTTAAGTCACCTTTCTCATGTATTGTTTGCACAAAAAGTTTGTATCAACCCAGAACAGTTGTGTTTTCCACCTGGTGTTCTGTCTGTGTTGGAGAAAAAGAGAAAGGTAATTCAACTTTGTTCTTTTTTTTTTTTTTTTTTTTTTTTTTTTTTTTTTTTTTTTAAATAAATAAGTAAAGAGCTAAGCTCTGGGTTTTGGCCTTTGCTTTTGTTTCACTGACTGTCTTTTCACACCTGCTCTGTCATCCCATCTTTCCTTTCTTCTTGCTTCCCTGCTCTCTGGATGATTTCCGTTCGTGCTCGTGCTGTGGCAGTTCCCTGCAGGAGGAGGGAGGCAGCCACAGCTCTTGCCCACGGCTCCTTCTGCAGCTCTGGGGTGTGTGGGTGTCTCTGCTGCGCTGCAGGGACAGTGGGAACATTTTGGGCAGTGTCACAGAGCTGCAAGCAGAGGCCTCACCTAAAACCATAAGAGAAATTACATTTCTCTGAAAGGAAGCACAGTCACCACCTTTCTGTTGCACCATCTGATTTCAGTCGCATGGCTTGCAGTGAAACTGTAAATAACATTTACAATTTCTTTTGCATCATTTGTATTTAAAAAACATATTTATTGCATAAACCCTTCTTATCTTCTAGCAGTAATTCTACAGCTATGTTTGCCATAGCAGCTCCCCTGTTACATTACTGCAATTATAATAAATTATTGAAGCAGAAGCCTAAATATGTATCTAGCATACTCTTTCGATTTTAATTCCAATTTAAATATTTTATATATTTTTCCTATAGATTCTTCATTGATGGCTAGTAATTGCACCAACACAGAAAATACAGTTTTGTTTTAAAAGATGCTTTTGAAAATTGTTCCAGTATTGTTAATTATTCAAGGCAAAGAAACAAGTTAAGACTGTCTGTCTTCACCATGTCAACAGGATAAAAGAGAAACATTATTTGTATCTAGATGGGTATATTAAGCCCAGTTATAAATTGGGTAGAGCAAGGAGGGAAAAGTTAGAGGCATACCTGAGACACATTATGAACATGAGGTCTGCAATACAGAGATGAGTTTCTGAAGTTAGAGCTATTTTATTAACTGGTTTAATTCAAAGTAGGAATGGGAACAGAAAAATAATTGCTGCCTGCCATACTCTCAGTCCTACCCCCTACCTCTCCTAGTTTTCTGGTCAAACCATATTTCTGCTTTCCTTTGATATGCCTTGTCCTTTTCTGTAAGAAGCTGGACTTGATCATTCTGATGGTTCCCTTCCAACTGAGTAATTTTTAATTATAATATAGGTCATAATTTACTAATTGTATGGTTAAGGACAATGATAGTGATGTACCAGCAGATGATGTAAATCAAAGAGAAGGTTTTTTTTATATCAATACAGTATTGCTTTTCTTTTTTTTTTTCTTTTTTATCTTTTTTGTATTTTTTCATTTTAAGAACCTCTACCTGCTGAGTAATACTTTTTGTCAGCAGTTATCCAGCACAGAGGGTCAATTTCCATTGTAAGCTTCAGATAGGAAATGGCAGGTTTCTGCTTGCCTCTTTTCTCCAAGCTTCTGTTGTTCTATTTGTTCTGTGACAGCAGCAAACTCCCAGTAAGTTTAAAAAAGAAAAATAATCTTTTTTTTTAATTGCCTTGTATTTAAGTATAGAATTAAGCTTTATATTAAAATGATTAAAATGTAATGAAGAATGCAATTTTTATGAAGATGTGAATTCAGAAAGTTGCCATGAACTTTCTAGATGTAGCTCAATGAATAAAAAGAATAATTTTGCTTAAATTCTGTTATCTGTCACAGGAATAACACATCTTAATAATCAGAGTTTTCTTTTTAATTTGCTAATGTTTTTTGTATAAATTAATGTTGGCCAAATAACAAAATATAAGAATTATAACACCTCTCTTTATAGAAAACTGGGCACAAGATTGAGGCATGTATTGAAGAATGCATAGCTGTAATAGATCATTATCTGACAACTATTTTAATAACTATTTTAATAACTGGTTACCTAATTGGACACATGAAACTATTTTTTATTGAACTCCTTGCTGGTATCATGTCTCTTCATTTTACAACGCTTTTTTACAAAATAGGAAAATATAGGATTCAATTCCCATTCCAAGAGTTGGAAATAGCTTTGCAGTTTGGTGAAATTTCAAAACTTCTCTTATTTCACAAGATAAAGCCACAACATTTTGAAGAAGAGAGAGAGGATATGAGATTGGAGTGCTCCAGTGGGGAACCTGGACTGCAAGAGAACCAGACTCTTGACGTGGTCTTTTTAAGGAGGCTTCAGTTTCTGTGGCTGTTACAAGCACAAGGCTATTCTCTTTCCTGCCTGTCTGTCTCTGTTTGTTTGCCTCTCTCACTCTCTCATTTTGATCAGAAATTCTGTCCTGGAGCAAAGAAAACTTTCCCAATGAACGTTTCATCTGAACTTCTGTGAAAAGTTGCAATCTCAATACACTGGCATTTTTGGCAGAGTTGACTTGCTGTACCTATGATTACATATATATAAAATCAAGTATCCCCTGCAGTAAAGAGCTGAGTAATCACATAGTTGTTAGCTATGACTTTATTATATTTTGATGTATTACTTCTTAATAAATTGGAACTTATAAGTGATACATTGCTTAATAAAACTCAAACCTGAAATTCAACACATTTGTGGAAAACAGGCTATGGGTAATCCTCAAGCTAAAGCTACTTAAATTTATGCTATACTGGATCTACCTCATTTTCACACAGAGTGTTATCCCCCCTGACTGAGCTGGTGAGTTAAAGAAGAAGAAGTTCTGTGACAAAGGCAGCCAGCAATACTGTGATGGCAGTGTAACTTCTGTTCCTTTTCCATTAGCACTTTGTATACAGTCATCCTTTAATGTTCAGTTCCAAAATTGGACAGCACATTTTCTGGGAGGATTTTCATGCTCATCAATTGTAAAACTGACCTTAGCAACTGAAGGTGCCCAGTCATTTGTTTATAGACAAGATCACAAAGGGATTACAATGCTTAGCCGTGAAAGCTAAACCTCAGCTCGTGTGATATGTAAAATCCAAGATAAAGTGGTTAATATGACATTAAGAAAAGGCTTTGATGGAATCAAAGGGAGGTGTTTCACCTCATTTGGGTACGTACTTTCGTTGAAATGATGATGACAGAATCAAACTGTATCTTGTTCATTAACACTGTTATTTGTAATAAACCCTTTAATCCTGGGGAATAGCTTTTTAAATTATTTTGAGGAAGGATGATATGAAAACTAAGCAGATGCTGCTCTTTCTCTACATATTGAACATAACCTAGTTCAGAGGGCACTTAGGCCAATACTGCAGGAGGCTGTTTTGGAAATTAGTTGCTCAGAGAGTCAATCTGGCTGCACTCTCACACCAAAAAGATATTTAATACACTCCATGGTTTTTTTAACCCTCCTCTTTGTCTTTTATTTTCCAAAAAAATATCACTCTTTAACAAGGAAATGACATGGGGAATTCCCATACCAATACTATCTGCTTAAAGATACACTGTACAATACTTTTAGAAGTGCATGTAAATGGAGGCAACATTTTGAAAGAAACAGCTTTCCCTCTCATGTCACATTTCTTTCACACTACTGTGATTCCAGCGCAAAGACTGAATTTGCAAGAGAGCTGAACCTTTTTATAAATTTTTTTTTCAGTTTTACAGTGATCTCTGTTCATCAAGAATAGAGATCACTGTGAAAATAAGTGAACACTTAAGCAGGTTTACATTTCAGTGTTCATAGATCCTAAAAATCATCCCCAGTGCAATGACCTCTGCCTAATAATTGTATAGCTATGCAGTTTACTTAAACTTAAGTGCATCAAAATAAATTGGAGCATATACTGCAACCACAAGCATAATAAACATCAGCAGCAAAATAAATTTCTCACCGTTTTCTCAGAAGTACCATTCACCTTTTTCCCTCAGACCCAATAAAAGCACTTTCCCATCTCAACCAATATTTCCAAACACAGAAGCTGTCAACAGAGATCTCTGGCTGCCAACTTTGCTGAAAGTTTCCTTTCAACTGGTGCCCCAGTTGCAATGGGTGATAGACCTCCACAGGCTTCCCAGGGAAATGTGATCATTTCTTGCCCAGCCTTGTGTTCTCAGCACCATCCAATTAACAGTGGACCCCGACCAGCAAGAGTATCCAGCAGTGAGTATTATTGGGAACCCAACTGAGCACCTGCTGGTAAGGTTTCCCTGTTTCCCTCTGCACTCTAAATACTCTCATTGTTTATTCATAGAGTCAAAGATTAAAGCCAGAGAGGGCCACTGTGATCATCTAACCACTAATCAGAAACTTTTTCAGTTTTTAAACCTTCCTCCTCACTTGCCAAGACTAGATGTGGATGCAGAATGCAGTTTACAATGACCCATTTAGAATTCCACCCCCCCCAGTCTTTCTGGGCTTGCTCAGGTATCCTGGTTTCTTGTTCAGTGGTATCTGCAGTGAGTTTTGCGGGAGTAGTGTCTGCTCACCTGTCCAGTTTTGAGCTCTGTCCTGACATACTACCTCAGCTTTCTCTCAGAGGAAAACTCAGCTGTTTAAGAGACGTAGAGGTCCTTGTAGCAGAACTCAGAACCAATGAACTCCATTGATACTTGTGTAAATTTTTCAGACTTATACCTACTAACTCACAAAGACCGGCATCGTGAGTTTTTCAGACAGCCATTGTTCTCTCGCTTCTTTCGTTTTTGGCTGCGGGGTTTTTTGTTTCTTTTGTTTGTTTGGTTGGTTGGTTGGTTGGTTTTGGTTTTTTTGGTTTTTTTTTGTTTGGGTTTTTTTTTCAGTTTGTATTTGAGGTTTGTGGGGGTTTTTTGGGTTTTTTGTTTGTTTGGTTGGGTTTTTTTGTCTTTGGGGGAGGTGGGTAGGTTTTTTTGGGAGGGGTGGTTTTTGTTGGGTTTTTTTTTCAATAGAACAATGTCACTGTCAGTGTCAAAAGTAGTTTGAAGCAGTCTAGGTTTTCATAGTGGTAAGTATCCACAGTAGCTCAAGAGACAAAGCTTGTGGAGGAAACTCATGAAGAATAATTAAATGGCTTCAAAATGAGCACTCTACAGACCTCAGGATGGCAAAAAAAACAAAAACAAAAACAAAACAAAACAAAAAAAACCCCACCAAAACAAAACAAAACCAAAAAAAAAAAAAAAAAACCCCACAAAAAAACTTGGCTAAATGCTACTGGAACAATGTGCTTTTAGCACACATCTGGCACTTTTATGTGAAATGGTTTCTATCTGGATTATTCTGAAATGCATACATGTATGTCAAACTGCTATATTGTATGCTTAATTCTGGCGGGTCAAAGCCTAGTAATTCTGTCTTGGTTTGACAAGACAGGTATCTGCTAGGGAGAGGCAGGCCTCTCTAGGAATGGGGAATTCCAATCCCTTCTCTCCATGTTATTATAATTTGGAAGATTAAAAAAAACCTTTTCAGTCAGAGTTATGGGGAAAGGAATAACAGTCTTTTACTAGTAAATATAACAGGACAGACAAACAACAACAGCAATAATAATAATAATAATAATAATAATAATAATAATAATAATAATAATAATAATAACAGAATTAAGAACCCCGAGGGGCTTTGTCTCACAAGTCCCGGGCAGTCTGATCCCTTGGGACCCCAAGAGCACCGAGATGGAACAGTGGAAACTCGGCGCTGATGGCTGGAAATGGTGAGGTGTCCCGGCAGGCAAAGTGAGCAGTGCTGGAGAAGCCGCAGCGGCTGGACCCGGGCTGACCCAAAATCCAGCAGGGCAGGTGAAAAACTCCGAATTCCTGGGCGCTCCAACAGATGATAAGATTCTCAGAACTGGACACCTCCGTTAACCGTGGAATCCACGCAGCTACCTGTCGCCTGACCGTCCTCTCCGGAAAACCGAGAGCAGAGAGACCACCACCCTCAGCTCCCGGGAGCCTTTTCCTCCCCCCTAAACTAAGTGATCTACCTCTTTTGTGTGGGTCAAGCAGGCTTTAAACATCAGTATTTAGTCTCCTAGCAACTTATGGGGGGAAAAATTCCACAGGAAAACTTAACCCCCAACAGATTAGCATATGTAACTGGGAATCAGGTTACCTAGAACTTTTATTTCTAGCTAGGGCATTGGCTTGAAATGCCAACGGGTGGGTGAGGTGACCTTTAGTGAGACATCCCAGGTTGTTCTGACTCTTTGCTCTAAAACAGAAAAAAAAGTCAGTAGGGATGTAAAACATAATTTATTGTAATTTGTAAAGCATTTACTGATCTGTGGAATACAAGTGTTCTACTTTTGAATAATTCTTATCCTTGACTTACATTAGAAGTGTGTTATTTTTGCTGTTATAATAAAAATGGAGATAAAACAAATACTACAGCAAGTGATAGTGAAAAATAACTTGGTTCTTGCCCAATGCTGCACTGCAATTTCTATGCATATACAAGAACAATGAGAAACCTTAAGAAGAGAAGGATACTACTTTTCTCCCTCTCTTACCTTTCAAAAGGTTTTTAAAGCTGTAATGTAAGGAGATGCTATGTAATATCTTACCAAATCTTATCACAGAATTATACACAAAACTGCTAATTGAAGCATATTAGCAATCTATGAGGCTTGAAATATGAGGCTCTCTTAGAATATTGAAGCATAATTTTCATTTCAGCAATTATCTAGTAACATAATTTTTTTTTCTTTTTCGTTGTATCCCAATGTGTGGATATTTTATTTGGTGATTTAAAAATTTCACCATGACTGTGTATAATTTAAAATATTATTAAAAACAATATTAAAAACAAGGTCTGACCAGGAAGCAGATAAACATTCTAGTGACCACCCGTCTTTGAGGCCAAAGTGGTTTTGAATCTTTTCTCACACAGAAATACTTTTGTGCTTTTTATGGGCAGATATATGTGGTGTAACACAAAATTGCTACCATTCTGCCACCTAAGTCAGAGGCTGAATCTGTCTGAGTTTGGGGCTGCTTCTTTCCTTCAGCAAGTCCTGAAGAATGACTTGTCAGCAAAAATGTTTTCTTCTGACATCATTTATTCTAGTTACAGTATTATTTCTTTTCTTTCTACAGATTTTGCATTGCTTGGTTTGTACTGGATCTTTTTGTCATCAGCAGATGTATAACAAATGAATGGAGAAAGGTGCTGTGAATAGTACTTGCAGAATTCAAAATATTACTATGAAATACCTTTGATAAGCCAAAAGGAGAACTTATAAGTGGTAAAGGGGTAAATCAAGAGATCTATTTCCTAACTCTCCTTTCTTTTTCCTACAACAATGAATAGAAAAATTAGTGTATTAGCATCTGAACTATTCTGTAGGTCAGACAAAGCAAAAAGGTTACTCTTGCATACTCATGGATAACCCGCATGCAGTGTACTGTGATGTTAGTGTGGAGAATTCAAGAAGAAGAATGTAGGATCTTGGATAAGTGTTAGATTCGTCTTTTATATAAGATAGAAATTCACATGCTTTAAAAAAAATCTTTTGTAGTAAAATATGCAGGTACCTGCTCATAAACTAGGCAAAACCCTCTGGGTGCCAAGCAGCATCAGTCTTTAATTTAAAAGTGGCATTATAACACCAGTAAAATAAGTTTGTAAAAGCCAGTTTAAATGCAAGACTTCAGTAAATATTCTGTTTATTCTGTGATTTTCTAGTCTGAGTTTCTTGTGGTGCATTTATATTCATACATCTATCACTTCATTACTGAGTTTTCTTAAATAAATTGACCCTGACTGCTACTATAAAATATAGCTTAAATGAAGTGTGAGTTTGAGACCAAGAAGATTATCAAAATATTAAAGTATATACATTGAATCGTATGTGTAGCCTTTCCCACAAGACTAGATGCCGCCGAAGGTAAAGGAAGAGTCTCGACTCTCTTGGCTTGCTTGGATAATTCTGCTTTTATTCTTATGTCCTGCTCAGCTTTGAGACCCTATCCAATGGAAAGCCTAACCCCGAGAGTGCTGGCCCCTCCCCTGCGGTGGCTTTTTCCGCCAGGGGGCAGGGCCCAGAGGCAGGACCCCAGAGGCTCCGCCCAATCAGTGATCAGTGGGAGGAAACAAGATTAGGTTACATGCACAGCTGGGCAGGGACAGATATAACAGAACATAAACCCAATTAATGCACTACAACACATATGAGTATCTTTATTGCTAATATTTCAAGACTAAATACTTTTGTCTGAAAAAACAACCTTTAATGAACAAACTTTTGGTCCAAAATGTACAAAGTTCCCTCTGGATATTATTTTTCACTGGCTTCCATACTTTGGTCACTTATGCATCTGAAAAATGGCTTTAAAATGGCATCACTTAACCTGGTAGCCTTTGACACTCATTTTACTTAAATACAGACAAGTGGTTCAAGTACAAAACATAGGAAAGCTGTATCCCTTGTCTTTTCTGTGAAATAGAAACATGAAATGGTGGCAAAAATTAATATATTCTGTGTGTAACTGACAAGCTTAATTCTTGGTGGGAAAGTTTGCAAAAGCAAAATAAATTCCTTGTAAAACCATAAAAAAAGAGAGCGATATTATGCACAAGTGCTGACTAAGCACTTATGTACTAAAAAGAAACACCCATAGACAGTGCTGGAGATTCTTGCAAAAATATCCGTGTGCTTGACTTGGGGGTCAGGGCAACTTTGTTAGGATTTTACCCTAGGTCCTTGTGGTTTTCATACTAACCGTCACTCCAATACAAAACTTGTAAAATAATTATTTTATTGCACACTAATGAACAGAAAATCAGTGTCTTTTATTAGTACTTAGATTGATGAGAGAAGATTCTTAATTATGCTTAAATAAGTACACGTACACCCATAGACAAATCCTGGGTTTTACCATACGAGTCTCAGTAAGCTGCTCAGTGACGAAGTACCATGTAAGTTTCTCAAGATTTTGTGACCAGATGGTTCACGGGGCTAGTAATGGATTATAGAGCTTTCCAGCTCCAGATTGCCAGTTCAAATCTGGGTCAGGTTGACACTGTCTGAAAATTATTACTGTTTGGTGACTTATGTGAAATAAGTTTAAGACCTCAATACACTTCCTAAAGGCTGGGTTAATATAACACAAATGTCACCAGATGATTGTTGGTTTCAGGGCTCAGGTGGAAGTACACTGAAGTCAGTGGAAAAACTTCCATTGATTTCAGTGGGTGTTGAATTAGGTCTTAATTATGGAGAATGACTCCTTTGTGCTCTCAGAAGTGGTTATTTACAAGCGGGAGAAGGATGACCACGAACTGCTCCTGGGAGACAAGTGGGGCTGCCAAACTGGACGAAGTAAGAGATGTTTATCTGTCCTTGTACTCATTGAGGATGAGTATATAAGGATGGGCCAAATCCTTCTGAATTTAGGTAAGAGTAGGTTTATTCTGGCAGAGAGTGGTAGACAGTCAAAACCTCTCTGATATTTTACATTATCATTTTCTTGTTAGGCTTGGTGTTGATCAACAGATCACATCAATGGCTCCTATATTTTTTGCAGATCACCTGCCTTCATTTAATGATATTTTTGGTTTTGTTTAAAGAGCAGAACTCCTTTGAACTGCACAGAGAATGACCTGTCTTCAGTCTAAAGTGCCTTTCCTCCCCATCCACGTTCCATTAGTGCAGCAATAAATGAGGAGTGACTTGATCCTTGGGGATAAGTGCCATCATAGGGAAGAAATATTGGATATTAAAAACTCTTTAGTTTAAATGAGTAGAAATTTAAACCAGACAGGTTAACGTGGGAAATGAGATACAGTATTATCACAGTAGCTGATTAGCCAGTGGATCAAACCAATAGGAAAAATGGAGGAATTGCCATTTCTATCACATCAAGTTCAGCTACATGTTCAGAAGACATACATTAATCAGATGTGCCACTGGACTATGGCCAGTAATGCTGTTTGCATTGTCATAGTAATGTAGTATTATTGCCATGGGAACCACAAGAAAGAAATCAAACTGAGATGCTAGTCTAGTGAACTACATATATTTACCCCTTTCTGTTGAGCTTAGCTTTTAGTCCTACCCCAGAAGCACTCAAGTACAACTCTGGTTGTATACTTTCTGTATCCCTTAAATTAAATTAATTCTAATTTCAAAACCAGCTCAAATTTCTAACTCATTTGATATCCTTCTATGATAAGACCACCTTTTAAGTTAATGAATGAAGATGTTGGATGTAGTTTTTCTGGATTTTGCTAAAGCTTTTGATACTGTCCCTCAGAGAATCCTTCTGCACAAGCTGTCCAGCTGTAAAACAGGCAGGTGCATGGTGCTCTGGGTAGATTACCGGCTGTAGAGCAGGGCTTAAAGGGTATACACTCAGACTGTGACTGGTGACCAGCAATGCTCCTCAAGGTTCAATTCCAGAGCCAGTTCTGTTCCATGCTTTTATTAGGATTTTAGCTGAATACACCATTAGCAAATTTGCTGATGATACCAAACTGTGAGATATTGTTGACTCTCTCAAGGAATGAGAAGCCTTGTGGAGGGATCTAAAGAGACTGGAGCATTCTAGAATCATTAATGGCATGCCACTTAACAAGAAAAAATGCCAGATTCTGCACCTGGTATGGAGTAACACCAGGCAGAAGTATGAATTAGGAGAGGAGTGGCTGGAGAGCAGTCCTGCAGAAAGGGATCTGGGGTGCTGGGTGACAGCAGGCTCCATGTGAGTTAGCAGTGCCCAGCAGCCAGGAGGGCAAAGTTCATCCTGGGATCACCAAACCCAGCATCACCAGCTGGTCAAAAGAGGTGATTTTCCTGCTGTGTGAAGCCTCACCTTCAGCACTGAGTGGAGTTCTGGGCCCCACCATTTGGGAAGGATGTGAAGGTCCTTGGAGGCATCTCCAGAGGACAACAAAGCTGGTGAAATGGCTGGAAGGAGTGTCCTGTAGGGAGTGGCAGAGAAAATTTTTTGTCTAGTTTGGAGAGAAGGTGGCTGAAAGGACATCTCAATCCCTTTACAGCTTCCTGGGGAAAGAGACTAGTGAGGGATGTGCTGAGCTCTTTTCCTGGTATCCTGTGACAGGACATGGGATTGATTCAAAGCTGCATCAGGGGAGGTTCAGACTTAACATTAGGAGACATTTATTTACAGCAAGGGTGGGAAAACACTGGAATCAGCTTCCTAGTGAGGAGTCTGTCAGTGTTAAAAAGGCATTTGGACTATGCCCTTAATAAAAACGCTTTTACTATTAGCCCTGATCTGCCCTGAAGTTGCATGATAGTAGGACTAAATTATTGTTATGGATCACCTCCAACTGGACGTGTCCTGTCCTGTCCTATCCTATCCTATCCTATCCTATCCTATCCTATCCTATCCTATCCTATCCTATCCTATCCTATCCTATCCTATCCTATCCTATCCTATCCTATCCTATCCTATCCATCTCTCCTAGTCAATAAAACAATAATTTCTTTTAATATCATCCCTTTTATTTCTTCTTTATCAAACCTTCTATGCTTTTATATTTAGTCGGGTGCTGGTGACTTGGGGATTTTACATTCTAGGTATGTATTCTGAATGAAGTTTCAGTTTTGCTGTTGAATTGCTGTGTTTCAGAACCCCACATTTGTTTACCTGTCTAATTTTTAGCTTAGAAGAAAATAACAAATTTAGCCAGTTTACTGTTGATTATAAATGGTAATAATTGATACTTTCAGGAAGCACCCTTCCAGCAGGAGAACAAAGAAACCAGATTTTGGGACTGGGTCATGAACAGAGTCAGCAAAGAGAAAGCAAACAAAAATATTTTCATTGTAGATGAGGCAGTATAAATGTTCAATTTACTCTTGAGATTAAGAGCAAAATAATCCCCAAACACAGTTTTTATGGAGCAAAAAACCTGAAAGAAAGAAATAGAGAAAAATTTATGAGCTTTACTGTCTAAAATAGGGAAGCAGAAGTGGTTTAAACATAGAACTTGTTGTTATAGTATGTTGTGTGCCCATGAAGAGATGAAATCATATAACAGAAAATTCATATCTTCATTTGGATATCATCAAGCAGGTGAAGAGGAGTGAGAGGCAGTTCCAAACTCAACACCTAACATTTGGATGAAGAATTATGTTCCTATTACCAGAAGACATCAGACATCAAGTCTGCACTTGAGCTGTGATATAAACTTGGATATCATTTAAAACATGCATTATTTTGATTTTTCTCTGTATTTATTTAGTGATGGATAAGTGATGATAGTGCTTAATGAAAATCATAGAATCATAGAATCATAGAATGATCTGAGTCAGAGGAGACCTTAAAGATCATCTGTAGCTCCAATCCTTCTGCTATGGACAGGAACAGCTGTCATTAAACAGGTTGGTCAGAGCCTCACCCGACCTGACCTTAAGCAATTTCTGACTTGGGGCATCCACAGCTTTTCTGGACATATGATTATGTCTTTTCTGTTAAACATAACTCAGTTTTAATTAAGATAATTTAGATCACTTTAGCTGCCTTCTTTGTATGGGTATTAATATAGTATTGCCCATCAAAGAGTTTAGAGTGCCTGAATCATGCATTAAAGGAATCTGTAAGAGTTGTTTAGATTTTCATGATGAGCTTAAGGAAGTCTGTTGTTCAGATTACCAAAATGTTTCAGTGTCCTGTATTTAACTTCAGATATAAATGTTTGTGGTGTGAATATATAAAAAATATGCAATATGAAATGCCATTTTCTTTGGGAAGCAATTACATTCTCATTTAGCCATATAATTTAGAATAGTTTTACATAAGAAAATAATTTGAATGTGATTTTTTTAAGAAGCCTCACAAAAATTCTTCTCCTTTGCATTAATTATGTTTTCTGTGGTTGTCTCCATCCTCCCTCCTTCAACTGTGCCAGTAACTTTTAAGTTTGTTAATTGGCAGGTGTGATGAGTGAGGACACAGGATCTGTGTTGAATCATTACAAATCCCGGGTACTTCCCTTGAAGACACATCTTTTCCCATATGCCTGTGTCATTTCTGTTTACACAATCAACAGCTGGCAAAGTCTAATTGCTTACTGAGAGATAGTAAAAGTCTTGGTGATGTCAGGGATTTAACTGGGTCTTTCAGAATTTGCCTGACCTAAAAAGGAGGAGGAGAAGAGACTTCTTAATATCTTCCTGAGGTGAACCAAGGTACCAACAAGGAATGATTGCCAATACAAACCCACCAAATTCATTATTTTGGGTTGGGCAAACATTATACCAGGGTAATAAGGAGAATGTTACACTACATACAGAAGTTTTTTGCTTATAACATGAGAAATACAGGAGAGCTAATAATTTACAGACATATATTTGCAGGTTAAATTATTTGCTGAACTTTGCTTTTAATTATTAATTCACTTTATCTGGCCAAAAGTCTTCTTTTCCCAACTTTATGTCCATTTATTTTTTCTTATTTTTTCCATTGCTTTTTGTTTGATTGCTCTTAATGTGTAATTATGGTTAGAGCCATGCTGAATAAGCATATATGTGGGTAAATTAAAACAGGAGGGTCATGTGAATCAAAGACTAACCTATGTTGGACATATATTTAGCTATGTTTGTATATATTCATGCAGACAGTGACAACCTGATCAAATGAAAACTTCCATCAAAATGAAACCTCTTTGAGCATCAAGTGAGCACAAGTAAAATGAGAAGATAACCATAGATGGTAGCAATCAGTGCTCTGGATCAGTGCTCCGCATTACAATGAAGTAAGACCTTGCTGTCCATTCTTTGTGGTAGCTCTCTCTCTTCTTTATGCAAAGTGTGCACAGAACAAGAGAAAAGCAGCTCAGAATTCTTTTAACTCATGGAAGGACAAATAAAGAGTAAGTCATGGCTGTCTCTGTGAAGATGGTCCAACTTCTGTAAATATTATTTTGTCATAATTAATTCTGTTGGGGCTTTCTGCTTTAGTTTTAGACACCAGCCTATATTGGAACTGAATTATATTTCAGGTGTTTCACAGGGCTCTGTTTCAGAGTTTTGTGTGAAAAATTACCTGTGTGTGGATGTCGGAATTCCCTAATAATTCTAACATAGTCAAAATCTCATGTATTCTAAATTTAGCTAAAAAGAAATTACTGCCAAAAAGTCTTATTCAGTAGAATAGTCCCTCATGTAATATAGCCTTACCCTGTATATGATGATTTCCAGAAAAACAAGACCTATCAGTGAATGAAAAAAGATCTGTCTGCTTTTCATTCCTGTTTAAGGAAGATAAGAATTAGAAGAAAAACAGTCATTTGGAGAGTGAAAGAAGAATTTTATAAACAGACATGTCAGCTTAACTTTACTGCTACGTAAATGGGAAAAGTACGTGACACATGTGCACAAAAATTTGCAGGTAAACATTGGCTTTTCCTGCCAGATCTAGAAGATGGTTGAAAAATCACATAAGTGCAGATAGGATGATGCTAAGTCAAACTTAATCAGCCCTGTCATTAACTGTATTTTTGCTCTTTCTGGTTGTTTCTGGCCACATTGTGCCATGCATAGTCAAGTGCTCTTAGGTTTTACCTCAAGAGGATGGATTTTGTCTACAGCCTCAGGTTTATGTTCTTAATTGCTCTCTGGAATTGACTAAGTTTGTTTTAAGATACAGGTTCTGATTTTGATGATGGAAGTGTCTTGGATTAACTAACAATGTCTAAGACCTTGAACAGAATAGACCAGAATTTATTATATGTAAATATCAGAAATTTGCTAACACCTTCTGAAAGTACACCATTCATTACTCTTACTTTATGAAACTCCACAGGCAGTAATTAACACCCTCACCAAGATCAGGACTGATATGTGTGTTGAAGACAAGGCTGGCTTCTAGACATATCCTCATGTATTTGTTTTTATTTACATGAAAGAGGAAGAGGCATAAACAAACGTGCAGGAAGCAGCCTGGTGATGACTATCAGAAATGCTAATAGAAAGTCTCATGGAGCTGCCCACTGCCTCTCGTCCTGCTGAGCAGAGCCAGGTTCCCCTCTCTGACACCTTCCTTCAGATACTGACAGACACTGATCATATTCCCTCTCAGTCACCTCTTCTTGAGTTGAACAGGCCCAGCTCTCTCAGCAGGAAGAGAGATGTTCCAGTCCCCCAATGATCTTTGTAGTCCTCTGTTGGACCTGCTCCCAGAGCTCTGTATCTCTTGTCCTGAGGAGCCCAGAACTGGACAATCCAGGTGTGGCCTCACTAAGGCTGGGTGGAGTGGCAGGATCACCTCCCTCAACCTGCTGGCAATGCTCTTCCTAGAACCACTGGGTTATTTCAGGCAAATATTTGCTTCTCAGTAACTCAGTTCCTCTTCTGTAAAACAAAGATGGAAATGCCAATCCAACCCATGCAGGGTTGCACAAAATCTCAGAGATGCTGCAGTTGTAGGATAACAGGAGTGAAAGCATGAGCCATCTTGGAAACATCCATAAAGGACAGGGTGGTTATAATTTCTGTATGAGAGCTCCACAATACCTAATTTCAGCAACCTTATTTAGACACCCTGGTTATGTATTGGAACCCCTAGATTCCACACCTAGCTAGTGGAGAAAAAAGCTGTCTTCAAAGGGCAGTTAAAAACATAACATGTGGGAAGTTCACACCCTGAATTGTCCTTGGAGAAGTAGTTAATTACACATAAATGCTATTAAAATAATGTCTGAAGATATGTGCACTTTACATAATGTACATCAATATGCTACAAGTTACTACCTATTCCAGGGTTTTCTTACAATTTGGCTGCTACATTAATCTTCCCTCTTTCCCGAAGACTTCCTTATACCTGACACTAATGAGAGATTTGTATCGTCATGCAAAAAACCAGCAACATTTTTAACTACAGAGTTTTCCCCAGCCACTTACATTGGTCGTGAAATTTTACATTGCTTCAGCTGATAACATCAAAAATACCCAAACTAACCTAAATAAGATAAATATCAGGGAAACACAAGGAACTGGATAAAATATTTTTAGCACAGCAGCATTTTGGGGCTCCCTGAGTTCTATTATGTATTTTCTGAAGTATGGCATCTAAATTTCTTGCACTTGTTCAGGGCTTTTAGAAGGCCCTTGGTGATACGTGAGCGATTTCTGTACACAGCTAACATGAACACTGAAGAAAGAATAGAGCCCTTTAGTTCCCTTCTGTCTGTGTAAATCTTCAGATGTTCTGAGCTGCCTTTTGATATTCTATAGAAATGTAGCTGGAGTATGGTTGAGAATTTCAGTGTGATAATCCCATGTTGCTAGTGATATTGTAAGCAATATTAAATGTCAAAAATAACAAAAGACAGACTGTCTTTTTCTTCCCATTCCAGTCAAAGAAATGGTGATTCAAGTATTCAAAGCAGCTGCACATTTCACAGGTTGTGGTAGAAATCTAACATCAATGCTTTTTAATTTTTTTTTTTTCTTCTTCTTTTTTGAATGCAGTCAGACTTAGCTGATTTGTACTTATTTTATACATATGTCAGGGCCACCAAAGGAAGTAAGTGCTAACCTATCACAGAGCATGTGCCTTGACAGAAAATATTATAGGTCACAGAATCCAAAGCTACTGGCCACCCACTGTGTTGCATTTATTATTGGGAAACCTCATACGAAAGCTGCCATTCTGACCAAGTTGTGCACAGAGACCCAGTAGTAGCTGTCACTCTTGGAGAAGTCAATTTATATTGAAACTACAGGAAACACAAATAACAAACAAGTTTCTGGACTGCCAAATAATGGCCTAGTTAGGGCATTTTATAAACTGTTCTTATCCAGATTGAGTTGGAATGAAATTCTGTGATGTGACAAAGGGCTTATGAGCCATATGGGGCGCTTTTTTATTTATTTATTTATTTATTTATTTATTTATTTATTTATTTATTTATTTATTTATTTTAATGAATGCAGTCCTATTTGCACTGGTATTGGATGAGAAGGTTGGAACAAGAGTTAAAGCTAGCCAAAAATATATTAGCAAGGCAGCTGAGCAATGATGGCCTGAGTTATGGCTGTTTTGAGCTTTGCACATTTGGAAGGTATTCAACTGCCTTCTGAATTAAAAATCTAGCAAATTGTAGGCAGAGGATACACAAGAAGCTAGGTATAAGAAGAAGGTGATTAAATAAAGATCTGATCTTGTTCATGTTGGGTCTAGAACTGAGTTTTTAGTTCAATGTTTTCTTATTTCCTGGTCTATTTTGATATGTAATAAAACCTATGTCTTTTGAGAATGCTGCAAAAGGCATCCTGGCATGGCTTCCTGGTAGATTTTTTTTTCCTTCCAGGGCTCTGCAAACCTTGATTTTGGATACCAATGCAGGGGGTCTGTCAAGTGCTTAAATCTAAAGTTGAACCAAGCATCCCTTTTCCATCAAAAATATTATTGGCCAGAAAATGATTTAAACTAAAAATATTAATTAATTCTGTTAGATTTTACAAGCCTTTATAGATAACCAAAACAACAACAACAAAAGGAAATTTTCCCTTCAGAAAAATCTGCATTATTTCAGTCTTTTCAGAAGAAAACATCTTAATTTTGCCAAATGAGAGATTTTAATATTGTCCTTAGAATCAAATTTTTAGAAAGGTTTTGTAAAATATCACACAAAATATTTTGGCTGACCCACTTTCTCCTCTGGTCTCTTCAGCAAATTGATAATGTTTATTTCAAGCAGATCCAAGGTGGGATTTTTCTTTTTATTTTTTTCTTCTTCCCAGCCTTAAGTTTTGAGCAGTCAATCAACTTTGATGCATGTAGCTCTGCACTAAGATACCACATAAACACTGACTGCTCTCAGTGTTTTATAATGGTTTTCCTGTTTTAGTGCTGGCAATGTGACCCTTTGCAGTTTTGCAGTAACAGGGTTAATTATCCAGTTGAGAGCAATAGAGACTTGTGTGGCATGCCTTAAGCTGTAATCACACCCCCGATGAGGCTCCAGGTCTGTAACAGCACATTTGTCTAGGGCTGACTGGATATAAGCTGCAAATATCTACAGCACAAATATACAGTTACCATGAAGACCCTAACCCAAATCCCAAAGCAATGTACTTTACTCCATTTGCCACTTTTTGCTATTTAACAGCAATATTTTCTAGATGCTATTTTCCACCATTATATCACCTCAAGTGGCTGAAAAGATTCATTTCTGCATTTCAGACAAAGCCTAGTCTAGTCAACAACTTTGTACATGCTTTTTGAGTTAATGAAATGTAGCAAGTACTGTTGGCTTTTCTTGCTGAGCATGTGAGTGTCAGGACTGTGGAAAGAAGCTGGCTAGCAGGTGCCTTGGGACTAGGAGTGACAAGGATGATAGTGAAGTATTCATGCTTGGGACTCCTGTCAAGAGCTGATCAGAGCTGCACAGGGACTGGAAGGTCAAAAATGGGATCAAAGTATTGAATCAATGAATCACTCCAGAAACTGAAAGCCTAGTCAACCTGACCCAAAGGAACTCTTAAGTTTGACTACAGCTCTTAATGTTGTTGGGGGAGGTTTGATCTTCTTGGTGGCCTTGTGTGAGGTCTTCCTTACAAGCTATTCAACTAGTTGGCAAGTCCTTCCAGGGAAACTGGTGCACAACATCTGTACCCCTTTGTCCTGCTAATAGAGATTACCCTGCAGGTGGCAAAATTTTGTACTTTAAATGGTTGAGCTGGTTTAGATCACGGGTTGCTTTTGGCTAGAGACTTACAACAAACCTGTTTCATCCAGTATAGGCACTATATGTTTCCATGGTAGGGACAAAACTGTCCATATTTCTCTCTTAAACAATGGGGATCTAAACATAATCAATTTTAAACACCTGTCTTCTTAATATAAGAAGTGTGTTTCAAAACTCCACTGTGTGTAGTGGTTGGACAGGATATAAAGGGGCTTACTGGTATATGAGGCTGAATTTCTGAATTGTATCCCTGGTGTCTTTGTGCTGATATCATTAGGAATTTGGTTGGGCTGTTTCCTGGCATCATGCATATGCATAGAAACAGACATGAGGTACAAAGGTGTAATGCTTTGTCTTAAATTTATATGTGAGATTAACATGCCAATCACTAAGAGCACTATCAACTTTATTTGAGTGCAGTCAAGAAAGGATATGGATGTAAATTTTTGTAAAATTTGTGTTCCAGAGGCCACTTGATCTATCCAACTTACTTTTTTTTCCTGTATTCATGGGATTCAGGCTTTTCTGACCTCCTCCCCTGCTCATCCTGTTTTAGCAAAACCTACTGTAGTGAATTGCTGCTGAGAGAGCTTCCTGGCCTGCAGTGTGTCTGGGTTTTGAAAGTCAGTTGTTTGTCAGGGAAAGATAGAGCCTCCCTTGGAATGGAGAATGTAAACCCCCTTCCCTCCAAATTATTATAATTTTGCAATTCGGGGCTTTCAGGCAAAGATATGGGAATAAGAGTAACAGTTCTTTACTAGGAATATTTAAAAAAAGGAAAATACAAATGTAGTAGTACAAAAAAACAAGCAAGCAAGCAAACGAAAATCCTGGAAAAACCCTGACAGAGTCAGGGATATGACCTAACAGCCTGTTGGTCAGGGTGTTGGGAGCACTCCAAATAAATCCTCCTGGAGTAACAGATAGGATTCTGTGGAGTAGAGGTGATCCTGTAGAAAGTCCAGTGGTGGTTAGATGGGTCCAGTCTTCCTCTGGGTGTCCAGTGGAAAAACTGGATCCCTCATGGTCCTTCAAGTCCCAGTTTTTATCTAGCTAGGAACAGCTGGCTCCTCCCCCACTGGGTGGAGCATCTCACAATGGGATATTGGAATGTGTCATGTCATTGGTGGGTCCTAATGGCCCATTATCAGAAGATGTCCCCCTGGAGGATGGAGGGGTGGTGAAAGAGATAAGAAACACTGTCCCACCTGGTTTTAATGTCTGGGCCATTATCAGAAGGCATTCTTCTCCTTCCCCCCTGGAGTTACAAGAGAAGGAAAAAACATCTCCCAAAAACAACTTTCACCAGATAAAATAGAATACACATTTTTTTTTGGTTACATAACCCAAGACACAGTGTTGTTGAGAGGACATTCTGTGCTGCCATCAGTAGTTTTCCATATGTGAAAATCTTCTGATATGGAGCTAGCTTAGGTGTATTCATACTGTGTTGGCCATTGCTCAGGTGCAACTATGAACTGGGCGTCAAGGTTTGCATTCCTGCCACCTTGTTTTGCCAGGACTGTATCTGAGTGCTTGAAGATAGTGACGTCTTTTGGTATAGTCACAAATGCAAGCAGGATGTCCATTAAGTACATAAATTATTTAGTGATAGTAACTAAAAGAGGTGGGTAGCTTATGCAACAGCCCTACCCCAAATTAATATTGCACATGATATTATAATGAATCTCCTCTTCTGCTCTTCTCTCTAGCAAAGCTATGAATATCTTGAATTTCTAGAAAAAAAAGGAAAAAAATGGAAAAAAATCCCTAGTCAACCCTGCAGTGCTAGAAAAAATCTTTCTTTATCCTTTAAGCTATCAAGTTCCAGCTGTTCCCAGAGTTCACTGATGTGTCAGGAAGGAATTGCTTTAATACTTTCATAAAGAAATATTTGCTCATACAGACTGTTAAACTTTGACTGTTGTTCAGGGAACACTGTCTCTTTACCACCACTGGGTGTTTCTCTAGCTCTTAAACAGTTCACTTTGCCACACACCATGAGCCATCCTTTCCCAGCCAAAATGATCATGTGTGATTTTCGCATTCAGAACCCTGACGGCCAAAGTTGGATCATACCCTCACGACCCATATAAAACCTGTTATCAATTTCCTCTTCTTATGAAATATAAATTATTAACAGACCCTAAGAATCTGTTACACTAACTATTTGAAGTAATGATTTTTTTTTTCCTTAAACAGTAGAAGCAAAGATATCACAGTGATCATATTTATTCTGCAACTTAAGTGGATTAGATTTATCACTGTTGGTTCAGGTTCCACAATAATGTAGATTTATTTATTGTTAGCTTGGGTTAAAAAAAGAGAAAGAGGTGTTCAAAATCCTTCCACACATCTGTTAGACTAGAACACAGTAGCTCTGGTGCTTGCCTTTTACTCCTTTGCCTGTTTCATTGCACTCAGGCTGGAGAGTCAGAATAGTGCTGGTGGGAGAGTACCTGTGACTGCTGGTCACAGTGAATCATGGCAGGCAAGCATACAACTGACTGTGTAGTTAGTTATGTCCTAACATAAAAATAAATGTGAGTATAAATGCTATAGATACATTTACCAAAGCCCTTTTTACAGAGATATGCAAATATGCATGTCCTGTTCCTCACAGAGAGCTAACAAATGTGTTGAGCTCTACTGAGCTCTAGCAGTTTAACTTTTTTTTTTTTTTTTTTTTTACTTTTAGGATGATGGGTTGGAGGAGCTGGGAGCTGGGATGCTGGGGAAGACACTGAAGGATTGGAATTGCTGTCCCTGCTGCTGACAAATGCTTTGTTGTAATATTTGCTGTAGTTTCTGTTCCTTCTTCTCTTCCCTGTAGCAATAACTTGTACTCTGACCCCTCCCCAGGACCATCAGTGCAATCTGGCCTGAGCAGCAGAGAGAGGAAATCCCTGGACTGCCCTGCTGCCCCAGAGACTCCTCAGGGCTCCAGCTGCTAAATGGTGACCTGTTCATCTGGCTTGAGGATGGTCCAATGGGTGCTGGCAGGTTCAGAAAGAGTGGGAGGATGGCAGCTGGAAGCAGTAGGATGTGCTGTGCTGTTTCTACCTCTCTGCTACTACTCTATGAGATCCCACATATGGACACAGGTCTGCAAGACTATGTGCATATCATGAAGGAACTGAATGGCTGAACTAAAACTGTCAGTTTGAATGCTATTTTGTTAATCAAACACTTTTTCTCAAAACAAATAGGATTTTCTCTGGAAGCCAGGGCAAAGCTTGACTGAGTAGTGCATTTATATTAAGTTTAACTGGTTAGTCTTAGCAGTCTCATAGGACATATTTTTAATTTCCTGCCCAAAACGTCTGTGTGATGTGTGGCATGTTTTTAAGCAGAAGATGTTTTCACAGAAGATGCACTGGTAGTTCTACAATGAGCATATATCTGATTTACAAAGTACCCTGAGATCCTCTGTATTCCTCATGGGAAATATTGTCTCTGGCTTCTATTTCTCTAAGGTTGGTAGATTCATTAAAAATCCTGGGAAGTTCTACATAGTGATTTTGTAGTAATGACTGCTGGTTTTTGTAACTTCTTAGCATGTCAGTTAATTCTTGCCTCATGACAGGTCAGTTCTTTCACACCAGAGTTCTCCATCATTGGCTTGACATACAAGCATTGACACTCTGCTATTTAAAAAGTGTCTAAACCACCATATATAATTATTTTCAGTCATATGGTCATTTTTCTGCTATCAAGAGATCTTGTGAATTTTGCCTACCATAGGCACAAGACATAATTATCAGAATGAAAATTTCTGGGGTTTTGTATAATAATTTCTTTGCTCTTATTTTTGAAAAGGGGGAAAAAATCCCCACAACAACATCACTTTAAAAATCATCCACTTTCAACTTTGAACTACAAATCAGCAGGAACATGTTATGGTGAAGCATTGATTAACATTGTGCATGATGTTCTGGCTGCATTTAACACTACAGCTGATTTTTCTTAAATTTGGGGGAAAAAAATCAAAGTTTTACAACTATATTTTTATCGACAATGATTTGTCCTTAAAGTATTATGCACTTTTGTTGGATGAAATTTTCATTGGAACACTTTACAAATCTGTGGAGTACACAGTAACTTTACCGAGTGTGTTTACATGGAGACACTGAGTCGCACCCAAATTTAAACCTGGGTGTGGAAGTCTCTGGTGGAGCTCCAACAGGTGCCTGGAGTTCTCATTTCTCATTGACAGCACACTCTACTGGACTACAATCAGTTTTACTGTCTTTAGTATGCATTCCACATCTTCAGGATTGCCTGGCATTTCTGATGCGATAGCTTAAATCTTCCAAGCAAATATTTATGTGAGAAACATAAGCAATTTAACAGCAATACTGAGAGGAATAATAGTTTGGGTTTCTATTTCCTTAGAAAAAAACAAGGACCGATGTGGGAGATTAGGGACAGGCGTTCGGAAGTTGTCGCGGTGTACGGGCAGACAGAACCCCTCCCTCAACCCTTAGTCGGTTAGTGTCCTTGATAAGGTAAGCAACACGTAGTTTGTAACGTAAGCAGACGGATGTGATGTAGCAAACAGAAGTTTTAAAACTCCATGTAATCAGTTAATAAACGCCATTTGCCGTCCACCACGTTGGTGTCTGTGAGCTGATGGACCGAGCAGCCGGGCTGTGGCTGCCGTGTCGTTCCTGGAGCCAGGTCGCTACGCCTCAGCGGAGGCAGCAGACCGAACTCTTACCAGATTAAATAAAACCCCACTTTCTTCTTTGGGTTTATGCTGTTGTCTGGAAAGAATTCATACAGGGATTTGGCCTGTTTTCTGAATTGTGACCTTCTTTGAGGTTTACATGTTGTTCCTGTTCCACCCTCCTCTCAGCTAAGTTGTAACTTGATTTCCATGATGTCTTTCATCTTCCTGAACAAATAGCAGTTGCTTCTGTTGTCCTCTGTAGTTTTCCCACCTGACTTCTCTCTGTCTTGAGCAGCTGAGAAAACTAGATATGCCATTTCTGATTCAGCAGGGGTCTCATTTTCACTGTACTCACCCATTTCCCTTAGTTGTTCTGTAAACAAAACCATCCTTTGCCCTATCTTCCTTTATGGCACTCTGTATTAAAGACTCTAATTCTTCTTTCATTTACAGTATGATATATGCTCCCCATCTGCAGTAATTTCATAGTTTCTCCAATACCTGGAGGCAACTTCAATACAAACTTTGTAGCTGGAATATTTATTTTCTGTGTTGATCTTTAATTTCCCATTGTCTTCTGAGACACATAGAGGCCTCTTTTTGCAGTCATTCCATTGACACACCCCTCTTTCTGTGACTTTGCAGCAAGAATTCCCATTTACTCTGCTGGAAGAATAAAGTCCTTTACTATAACAGATATTGTAACAGCTGCTCTTTCAGCCCAAAATTCCACAGACCCATGAGAAAAGCAAATTTGTTTATGTGTATGCTAAATAACTACTGCAACAAATACCACATATATGTGATGTCAAAGAGCATAAAGGCTTTCAGAGGTGGATGTTTACTAGTGCTGGAGACTGGACAGCCCAAACTGCAGGTTTGCTTCTATCGCTGTTTCTTGTTCCTGTACCAAGTGCTCTGCACCAAAGGTGAATGTGTTCAAAGGGCCAGCACTACTGCCCATCCTGCTTGGGGGAAACTAGGGAACTACATTAGTTTAGCCTCTCTTAGCTAGGCCTAACCTCCAAAATCACAAATGAAATGTATTAGAAAACTAGCAAGGTATTTATTCCATTTGTGATACTCACTTGGCCTTGTGGTCCTGCTCTTTCTTTCACATGTTGCATAGTGCCTTGTTTTGGAAAGTAAACTCCACAGGGAAGTGTATCCTGGTATCCAGTCAAGAGGAGAGGAAAAGAGTCCCAATCCCACCTATTTCTTTGACACCATCCATCCAATAATAGTTTTTATATCACTCCTTGACCATGCAAGAATCCAAAGCTTTTAAAGACAAATGTTATCCTGAGATAAAGTGCTATGGTCAATTGTTTGTATTTAAAGATCCTATCATTATCAAAAGTACTGTAAATTATGGTTTCTCTGTTACTCTTTTGGACTGTTAATAGAATAAAATTTTAACAGGATGGATTCTTTGACTTTTTAGGGGTCCCAAAAGCTGTTCAATCAAAATACAGGAATTGTTTCATTCTGTGCAGAGTTGCAGTCATCTCCAGACTAAAATACAGCAAATATTTACCATTTCTATATAAATTTTTAGAAATAACATTATGACAAATGTCATTGCAGTAGAACTGCAAAGGGTACTTCAGTGTGCAGATGGAAGTTTCTGGCTGGACAGTGATGAGGATTGCTGAGCAGTCTCCTGAAAGTGCAGCATGGGATTATCAGTGTTTCTGAGCTCATTGCTTTTTGTCCAGGAGCAGTGTCCTCCAGCACCATGCTGCTGTTTCTACTCACCTCTGACTCAGAAAGGAGAATGTCACCTTCTGAGTCACGGGTGTCCTCTGCTGTCTTGGGTTTCTCTGGAAATTTTTAATGCATGCAGAGGGACCACAACTGGTCCCAATTGCCCTGTGAATGAGCCTAATGCACGATTTACCAGGCAGAAGCAGGACTGGATTGTGTCTGCAAGTCTCCCCTTTCAAAGCAGATGTCTCTACAGCCTGAGCCACTGTCCCCACACTCTTCAACTTTTCTCTTAGGGACCTGGGATACTAGCTTTAATTTAGATGGTATGGAACATATTGCTGCTCAGCAACTTGCTGAAAGCTGTGATCTACTGTCATTATTTAATTTCAGTGCCTCATCGGCTCCCAGTGTGCTGGTTGATACATTAATAATGTTTTGCACATGCACTTATCACTCCCAGGCTTCATGCAAATGTTATGAGGACTGCAGCTGGTTTGGAAACTAGGTAGAAAGGCTGAGACCGGGTTTTGCAAGCAGAGACAGCTGCAAAGAAGGGTTTAATCTCAGCCACAGGCTGAAAGCATGACTACTGGGTTAGATATGTAAAAGGTCAGTGCTTTTGAGATGAAGGCTATGGCCAAATGACAAGTCGCAAATGTGCACAGAGAGGGATCCTAGGGAACTTAGGGACTTGTACACACTGGCTGTTTAAACTCAAAGCCACTATTGATTATTAATGTAAACTCACACATTTTACCACTTTGAACAGGAAGTGTTGTTTTATAAAATACTAAATTTTAATCATTTGATCTAAAATCTCTCTCACTGTCAAGGAATGCTAGATTCAGTGGTTAATTACGCTAATTTATTTCCAATAAATTTCAAATTAAAATTATATACTGAGGAGAGACTTGATTTAAAATCTTGCTGGTTTTTTCCCTCATTTGAAAACTTGTTTGCAATTAGTCAAGCTGTCAGATACCCAGGAAATGTGTTTGTTTATTTACTTATTTTTACTGAGAAGTTGGTGGGGAAAGAAAGCTATTTCTGTAAGCATGTGAGAAAGCCTGTGGTAATCCTATTGTGCAGAATGTTTCGTATCATAGTTCACCATGAGATAGCTCTTACATTTTGCTTTAGTGTGTTGTTTTCCAGTGGTACTAGTGTTAATCACAGGTCATTTAGTAGCTGCAAGTCCTATAAAAAGAAATCAGGTACCTGAAAGTAGATGCAATCTTTAAACCCTGCCTCTCATCCTTCCCTCCCCAGACCTATGAGCATGGAGTTTACTTCTTCATGTCCTTGGAACTCAGCTGGGGCTGGTGCTGAGCAGGGGCTGTGTGTTGTGCTGGGCCAGAGCAGCACAGCAAGGTGTGACGCTGCAGTCCTTGTCCAGTAAGCCACTTGGCCACAACATTTACCCAGAGAGCTAGAAGATGAGATTAACTCTTTCATTTTCCAAGAAAGCACTCCAGCTGCCTGGAAGGAAGAATTCTTCCTGCTCATTAGGGCTGCACCAGCAGCAGGGACCAGAGCAGGAAGATTCTAAGAGAAAATAAGACTTACCTCATAAGAAAGAAACTCACTTGTCTTGCAGAAAGAGTTATCTTCTATTTCATTGCCTGTTGATATATAACTGCTAATGTAATTCACTTCATGCAAAAATACAGAAGTCATTCTGGGAAGGACACAGCAACCTTTCTCACCAGTGGCTTTACTACAGAGGTACTGAACTCTTTTCTCTTGCCACAGTCCCTTCCTTGTTATTCACTGTTGTTATGAGAAAAGTTTTTTCTGTTTCTTTAACTCCCTGTTCATTTTCATGTTATATCTGCCCCTGGCCTTGCTGAGGGATCACTTTATAGTATATTTTTTAATAGCAGTCTGGAGTAAAATTTAAGCTATAAATTTTAAAAAGCACAAAAATCAGAGGGATGTTTTGAGTCAGGGTCAAATAATCACTCCCCACAGTGTTTGAATTGTTATTTCCCTGTGTTTGCTGCTGCTCCTAAAAGTCAGAAAAGCTGGGTTTAGTTTCAGGTGGTTCCCAACCCATCTGAAGCCAGTAGGGTTAAGTTGGACCAGGAATGTAAACTGTTCAAGTGTGCAGAAGCCTCTATGGGTCAGGACTGCCTTCTAGAACACCAGAGTCTGTTTGAAGTTATGAAAAGGTTATCAATTAATACAAGAATCTTCAGTTCTGGAAAAGAGATTAAAACATGTAAATAAACAAAACCAACATAAAAGTGAAAAGAAGGGAGAGAGAAGATGAACTTACACCCTGCTGAATCCTTATTGTACAACAATCTATGTTACAAAGTAACAAATAGAAGAAAATAATGGGCTTTCATTGTCCTTATAACATTAATGAGAAAATGCCGATAGCAGTTGCAATGATTTTAAATTTGTGACCAGACACTAAGAAGACTCTGGCTATGTAAGCTTGCTTAGTCTTAGTGCCAGAAATTTCTTTTTCTTACTGCCTATCATCAGGAAAAGAGCTATAGATATAATCCCTGGCAACATCACCCCATTGAAGGCAAGATACCTTTCTGAATTGCAGAATGGCCTCCTTAAAGTAAATGGGCCATTAGTGATTGAATTCAATCACCCAGGTGATAGCTCTAGCTGGCACTGGGGCTGAGTGCAGACTGACAGATTTTACTCTGTGTCATGGGCAGCCATCAGGAGCTCTCCAGAGTCAAAGAAGGAGGTGCTTTGCTGGGTCACCCTGAGAGATGGCTGCATCATGCCTAAGGTACCTGCTAGCTGGGGTGTTAGCAGGTGTGATGCTGCAGCATGTTGGCTTTCCTGCACTTCACAGCAGCCATGAGGGATCTGCCTACAGATGGGCAGTGGGGAGGAGAGAAGCCATCTCCTGTGTAGCTGCACTTTTGTGGTTACCTCAGCCCTCTGAGATTCAACCACCTCCAAATGGGCAGTGACTGCAGCACAGGGGCTGGGATCATGATCACCTGAGCTCTTCCTTCACATCCTTGGTGCTCTGTCAACCTGTGCCTAGAGCATCACTCACAGCAGTCCCACATGTCTGCCCCTGTGATCACTTTCTGGGAGACAGCTGCCCATTTATTTCTACTGGTTTGCTTGTCTGTCGAGTCTGGATTTATTGACACAGGTAAAAAAAAAAAAAAAAAAACAAACCCAAACCACACCTTTTCATAGTATGGTCATTTTGATTTAAAGCCAGCCACTTAGCCAGTGCAGGCAGGCAGGTCTGGAAGGACAGGAGGTACTGAGAGGGCAGCAGCAATCAAGAAGACCTGTGGGGAAACAAAACGGCTCCAGGCAGTGCTCTCTTACCTCCAGGTTATTCCATTAGCCCTAGACTAGCAGCAGAGAGGTTATTTTGTCTACCTTGAGACATGGATTGACGTGCCTCGAGAGATGTGCTGCAGGAGAGAAGTTTGAGATTACTTACCTCTGACTGTTTCTGTGATAAAGTGCTGCAGAATCAGGGTAGCCACTGACTAAAAAACATGGTAATTCCAGAGACCTGCTGGACAGTTGTAAAAATATCCACATGGTTATCTGTGTCTGAAGAGGGCCAACTGACTTTATAAGGAAGGCACTGAATTAAAAGCTGCTGGTAACCAAATCCGCTTGCTACCTACATAGAAGACATACAGACATGCACAGACACTTGTTCTGCCTTGAAGGGTAAACACAAGGCTCCCATCTGGAAGCTGCAAATCTTAAAACCGGTAAGTTAGTGGAGGAGATGCTGGGAAACCAACATGTAAAAAGTGCTGTTGACATCCTAAATTCACTTTTTTTATCTGTGATGTTAACATAGGTGGGCTACAAACAAAATCAGAGCCTGCCTTACTGTGATAATGAGTTTCATATTATCTGTTTTCTTCAATTTGAATACATGTATTAGCTGGACTTCCCAGTCCATTCCTACATATTTTCTAGTTTGACAAGGAAATTACTCAATTGAATTAAAAATATGATTTTATGCAAAATATATAATTTTATCTCTGTTGCTTGACAGTGCTTATTTAAATAGCCATAGATTTTTTGATTCAACAGATTTGGAAAAGAAGAGCTGACCAGGAAAAGCTGGCACTTCATCACAAATATCTTCAGGTTTTCTTTGTAGGCAACAAATGGCCCTGTGTGGATGATAACCATTCTACAGATGTAGCTCTGCTTTGTCCTCTTAGGCAGCCTCCCTTTCTAGGCATGGTTGTAGGTTAACATGCTGCTGTAAAATCTGGCTTGGGCTGCCAGGTCTTTGATTAGAAACAACCTGAAGGATTGAGCTGGATCAATAGAGTCAGTTTTAATTAGCGTGTAATAGTGAGTGTCAAAAGCTGCCAGACTCTGACTCAAACAGAATAAGAAAGGATCAGGAGCCAACCTAAAAGGTGAGTAAAAAAGTGAGTCTGTAGTAGATGGGGATTTTGAGAGAAATGATAATATCACTGCTAAGGTTCAGGAAAGTGAAACAGCAGGAAATTAGGCAGCACTCAGTCTGAGATCTTGGCATAAAAATGACAATAAGCATTTTTTCCAAGTTGTTCTGTAGAGCAGTGTATTACTGGTGAAATCAGTAGCACCTCAGCCTGGATCCTTTTCTTGGTGCAGAGTGGCTGCTTTCAGGTTATATTAATCTGAAAAGACAGAAACATTAGATAGCACCAGAACATGAACTGAATTTTGATAAGTGTTTGCTTTTAAAAGGTTATACAGAATTTGATTGCAATCAGCAGCTCAGGGTATGCTAGTCATTTTCAGACTCCTTCCATATGCTTTGATATTTGGCTATAGGTACCAGTGTAGTCAGAATTTTAGCAAGCAATCCTTGTGTTCATACACAACTTTTCAGGGCCTGATTTCAGTCCATCTCCTTGATTAAAGTTCAGGTATTTCAATAGTCATTAACCCAGTTCTCTAGTAATGCCAAAGCTCTGCCTTTTGGCACATGTCTCTGGCTATGATGTGGCTTTTTGATAGAAAATTCTTGCAACCCTTTGTAAAATATAAGTTGAAATATTAACCCATACTTCATTTTTGTTATGTTGAAACAGAATCTGTCAGAAGTACGCTTGGAATATTATTTCTTTTAACAAATACTTAAATTTCTTTTAATGATAAAGCTTTTATTCTACATGGCAGTATTGGGACCTTATTTACCTTATGTTCTATTGTGCATTAAAATTCTGCCAGAATAAACCACACCTTTATTTGCCATTATTACTAAATATTTGAAAATTAGATCAGAGTGCTTGGGTGCTTGCCCCTGATAAGAAAATAAGTAGATAATTATCATAATTAATCAAAAAGCAAATACCTTCAAGAAGTTGGGAATTTTGTTATCTTACTTTACAAAATGTAAGAGAAATCAAGAAACCAGATGGACTCCCAGCCAAATGGTAATCATATTATAACCACATGGGTCAAATTGTTTGCCTAATCACTTTATATTCAAACATACACAGAGAATAAAATTTTCCAGTTTAGAGGAAAATGCAATATCTTAAATGTCTCAGAATAGTCTGTATTACATTTTAATGTAGCTGGTGTTTTATGGTATGTTTTTATATTTGACTGTGGACATTTGTCTTTTCAATAGCTACATCTATGTTACCTTAAAGAAGTTCTTGATCTTTAGCTTATTCTCAAGCACTTTTCACTGCCACTCTTTTGGAGACTGCAACTTTCACAATCTATTTGTGAAACTCTACCCATTTCAGTCAAACTAGGTTACCAAAGATCTAATATTTAAACTGCGACAAGTCTAATGACTTAGATTACCTTGAAGAGAGAAGCAAAGTAACTGTATTGCAAATATCCATCTGTCCCCATCTTGCCAAAAATTTCTGAAACCCTCAACCAGACCAGACAGACACCCTGAGGAGTCAAGCTTTGTGAAATTCTGTGGCCAGATACTAATTAGTTCATCATCTCCCTTTTTTTCTCTGCTGACTTGCAAGAAAAAAGAAAAGTTTAACAGTATGTCTTTTGAACAATTAGCATAGCAGGGGAAAATGGCAACAAGCAGCAGTTGTGGCATGGCAGGTAGTATTTATATTTTTTTAATTCTGAATGATAATGGCAAAGGGCTAAATCCACCCGTTTTCACACCATTGTCTGTATCCCATTGGAGTAATCTCAGTATTATGAATGAAATTTCATTCTTTTCCAAATTAGCAGAACTCATTTTGTGGTGTTAGCGAAACAGAGAAGAGGTCAACAGGGTTTATGAGACAAAGGGAAGGGTAGGCTGAGGAACCACAGGTTAGGGACAAGAGCAAGGAAGCAAGCAAGCAGACTAGGAACCACAGTAGCCTCAGTGCAATGCAAACTGGAGAAACCCAGCATGAACGAAATGGACAAAGCAGAAGAAATTCAGCGGTCTGCGGCAGGCCACTAAATTGACTGAATATAGCATATTTTAGGTTAGTTCCCTGTAATTATAATTATTATTTCATAACAGATAGCTAACTTAGATCCTGCATTGTGTTTTATGCTGTTACACTGTTACAGCAATACTTATGGGCTTTACACATTTTTATACATTCACGAAGATCTCAGCCTGGTGAGGGGTTGGACAGGAGGTGTGGGTCAGGTGCTGGCTGGGGTCAGAATTTTGCAAAAAGGATAGGAGCTGTTGAGCTCAGAGGCAGGGAAGAAGTGCTCAGAGGGTGAAACCGGGGCTAATTGGTGGAGGCCAGCATGATACTGTGAGAGCCATAAGCACAGGAAAACTATGGAGAAGGGGAAATGTATGCACAAAGTGCTGCAGTGAAGCCCACCACTGCAGGACACCTTGGGTGAAATGGTAGCTCTTTTGAAGACATGGAATCTACCCTTGAATTTAAAGTAGCAAGAATGCCCCTCTTTCCTATTGACACTACTTTGTTTGCCTGCTAAAACAGAAGCACTGTTAGGTTTTGCTAAGTTTTGTATTTCTACTTTTCAAATCTTCAGTAAATTGTAAAAACAGACTTTTTTTTTAATTGAAAGCACATTAAATTGTTGAGTGATTATGTATGGATCACACATTTATGAAAACTAAGCACTGAAAAACAAAGAAAAGAGTATAATAAATCCTTATACTTTTCCTATTTTAAACAAATGCATTACTCCTATAAAGTGCAAAAGCATTAATTCTTCATTGCAAAAAAAAAAAAAAAATTCTCCGTCTCATGACCAGTAGTCTTTTAGTACACAATTTTCATTTTGCCATCTGATATTTTTAAGTGACAATATTGATAAAGAGGCCTCTATTAGTAAGCTTTGTTTAAATAATTTCATTTTTTCAGAATGACTTTTAATTTTAAATTTACAGGAAGACCTTGATAACAGAATGGGTCAGGTCATTGGCAAGAATAGGTAGAAACCAGGTATTTCAACTGAGAATTGATTTTTGTCACTTACATTGTCCTTTTTTTAACTAGGAGATTTAAGGGGAAAAAAAAAAAAAAGCTAATCTTGAAGTATTAGACAGTTTGTTTCGAGAGTTTATTGTGATTGGCTGGTTTTCCTTCTGTCTGAGCTAAGAATTTTGATACCCAAGGTTATATCAAAACATAGCTGTCTTGAGTAGGAATGTATGTCTGTAATGCTGTGATTACCTGTAAGACCCCCCACATTTTTATCTTTTTTGTCTGACAAATCCCTCTCTGAGCTCAGGAAAAAGAAAATTTTGCAAAATCTTAGCTGTCACTTAAATCTAAATTTCTCATTTTTGTGGTTACTAGCAGGAACAGAATGTTGTGTTATTTAAACAAATCCCCAGAGACTGAGATAAAATGCTTCAAAAAGGATATGAATTGTTCCTGTTAATCTCAATAGCATCTTAACTGTGATATAAAGTAAATTGAGTATTGCTGTTTAGCCTTTCTTATATAAGAAGAAAGTTAAAAAGTGTCTATCAACAAAATTCATAGGGATAAAGTGAAAAATGAGCAAATGAATGGCACAAATATGCCACTACCTGTGGAACTTGTCTACACATGGTTTCAGCATACGAGAGAAGAATAAAAAACAAAGGAGGATTAAAAATTGAGGTACACTTATATAAAAAAGTTGCCACTGACACAAATGTGAGACAGAAACATATAAATAATGTAATTATCCAGTAGAAAGATTTTATATTTATTTTTCAAGTTCTTTTGATTCTTGAAGTCATTAAGAACACCTATAAGTGAGAATTCAAACTACACTCCTAAAAATTAAGAGAACTAAAAGAAATGGAGGTTAACCTATCTCAGTATTTAAATCCCAAGAAATTCTGATGACAGCTTTTATCTTCCAGAATTTCTCAACTGAAAGTTGGACAAGTATCTTCACAGAACCAAAGAAGCTACTCTTTAAGGTGGAATTTGTTTAGTAAGCCCACCTACATAAGTCTTGTCCAGAATGATTTATTTTTAATATTTGCCAAGAGTTTTTGATTAAAATCTTGTGCAAGAGATTAAAATCATTAGCAAGAGAAAATTATATCAGCTTTTCCAGTTTAGGAAAATTATAAAACTTTTGTGGAAACTAATGTGAAAACTTTCCAGATTAAAGAAGGGATCTTCTTAATGTGCATAAATTCTTTAGGCTATGTATTAGGAAAGTGTTCTTCACTCAGAGGGTGGTTGGGCACTGGAACAAGTTCCCCAGGAAAATGGTCACAGCATCAGCCTGGCAGAGCTCAAGAAGAATTTGGACAATGCTCTCAGGCACATGGTGTGACTCTTGGGACTGACCTGTGCTAGACCAGTAGTTGGACTTTAATGATCTTTGTGGGTCCCTTCCATCTGAGGATATTCTGTAGTTCTAAGATTTTATGACTCATTCAAACCTGATGACATAAAAAATTTTCAAGGCAATGACACTTTCCTGCAATTAAGAACTCAAGGTCTGAATCCAGATTCTCTGTTTGGTACTGCTATTAAGGTAATAAGATATTTAATAAAATTTATAAAACTAAAATTAACAATATTGTGAAGTAACTTATCAAAATATTCTCCTGCGGGTTCCACCTTCTTACACAACTTCATTCATGGATAGGTCTTTTCAGATTGTGTACCTACTTGTGTCACAATATGCATTCAAGTGAATAAAAACAATCTTGAGACGACAGAAAGCCCATGATATCTCCAGGTTTCCAAAGCATATGGAAATTACAACCCTTTGTACTTTACCTCTACCCTTGCGATTGATATTCCATTAATGCAACAGGACTTGTATAGCAGTGTATTTTATGTTACAAGAGTATCATTTTGCATAATTCAAATGAAAGGATACATCTTTTTGTCACATGTATTGAAATTTAGAGGACTTCTTCATTTTGGAAAGACTTCACAGGTAATCTAGAAGTAGGGAGATGGAGGATAACAATGAGATTACTCATCAATAACTTCTGACCATCCACCTCTAATCATGAAATTCAACATGATTAATTAAGTACCTAAATGCCGAGACATTTCTGTTTTCTGGGAGCTGGTAGGCAACAACTGAATATAAAGAGTTCCTTCAACGAAAGCCAAATCTATACCCAGTGGAAATGGCAAAGAGAAGGTCTCTGAATCTGGTTCCTAAATCAGATTTTGGATGCAAATGTCTGTGATGGACCGGTGATCTCTTGTTTGTCTAGCATTCAGGTTACCACAGGCTGGAAAGCAGATACTCCAGTTTTATTATGTTATTGTATATGATCTGGAAAGCAATCTCAGAATCTGCACAATTCAAGATGACTGTATAAGCCTGAAACCATTTGTAAAGGAAAAAATGATTGGTTTTGAAGATCTGCCACAGATGCAGAATATTTAATTCCATAGATCCATATACTGCATACAGCTATGCTGGATACAGGTGTTTCATGTTGATCATTTCTCCAGAGGCTTTGACAACCCCTGGGGTGTTAATAATTCCACCCTAGGATTCAAAGAATTGGGATGAGATTTAATATTCCACCTTGCTCCTTTGAAATTGTTGCTCTGCTATTTCCTAGATTTGGTTCCTTTTTCTTTTCTTCATTAACCCTTGGTCTGTGCTGAAGTGTATCACTTCCACTGGCAATTCAATGCCAGAGGATTCCCCATTTTCAAAACTACTCATTTAAACTAAATGGAAATAATTTCCCTCACACAGAATTTTTTTAAAAGTAGAAATATTGATTACCATGGTTTCAAGATCAATGGAATAAGATAAAAGAGCAAAGACTGAGAGTAAACACTTGGGAAGAAAGAATTTAATGCTCTATACATTTGTTTTCAAAATATTCTGATCACCCCATATACAATTCTGATACCCCATATATACCAATAATTTTGAGAGATTGATTTCATTGCTTCTGAACTTTCCATAGTCAGCTCTTCAATGGATAGAACAGAGAGTTCTAGAGACAAATGTGGTTTTCAAGGCAATCACAATATTTAACGAACATTTCTTTGTTTGCAGATTGAATTCTCTTCCCCCTCCCCAAATAATGACAACATTTATAAAGGTGATGAAGTGTTGCAAAGATAATTAGGAGTTCTCTGGGCCTCAAAGCATCCTGCCTATATTGGCAATTAACTCACCTTCTTTTTTTGGGGATCAATGACTTGTATCTATTTTCATGGACCTGAGAAAATGCAATCTGTATGTCAGGGTCATTGAGAAGAAATACAAAATGTTCATTCTTTCACTCCTTAAAAATCTCCTATATCTCCACAAATCAGTTTCTTTTGAGGCCTTTGACACTAAACCAACAATTACTGTCCATCTTTTGGACTTGTGGTATTCATCTGGTGGTGTGGGTAATTCCAGATGTCTTAGGTGTCTTCAGATAAAGAAAAAAAAAATCCACATCTTTTAGATGCTTAAAAAAACCTCCTTTACTAAGGACTCAAAACCTTCCCAGCACTTCAATAATTTTAAAACTGGAAAAGTTCCTTCCTAGATCAGAAATGCATACATCCCAGCACTTGTTGCAGCAGTTATCTTGCCTATTACACTGGCAGCACAGAATGGCACAGAAAATGGGGTGCTGATCTTTCCTACAGGGGTGAGATTGTAACAATATAACTGGATTGGGTGAACATTTAATCTCTAGATCATCTTTGTTGGGCAGAACTATGTCATGTGAGCAGTATTCTGATAGTCTGGTGTTGCTCTTGCAGTTTTGTGCCACAGCCCTATAGATTAATTTACTCTAGCCCAAGCAATTTTGGTACTGAAGGAAATTGTCTGGTTTGGTAATGTCAGCTGCTAAGAATCACAGGTACTCTGTGAACTAGTTCATAAAACTCTGGTCTCTTTTCAGGAGGTTGTGACACCGGTGTTTGACTTAGCACAGCAATTGGAACTCAGATCTGCTTGAGCTTGGCGCCAGAACCAAGGCAGTGTTGTGTCTTGGAGCAAAAGTGATGTCAAGATAGGTGTCCTAGCTCTGCCTGTGGATGAGGTTGATCTCCCTTTTCCAGTAAGTAATTGTAAATATAATTGCAAGGGGAGATTATAAAAACACAATCCCTCCTTGTCCTAGCAGGATATATATAACCATGTGCTGTTGAAGAAGGGTACATCCCAAATGGGAATGTACTTTGAGGCAGATAGATTGAACTATCCACGTATAGATATATACATAATTGAATTATCCATAGGTATTTTTTCCCCTCTGTGACCATTATGCTCCAGACAGCCATGGCACCTTTCTCTTCTAGGAGTGCTAACTATCCGGTTTTCTCTGCATCAGGGTTAACAGCCTGCCTGTGAGCAGATTTTGATCTTTCACAGGTGCTAACTCCCCTTTACCTCTCAAGTTGCTCAGCTGATCTGCAATTTTGTGAGACCTTCTGAAGTCACAGAATACTTGAAAGTGCCTGTATTTTCCCTAGCTGGTTTTAAAAACAAAACAAAACAAAACAAAAAAAAAAAAAAAAAACCAAAAAAAAAAAAAACAAAAAAAAAAAAAAACAAAAAAAAAACAAACAAACAAAAAAAACCCCAAAACAAAACAAAACCAAACAAACAAAAAAACCCCCCACAACAACAACAACAAAAGGTATTTTTCCTTTTTCTCCCTCTCGACTCTCAGATGGACAGGGTGTATGGATCAGAGAGGCAGCGGGGAGCAGGCGGGGATGGAATGCACTGCTGGAGGACGTGCTGGGGATGCTCTGGGGACGAGCTGAGGGGTACACTGGGGATGCGCTAGGAACGCATCGGCGATGCACAGGGGATGCAGATCCGGCTGCGCAGCGCCGGGCTGGGGCTCTGCCCTGCAGCGCCGTTCTACCTGTCACTTCCAATGACTTCTTGTGCAGCTGTTTCCGTGCCGGAGCAGCATGGCCTGCAGGTGGCCTGGTAGCTGTCTCCCGAGCTGCCGGGGAGCTGCCGCTGTGTGTGACCGGAATGGCAGCGCTGGCTGCGGGCCCTGCTTTGCATGCAGCGTGCGTGAGCAGGAGGCGCAGAGCAGCCCTGCTGATGCGGCTGTTGTACAGCAGTTATTGCTTCAACACATTTAGACACAGCACCTCTGTAATTTGTCTCGACGTGATATCATCTTTTGTCTCAGCAAACTGACCCTTTTATCTGTCTTAGTTCTGCTTTCTCCAGCTCTTTCCATTCTGTGTCAGCAGTGACAACAGGAAACAGCAGAGGAGGGAAGAAATAGCATATTCAGGTGGTGATAGCAGATATAATAACTGAATTCAAAGTTATTCACGGTTTTGAGGTGTTTGTGGATCTCTTGGTGGTTTTTTTTTTTTGTTTTTCTTTTTTTGTTTGTTTGTTTTTGTTGTTGTTGTTGTTTTGGTTGTTTTGTTTTGTTTTTTTTTTTTAAGTTGAAAAAATATGTCCATCTGCGAGGAATTCTGCCAGTATTACCTGACTCTTCTTGCTTAATTCAGCTGTTTGAAAATTAGGAGATGCGATATAGGGGCTAGATTATAGTTCCTTTTTAAAAGCTGAACTTTGCATAATAGTTGCTCTTTTAAATATTTGGGTTTAGTTCTCATTGTGGCTTTGCACTTATAGCTAAAAATGCTGGGACTGATACAAGTGGTGTCTGTTTCTGAAGGGGATTTTCTATCCCCTTCTGCTCATGCCCTGCTCAAATACTACATCCTACTCTTCCCCAAAATAGGAGTCACTGGAGAGCAGCAGAGTCTGACTGTCACACTGAGGAATTTCCTTTTGCAGTAAGGACAGTTTATTTTGTCCATGTCCAATGCAAACATTGCAAAAATGCAACAGCTTCAGTCGTCTCTGGTTCCCTCTCCTGTTGACCCTGAGACACTATGTGGGAAATGAGAAGAGTTCAAGAAATCAAAAGAGGCTTTCATAATAGCAATTGAAAAGATTTAGCAGCTAAATCATGTAACAGAGTAGATAAATAAAGAGTAATGCAATATAGGTTTGACATGAAAAATTAATATGTAACAGTGCTAAAAAAATAACAATAATGATAATGCTAAAACAAAAGGGAAGAAAAAGTAAAAACAGAGGGACATACTGAAGATCAAAATTAAGATTATTTCAAAAGAACATTGCTCCTTTGAATGTTCACCTAATTTGTGTTCAGTAAGTAAATTTCAAGGAAAGGTCAAATGTGGGACTCTGATACCCTTTTTGGTTATTTTGGTCAATAGACAGAAGTTTTCAGTCTATACAAATCAGTTGGACATAATCAATCCAGGTTATACCAGATAAAGAAAGACAAAAATTTGTCTTTGTTGGTTACCTGCTAACCAAGCTGCTTCTTTTTACCCAAAGAAAGTCCCATTTCATCTCTGTCTTGTACCTCTGACATTTTCTCATCCTATAACTTAACTTAATCCAAAATTGACCTAAACTGCCTTTAATATTAGCTCACATTTGTTAAGCCACTATTCATATACTTATCCTGTTATATTTCTTGTGTTTATCATGTGTGATATCCTATATTATCAGAAATTAAGTACTAAACCAAGACCAGCTAAAAGAGTGAATGAGAGATTACATGATAGGTCTTTGCTGTTCTACAACGGTGATTTTAGGATTTAGGTTGGAAGGTTAGCAATAATAATAATAATAATAATAATCACTTATTTTTATCACATTAGTTTTAGGGTTTTCCCCTTCTCATTGTAAATTGGTAGTTTGCAGATAGTACCACAGGTTCCTTGTGGCACGTTCTTCCTCCATTTTTATTGAAGGTCTATGAGACATGTCAAAGCAATTATCAGCAGGTTACAATCATGTCAAGGGGGTGGTCTTGAATAGTTTATATGGACTTTTTTTCTTTTAACCATTTTCCAATACACTAGGGGCTGAAAATAGTATGAAAATGGTTCAAATAAACAGGATTACTGTAATAAAAAAGTTATGAGTATTATATCACATATAAAACTGTTAAGGGCTTGTATGTCCAAATATTCATTTCTGGGTCTTGGAGGAGGAAGCCTTTTTATCCCCGCCTTTCTTCTGCTACTTTCTCTGTCTCTACCTGTTTATTTCCATAGTATCAGAGAAATTTGGATTTCCATAGTTAAGTTTAAGCAGTATTTTTCTGCCCATTGTCGAATCAGGGGCTAAATTCTGATTGTCTCTAGGCAATCTGCTGGGCTGTATGATTGCCAGAGTCTAAAGCCAAACTGGAAATTATGGAAGAATAATATAAACTGGGGAAAAAAACAAAACAAAAAAACACCTAAACCCTATCCCCAAAAATCTGCATAGCCACAGGGAGAAAAAAAAAAAAAGAAAAAGAAAAAAAAAAAAAAGGGGGCATTTGCAGATCTAAATGTAACTGAATCTTATGCATTAATTAATTTTATGTATTAATTTTAAATATTGCATGCATCTGGGGAAAAAGAAAAAAAAAAAAATTGAGGCTGATAGAGGAAAAATACCATGCTGGTATTTTGGGATGTGAAAGCGTGTCTGAGTGGCAGCAGCAAGTGGGTCACGGGCAGGCAGAGTTCAATAAACAAAAGCATATGTGCCCTGCAGTGCCTCTTGCCTTTCCCTGGAGCAGGGTGTGCGTAGCGAACCTTGGCGGCGCAGCGCCGGGCCGGGAGCGAGCACTCCTGACCTTTATCGGAGCAGAAAGCTGCTGACATCGGGCACCTCCGAGCCGGCGAGATGCCCTCTTGCACCTACTTCTGGCGCCGCTGGAAGGGGGAGGCGGTGCGGACCGAGGTGTCATCCCAGCCCCGGCTCTGCAGGATGATGGCAAGGAGCTGCAGTTTCCCCTCCCCTTCAGGTCTGCTTCAGCTCTTCAGCGCCTTTTGGAAGGATTTGCCTGCATTTGTTTAAACAGCGGCTCTCCTAAGGGAACTCCAGCTGGGGAGGAGCAAAGGCGCCGGCATCACCTGTCTCCAGGCTCCCGGCCTGGATGTGACAAGCATTTCTATACCTCTCCGGTGGCTACATTGCTAAAAGCTTTAAGACTGATAGATAAAGCTATGTTCTGCCACCACATTTTATAGCACATATTACATATATGGATTTGTATTGCGGACGGGATCATGGTGGAGATGATTTAATGAACAAAATACTGTGGTAAGGTGCATGATAAATGCAATTTCTGCTGTGTCTGCAATTTTTCACAAAAATACATAAGTATATTTCTCTATATATTTAGTTAAACAAATAAGAATTTGCTAATAATAATATACTTTACTGGGCATATTTAAATTAATCAATAATAATTTTCTTCCCCCTAATTCAGTTATGAACAAATATCAGTTTTTAAAGGTAGAGAAATCACTGGGTCTTGTGATTTTGCATATAGCATGGCTTCAGCCAAAAATTCCCATATCCAGGCTAAAACTAGAGCATCTTTTTGAGGAAGACAGCTTATTCAGAATTTTCAAGAAGTATAGATCCAGCATGTCCTTTGCTTATTTTCACTGTTACTGGGGGAGCTGCATTTTCATTCTGGCATTACTCAGTTTGCCTTCAGGCACCCTTGTTATGCCAAGCATGATAGAAAACACCTCTCCACCACCTCCTAAAGGTTTCCATTAAATCTCTGTAAAGCATGTGTAAACCAGCTTAATCTAATTGGGAGAACCATTTTAGTAGAAATTGAACTAATGGGTCTGACCCAATGAGTGTAGCTGAGTCCAAACAGTCTAGATTACCAGGTTTGTCATTTCACTGGTTTCTGGTGGTTCAGCAAGGTGCTGACGAATCAGAGTTCAGCCTCTTGGTGCCCATCTGGCAGAGTTCAGTGCCCCCTTGGTCTGTCTGCCTTTCCCTAGCCCAGCTTTGCAGGGATTTTACCAGGGGTTGAGGAGAGACGTGTCTTTCCCTGCAGGAGAATATCCAGGGAAAGAGTTACTGGAGCTGAAGCACTGTAACTCATTAGATGCCATAATTCAATTTATTTTCCGAACTCTACTACAGTCTCCCCTGGGAAAAGGCGTGTTTTTATCCATGTTGCCATTCTTTTGTAGACACACAAATTATAATTTAATATCCATCAATTGCCTGGTGTTAAATTCTTCAGTTACAATTACTTAACTGGACAAAATGAGTCCAAATGAAGAGTACCTCATCTCTATTGAGATGGTAATGATGTAAAAGCATCTTTTATCTTGGCAAAGCAAAGGTTAACTTTAATTAATAAAATATTTTCCTTTAACAAAATGTGTTTATAGAAAAGATGTGCAGAGGAATTTCTTGCCCATATAGACAAGAAAGCAAATGGGTTTTTATTACTAAAAAAACCCCCAAAACACCTAAAATGAAAAAACACCTACAAATGAATGAACAAGTGCTAAGAACAAATGTCCATGAACCGTAGAACTGGTTTTTATGGCTCAGTCCCCAACTATCTTTAATTTTCTCCCTGCTGGAAATCATATCGCCATAACGGGGCTGGCAGAAAAGATCACGTTTCAACGCTTCAGCTGCTGCGGGGAGTGTCTGGTGTGGGAGCTGAGATTCCCTCCCTCTCCCCATGCAAGCTGGGCTAGCCGAGGCACTCATGTCCTCCTTTCCTGCTTGGTCTGCTGCCAGAGAGGTAGCCCCTGCAAAAGGTGAAACACACAGCTGGGGGAACAACCACGAGAACCATCACAGTTCTTCTGTGGAAAACTTTCTTTTCTGCATGCTGAAAAACATTTTCTGCAAGAAAAGGATATTATTTTCACTGCATATTTACATTAGATATTATCCTGGAATATAAAGCTAGGGAAATTGCTAAATTAATTAAGAAAAGTTGGACTACTGACAAGCAGAACTGCTTTTAGTTCCTGAACTCAAAAGACTTAAACTATAATCAATATTTATATTTCATCTAATGCTTTGGTCACAGAGATCTCTGTTAAAGGTTCTCTTAAGATAGCTTTAAAAATATAGCTGAGAGGTAAGTCTTCCCTGCCTCTTATCATAAGTCAAATATGTGGGTTTTTTTAAAAATCTGAGCTCAGTTAAATGCCACCATCTTATATATGATGATTAATGGTCAGGTATCCATCCTCTTCTGCATTCTTTGAAGAAACAGATGGGCATCATTTAATTCACGGCTTTTTCTGGCATTTTTTCTTCAAACTTTATCTAATGCTTCATTTTGTTGCTGTGTAAAAAAACCTCAGTCTCCCTTCAAGAATACTGTTATTCTGACGATGGTATTTGGGCTATGACAAATGCTTTTTTCATCCTCTCCTATTCCCTCTATATTCTCATCCTCCCTCCTCCCCATTAGCCCTGAACTTCTTCACCCCTCTCTGTCCCATTCCAGATCCCTAAGCTTTTCTAGTCGTGCTGTATCTAGTATTTCTCTCATACTTTTGAATCCACTCAACATGTGGTCCTTAAAATCCAGCTTGCCCTGTGTTCAGTGTCTCCTATCTTAGACCAAACCCTGCTGCTCTTTCTCATATAGGGCCTGTGGAGGAGACCAGCACAATCTAACATGGCTAAGTCTGTAATTCCTCCCTCTCAGCTGTCCTGAGCTGTGCCATCCTGCCCGCCTCACCTGGCAGCGTTGTGCTGTGTTGGATCCCAGCTCACAGGCACGCAGCTCCGGGGTCGCTGCCTCTCTGCCAGAGCTGCCCGCGGTGGCTCTGCCCGGGCACTGCCAGTGGGATGCGGGGGCAATGCCCTCCTGGGCACCATGGGCAGCGGCAGCACTGGGAAACCCGTTCTTTCTTAGGCCAGGGGAAAGATAGAGGCATTAGGAAGTGCAGTGGAAAGTGAGAGATTTGCTCTCTCATAGATGGTATATGCTTTCAGAATATTTATAAGCTGGGGGGGGGGGGGGGGGGGGGGGTCTTGTTTTGTTATTTTGACAATAAATAAATATGTGTGTATTTTTTTTTTTTTTCCAATTCATATGCAGATGTATATACAGTAGTGAAGTTGGATGCTGATAAAATCCCCTGAACTGAGAAACTTGTGTTTTGAGTATTTTATTCACTGTAAGCTCAAGGTATTGGTTAATGCTGTCAGCCCTTTGACATTTTTCTCTTTCCAGGGTGTTGATTCACGTTTTAATATACAGGTAGGAATGTGGCAGGGAATGGAGGGAATGGAGGTTTCCCACCTCAGAGAATGCAGGGGATGGATTTTTCAAAGGTGCTGAGCACTCCTCTTCTAAAATTATAATCCTCTTCAGATGTCTCAAACCAAAGGACCACCAAAAGAACTACAGACTATTAATTTGTCTCAGTTTTAAATTAGGAGAAAATACACTTTGGCCTTTACCAGCCTGTGAGAATTTGACTGTTCCCTTTGCATGTCTCTCAATCTAAATAGCACAAGTCTGGGGTTGCTGTTACCAGGTGGAATGAGAACGACTTCTGGCAGCAATTGGCTGGTCCCTGAGGATTTGGGACATTTCCATGTCATCCTCTTAATCAGAGGAATGTGGCATTAATGGCATAGCTTTTCCCTCTGAGTCAGTGTAGTGGCTGACACTAGTTAATACAGGAGAAGGTATCAAAGTCATCTGATAGAATAATATATTCAGAAAGAAAATTTCTTCTTAACTCCCATCAGTAAGCCTGAAGCAGTGGCACCCATATTCCTCTGCAGCTAAGGGACACAAAGGGACGGCCCAGGCACCTGCTCTGCAGCAGGGAAAGCCCCTGTTTCTCCATCCAGGCTTGTGCTCCTCCTGCCCTTCCATGGGAATCCCACATACCAGAGATGGGATGGCCTCTGGGCCCCTGCAGGACTCATGGATGAGAGCCAGGCTGTGGATGGCAGTCAGGAGTGCTGTGATTCCCCTCTTTGAGACAGCTATAAATAACATTTGATGCAGTTAATCCCTTGAGATGTCATGATGGTTTTGAGATCAGATTTTATCTACCACTGTGCTTCCCATTTGTCTACTGGGGGGATTCTTTACAGGCACTTCCAGCCTTTATTATCCTCAGAGCTTTGTGTCAAATGCAAATATTGTTGTTAATTGCTATTTGCATTACAAGAGTGATTACGTCTTGCTGTTCTTTAATTTCCGATTTATTGATGAATAATTTCAACACTGATTTAGCATAGAGGCTTTGCCAAGGTGAAAATTGACTACTTGTTTTGTTACTTTGCCAGTGTCTAATCCAGAGAAATTCTTTGCCTTTTGCCCAATGACAATCCCATTTTCTTAATGTCTATGAGAGGTGTATCAAAGGATTGAAATTCCCAGTACTAGGAAAGAAACTCCATTACTTCATTCAGTCCCTTGTTGATACATACAAAACTTGGATCTGTGAAGACATTTTAGGTAGCCTATTTCATTTAATCACATTTTTCATCAGGGTTTGCCCTCATGAAGTTTGCTCAGTGCACCATAATACCTTGTGTATGAAAGGGTGAAGCACCTACAAGTGTCCACGTATGTAAGCGCTTGCATATTGAGTGAAATTGTTCTGGGCATGTTGATTTTGCATGGCCTTGTTCTTGGTAGTGGGGGACCACAGAGGTGGCGTCTGTGAGAAGCTTCCAGAAGCTTCCTCCATGTCCAGCAGAGGCAGTCCCTGATGGCTCTTAAGAAGGACATGCTGCTGGCCAAGCCTGGGCCAATTAGAGATGATGGCAACGCCTCTGTGTTACCATATTTAAGAAGAAAATCAAAACAAAGTTTGTAGTGCAGTTTTAATTCCTGACAGAGGAGGAGGTGAGAACATGTGAGCAGAACAACTCTGCAGACACTGAGGTCAATGCAGAAGGAGGCGTTCCAGGCACTGGAGCCAAGATTCCTCTGCGGGCCATGGTGAGACCATGGTGGAGCAGCTGTGCCTCTGCAGCCCAGGGGGATCCACGGGGGATGCAGAGGTCCACCCACAGCCCGTGGGGATCCACGGGGGATGCAGAGATCCACTCACAGCCTGTGAGGATCCATGGGGGATGCAGAGATCCACCCACAGCCCATGGGGATCCACGGGGGATGCAGAGATCCACCCACAGCCCGTGGGGATCCACAGGGGATGCAGAGGTCCACCCACAGCCCCTGGGGATCCACGGGGGATGCAGAGATCCACCCACAGCCCGTGGGGATCCACGGGGGATGCAGAGATCCACTCACAGCCTGTGAGGATCCATGGGGGATGCAGAGATCCACCCACAGCCCAGGGATCCACAGGGATGCAGAGATCCACCCACAGCCCATGGGGGAGGTGCTCACACCAGAGTGGGTGGATTCCTGGAGGAGGCTGTGACCCTGTGGGAGACCCATGGAAAGGGGACTCTGCCCCGAGGCTGGAGCAGCCTGTCCTTGGAGGACTGCACCCTGTGGAAGAGGGACACACACTGCAGCGGTTTTGGCAAGGCTGCTGCTCTTGGGATGGAGTCATATCAGAGAGGTTCATGGAGAATTGCCTTCTGTGGGAGGGACCCCATGGTGCAGCAGGGGAACAACTTCTCTCCTTGAGCAGTGAGACAAACCACGGGTGCTGAACTGTAAACCCCTACTCCCTATCTCCCTGCACTGTTGGTGGGAAGGAGGGAGGGATTGGGGGTGATAAGGTGTTTTAAGGGCTTATTTTTCTTCCCATTATTGTGCTCTGATTTTGTTAGTAATAAATTCACTTAAATATCTCTAAATTGAGTCTGTTTTGCCCATGATGTTATTTAATGAGTGATCTCTCTCCTGGTCCTTATCTCAATTCATGAACCCTTCATTATGTTTTCTGTCCATTGTCCAGCTGCAGAGGAGTGAGCAAGAGGTTTTTGTGGGTGCCTGGCATCTGGCCAGGGTCGAACCACAAAATCCTCACGTGGACATTCTTAGCATTTACGAATAATTATACTGAAGTAAGTATTATGGAATAGATTTTAAAGCACTTTTGTCCCAGGGGCTTTTCTACATGAGAAAGTCATATAAATAGGACAAGAGTTTAAAATTAGTTTATTCTATGGGCACAGGCCTGCCTCCAATTCCTTCAGGTTGCCACTTGGAAAGCAATTTTCAAGCTATTTGAAAAGGTTTAAAATACTCATATTCCAGGTAACTCTGCTGGCACAGGAGAGTTAGTCCAGAAGAGCTAACAGTTAACTGTATCAGTGTAATTAACTACACTGGCACTGAGAAAGCTTCCTGTATGACCAAATCCTAAATTTTCTGCTCCGCAAAAAAAAGCCCTTAAGACATCTCTGTGTTTAGGTTTCACAGAATCACAGAATCACAGAATAATGAGGTTGGAAGAGACCTCTAAGATCATCAAGTCCAACCTATGCCTTAACACCTCAACTAGACTATAGCACTAAGTGCCATATCCAGTCTTTTTTTTAAACACATCCAGAGATGGTGACTCCACCACCTCCCTGGGAAGACAATTCCAGTGCTTTATTATTCTTTCAGTGAAAAATTTTTTCCTAATATCTAACCTGTACCTTCCCTGACGTAGCTTGAGACTGTGTCCCCTTGTTCTGTCAGTTGCTGCCCGGTGGAAGAGACCGACCCCCACCTGTCTACAACCTCCCTTCAAGAAGTTGTAGAGAGTGATAAGGTCACCTCTAAGCCTCCTCTTCTCCAGACTAAACAACCCCAGCTCCTTCAAACGTTCCTCATAGGGCTTGTGTTCCAAGCCCCTCACCAGCCTCGTTGCCCTCCTCTGGACACGCTCAAGCATCTCAATATCCTTCCTAAACTGAGGGGCCCAGAACTGGACACAGTTTATATTGTTATTGGTATTTAAGAGAAAATAAAATAAACTCTTAGACTAAAATATCCAAATATTTTAAAGGGAGAATTTTGCTGAAACAAGCTTGCCTTCATATTTGGGTGAAGTCTGATATTCACTTTTCTCTCCTCCCAGTATTACTTCGTCAAGATGGTAAAGGCTACAAAAATAGGAACTTTGTGCATCCATCCTTTTCCTAGTATTAAGCAATTCTTATGACATTTATAGTTTGCTGATAGACTGCAGAGAAGCCAGATGCTTTATGGCTTTTTTACATTGCTATTGTCAGATTCTTACAACTGAGTGAATACAGCATGAGAGCATAAAAATGAAAGTCTGTGTTATGTGCTTGCCTGTGCTAAATTAGATCTAGGTCTCCAGAAAGAGACAGAAACTCTAGATGTTGCGTGTCTGGGCCGAGACCATGTGTTTCATTCAAAATTCGCTGATAAAAATGGTAAAGACGTGCTTTGAATTTTTTAGGGGTGTTTCCACATTTTCAATGATATTTTCAGCCAGAGTGCCATGGTGAGGCCATTTATCCCACCCTCTCCCATAAAGATGCAGTGCTACGGCAACTGTGATCTTTCTGTACTTTCTGAGGGAAAAAGCAAGAGCAAAAATGGGGATCCAGTTTGCAATGGTTTTCATGGTTGTGAAACTGAAGGAACTTGAATTTAAAACCTTCTGTGAATGACTTTTCAAGTAGTACTGTATTCCAGTAAAATCCACTGCCCTCTTTTTATAGAATGTGTAATCAAATATAATGACATCTATGATAATTTAAAAGTTCTGACATTCTCACAAGTGGGGAGAAAGCATATTGGAGCTCCTCAGCATGTCAGTGAGTGACCCCAACACCGAACAGCTGTTACCTGATGATGTGCTGTGGAGAAGACAGATAATTTATGTTCTTTCTACATTGTTACACTCCTTTACACAGTTTCCGTGTCTTTCTCAAGTCTCCCAATGGCATACAGAGCCCACAGAAATTACAGTAAAATCAGCCATGCATTCATTAGATCAGGGGGAATAAATTTACTTGTTTAGTCTTTGTTTTCTTTTGCTTTTTAAAAAAAGATTTAATAGGAAGGAACTGTAAAAGTCATTGCTCTGTGGTAATTTAATCCCACTGGAGTGAAGAGCTGTAGTATCTTATCTACCTACACTCTTTTTAATCTTTATATTAAGTCTCATGCATGCTCTTTCACTAATCCAGCTGTGAGGGAGAATATAGACTATACATTGCCCTCCTTCCTAAAGCTCTTCCTCATTACCAGTTTCTTCTACTCTTACTTCTCCCTCAAGGGTCTAATGATATGACAAGTTCTTCCAGTACTCTAAGTCCTTTCCAAAGACCAACTTCTCTGTGCCAATATTTACCTCTGTCATTGCACAGGCCTTCAGGTGTCTGATATCCCTGGGAATGACACCTTTTGTTGCTGTGTAAAAGAAAAAAAAAGGAAAGAGGTGTTCTGGTGGCTGGCTCAGATGTCATTACGACTTTGACAAAGAAAACTAGAAATGAAATGGATTTTAGTAATGGATTGCCTTTGTCAGGGGTTAAACAGGCATTGGGACACTGTATTTGGGGTGTAACTTGGACTCATCATTGTTTGTTATAAGCAGAGTGGAGGAAAAGCATGAAACTATGATTTCCCACTAGCTTTTATCCATCTGCATAGTATACACCTGCCAAAGCAGGGGGAAAGATGCCACTTCCCTTTTTTTCACCATTAATGTGTGGGTGATATGTGGGGCTGCAGGTAATTAGGAAATTCTTGCAGAACTGATTTTCTGAGAGGCAGTGCTGACTCAACAAAATTGGGAGGTCTCACAAGAGACATTTTTGAATGTAATCTCTAATCCAATCTCACAGGAAGTCGTTTAAATATTTTGTTTTAAAAGGTCAGTGCATTCTGTGTTTGATATAATTTATTGTATGGAAATTGAAATAGTAAAGAAGAAGCAAATATTATTATCTTTTATGAATAACCTTCTTTGAATACTATTTTTTACAAAACACTGCCTTTTCATCTTTATTTTCCAATCTCATAATAGTCAGGCTTTGTCAAAATCCAGAGAGGTCAGTTTCAGGGAGGTCTTTTGGTGGCACTATCCAACTATCCAATTTCTCTGCAAGGTTCTATTGTAGGAACTTTGTAGGAAAAGGCCTTTGTAGGAACAGAAATGGAAACATAATACCAAGTCTGCCTGTCTGTATAGATATTGCATGTACAGACAGGAGAAGAAGTAAATGGCAATAGAAGAAAATACAAGAAGTTCCATTACTCAACATGAGGAAGAACTTCTTACACTGAGGGTGTCAGAGCTGCCCAGGGAGGCAGGTGTGCTGCCCAGGTGGAGTGTCCCTCTCTGGAGACATTCAAAACGTGCCTGGATGTGTTCCTGTGTCACCCATGCCAGGTGACCCTGTCTTGGCAGGAACTTGGACTGAATGATTTCCAAATATTCCTCCCAACCCTAATGTGAATTTGTGATTATGTGTGCCATTATTACAATTGTTGGAAACTTTACTCCCGTTTATAAAATCTATTCTTTCACAGCTTTCTTTACTTCTACAGGTACATCCTTCCCCTGGAAATTGTGTCTTTCTTGCCCATGAGTTCTTTCCATTCTTTATTATTTTGCATCTCTTCAAGGTGTTAAACTAATATTTCACGGAATCACAGAATATTCTAAGTTGGAATAGACCCACAATGATCATCAATTCCAGCTCTTAAATGAATGGCCCATACAGAGATTGAACCCCCGGCCTTGGTGTTTTTAGCACCAGGCTATAACCAACAGAGTTAATCTCAGGGCATTTGGCAGAAAAATTTGTAAACAGTTCTGAAGAATTAACTACACAAATACCTGACCATGTTTCCATCATAACTTGCAAGACTGATTGATTATGCAGAAAATTATAAAATTATAACATTTTATTCAAATTTTATTATATTTATTATATTAAAAATAGTCTCATAAATACATAGTTAACAGAAAAACAAAATAGATTACATTAATTGCCTTTGACAAAAGCACTCGTGTAAATCGAATGCATTGAAATTGTTGATACTAAAAAGAATTTTTAAAGTGATAATTTCTTTAATACTTCATATGAAGCCACTTGCAGAATATAGTGACTGCATATGTGCATTTATAGCTCATTTCATCCATGTCACTGTCATTCCTGAAGTGTTAGCTGTTTTCTAAATAAGGTCTATATTTTCTGTGGTCACAGTTTCTTCGAGGTTTGAAGCCAGAAGGAAACAATAAGATCTGCATTATACAAGTCTGTGGCTGTGTCCTTCCACGCCTGGCAGGCGCTGACCACTGGCTGGCTCAGATCTGCACAGCGGCCAAAGCGTTTCAGTCGGCGTTGCAAGCAGGCGAGCAACCTCTTCCTGTGGGTCTCGGCTCCCCACGGGCGGCTGGCCCTGATTGCGTCGTGACTGCGGCGGCGGACAAAAGGGCGACTCTCTACTAGGCAGGTGTAATGATGGTTTATCAAGGTCCAAGCAGCGGGAGCTCCGCCACTCTTCAAACTGCCTAGAGAGAGCCCTTTGAATTTCCCTCCCCAAACTTATAAACGGGGGAGGATTAAGGGGTGGCAACAACAGGTCAGCAAATCAGGGAATTTGGGGGGATAACAGGGGGTGTCCACTTTTAAACATGGGACCACTCACAAGAGGGGAAAAGGGGATTTCCCAGGCACCAGCCTATCACTCGACGCCTCTCCTGGGACTTTCCTGATTCCAGGGAGGGGGCCCGAAGTGACAGACAGGATGCCCCAGAGCAGGGGGGAGAGGGGATTGACAAGGACAGGTGGGGGGGTGGGATGATTGACATGAAACAACTTGCTATATAGCAAACTCATAGGGGAGGAACCGTTACAGAAAATGGGGGCACAGTGGAATGAACCATAACATAAAACTTCTTATAAAACTTACAAAATTACTTAAGAACTTGATGAAACAATTCTTGCACTGCCACACAAGTCCTACAAAGTCACAGATGAACTTTTGCATCTGTGTGACGCACCAGTACTGCTTATCCACTGTTCCAAGCTGCTCCATTACTGCATTTCACTAAAGGGACTTCAAGTGAAAACTGGGTATGAGGCCAGGATACACTGCTAATTTTGTAGGCTTGTTTCCAAACAGTCTTCTCCCAGGAGCACATTGCCTGTTTTCCCGTGCCACAGGGGGAAGCGTGGCAGCTGGTGGGTGCAGGCTGGCACGTGACTGGTGTGTGCCAGGGCACTGGGGCACAAGGCTGGGCTGGCATCGAGCCCACTTCTCTTCAGCAGGGCTGACTTGAGAACCAGGTCATCCCTCCATTGGTAAATCACCCAAATTTGGCCATCCATCTTTTAACAAATACGTGTTTTATTGTTCTGTAGGAAAACTCCATCAGGCAACTGAAAAATTTTCCCCAGTAAAATGCAGCCTGCAGTATGTTTTCTTTTCTTTTCTCCTTGGAATTCAGGTGGCATTAAATAACAGCATGTTTATATTTCTCTGCTTTTATTTCTTTGTTTCTAGATCTAGAAAGTCCCCTTACCTAGCAAATTATTTGAGAAAAGGCCTCTTGTAAGGAAAACACTGCTAGTATACCTGTACAACTGCAATAAGATTTGGATGCATGTGTACATGTAATTTGTACAATTAGCAAAGCCACACCCTATAAAAGAAATTAGTTATATAAGTGGAAAGGATGTATGTCAATACTGGGAGTAGTGCCAGCATAGCTGCTTCAGTCAAATACCTCAGCTCTGCCGATACACTTTTGTTACTGCAGCAGACTCTTCTCACTGACCGCCGTCAATCACGGAAGGCATGTGATGAAAAGCCTTCCCTCTTCTCCAGTAAAAAGGTACTTAAGAATATGCGTGATGTTTTTCTGAATTATAGTCTCTGCTTTTAAATATATATAAATGAGCAGTTTAGCAAGTGAATTTACATTCTGCAGCCCTCAGCTGCAGCCCTGTCTTTAAATTCAAAGAGCTGTCCCTAAAACAGCAACATTTTTCTTCCCTGATTGCACCTACCTGATGTTCCTGCAGGCACATTTAGGAATACTATCATTGCAATTTGCATATCTATTTTAACTCTTCTAAACTGTGTGTTTACAACCATACGATGACAAAATTTGTTATCCCACATGACGTTCTGTTTCTGGAGGGTCAGTGGTTTGCATTTTTTGTTTGAAATAATATAAGACGTACAGCCAAGGGCATGGGATGAAAAATTACTAGACTCTACAATCAGCATGAGGAGCATCCACAAAGGAACAATAGCAATAATAGCAAACGTTCATCTGTGAACTCCATACGATATCATTAAAAGCTGCTTTCCTTTCTCTTTAAATAAATACTTAATATTCTGTTTTCAGTTTAGCAAAAGCAACATTTAGGAATCACCACATTACTCTGGATCGGTATCAATTTGCCTAATAGATTATTCAATCCCTGACAGCAGCCAATACTGGCTATTCAGAAGAAGGTACAACACATTAATGATCAATCATGGAAGAATCTGCCTTTTGGGCAGCAATTCACAATTTTTATATGCTAGTCACCTTTCGTAAAAAGGATACTGGATGTACCAAACCACTACATGTAGATATGAATAATGGGCTTTCTGCCTTCTCTTATAAATATTCTTTGAGCAGTCTAATAGTTTAAAAGTCCATGTTGTCCACTATTAAACAAATTATGATCCATTGTGTTTTTGTTGAACTTTACAGGAAGTGGTAAGGTGAAGGGGGCCTCATGGCTATTGCATAAATGATACATTGGGGTTCCCTTCCTCTAGCAAAAGAGAACCTGGAGCAGTCATTCTGGCATTACACTGTTTAGGACCCTGAAGAATGACTCAGAGATGGGTGGCTTGTTCCCATCTTTCCAGCCTCAGTTAATTTCTATGACCTTTGCAGAAGGCTGCATTCCTCACTTTTAGAAATCATGTGGAATGTGGTAATGCTCCCAGACACTGAATTCTGTGTTTTGTGGGTCTACCTCCATGCATTGTACATGATTAAACAGAAAACTTATAACTGAAGAAGTGTGAGTTAATATTCCTTGATAATTTCTATTTGAAACAATGGCCATGTGTCTGAACCTAATGAAAGCTTTTATCCTCTTGACTTTTGATCATGCTAAGATCTGGACATTTTTTAACCTACTGAATAAAGTCTATCTCTAATTTTGTTTTGTAGGGGCTTTTTAAATTCTATTTTTCAGATTTTTGAGCTGACTCAGATTGATGCTTTTGGGCATTGGTAGAGAGACCATATAGAAATTTTTTCAGATTTAAACAGATTTTAAGACAGAAAGAACGTAGACAAAATAATATTTTTCCATGGTTTTCATGTGTCCCTTGTTGGAGTATCTTGCTGAGAAATAACTAAGAACTCAGTTGCTCTGAGGGGTTTTACACATCTGAAAAATCTTGAACTCTGAAAGGGAAGGAAGAGAGAAAAGAGGAATAGAGTAAGAATTTCCATCCTCTTGAGATGGTGTCTGACATGAGTTAGACCTACTTAAGTTTTAGATCACGTAACCTTTACTCATTTGCTTCTAGTTTCAGGACATTTTTGATTGTCATATGGTCTTAGTGCTTCACTTTTGTGTCAAAAAAAAAGCTGTTCTGAGTCATTGCATCTACTAATGAACATAAAACCAAAAAAGAGTCCCATTCAAGCACTAAATTCAGCACAGTTTGCTGTGGAGGCACAGCTGGATGGGTAGTCCTCTGCAGCTGGGGATAAGGCTGTGAGTCAAAGATCTGCGGGATTTAACCTCAGGGGCAGTGGAGCAGCTCATCTGCTATTCAGGAAGGCCCACTTGACACAAGGAGAGACCAAGGCGAGATCTGCTGTGCAGCCAGCCCAGTAACGGTGACAGCACTGAAAAAGCAAATCTGATTATTATAATCTTTGTCTCTCTTCTGAATACTACCCAAGTTGCTAGTCTACAAATGCCATGCAAGTCCCCTGTGTATTGCTCTTTTCCCTATAATGCTTAATGACTGATCAGTTATATAAAATAGGTACAACTCTCTGATAATGCTTATGTAAGTACCTGTTTAGTAATCCTTCTCTGAACATCAGGTTTTAACTGATGGAATTTATTAACATTTATATTGCTGTAGAACTGAGAGACATCATCGAGGTTACAGATACGTTGTGCTAGGTATTGTAAAAAGAGACATTATCAGCATGCCACATGAATCCTTGTTCCATATATTTATTTTATGAAATATATCTTCTATATTTGCATTAATGTGAGGTGACAGAACATTGTAAAATTGACCAGCAATTTATAGCATCTTTATTTTTTAATTAAAAACATAAATATGCTTCCATGTAGCAAAAAAGAAGTTTTCTAAAATGAATTCAAAATGACTTAACCAGCTTCATTGCTTCCACCCACAGCTATAGAGGAAATTTCCATAAAGATATGGAAATAATTTGACTTCTAAAAAATATGAAGGAATAAATGAAGAAACAATCACAAGTTTTTATCAATTTTGGCTAATATAGCAGTAGGTGAAAAATTAACTCAGTAATGCACAACGATTCAAAACTCACAAACAATGTCTTTATCAGTTATTGAGGACTAAAACATCATTTTAACAACCAAATGTAGACAGAAACCTTGAAACTATCATTTACTCGGGTGCATAGGAGGTTGGGAGGACACAGCCAGGACAGGAGATCCAGACTCACCAGAGGGATACCCCAGATGATACAACATCATGCTCAGTATATAAAGAGGATGAGAAGAAGGACAAAGTGAGGCTGTTTGCAGTAATGGCATTTCTTTTCCCAAGTCACCATTGCATGTGATGGGGCCCTGATCTCCTGGAGGTGGTTGAACATCTGCCTGTCCTTGGGAAGCACTGATTAATTCCTTGTTTTGTTTTGGTTGTGTGTGTGGCTTTTGCAATAGGAGACCAGGATTCAGTAGTTCTGCTGCTAGAACTAGTTATCAATAAGGATGCAATTGAACTTACTATATATGTAGTGGGAAGAAGATACAAAGAGCTGAATTCTCTCAGTGTCCTGAAAGAGCCAATGCACAGTCAGAAGTAGGATTGTTCATGATTCAGCTGTAAGAGATTTTTAAGCAGAGTATGATTCTATAAGGGGTTTGAAGAATAGCACTTACATTTAACCAAACAGAAAAAGTGAGGTAACAGACCCATGTCTTTTTGTCTGAGTTCGAGGAAGGAAAAATTGAAGACACGGAGGTAAGTGGAAGGTTAAAGGCAAAAAGGTTTTCTGAAGAGAAATTTGGCTAGACCAGTCTGCAATCTATCCCTGGCCAAGGCACTTTTTAGACACAGAAAACACAATTGATCTAATCTACCACATATCACCTGAAGGATTCCTTGATACAGGACACTGATGCTTGAAGTTTACATAAATTTGTTCAGCAAGCAGAAAAATTCATTGAAAAAAAGTCCCTCAAGGCTATTAAATATATATACCAAAATATACCAATTAGGAAGTCTGTGAGCCATGGAGTAAGGAGACATTTTGAGGGAAGTAAAGCTGCATATTCAGCCCATTTTTATTCTCTTCTATACGTGTGGGCTAGTCTGATCAGTATCCTCATCCTCCTGTGTTTTTATCTGAACTGCACTGCCTTATGTGACAGGAAGTTATTAATTAAGCTGGAGAAGATGTAGGAATAATTCCAGAATTTTAAAATTGATAAAGCCAGGGCTGTATTAGCTAGCACAACAGTGATTCTTCCCATCAGCACTGATGAGGCCATTCTGGGCACCATTCTAGACTTCTGAGAACAAAAGAGATATGGAGTTGTTCAAGAGAGTCCAGTGAAGGACAACAAAGATGATTAAGGGACTGGAGCACTTCACATATGAAGAGAGGCTAGGAGAGATAGAACTGTTTAGTCCAGACAAGAGAAGACCCAGGAACATCTTTTTAGTGTATATAGCACCCTCCACCTAGAGAGAGGGTGTCAAGAGGGCACAGACAGGCTCCTATCAATGGTACCCAGTGACAGAACCATAGGGATAAAAACCAACAGGCACAAACTGAAACAGAGGAGGTGCTGTCTCCATTGGGAAACATTTTGTTACTGTCAGGGTGACCCAGCACTGGCACAGGTTGCCAAAATAGTCTTGACATGGTCCCAGGCAATGTGTTCTGAAATTGATCGTCCAACCAAATAATTCCTGTGGGAGGTCTGTTACCCTTCCCCAACTTGAAAATAATTAAACATGAATTGCATTTAAAGTGCAAAGGTCAGAAATAATTCAGCTATTTACAGTCATAAACTTGTCAAGAATGTTATTCTCAAATCTAACAGAAGCACTGAATATGTTGTGGCTTAATCTAGTTCTTCTCAACTAAAGTTAAACATATTTTTCCATAAGTGAATTATGTGGTTGAGTCTTTCTGGGGAAAATATTTAGTGCAAACATTTATCTCAAGCGCATTTCTGAGCTGATTCACACAAGCATACACCAACATTTTCATAGGAATTAGGATCTTTTTAGCTGCCTTCCATGGGGGGAAAATATTTGACATGAAATACATTTTTTAGCATGTTCAGAAAAGCTGTCCTTTGGTTGTTTCAGCTTTAAGTTCTTATCAACTTAATAGTCATTCTTGTCAAAGCAGATACATGAGCAGCTGAGGTCTATATTTATAGAGACTTATGTTGAATCCTAGTATTTTATTTAGGGAAAGGTGATATTGGTAAGTTGTCTCAAGGGTCAAAATTTACCACTGGAGCAAGTCCAAATGGATTTTAAAAGACTGTCAACACAGAGGCTGGTCATGATGACTAGTGGTATCAGTATTGTTTCTTTATGGGGCTCTGCTCAACATAAGGCTCATAGATGTCTCCAGGAGAAGAGGGAAGATGTGGGAAGAAGCAAGTTAGGCTCAGCTTGGCAGGCTGTAAGGACCAATGTGGAGCAGTAAATGGTTTTAGGAGGAGAAAAAAGAAGGAAGCTGAAGGAAAGGACATTGTAGGTCCTGAAGGTGGCCATAGGAGCAAGGAAGAAGCTGCCTGATGCAGATGGAACAGGGGCACTGGTGCCCTAGCTCCAGACTGCAGATGGGTGTTGAGACACTGTACTCTGTTTCTGAAGAAAGGTGATGAATTTAAAACTTGTACTGGTGGTGCAAGTGGGACCTGCAAAGTCTATGGACTACTGTCTGGTGGGTTGAGGTGGGAGTTGGTGGTACCTCCTTGTCCGAGGGTGACTGTGTATCCCTCAATCATCTATTGGGTGCAAAGGGGAGGGGAAGCACAGTTTGTTTTTCCCCAGGAAAACTCTGCTCCTTGGAGTGACCTTGAAGGGGGGGAGTTGGAACACTGCAAGATGAAAGAAGCTCTGTTGTTTTTTTTCCCCTGGCAGTTAGTTAGTTTAGTGCTAACGTAGTTAGACGCTGTAGAATAGCTTTTTGCTTTTTGCTTTTTTTTTTTCCCCTCTTTTTTTTCCTTCCTTTTTTCTTTTTTTGCTCTCTCCTCGGAACTGTTCCAACCTCTCTGGACTAAGGACCTGGGGAAGCACCGGGGGCCTCCACAGGGGACCCACCCCACCAAGACCAGCCCTGCACATCTCCTTTTCTCCCAGCGTCAGCAGAGACGGAGCGGTGGAGCACAGTGACGACCCTCAAGGAGACTTTCTTTAAGTTTGTTATCCCTCCGTAAGCGGCACAAAGCTCTTGTCATCAGGTATTGCGCTGAGAGTGCTTTGCCTGTTTAATAAACAGGTTTTTTCCCCTTCTCTCTGAGGAAGTCTTTTCCCGAACCAGTTGGGGGAGGGGAGGGGGGCCCTGTGGGAGAGTTTCTCCCAAAATCTGCCTGAAACCACCACACTCCTTCACACACTATTTAAAGCATTTATGCCCACAGCAGTTCCACTGTCTGTGTGGAAAGCTCCATGTGTTATTTGCCAGGATACGGCTTTTTATATGAGCCCATGGAAGGCTCAGGTTGAGGAAGGCTGGTGTTCAGGCACACATTTTGGCCCTGCTCTGACATTGTGTTTTCTCTGCACATGTCTGCACATCTGTGGGCCTCATGTTCACACTGACACAGCCTGAAGAGGAGTCAGTTGCATTATTATCTAAATCCCAACAGTGTGTTTAGATCCAATGATGGCACGAATATACACTATTTCTGTACAAAGAGAACTGTGACGAGAAAAGCAAGGAGGATGGCAGATGGGAGCTGCAGCATACCAGGTGTGGAGGTTTACAGGGACTCCTTGTCTGGAGCTTTTACTCATTATCTTTTCATATGATACTTTCTCAAAAAAAGCTAATGAAGTTCTGCTCCCTCAATTATGTATTTGTGTGACTGTACACATGTACATAACTATCTGTAATCTTTCTTTGCAATATTGTCAGAATGATTTTTTTAAAATCAGAACAGTTCCAGTAGCTCTATCTCTGCCCATTTTTTTGTGTTCTTTTTTTTTTTCTTTTTTTTTTTTCAGTGAAGGTGCAATTTCACAGAGCAGATCTAACCATTCTTATTTCCCAGAATGTACAAAAGTTTGATCTTTTTAAAAGGAAAGATAGGAAAGGCACCTTGAGTATTATTGCTACTGCCGCTTCTTTTTAATGGTTATATGGTGACACTGCTTCGCATAGGATTACTGTCACTGGCACGGAGAGGATGGGAGATTGGCTGCCTTGAGGAATGAGATGATACGATAAAGGAAAGAGGATGTTACCTCTGCGGCATCTGGCTCCATCTCTCAATTTTCATTCCGTGTGTTCTGTGTGGAACCAAAGTAGGGTTTGTAGCAGTTTCTTGCCTTTGCACCACTGCCATTGTTAGGCAACAGAAAAGAGAAAGAGAGAATTGTGAAAAATCTATTTTATTTAAAATAGCTGTACTGTGTAATTATCCAAGAGGGCTTAGTAGGCAAATGAGATAAATCCAAAAGTTAGGCAGATCACCAAAGGTACAGAATGCAGTGACAGAGTGAGGCATAAAATTCTTTGGAAAACATTGATGTAATTATACTACGTATGTGCTCATATTGCAATGAACATGATTTTCAGAGTGCCGCCTTTCTGCTTAACTGAAATGAAAGCCCAAAATTTATAAACTAAATTTTGTTTTGTGCAGAAATGGCTGATTTTTTCTGCAAAAATCAGATTCCAGTACACTGACCCCTTTGGAGTACAGCAGTTAGAGCCAGTCTGAGACACTTTTTCTTCATGTGTATCAAAAGTGTTACAATTAAGACTGTCATGGTAGGAGACAAAATTGTAAAAGAAGTGAGAGGCCCGGCAGTGCATTGAAAAGAGGAAATGTTTTAGCTGACCTCCACTTGTCAGAGCACATTTCCCTCTGCAGGCAGGGCCATGTATGTGTCTTGAGTTTGCACCTAATGTCAAACAAGCAGCTGCTCTGCCAGCGGTTTACCTTTTCACTCTCCAAAGTTGTGTCTATCCCATATATTTTAAGTAAAAATGTTGTCCCATAAAAATCTCAGGAATGAGAGATTTTACTATTGAAACTTTCTTGTAACAGTCTAGTAATAGATGCTTCTTCATTTCAGGGAAGAGTAAGTAAAGAGCCAGAAGAGAAAAGAAGGAAAAGAAGTATATCTCACCTTTCCGGCATATTTTCAAAGGATTCAATTAGAGGGACACACACACAAAAAAAAAAAAGTTTAAAAACATGATTGATGTTGGAGTTTTAACAAGGCGCTGTCATTGGATAGAAGGGCTTTTTATTAATGCATGCGGTGTGGTAGAAATGTGTGGGACAGGATGCCAGGCTGTTGACAGTGTGTGTTGTATGTATTTTACATGAAGAGATGGGCTGTGTAAAGATGCATTTTGTTTCTTTTTCCACTGGTTCATTTTTTTTAATCTGAACTGAAACAGAAAAGTCTTACTGTAAGGCAAGCAGTTTTGAGTGAAAAGGGTTGTTAAGAAAATCAAGCTTGAAGGAGAATATTTTATATACAGATTGTTATTTTCTCTAGAATTGAAATACTTAAAAGCTTAGTGATTGCACTCTATAGCAAGCATACTGCAGAGGGCTGAAAAAGCACTCACGATCATTTGACGTTCCTGAATTTTTTTATATATATATATATATACACACACACACACACACACACATATACACACGTATGCACATATATGAAGATAATATTTCATCTTTCATATACATATATTAATCTATACGCATCTACATCTCAATGATAAGTATGTACATAAAATATATACATATATGTGTATATATATGTCAGCACCATCAATAAGACAAGTAAAATGCTATTAGCACTATCACAGATTTTAGAGGTAGAAGCTGTTTCTGATGGAGAGAAGGCACTTCATCACACATAAAGAAGAAAAACAAACTGTGAAATACTTATTATCTTTGAAAATGCACTTCAAAACTGAGTAGTCTTTTTTTTTTCTTACAGTCATTTAATGTTTGTAAATAGACATATTCTCTTTTTATTTATCTATTAATTCAGCAATGATTAGTTGCTTTGTGCACAAAGTAACCCTGATGAAATTTAAAAATTGGTTCCTTCTATTAAGAGACTACATACAGATACCAGTAGCTCTGGGGAAACCTTAGGTGGCCTTGCACAGTGTTGGAAGTTAAAATGTAGATAGTAGTCAACAGATTAAAACTCATTCTGGAAACACATACAATGAAATTTTTCACTAGGTTTCGAAGGAATATTCAGGCAGTAGTTAAAGGTCACAGAAAACCAGGATTTTTGTTCTGAAAACACTAAAGAAAATAGTTTCATAAATTAGTTAATGGCAATTTTTTTTTAACCCAAAGAGAAGTTGGGATATTTTTGCTTTTCTTCCTAAAGATCTCTGAATTTTTTTACTTAGAAATGTGGATGAGCATAGTAAATACTTTCACTGAGAATGAGATTTGAAACTGCAAACACTTATATACCTGAATGACATTACTGAGATTTGTGCTTGACCAAGTAGGTATACATGATTTGCCTTTCACCATGACTTGATCTTTTGCTTGTAACTAAGTGCTAAGAGCTGGCCCTGGAAGGAACCCATCATTACTCAAAGTGGTTTCATGCAAGTCTAAATTCAGAGGCCCTTTTTTTTTTTTTTTTTTTTTTTTTTTTTTTTTTTTTTTTTTTTTTGTGATGCTTTTATAAACATCATTGAACACAGCCTGAGCAGTAAGTCCATTCACAAAAAATTGCAGCCAGACAATAAATCTTTCGAAACTGCTTGTGTGGTTGCTTTTGCCGCAGCACCAGCTACTTAAAGCACTGAAGACCTGTTCAGTAAATAAAAGGTACTGCTAGAAACTGTTAATAAAGTTTAGAGAACCATGCAGTGACAAATTCCAGAAGAGCAGTCTTTCAATAGAAATGACGTGACTTTAACACAAGTAGGAAAATTATCCAAGGGGTAGAAGATGAGACGTTCAGAAAATCTAACTTTTCAAACTGACACACTCAGATATATTTCCTATAGGTGTAAAATGAAAATTGCCATTTATGAATAAAAAATTTGAAAAAATGGTAGAAAGAACCACAGGACCTTGGAATTTGGAGAAAATATTTGTACACACAAACATGCTGCGTACATATTAGCAGGAATAAGGATAGAAAGGCAATAAAATAAAACATTTGTCTGAATATATGTCTCAAGACCTAAACTCAGACAATGGAATTTTTTCATCTATTGCATCAGAGCCATTAGATGAGCTCAGTAAATTTACCATTTGAAAACAACAGGGTAAAATGTAGCCCTTTTTTCAATGAAAGAGATGTTCATATTATAGCCATTTTAGATATGGAAAAAAAAAAAAAAAAGTGTTTTGGACAAAATATCTGAAAAGGAAGAGATTAGGCAACACTGTTAGGAAACAATTTTTCTATTGAAGAATCTCCCAAAATTGGCCAAATGCCTTTGCAACAAATAATGAGCTATATTTCCTGAATACTGAGTCTGAGAAATTCTTAATTGCCTGTAAATCCATGTACTAGAAAGTTTGGAAAATTTAATGAGTTGGCAACAGACTACAAAGAAAAGGATATTGTACAGACTGAATTACTAGAAACTAAAGGACTACTGATAAATAAGAAGGACTGCAGCTGAAGTCTTGGGGATTCAGGACAAACTAACCCATATACTTTGTAGATTAAATCTTTTCTTCATGGCCAAGGATATCTGACTTCTACAATGATGATGACTTCTACATATAGTTTGAGGCATGAATTTAAACAATAATACATATCTTGCTTTATTGAAAATTATCTTGAACTGTTCATTTTCCTCACTTCTGTCTTCAGTTGCTTAAAACAGAAGAATCACATAAAGGACAACACTATAAACTGGTAAGAGTGATGAAAGGTAGTTAGGTCTTTGTGTGGTCTCATCCTCCCATGCACTCTCGTATCCCCACATAATCAGTGTCATGTTTCTTGCACCCAACCCAGAAACTTCTACTCTCACTGCTGTAATATGATACCTCATTGCTGTAAGCTGTTTTTATTTCTCTGTTCTTTGAGAGAGAGTTTGATGTGGCCCGACTTGTCATGATACTCATACATAGAAAAATCTGGGTTTTGGAAGCCTGGGCCTTGCATCTTTGAACTTGAAATTAACACCTTGATTGGGATTCTGATCACGTGTCAGAACCCTTCTTTTTTAAATCTATGTATGGTTCATTAGAACGCTTCAAAAGCTCCTCCTTTTTCACATCTCATTTAGTATATGTGAAGGTTCTGTCTCCAACCTACCACAGAAGTGAAGACATGGTCAATAAAAAGCTCACAAACATCAGTTAGTGAGAGCAGCACTACCAGATCATAGAATCATAAAATTTAACCTAAAGGTTGGAAAAGATCTTTAAAATCATTGTACCCAGTCATCAACCCAGCATCCCCACCATGTGGGTGTTTAAACATGTGGGGGTTGAGAACATTAAAACATTTTCTCAACCATGAGCCACATCCATACAGGTCTTGAACACTTCCAGGAATGGTGACTACACCACTACACTGGATAGCACATTCCAAAGCTTTACAACACTTTCAATGAAAAAATTTCCTAACATCTAATCTAAATCTCCATTTCCTCTTGTCCAGTCTATTGTTACCCAGAAGAGATTGACACCCATCTCCCTGCAGCTTCCTTTCAGGTAACTGTAGACAATAATAAGACCATCCCCATCCCAAGCCTCCTTTTCTCCAGATTAAACAAACTCAGCTCCCTCAGCTGTTCTTTGTAGAAGTTGTGCAACAGCCCTTTCACCAGCTGCATGGCCCTTCTCTGGGCTCACCCAAGGACCTCAATGTCTTTATTGTTGTAGGGGGCCCAAAACTGAACAGAGCACTCAAGGTGTGGCCTCACCAGTGCCGAGTACAAGGGGACAACCACTACCTTAGTCCTCCCAACCACTTTATTTGTAATACAGGCCAGGATATCATTGGCCTTCTTGGCCACCTGGGCACATTCTGGCTCATGATCAGCCAGCTGTTCATGTTCATGTTTGGCACCCCCAGGTCCTTTTCCTCTGACCCCAGCCTGTAACACTGCAGGGTGTTGTTGTGATCCAAGTGCAGGACCCAGCACTTGGCCTTGTTGAATCTCATACAAATGGTCTCAGCCCATCAATCCAGCCAGTCCAGATCCCCATGAAGGGCCTTCCTGCCCTCCAGCAGATCAACACTCTCACCCAACTTGGTGTGGTCAGCAAACTGTCTGAAGATGCACTTGATCCTCTCATCTAGATCATGGATAAATATTAAACAGAACTGGCCCCAGTATTGAGCCCTGGGGATCCTCACTAGTGACCAGCCACCTGCTGGGTGTGGCACCATTCACCAGCACTCTCTGGGCCTGGCCATCCAGCCAGTTTTAATCCAGCAAAGGGTGCACCTGTGCAAGCCATGGGCTGCCAGCTTCTCCAGGAGTGCTGTGGGAGACAGTAACAAAGACTTTACTGAAGTCCAGATAGAAAACATCCACAGCCTTTTCTTAATCCACTGGGCGAGTCACTTGGTACTGAATGGAGATCACGCTGGTCAAGCAGGACTTGCCTTTCACAAGCCCGTGCTGATTGAGCCTGATACCCTGGTTGTTCTGTACATGTCGCTTGATGGTGCTCAAGATGATCTGCTCCATAACCTTCCCTGGAAATAATATGGGATCACGTTTGCCATCTTCTGATCACTTAGGACCTGCCTGGTGGACCAGGACTGCTGGAAAACTATTGAAAGCAATTTGGTGCATGATACATTAATAAAACTACAGAATGTGGCATCCTACATTCACTTTGATAAAAATCTTGCAAAAATGTTTCTATGAACATGTTACAGTATATGAAATAATTCTACTTAGCCATGCAAATAAAATTGTCCAATTCAAGTTTTGCCATCCCAGAAGCTATTGGATAAAATTCCCACTAATGGGCTGTGAGAAATCCTGAATAGAGTCCAGTCATTTCTAAACTTGAATAAAACCTGTTGCTTATGAATGACTACATAAACACAGTGAGATGAAGTATATCTTGTGTAATTTTCATTTTCTGTAGACATTTAGAAAACAGGAATTCTGGAAAACTCAAAACTATTGTAATGACTACCTTAGAATAACTATGTGTTGTACTACTAAAAATGAAATTACCTGAAAACCCATTTTTCTGAGGCTTTGAAAATAAATATTAATAAAGCAGTACTATTTTGTCTTTGCTAAAATGTAACAATTCCGTCTCAAGGACTGGAAAGTATTTTTGAGACTGTAACAGCAGAGTAGGTATCTGATTTTGGTTTATAATGTTTCTGATTTCTCGTTTCCTTTTGACTACCCTACACCAGACCAGCTTTTAGTTGAGAGTATTCCCCTTTTGTGTATGAACAGGTCTGCCTAAAGAGAGAAAAAACTAGAACCAAAGCTTAGCCATCTCTTCATGTTTATTCTCTGCCTCTCTTCATGTTTATTCTCTCCCCTCCTTCACGGAGTAACATGTGATGTTCAGCCAGGTTTCTACTTGACTCATGGTGCCATGGAGAAAGAGTACAGAGTGTTTAAGGCTTTCCTCCCTGGCATAAAATTCTGGCTAGTTAGACAGAATCTCAGCTTAAACTTTATTATTTTCTATGTGAGGAACCACAATTGAAAAAGTAACATAAAAATAAAGCCTTTTCCAAACCATCTGCCCATAACTATTCAATACTCTTCATCAGTCTAGAATTTTTCCTTCCTTCTTGGGGGGCACTGACATGGTGTATTTCCAAAGTAAAAGGTGACACCTGCTGCAAAAGCAATGAAGATTATTAGTGTGTGTAACTTCAAACAGTTTTCAATCTTTCAGTGATTATGGATGCTTCTTATCAAAACTGTCCAAGATGCTGTAACTTTTATATGGGTTTGAGCAAAAAGATAAACCTTGGAAGTTGCTGGACTGTAAAATAGCAGTACACTATAACCCTGGAAAATCTTTAAAAGATAAATCTTGGCAGCCATTGGACTGTATGATATTAACACACTCTGACACCTTTGCATGTCTGAAACTCCAGAGAAGGATTCTAGAGGTTGCTTTTCTCATGTAAGAGAATGAAGAAGACTGTGTTACCTCAAAAATCCACCTGGCTTGAGTTGATTCACAACTGTCCTGTGTAAGTGCATTTATCTTTAGTGAGCTCTTTCTAGAAAGGCAACAGTGGCAATTACTTAGCTGGTTTATGGTGGCTTATACATCGTAATGATAGCTGTGAAACAAAGTCTGGCAATTCCAGCTCTCAGAAAAAAGGCTTACCTCTAAAACATAAGCTACCAAAATAGTCATTAATTTTAATGACAATGTAAAATTGTTAGTAATTTTGCAGGTTTTAATAGTTTATTCTTTAAAACCTTTCTAGAAATGCAATCTCTAACTCATTTATCTGAGAGACTCTTATCTACTAGGACCCTCTAGGAGCCTCTACTAGACTCAGAGCTCTCTGTCCGTGCTGCAGGAGCAGCTACCTGAATTTTCTTTGTATGTTTTCATGTAGGTCTGATGCAGGAGAATTTGCTTGATCTCCATACTTCCTTCTCACAAATTCCTACTTGGTATTTTCCTCTGTTCTGTTGCAGTACACTTGCCTGCACGCTGTGTCCTCATCTTCACACTTGTCTGCTACTCCTCTGCATCCCTCCTGGTCCCTACATTAGTCTCACTCAATTTGCTGTCCTGTTTCCAATGCATTTTCCCTCCCCACTGCTCCCACTGTATCTGGCATGCCCATGTTCCTCTGTCCCCTGCTTGGTCCTCACAGAGTAGCTAACAGACCATTAGCTTCCCTGATGCCATTGTGTCTTCTGCTGGATCGCAAATAACAAGGAGCGTGTCCTGATTTAAGGAAAATCTGGGAGAAAACCTCTGAATGGAGTAGCTCTGGAAAGCAAACCCAAATGGCCCCTCCCCCAACCAGTCTGGGAAAAAATTTCTTTGGAGAAAAGTGGAAAAAACTGTTTATTTAACAAACAAAGTGCCCACAAGCATAAAGAATGAATAGTATGAAACAATAAAACCTCTCGCTGCCCTGAAGAGATATGGCAAAATTGAGAAAGTCCTTGCAGTGGGTGTAGCTCGGCCCGCTCTATCTCTAATCAGTTCCTCTGGCGCTGGAAAATGCCGAGTCCCAGGCCCTGGTGGGCCACAGGTGTGAACTCCTGGTGTTGTTCTGGGTTTTCAGTCCAAAGCTGGTTTAAACAGTCCCAAGAAAAAGAAAAAAAAGTCCAGGGAACTTGTTATAAATAAAATCGACCAGATTCGATTTATCAGAAATTTAGAATTTTATTGTGAGACAAAATATCAGTCTCAGAAAGCCACAATTAAGAGGACAGCGTCGAGCCCGGGATCGCCGCTGGGTGAACACGGATATCAGACTCTGCCAGTCTGTTATCCCCCCAAGTTCACAATTTCGGTCTCCAGCCGCCCCTTTTTATACACTAGATCGTGGAGTGAAGTCCGGGATTCTGACGGTCTTCCCTCCAAGGCGTCTTCATTAATCATGCAAGTCCCGGTATCGGGAGTTTGAATGGACCGGTAGGGTGGAACAATGCAGCTGATGGCCGAGCCCGGGTGTGTCGTGGATATGTTAATTTCGGCTGAGACAAGTAGAGATATCCATCTGAAGTGATTATCTTGGTCTCCGGACTTGTATCTCCGTTTTCCGTTGTCCTTTGTATCCTTTCAGGGATTCCCGGCAGCGATAGTTTCTAGGCCCCCTTTCTGGTAATTCCAATCATACTTTCCTCGTGTCCCTCCCGTGCTTCCCGAGTTGAGGAAATTCTTTTATTTTGGTTTCTCCATTTTACCTTTACCCATATTAGTTTGAACAAATCTTTAACACTCATATTTATACAGTGAACATTTACCCTTTATAATTTGATAACACGAATTAACTTTAGCACATATATCACAGAACTTCTCTGCCTCAGATAGTTAAAAACTAACAAAAAACACAGCAGATCTCTGTCCCGCTGTCTTGTCTGTGCCTCAGATGAACACAGTCCAGGAGCTGAATGAGTAGGAGTGAGTGCAGTTTCTGCAAACAAATTCTGAGCTTCTTCTTTCTCCCCCTTCTCTCACAGAACTAATCTTAAAGGTACAGAACACAATATCCAACATAAACAGAACAGACAATTGGGGATACGAGTATCATAAAGTCACCCTAGGACAGAGTGGCATCCATCTTCATTGGTTTACCCTCACTTACATCCAGAAACCTTAAATGGATCTAAGATCAGGTTTGGCCTGGTCACAGTCTCAACGACGGGAGATGGAAAGCATTTTTTTACTTACAGATCAAATTTCACAGGTTTTTAAATTAAAAATTATTAATAATTGTAATATGCTAAAATTTACGAATAATATATTGATAAAACCCCTCTAACTAGTCTTTCTTGTGATTTGAACAACAGCAAGGCTTTTGGTGCCACTCACAGACATTCTGCATAGCAACTGCAGAGGTGTGAGATCAGGGCAGACTAGAGAATAGGTCTTTTCTTCTGGTATTGCTCAGACTGTGCTCCAGTGAAAACCTTACAAAATGTTAGCATTATTTACTGAACCTTAGTCCTAAACAAGTGAACCTTGCTTGCTTCATTGGCTTTCATCTCTCCATGGAAAGTTTTTTCCGCACTTTGGAACTGTCTCGGTTTGAAGGACCTACTAGGGTAGGGGCAGGGCCTCTCCAGGAGTGGAGAATTCAAATCCCCACCTTCCAAATTATTATAATTTAGAAATTTAAAGGGGCTTTTTCAGGCAGAGGTATGGGGAAAGGAATAACAGTTCTTTACTACTATGTATAACAAGGCAAGCGAAGAACAACAACTACAGCATTAATAATAAACAGAACCAGGAACCAGGGCAGTCTGATCCCTTGGGACTTTTGAGAGCACCAAGCTGGAACGGCAGAAACTCCTGGGCTGGAATGGCAGGATGTCCCCAGCAGGCAGGGGTTGTCCCGGCAGGCAGGGGGTGCAGGGCTACAGCGTAGCAAAAAGAGAATGCTGCGACGGCCAGACAGGGCTGGCCCAGCTCCAGCAGGGCAGGCAGAGGAGCTCAGAATTCCTGGGCACACGAGCAGATGATGGTAGATTGCCCAGGACCGGAGGACCGGACTTTCTGTTGACAGTGGACTTCTCCCGCAGCAAGCAGCAGCTTGGTCGTTCTTTCTCCGATGCCGAGAGCAAGAAGAGCCAAGCTGCTGCCAGCTCTATCCTTTTCCTGCCCCAAAACTCATGTGATCTTTCCTCTCTCGACTTTAACCCACCTCCTTTGTGTTGGTCAAGCACCATCTAAGCACCAGTACTTAGTCTCCTAGCAACTTACGGGGAAAAATTCTATAAGGGGGAAAAAAGAAAAAAAAAAAAAAAAAAAAGAAAAAAAAAAAAAAAAAAAAAAGAGGAACAAGCCTAATCCCCAACAGGAACAATTCCACCATTTCTGTGACAGCTGTCTGTAAAACAAAATGGAAATGATGGCAACTTCATTATGGCATCTCTTGCTGCACACTGTAGAAAACTAATGATGATCTAAAACGAATCCCTGGACCTAATAAAATACCTTCCCTTCTATGCTTCAGAAGCTATATTTTATTTCCAAAACTAATCTACTCTTAATGTGTGGGGAGGGAGGACAATACACCCAGTCATCTCAGCGCAGGCTGGGAATCTCAGGTGCGGTGGGTTTTGATAGTTTTGAATAGCAATCCATCACTTAACAGACAAATAGAGGCTACAGTCTCTTTGCAGCGGCTCTTTTTCAATACCAAGATGACATCCGTGCCCTCTGCAAAGAATTGTACAATGTCATCCTCAGAGAGGAATAGGTTTCAGACATTACTGGGCTTGAGTGGGCTGTTTGCAAGGTGGTTTGAGTGTAATTTTCTTTTTCAAGATACTGGTTCTTCAATGATGAGGTGATATTTTTGTTACCCAAAGTTTTCAACATGTGCATACCAAAGTACTATAGCTAAATAGGGGATAACAGCAAATAGAGGATCACAGACATGTAGCTATTTGCCACAGGGAAAACTAGAAGTTATACAGGCATATGCAAAACTCCATCTGAAAGCAGAATTGATGCAATGTTTACATCAGAGCATTAGGTAATTATATTATCTATTATTGTTCTTTTTGATTAATATTTTGACACCAGAGGAAAATATTTGTAAAGATTTGTCTAAGGCAAACCACATTATATATTTTATATATATATAAAGTGAATTTACTGGTGAGTTCTTAAAAGGCTGGGATACAATACAGCAAGGATAATTTCAAGTTGATTGTACAGTTAAACACTTCGACTCATCAAAGTAGTTCATCAAAGGAGCTGAGTTGTGTTAGGACTTTACTGTAAAATATAACAATCAATGCTGTGTCCTCATAAAGAAAGAACTAAAGTGAAATGAAATTTAGATTTTCTCTAACTATTTCATTACTTTACTATACAGTACTTTTCTTCATCATGGTGACCTTGTTAGAAGTCTGACAGGTCATTAAGGACCGTGCTTTCCCATTGTATTGTGTAAGATATTTTACTCTCAGAGAGGTCTACAGAGTTTTCTTTTCACCTACATTTGCAAATAGAACTGTAGGATTACGCATCCAGGTATTTCCTTCATTATTTATTATCATGAGCATGTGTTCTTTGACTAAATTTGAGAAGTCATTTGGATTGATGGATTTGAAAATTTAATCCATCAGGGAATGGATTTAGCAAAATTTTAATATTAAAAGTTATCCCGTAGACTTGCTTGTTAAGAACAATTTCCCTGGAAACAGTATATCATAATCAAAAAGTAGTATAAGAAGCCAAGGACTCCTTCCTAGTAAACCATTTCCTGCTGTATTTTTGGGTATTTATTCTGATAAAGAGGAACATATTAATTGTTTAATTGTTTCCTATTGATATGTCCAATTCAGTAGCTCTCAGTCATCAGTCACCCTGTGGCCCTGCAGAAGTAATTTGACAGTTCCATAGATTTTTATTGCCATCAGGGACCATTTGACAGTTCCATAGATTTTTATTGCCATCAGGGACCATTAGATCATATTGTCTGATCTTTCTGCATAAAACAGGTCAGAGAATTTCATCTAGTTATCTCCTGCATTGAGTGGAGCACCAGGTACGTAACCAAAGCTCATACTTATGTCACAAAGTTTACCTTTTTCTTGTTTTTAAATGGGGAATATTACCTCTTATTTCATACCTAAGCTGTGAGGATCCATTAATGTTTCCGAAGACTCTGAAACAGGGGGATTTAATGTGCTATAAATGTGAACAGTAGAAATATTTCCAGTGATGACCTAAACAGGATTTTTTAATCAATATGATGAATTGGATAGTGGGACAAATTAATCAGTGGTGTTTCCAGCAGGAAGGAGCTTTGCCAATTAAATTCAAGATTTTTTTATTTTAATATTTGCCAATAATTTGGAGAAGATATACAGTACAAAAATAACATTTTTAAAAATGCTAAAAATAAAAATGTCAAACAGAAATTAACTTTAAATATTCAATGTAATTAAATTTAATTGATGAAATTTTCCTTAAATTTCAGATTAAAAATTCACAGTGATTCTCATTCCTTTTATCTTCATTGGCCCATATATATGTTATTAATTATTTGTTAGGTATTTCCATGAACATGTGATGGTATTAGTGGTGAGAATGTAAAACTAAAATTATTTTACTCTAAGATCACTGGGACAATATAGGGAAGCTTGTCTTGCTCAATGTGTGAGCCAATGAGTCTCCCTCTGTAATGCAAGAGGTATCACCCAACCTGTTTGAGATTGCAAAGTATCTCCCAGTTCCATGCCTGCTCCTCTGCCTTTTCATCAGGCAAAAGTAATTTATACACAAAGTGCTGGAACCCTCTCTGAACATCTTCAATGACAGAACAAGGGTAGGTGGTCCAAGACATGTTTTCTGACTTCAGTGAAGGTGATTTTAGTATGATTTAACCAGGATTTTATCAATTGCTTTTGGGAAATCTACCTGAAAAAAAAGCAGATCTTACGTTCACTGGTTTATATTTGCTTTTTTACCGTCATTGTCCTTCAATTTTCCACACTGAACAGTGTTGCTCTTGCTGCTGTGAGTCTTCTCTGTATCTTTCTTGAAGAAGTTCCTCTTCAAGAAGCTTTTGTAAACATTCTTGATGGTCAGAATTTCAATTAACAATAAATCTCCTTTGGAAGAGGATGTAGTCAAGGCCATATGGTTTATTATGTATACTGTCTATTTATATTTACCTACAGTCTATGCATATTTAGTCTACTTAAAACACACACACACACACACACACACACACACACACACACACACGGATGTATTTGCTGAACAAACAGCTTCTCTCCCAAAGTTACATTTACAGTGAGCAGAGTTAAACTTTTAAGGTTGGTAGTACCTACATGGAGTGAACTATTACATGAGACACTAAAACTGGTGAAAATGGTTTAAAACTCAGTCTCATCCAAAGTTTATTTTTAAAAAGAAAAATAAATCAATAAATTAAAGATACTAAGACTTCAGGCTTGTTGTTTTACCACTGAACAGCTAATAAGGCTATGTGTCATTGTTTAAGCCCAGCTGGCAACTAAGCACCTGCAGGCAGCAACTCACCCCAACCCCACACCCCCAGCACAGTGGAATGAGGGAGAGAATCAAAGGCAAAACTTCCAGGCTGAGATAAGAACAGTTTAATAACTTAAACAAAGTAAAATATAATAATAATAATTGTAAATTACAACAGCAACAACAACAATAATAGTAATATAAAATGCAAGGAAAAACAGTGATGCACATTACAACTGCTCACAATACAGTCTGCTGGCTGATGCTAGACCCCTGTCCCTGAAACCCAATCAGCCCCCTTTCCAGGTAATTCCCCTGGTTTATATAGTGAGCATGCTACGTTGTGGAATACCCCTTTGGCCAGCTCAGCTCACCTATCCAAGCTATGCTCCCTTCCAGGCTTTTGTGTTCTTCCTCACTGTCTGAGCATGAGGCCCAGAAATGTCCTTGACTTAGGGCAGACGCTTCTTAGGAACAAACAAAACATCAGTTGTTATTAACATTATTCTCATACTGAATCCAAAACACAGCGCTGTATCAGAAACTGAAAATAAATTATCTTAGGCAAAGCCAGGGCACAATACAAATAAATACTCTAAATTTTTTAAGAATTAAAAGGAAGTTGACTCAATCCATTGGAGATTTACAGATTCTGTAATTTAAACTTTTGGGAAGCAGTAAAATAACTGGAACTTCCTCATGGTCCTGTAGGATCTGTTTCCCTGAGCAGTTTGACTCATATCCACTGCAAGCAGCAATAAGTAGCTTATGGTCCTCCAGTTACTGCTCTGTCTTTTCCTCGGTACTTGAAAAGCTGTATCCTTTCTTTGTTATTCACCATAAAGGTGTGGAAGAGGTGGAGGTGACCAGCAGGGTTATGGGGGCCCAGAAACACAGTCCTGTGGGAAGGGAGTCCAATGAAGGAGACTGTCAGAGCAGGGAAGGAATCTCAACATGAGAGCCAGAGAGCATCAAGCAAATGTTGGAGATACCCTCTTTTACACAAAAACAATTGAAGCTGAGGGGAAAGAGTCATCCTAGTCGACTTACAATAGAAGAATAATACTCTTTTTTTTTTTTTTTTTTTTTTAATGACCGTTTTGGAAGGGAATGTGGATAGCACCATCATTACCATGCCTTCGAAAATGCAACTGGATTTAGCATACGTGACAGGTAACCTGAAAGGTGCAGAACTCAGCATCTAGCATAAACAGAAGTGGGGATACAAGCATCATAAAGTCACCCCAGGACACGCTGGTATTCTTGGTTTAGGATTTATAACTGTACCCATATAGATAAAAAACATGTAACTGTTTTTAGAAATAACTTAGAAAAACAGCATAGATACTCACTTCGATATAGCAGATTAGAAAGAAAAGAAATTATTAGTTTAGGGTCCTTGCAGATCTTGAAGTCTCCTGGCATGCAAAATTCCTACATTTTTCTTGACAAGAGCAAGAAAATACGTATTTCATCACAATGGCCTTAACTTTGACCTGTGCATTGTGGCTTTTATGTATTATTTATATTATATTGATTTAGAGCAAAATTCATCTTCACTACATTTAGTCATTTAAAGTTAAGGGCTTCATCTAAGCTATTTGTGCAGGTTCCTCTTATAGTAAATGGAGAAAGATAAGTTCCTCCAAATGGCAATTCATCCCATTTTAAGATAGGTGTCTGAGATAGACTGGATGAATTGCTCTCTACTGCAGTCTCTCTCTATTGCTCCAGAGGAGTGCAAGTGACTAGCTTAGGCTAAGCACCCTCCTTTCAGATGGCTAGAAATTAGGCTAAATAAATCCCTCCCACATATCTTCTTTTAAGGGATGCATTTAACTAGGAAATATCTCATAGTCAATTTGTTATATGTTATTTTGTTAAAATCTGATAACTGATATTTCTTTGGAATCATATACTTTAATGAACAACCACAATATCAAATAATAGTAAAATTACATATGACTAAGTGGTTGACCAATACCTGACCTTAATGTGCACATAAATCATTCTCACATTCTCTTTCAATGAAGAGCATTCATTTAGACTACTGGTAGGAAAAAAAAAATCAAAAAACAAAACAAAACAAAAAACTCAGGGTTTTCTTTTTGAAGCATCAGTTATGATTTCATTTTGAAATATTACTGAGCTGCAAGAGCTAAGTTCTTCTGAAAAATCAGGCTGATAATATTATTTTAGGGTCTAAGCAGGGGAGGAGTTGCAGTGTATTTTTTTCTGTTTGATAGGAATTGTATGTTCAGATTTTATTATGTATAAGTATGAGACATGTAGTACTCACAGCTATTAATTTATTTGAGTGTTGGGATTTGGAAATGATGCAATAGATATCAACATTATTATCTCTTAGCAACCTCAATTAGCATTTGAAACAAAGGAAGGTTTTCAAGCTTTGACTTTTTCCCATGTGTTCACAAAATCTTGTTTGTGTGTGAACACATTAGTGAATGAATGCATTTCTAACAGTTTTTGAAATGGAGGAGACAAACCATCAGCTTTATAAATTATGAGAACAAGTGTTGCAGGGCAAGCAAGAATGGCCCTTGTGGAGCCCTGCCTCTTTCCCTGTGCACCTGACAAGATGTGCACATCCCCTAGGTGGCTGAGTTAGCCATGCATACCTGCACATCACAGCATGCTTTCCTTCCAAATGCTGGTAGGAAGGGCTAAAAGTCACTGCAAATTAAGTGTCACACCTGGCAGCAGTGTAGGCAGCAAGTTGCTACCAGACCTCCTATTTCTTTCCTGTCAACAAATTGCCTTCTGACCTGGAAGGATATGTCTGGATGGCTACAAGCTCTTCAGAAGAGATAGGAAAGGGAGGAGAGGTGGAGGGGTGGCCCTTTATATCAGGGAGGCTTTTGATACCATGGGTATTGAAACTAATGAAGATGGAGTTGAATGCCTGTGCGTAAGAATTAAGGGGAAAGCCAACAAGGCTGACATCCTACTGGGAGTCTGTTATCATCCACCCAACCAGGAAGAAGAGGTGGACAACTTATTCTATAAGCAGCTGAAAATGTTTCAGGATCATCAGCCCTTGTTCTTGTGGGTGACTTCAACCTACCAGATTTATGGGAACTTAATACAGCAGAAATGAGGCAGTCCAGGAAGTTTTTAGAGTGTATGGAGGACAACTTTTTATTGCAACTGGTGAGTGAGGTCACCAAGGGAAGAGACTATGTTAGACCTGTTGTTGTTTGCAAATAGAGATGTGCTGGTGGGAGATGTGGTGGTTAGAGGCCAATTGGGGCAGAGTGATCATGAAATTATAGAGTTCTCTATATTAGGTGAAATCGGGATGATCATCAATAAGACTTTTACATTAGACTTCCGGAGGGCAGACTTTGGCCTATTTAGGAGACTCAGGAAGCAGCCCTTATAAACAAAGGAGTCCAGAAAAGGTGGGCGTGCTTCTAAATAGAGATCTTGAGGGCACAGGAACAGACTGTCCCTATGTGTCAAAAGATGAGTTGACGAGGCAAACATCCTGCTTGGATGGGCAATGAGGTTTCAAAGGATCTTAGGAATAAAGAGGATGTTTCATCTTTGGAAGGAGGGTCAGGTTTCTCAGGAAGTATTTAAGGGCCTTGCTAGGGCATATAGGAAAAAAATTAGGAAGGCCAAAGCTCAGTTTGAACTTAATTTAGCAACTTTTGTAAAGCACAATATAATTTTTTTAAAAAATATATTAATGGTAAAAGGAAGGGTAAGACCAGGCTTTCTTCTCTATCGGATGGTAGAGGGAACCTAATAACTGTAGATGAGGAGAAGGCAGAAGTGCTTAACACATTCTTTGCCTCCTGACCTCAGAACAACTATCCTCCTGGGCTGTAGATGTTGTCAGGGAACAGAATGGTCCCCCTGTTATCCAGGAGAAGGCAATCAGAGAACTGTTGAGCCGCTGGGATTTTCAGAAATCTATGGGCTCAGATGGGATCCATCCCAGGGTGATGAGGAAGCTGGCAGATGAGCTTGCGAAGCTCCTCTCCATCATTTACTAACAGTCCTGGCTCACTGGTGAGGTTCCAGATGACTCCAAGCTGGCCAATGTGACACCCATTCACAAAAACAGTGGGAAAGAAGATCCTGGTAATTATAGGCCAGTTAGCCTGACCTCAGTACCCAGTAAGGTAATGGAGCATTTTATACTGAGTGTCATCATGCAGCACGTACAGGATGGCCAGGGTATCAGACTCAGCCAGCATGGGTTTAGGAGGGGTAAGTTGTGTTTGACCAACCTGGCCTCCTTTTATGACCAGGTGACCCGCCTGGTGGATGCAGGAAAGGCTGTAGATGTTTTGTACCTGGACTTCAGTAAAGCCTTTGACACTGTCTCCCACAGCACGCTCCTGGATAAGCTGGCAGCCCACGGCTTGGACAGGAGCACTCTGTGCTGGGTTAGGAACTGGCTGGATGGCCGGGCCCAGAGAGTGGTGGTGAACGGTGCTGCATCCAGCTGGGGCCAGTCACCAGTGGTGTCCCTCAGGGGTCTGTGAAAGGGCCAGTGCTGTTCAGTATCTTTATTGACAACATGGATGAGGGTATTGTCTTTCATTAGTGAGTTTGCAGATGACACTAAGCTGGGAGCATGTATCAATATGTTGGAAGGTACGATGGTTCTGCAGAGAGATCTGGAACAGTTGGATGGATGAGCAGAGTCCAATAAGATGACATTTAATAAGTCCAAATGCCAAGGCCTGCATTTTAGCCACAATAACCCCCTACAAGGGGGTTATAGTCTGGGGATGGTGTGGCAAGACAGTGCCCAGGCAGAAAGGAACCTGGGGATACTGGTGACGGCAGCTGAACATGAGCCAGCAGTGTGCCCAGGTGGCCAAGAAAGTCAATGGCACCCTGGCCTGTATCAGGAATAGTGTCAGGCCTCTGGGGAAGTTGAAAAAGAGTTGATGTTAAACTGCAATCTCTCCTCCCCCGCCAGGAGCCAATGGAGCCCGGCCAAGCCTCAGGGCCAGCTTCCCCGCTAAAGGGGGGAGGGGGAGCAGCAGGCTCCAACTAGGTGTTACCTGTTCAGCTGACCGGGAGGAAAAAAGGACCTGACCTGCACAAAATCAGGGTTTATACAGGTACTTCCCAAAGTTGCATTCAACATTCTCAGTGGTCAAAACAGATGACAATATCTCAAACTAGCCTTCTGATAGGTCCCTGTCCTTTCTAAAAAAATTCCAAGGTCCTGACAGGGAAAAACACTCCACATTCCTCCCTAACTAAAAACCGAACTGTGCCAACCCATGACAATGTGGCACTCAGTGCCATGTTTTAGTTGAGGTGTTGGGGCATGGGTTGGACTCAATGATCTTGAAGGTCTCTTCCAACCTAGTGATTCTGTGTGTCTAGAGTGAGAAATTATTTGCCCTAGATCCAAAGCGGTCCTATGTCCAGTTAATTAAAACCACGCTTGAAAGGATTTAAGTGCCTTTAGCTCAGTATATGCACCAGTTTCATTAGCCAACTGCTCCAGAAATAGCAACATTTTCAATTCCTAGTCTTATGGATGTGTCTTATGGAAGTACAAGGTTCCTACTGATAGATAGGAAGATTTCACCAATAAAAAAATTATTTTGGTTTCTTATTTTCTCACTAATTATAGCTATATCCTCTGACCATATTTTGTGAAATATCTCTTCCATCTCTAAAGTTTGGCACTTGCATATTCAAAAATAAATCACATTCTTGCTTCACAAGAGCTCGGTATGAATAAATTTGCATTCAGAATAAGTTGCTGGGGACAGAAGAGTGAGTCTGGCATTGTAATGACAGAGCTGTGTTACTTATATTCATTTTGTGACACTTCATGTTGCTAGAATCACATCAAGCCCAGATATCGCTCACTTTGCAACAACCATGGAAGACTATATAGACTCCCCCTAATGCCTTGCCATGCCTTGCCATTCCTTGGCTTGCCACTTCTTTCCCATTCCTTCTGCTGTACTAACACTTTTTAAAAAAAGTGTAGAGGAAACCTGTGTTCATCTCACTGTGCATGATCTTGGACATTCAGCACCTTTTACAAGCCTTGCATATCTGCTGCAACATCCCTGGCAGAGCAAACAAGCAGAAGCTGCATATCCAGAAAACTCATTGCTTCACTTATGTTGTTGCCTGTTGACATTTATATCTTTTAATTCAAAAGGCAGAAGCACTTTTTATCCAATAAAAACAAACTGACTTAAGATGTTTTTTCCCTAGAAGCATGAGAGAAAACTCCTTCAAGAGTCAAAACTTAAAGCTGACCATTACTTGGCCTGAAGCCACAGTAAAGCAGTCTGCTATTCTAATAAATGAGGATCCACGAATCCTTGGATTGATTGCATATTCAGATTTTGAATTTGATTCCTTCAGGGAACTTGTGGGAAATAACAACTTTTAAAAATCCCTAAAAGTAAATTACTCAGTCCTCAAACTGGCCTATATTTATCATTAGTGTATTGAAAAGAGAAAAATAATGATAAGTTTACAGAGTAATATGTTTCTGTGTTATTTTAAATTCTTTTTTTCTTTGAAGTGAATACAGCAAATATACAGCTGTAACAGAAATACATGATGGCTATACATATAGACAGAGAGGCAAATGGTCACAAACCAATTGTCAGAAAGACCAAGCACAGGAGTAAAAAGAATTTCCATGGAGAAGAATGGAAAGATTTGCCAAGAGTGATACAGCCATGACAACAGGAAACTTTTAAGATCCAGCTCTGTTATAAATGCCAAAGAAATAAATACAGCTTTTTTTACTGTGACCCACTTGTGTGTATCTGATGTGCTGCAAATGCTTCTCCATGTTTTGTCTTCAAGGCTAAGGGCTGTTCAAGCCCAGCGCACAGAAAGACAGACCACGGCACAGACCCACGTGGTTCTCACCCACAGGTTCAGTCCCTACACATCAGCAGGAAAGAGAGGGCCCCAGCCACCTGCCCTGTGAGGGAGAAGGAGGTGAGAAGCCACAAGTCTTGTGTAAGCCCAGCTGCCATTTGTACACTGGCTCCTGTGACAGAGGACTGAGAACAGCTGCCCACTCCACCAGCCCCTGTCTGACGCCTTCATGTCCAGTCTGTGTCTCTGACAGCTGTGGCTGTTTGCCAGTGTTTCCAGGAGCTTTGTGTCTGGAAATCTGGAATGGTACCACCCAAAGCAAGAAGGTGGTAGAGCTTGCAGTTCCCATGCTGAACAAAAACACTGGATAAAGGTATGAAAAGACAGACCCAGAACCTTATGACAGGGCAATACAGCTTTGCATGTGGTCATCAGCATGGAAACCTCTGCACATGGAATACAATATCCAGTACTCAGGGTTGATAACCAGCAGGGAAAAGAAGAACAAGAGGGCTTTAAAGGGAAGAAATTTTAACCAGTAGGCCCTTAAACAACATGCATAGGCCTTTAAAGACCCTATAACTCTCCAAAATCAGCAGCAGCTGAGTAAGGACTTTCCCATTGGATTTAAGTGCTGTGAAATTTAAGTAGTCTATAGTTGCTTTGGTGGTTTCCTTTATTGTTTGTTTCCTTTGGTAAATATGAATAACTTTTTAAAAAGCTGAAGAAAATAATTCAGCATTTGAAGGCAGATGCCTGTGATGACCTAACAGACTTTTTTCCCCTTTTTTGTTTTCATGACTAAATACTTCTGTGGTTCTGTCAACATTTCAAATAAGATTTCCAAGCACCAGGAAATAGTTTCATGTTAGGGGGTTAATTTTATAATTCAGTGCATCCAAACTTCATGAAAAATATGCAAATCACCTTCATTATAACCATATCTTGTAGCAACATGCAGCATACGTAGTGCCAAAAATGAATGCATTCATGGCATCTTTTGGGTCCAAAGATCCAATTATGTCTTTTGTTGTTCCTTTTTGGCTTTCTGTGTCAGCTGCATGCTCTGTAAAGTTACTGATTACTGACCTGTTGGCAACTTTACAAATCAGCTTTGAAATGCAAGCTGTCAGTAGCTCTTGAGTACCCCAGTCCCAGGTTACCAAGGCCATGAAATGCTGCATTGAATTTTTAATCAGTTTTCCCTCTGCTTCTGCTTAGCTTTTTCCAGGTTAAGGTCAATTTTGAAACCAGCTGAATTCTTTAATAATCACTGTCTTTGCAGTCCTCACTGGGTTCAAAAGGAAGAACAATTTTTTCACTGCATTAATATTAATTTTTTTACTGTGGGGGCTTATTACAGGGGCATATTTTCTGTTTAAGTATTCATTGTTAGATCACAAAGTGCACTGCAGTCTCGCCAAAGTATTGCCTCATGAAGATAGGAGTGAACTGCCACTAACCCGAAATTTCACTGGTCCCACTTTTAAAATTAAGCAAGGCTGCTATTGCAATCCATTCTACATTTTTCCCTGCAGCCACGCTACTTAGAGCAGAAAGCTTGCCGCCTCAGACACATGTCCTTTGGCTCACCTTTCTAAATGTAACAACTGCAGATTATTTAGTAATTCTACCATCAAGCTTTGATCTCTGTTTTAAAAAGTTGCAGCTCTTTGTCCAAATGGGCAAGAACAGAATAAGTCTTAATTAGAGGGCCAGAAATTAGGAGCTAAACATGAAACAAAGCAGTCATCTATATTTTCTCTTCAATTTACCCACAAAATAATTTATAATTTAAGAATTTGATTTCATGAGTAGGTGTTTATTTTTTTGCAGTGGTGAATAATCCATGCATGCTTTATTTTCAAGGATTCTAGAGATGCTAGATCCTACTAAGATTACCTTGCAGCAATGTTTATTTAAAATTTCCTGTGCTATGATGACACACTTAATCAGGTAGCTAGCATCCTCTTTTCACCATAGCTTCTTGCATGCTTTTACAGAATCTCATAACAATGTGATTTTTTTCACCCCAGATTAAGAAGACAGTTACAGTTACCCTTTACTATCAAGGAAAGCAGGTTAGTAAGAGGTACCACTAAATGTGGCAGCATATCTGGTTCAATAGCCAATAACCTGTGATAAAAAGATGCTGGTATTTTGTCAGCTGTTGAGCCTATCTGTTCTCTTTGAAGCTGCATTTAGAATGACTGGGATATCAGTGCCATTCTAAGTGAATTCCTGCAGTTGTTTTAAAAGCTGTTTGTTCCCATACCACTATGAATCTTGAAGCATAGTTGCTTAGGGGTAATCCAGGACATTTGAAGTCTGGAGTCCACTGAAATTGGATTTACTCATGTCTGTGAGCAATGCCTCATACTGAATAAGTAGCGGTGAGGTGCCTTATAATGAGATTCAAGGAAGGTGGTACACTGCTGGTATCTCCAGAAAACAACAACAACAACAACAACAAAAATACCCCAAACCAAAACCAAACACAAACAAACAAACAAATAAACAAACAAAAGCCACAAAAATGGAGGTAGCTGTGAAAAGAACTTACTGATTATGCACATTGGATATTGAAAAGTAGCTGATGATTCATGAACAACCTGCAAATAAAGCGCCTGAAGAATCAGCCACAAAGTTAAGCAGACAGTTCTGTGGTTTGCAGGTAGTTTTCTGTAAGGTAAGTTCTGGCGTCTCTTGAAGCTGTAGCCAAAATTCTCTTGTGGCTGGGGTTTAATGGGCAGTCCTTCCCCACACTATTTCTCACACAAGTTGACATTTTTCTGCTTCCTTTTTATGGATGATGGGCAAGAAAAATAATTTGGTCAGTCTCTTCTAACTGATGGAAAATTTATTTTATTAGTCATGGGGAGCTTAATAACGTTCTTTTTTTCTGTCCTTTTCAGTGGAGATTCATCAATAGTTAACATGTTTTGAGGTGGTAGAATGACCAGTGCATAGAAAGACACACTTACTGGACTGTTATCAAAAGGTTATTCCCTTTTGAAGATAACAGTAAAGATAACTTGTTAGTGGCATTGCTAACATCTTTAAGGAATGTACTAAATACTTGAAAGTTATATCTTGTAAAAAAAAAATTAGATGCTTCACTGAAAAAATTAAGAAAAAATCAGATTTTCTATTAGGTTCTTGGTTGCATTGTGGTGCTATGGGAGATCTCTTGCCTTCTGGGAGATTCCTATCGCTGGGCTTCGAGCTGATCATGTTCTAGTTTAACGGTGGATTTTAACCATCTCCACAGAGAAGATGAAGAACTGGGCAGATCCCAAACTCTTCAGAGTTTTATGGATGCAGGTGTCTATGCTGCTAAACCTGCCTTAATCTGAAGCATTGGAAGTGATAGATCCTTTATAGATTTCCTATGAGCAGGCTGCTATGAATATGTAGTCACTGGTCTCACAGACAAGTTGGAACTTCACTTTACCACATAGGAGAAAAGCTTTCAATGAAAACTCAGTATTCTGGTGCTATTTGTAATTATTTTATTGACCTTATTTTAGTAAGTACAGTCCAGCACACTTTATTGACACAGCTGTGAACAAGAATGATTTCTCTGTGGCTGGGTAAACAGATCAACATTGGAGAAAGCAATTATTCAAAGATCTTTGAAAGGAGAGAGGAGATAATAAGGCTGTAGCACTATTAAAGGACAAAAACTTGATAAACGGAAACTGAACAAGAAGTGTAGTAAATAGGAAATTTGAGGCAGCTCCATTTTGAGAAATAACTCCTGAACCAAAGATAGCTGCTGATGACAAATAACAATAGTTATTTGCATAGGTAGCACCCATAAGGTGATAATTGATGAGCAAGCCAATTCTTGAGGGAGAATATTCTGCCATGCAAGATTTTTTAGATTTTAACTTTGTGGTTTTGATCATCACTTTGGGTTGATCATAGGAGAAACTATAATGGTTTTCATTGTTAAGTGACTTGTAAAGCCATCTAATACCCCTGGGACTTAAAGTTCAGTACAGTTCACATTGCTACCCACACAGTGCATAACTGCATAAAGAAAGCATAAGAGAAAGTAATTATCTTTTCCAAACATGAACTCAGAATCTCTACTTTGGTAATACAAAACCCAAAAACCATGAAGAAAACTTTACTAGCTGTTACTCTGACATGTTTTAGCTGACAACTGTCAGGTTTAAAGAAAGTCACAGAAGCTAAAGTGTGATATTAGTGTACTGTGAGTGCCATGAAGAGGATCAGAGGGCTGTTTGCACCTTTCCTATGAAAACAAGCTGAGAGTTAGGACTGTTGATCCTGGAGAAAAGAAGGCTCTGGGGAGAGTTCACTGCCACCTTCCAGTACCTAAAGGGGGCTTATAAGAAAGAAGGAGAGGGACATTTTACTCCAGGAGACAGTGATATGATGAGGTGGGCTGGTTTTAAAGTAAAAGAGGAGAGATCAAGATTAGATGTTAGGAGGAAATTCTTTACTGGTAAGTGTGGTAAGGCACTGAACAGTTTGCCCAGGGAAGTTATGGATGCCTCATCCCTGGAGGAGTTCAAGGCCAGGATGGATGGGGCTTCAAGCTGTTTGGTCTAGTGGAAGGTTCCTTGACCATGGCAGGAGGTAGAATAAGATTATCTGTAAGATCCCTTCCAACCCAAACCATTCTAAGATTTTATGATTCTGTGACTAGTATTTCTCATGGATAATGAAATCCCTCATTTTACCCCAACACAATGCCATGCCTCCCTACCATTTGGTATATCTTTAGAAGCAAAACAACCAGTGAACTTCAGACACAACATTTCTAGTCAACACCGCAAAGACGAACACCATAGGGAACAGCTAAGTCTGTTTCTTTACAGCCCTGATGGGAAAGGGAATGCTGCAATGTCCTCTTGATGTCAATATTGCAGTGTTGTCAGGGGATGAGTTTAGAGAAGCAAGCATCCAGCAGGAAGTTTAAGAGGTACACTAAATTATTTCTTTACTTCCTGTATAACAAGACCAAATTAGGAACACCTGTTCTTAACTTAGTTGTGACCGGGGATAAAAAGCAGAGTTTGATACACGGCAAATGTTGTGTATCACACCCTGCACTCTGGAGTTTGGGTACTACCAAAAAGGCTTCGACTATTTTTTGTTTCCTGGTTGTTTTTTTTCCAGTCATGTATGAAGCCATGAAAAGAGATCACAGGAAAACCCACCTCTTTGCTCATTATGCTTGCTGCTGTTTGGTGTGTAGCTACTCACAGGTAGGTATATATTTGCATGCAGCTTTTCCTTCGCTTAGCCTGTGACTAACCAGAGAGAGGAACTCCAAAGAGACTCGTTAAACCTATGAAAGCTGCCACAGTTTATCGCATGTGGCTTTGCACATGCAAGCAGAGCATTGCTTTTATTGTAAGCTGCAAGTCTCTCTTTCTGCAACAATTGTATTTCATGTCACTGCTTTAGTCTCAAGAGAAGCTGCTATTAAATGGTAGATGTTAGTTTAATATTAATAATTGTCTTAACTTCATACATCTACGGGTTTTCATCTAGTAAAAGGGAGCTATTCATTTTTTCTCATAAAAACAACATTCCTCTGAAGGGAATTTAACAGATGTACGGAGGTTGATGACAGGTGCAGCATAATGAAAACAAGACACTTTGAACTGTCAGTGGCTCTCTAACTGCTCTTTGTATTACCCTGGCAGAGGTGTGCCTGCTCCAGTTCAAAACAGCTGCTCTCTCACAAGTGTACTCCTGGCTCCCATTCACCATCCTGCAAGGAAAAGCAGGGCTGCAGAAGGAGAAAAAATACAGGGAAAAAAAAAAACTGGATCAGGTGAAAAACATCTGCCTGAACATCAGTATAGTTTAGAGCAGTCAAGAGAGCCTGTAATGTTTTATATAACTTGCATATTGTCATCTTTAAGGGGGAAGGCTCAGAAAATGAAGATTCATTAAAGCTGTAGCACTGGATGTCAGGCAAATCTCTTTCATCATCCAGCACACCACCGTGGGGAGTGCTGCTCTTCTGCAGAGTGTTCTCCGTTTTTCTCCAGTTAGTATTAAATTGGAGCTAGGGTTTCTGCCACTTTTCTCTAGGAAAAGATATTAATAGGTCTAGCAGTAAGGGATGTTTCTTTCTAGCTAAACTACATAAAGTCTTTCTCTCATTTTATCTTATTTTAATTATATTGCTAATTTGTAAGGAATTAAGAGTCTCTCTTTGTGCTTGTTTTTTACATTCTTCACCTTCTTAGAGTTGCCTATATTCAACATTCTCCACTTATTAGTCTTTTGCCCATTTAATCAATTTTGAGCCTTCCCTTTTTTCTTCATAATTCCCTCATCTCTGTCCATCCTTCCAGTTGAAACCATCACAACTGTCTGCAATATTAATTAAAAATGTGTAACACCATAGCAAAAAGGTTTCTTAACATGGGTTTGGGGTGGCCTGTAAACCTCTTGAGGTAAAGTCATAATGTAAGTTTTGCAGCTTCATACTGAATATTCATACTGAGGTTGCAAGATATATAATATTGAGACTGTTGCAGAAGTATTTTCTAATACTATTGTTATTCTAAAACTATTTTTTTCTAATACTATTACTTCAAATTTATTTTTCTTTCATTTTTAGTTTTTCTTAGTCGATCAGTGGAGTATTTTCCAGGAAGAATTGATATCCTTCAATACTGTATATAGAAGCCCTTCTGTTCTGCCATGTTCCATTTTATCCATATGACTACAAAAGGAATGGGACTACCTTTCCCAAGGCAGACACTGGGGCTTCTGGACTGCAGTCAGAAAGAACAGAGATTGAAAACAAGACTATAACTACTCTATGTAATTGTGTATGCAACAGTCTAATGTTGTCTGCTTCTAGAAAGTATGGGAAGATGCAATCACTATTTCATTTTTCTATTGATTAAGATTTAAAGAGAAAACAAAATATTCTTAGTGACCACAGAAGGTTGTCTCAATTTCTATTGTAAAATGTCTTATTTATTAGATAGAACAGGAGAAGAGTTAGGGCCATGGAATCTGTCATTCTCTACAAATACCTGAAAGGAGATTATAACAAGGGACAGGACAAGAAGAAATGTTCTCAAGTTCCACAAGGGCAGGTTTCAATTAGATTAGAAAAAAGAAAATGTCATCAAGCACAGGAAAAAACTGCCCAGGCATGTGGTGGGATCATCGTATCTGGAAGTGTTCAGAAGGAGTATGGGTGTGGTTCTTGTGATATGTTTTAGCGGGGAACATGGTGTTGCTTGGTTAATGGTTGGTCTCATTGATATTGGAGGTATTTTCCAGCCTTACAGATTCTAAGATTCTGTCAGTCTTGGAGGACATACTGCATCTTTAAATAATTAATTGAATAAATTCTGCCAAAACAGATTACTCCTCAATTATCAGTATATAACCAGAGATCTGCTTCTCAACTATCTGTCTTCCCATTGTGAGTGTAGTACATTCCTGTGAGATCTTGACTGAGAAAGGGGCATCTCCCATCTGGGACACTGGTTTTAATCAATACTGATTCTGAATATCTTGCAAAACACTGGTTTACTCTACTGATTTAATTTTTGCATTGCATGTATTTGGAAATACATGTTTGACTGCCTTTCCTATGAAGTAACGGACTGTATTACATAGGCTTATTGATATGTTTCATTCAAGAAATGGTGGCCCCAGCTCAAAAAAGCACTTAATCATGTGCTTAAAATTAAATATATCTTTAAATATATTACTGAAAATCCCCCTACAGAAGGGTTTCACTGAACAAAGGTGGGTTTAGGCATATATCTGGGTACTCTGCTGAATTGCAACTTGTGAGCCCTATTACTCTGTGAATTGAATGGAGTCACTCAAAGTGAATAAAATTAAGCATGTTTATGATATGTTTATGATTTTGGATCACTACTTTATATCTGAGAGCACATATTCACATTAGGAGTCCTTTAATAATGAAAGGATTCAGAACTGGTCTTTTTTAAGTAGCAGTTTAAAAAAAATCCTTAATAAAAAGTGTAAATTGTGAGGTAAAGATGTTAGCTCAGTTCCCTGAGGCAAGCCTTACATCATCATGTTTGTATATATTAAATGGGCCTACAGAGAAAAAAAAATCCAGACCAATAAATGGATTATAGAAATGAATTTGGTAATGAAACTTTACACAGCAAGACATTTGCCAGTGAAAGCCAAATGTGTTGCTGAAACACTGTCAAAAATAAAAGTTCTTTAGTCTGCCTAATTTTTCATTGGCCTTTAAAACATACATTTACATAAATATGTTTTCTTATGACCCCTGTGAAGGAGGGATTTACTATTTGGATGCTGACGATTCATGTTGGCATTCTCCTTAAAAAATCCTTCCCACATCATGAGGAGAAACTCAGGAAATCAATTTACCAGCAAACAATAAGGTGGGTCAGAGTGAGCTGAACATATTTTGTCTTAAAGTATGAAAAGGCAGACAGCCCTGAAGTTTTAAGCTTCTGTATTAAAAAACTCGAGGCCCCAATCATACAATGTCTTGTATACATGAAGCATGAACTAATACAGTGTACCTTTGGATCAATCATCTGCTTTTATCAGCCTTCTCCTCTTTGTCTACTGGTAGAGTGGATTTAAGCTATTTTTGTGTAGTACAAAATTCAGAACATCTAGCAGAGCAGAGGAAATTTAGATAAAACTTCTTTTTTACAGACCGCTTACATACTGAATGAAGCTGCTCCCATCACCAGATAGATGCTTTGACTCAAATACCTGTACTGTTCTGGTTTGTTTTCTAAGCAGTCATTGCCCTTCTGTTATGAACATGGAGTACCACAAAGAGACAAAAGTGTAGGCTCAAGCAGCTGCTGCACTGGCCAACACACTACTCAGTCAGGCTTTTAGAAAATGTATACACAGACAAGGAAGCTATGCAGACTCCTGAGCTCAAACATTTATCATTAGAAGCATCATTTCCTGATATTAGAGGCTCTAAATCATTAGTCTTTTAATACATAATATCAATAGATGTAATGAAAAATGCACAGGATATAGAGAATCCCCTGGATCTTAATGTACTCTGCCATTGGAAGCATAATGCAGTGTCTATGTCAGCTGAGCTGGAGAAAAACAATGGGTCAAATGGTGAAAGGGAGAGGAAGGCAGCAGCTAAACCTCTGATTCTGGTGTGTGAATGCAAATCACCTCCGTTCCCGGGGTCAGCACAAGCTGTACCTCTGGAAATATACCGAGATGAGTGGGATTTCTGCAGCATGCATGGCTGTTCTGGCTCCTGCACAGTGAGACGTTTCACACTGTGCACAGCAGATGGGAGCTGGGAAGTTCAGCCCAGGCACTGAAGCTTGCATACATATGCACAAAAAAATAAATACATATATGGTGTGTGTCACCAGGCCCTGGCAGAGCTTTTCAAGGGGCTGTATCTGGGTGCATGTGCACTTCATCCTTGCATGCCCCTGGCACATCACATGAGCACGTTGCTCTACCAGCACATGGATGCTCACAGACAAGTGGTACTAAACCTTCAGGACCATTGTTGAGCCCTTTCTTTGCAGATTCTCCAGCAGACCAAACACACCATTTCCCAGGATATCGTTATTGTGACTTTACTGAGTTTAAAAGTAACTTTCTAAGCATGTCCAGTCATTGAAAGTAAGCGGAAATTTTATCTGAGTTTAAAAAAATGAGTTGCCTTTTTAAATTGTTGCAGCAGATGTAGCTGTGAATAATAACAGACTGATGAAATCCCATACCCTTGTTCTGCTTCAATTTCTTCTCTGCTTTAAGTTCTCAACAGGATATGCAGATGATCTTCAAGTGAGATGGGGATCCTCCTCCTGTGTCAGGTTTTCTGAATCACAAATCCATCAAATTCAAAGAGACATTAACATCATATTAGTTTCTCCATCCTATTGAGCTTTTATATTGCCAGTCCAGAGGCTTGGGAAAGCTGTTTTTTGCACAGCATAAGGCAGCCTCAACTAAAGCCAGACAACTAAAGCCTCAGTAAGCCAGTCTAACCCCCCTCCATTAGTTATGATCTAAAACAGTGTACATTCAACCTTTTTTAACTGCTAGATGCATTTTGACTTTTTAAAATAAATCTACCGATTCTGTTGTGCACTATTGTTGCAGGGATTTCCATTTAGGATAAAATAAAAGGCTGAACTAAATTTCATTTATTAGCTTTATTTCCTCCACTCCTTTCTCTATATTTGTTTGTTTGCTCAAGTGTTGAATATGTCTATATTTTTTAATGTAAATGTACTTTTGCAAGTTTTTACACGGAACGTTTAATCTGTACATGATTGGTGTGGGAGATAACTTGGTGTTGATTGTACGTGGTTGTGTATACATGAGGACATTTCTTGATGCAGTGATATCATTAGGTTAGTCAGAATCTCTAAATTGTAAACCAACAGTAGTCCTGAAGAAAAAAAAGCTATATTAAATTTCACTGAGAGGCTGGTTTCTGGAAAGATAGCCTTGAATGCACAGACAAAAAGTGCTTTTTGAACTGATCTCTTCAAAAGTTTTTTCTACCCAGATGCCCATGAGAATCTGAAATATACTGACACATATGGGTTTTCTTCAGCTCTTGCTTCTCTACAAGGCTAGTGTGAGAAACGCAGTTCCAGGGAAAGCCTTAAATATTTCTATTTTTCACTGCAAGAATTATTACTACCAATCCATCACATGAGATGAGATTTCCAAACTCATTTCTAGCTCAATTTAGCAGACATACAACTTTGGATAATTGGGGCAAGTTCTTTGTTCTTTTCTGAACAAAACCGTAGCTCCCTGAGCATCCTCCTTGCCACAGAGTTACCTCAACTTTGTTCCTAGGCAGGAAACTGCATCCCAGCATTCAAGTGCTGCTCTCAGTTTTTGAAGCATAATGGAGCTTTAGGCCTTTGAGGGGAGGATGAGGAGGACTTGAAGGAGAAATTCATAGATTCCTAAATTAAGGCTTTTCATTTTGTTCTTGAGAAATGAAGAGTGAAATGCACCACTAGAAGCCAATTCACAGCTCAAGAGGCCAGAAGCATCCCCTGGAGATGTTTCTCCCACACTTCACTCACCATAGAAAGAGCCCAAGGTGACAAGACTTCTGTTTGGGTGCCTGAAATAAGTGCTTAAATTAGGTAGACTGATCTCTCTCCTTTACATTATCACAAATCCCATTTTGCTCTTTGGTAGAGCTTGTACAGGGTAGTTCATTAACACAATATTGATGTTCTGTGACAAGTGAAGAGGCCAATAAGTGCAGTGCTCAACGTAAATTATTTCACTCATTTGATACCTTTTTTTCCTTAATTCTCTTAATGGTGCAGTGTGTTTTCCTATCCCAGTGACATTCAGTTGCATGTATTGTTAATTTTGGCTTTGTAGCTTGCATTTAGATTACCGCTTGTGTGTCCCCAAAGTGGTATCAGTTGCCTGAAATCCTGACTCCTCAGTGTTGTGTGGCTTGCAGAAATGTCAGCTGGTCCAAGGGAGCGGTTTTAAAAGAAGCAGAGCTGATCTGACATTCTTCAAAGGAAAGCCTGGGAGACTCATCTCTGCACCTGGGTTTGTTATATATCCTGAGCAATGGGAAGAGAGCTATGAATGCTGTCACTCGAGCAGTGAAGAGGGACAGGCAGCCATGTCAAAAATGACAACGTCTCTTTTACTTGTCTTGCAAAAGATGTCTGCAGTGATGTGACTGCAGATGACATCAAACAACATAAGTGGCTGGTTTCTGCAATAGATTGAAATTCATCCAGTTTCCTGTGTTCACTGTGATGACTTCCAATGCTAATTCTCAGTGAGTGAGGCATGAAATATATTCACAGGATATACACAGTTAGGATACTTTTAAGTTATTTGAGGTACCTGTGATGTAAACATCTGTGCCTCTTGCTTTTGTGCATTTTTTCCCACATTTCAATTATGCAGTCAAAGAAGCACTGGAAAAAGGGAGAACAAGTTTGCTGATTTAGTTCTTTTTCCTCTTTGAAAGGAAAGAGTGCCTCATTGTCTAAGTAGAGGGAAACATAAGCTAGAAGCACACTTTCATCTTCACCAACAAGGAAGAGATAAGCTGAATTGATGTAAATGAGGTGTTGTTGAAAGTGATCCCCAAAGCTTGCTGCATTCACTAAGCAAAATTGTGGGTTGCTTTAACTTTCATTTGGAAACCTAAATAATGTGAGATGGTATAAAAGATCAAAAAGTTTTAGCTTGACTTTTACTGTGTGACTGCAATGCTCTTTGAAAATGAAGCTAAAGCCAGCATTCAGCACTGACAATGTCCTGCACATCCAGCAGCCTGTGTGATTCACTGTATTTTAAGAGGATGCTTCTCAGTCCTGACTTCAGATGACACTGTGGTTTTCTTAGGGTTGCCTGGAGGAGAGAGGCTGCAAAATGCAGGGAGAAAGGAGGAAAACCTCCTGTGCCAGTGCAGAAGGTCACAGGAATGTGCTGACAGAAACTGCTCCTTGGCATCTGTAGAGCTGGGAGGAAAGTCTGTCAGTACATCAAATCTAATCCAAGGCAGGTGGGGTTATTGTTGTTTAAATAAAAAAGCAATCTCTTGTTCAATATAAACTGAGACTAGACTTTTTTTTTCTTTTTTTTTAAATAGCAAAATAACTTCTTCCTTTTTCACGAATTACAATCAGCATCTGCATTTTCTGTTAGCTCCTTTGCTATATACTCTGCTTTTACAGTCAGCTAAGAAGAAAGAGAAACATACTCCTGTCATGCATTTTGGATTTTAGTCTAATGGCTTTTTTACATAAAAGACATATAGAACTTCAGCAGCAAGGGGCTGGGACTCCTCCCTTTCCCGGGGAGAAGATCTAGAGAGTAAAGTATAGCCTCTCTTCCTGACCACTCGCCTTGAATTCTGGGTTTTGTACAGTGGAATACCTTTTATAGGATAGGAAGAGAATATCTTCACCTTGAAATAGATTACCAGATGAGAAAAAATAATTTAAATAAAGAGAAGTACGCCCAGGGCTCTTGCAATCATGGTGTGCATCCTCACAACTGAGCAGCCTGACTCACGAGCTGTAGTGGATCTCCCTGGAGACACTCCAGAGGTTGGCACAGCCAGTGGTTTGCCCTGTCCTGCCACCAGGAGCTTCTAGTGGAGTGGCATGTCAGCTCCTCGCCTCCTTCATGACCTTTCAGGCATTTCAGCCTGGTGTCCTGGGCTGAGACCCACAGCACACAAGCAGCAAACAGCCAGCTGGCTCCCTCAGGGTCTGGCTGGTGGCACCCGAGGGACCTGCCGAAGCTGGTGAAGCAGTGTTGGAATGCTGAACCACTCGGTGGTGTTTGGCTCCTACACTGTAATAGTCTAGCAGGGGCTGGGGGTTGGAGTGTGTCTGGGAGAACATCAACAAAACCTGCTGGATGAAGCCTCTCAGGGAAGAGCCAAAAGTTAGTTGTTTCTCCTTGGCTGCAAGCACATAAGAATCGGTTTTCTCTATCAAGGCTAAGACACCTCTGGGTGTAGAAGGAAGCTGAATTACGGATACTTATGTTGGAATTCATCTCATCTACCTTTAGGCATTTGTCCCATGAGTCTCTGTATACAAGCTGGTTGCATCAGGACCCCACTGAGGAAAAACAGGCCCTGTTGGGATGTGATTCATCAGGCTGATGTTTTCAGCATCTTAGGAGCTTTTTAAAATTTTACTATGAGCCTCCTCTGTGTTAGTATGTTTATTTGAGATACCTAATTATTGTAGTCTTCTGATAAAACTGCAGTAAGAACACTGTCCTTCCTTTTTAAAAATTAATTTCTTCAGATATCTGTTTCATAAAAGAGTAGTAAAGAGGAAAAAATATTTAACGTTTCTCTCTTTTGAAATGCCAGGAAATAAAGAAGGGAAGTAGAGCTGAATTTAGATGGATCCATAGGGTCCATATATTTGTGACCTGACACAGTATCCATTTGCTCATTAATACCTCCTCAACATTCAATAAAGCAGAATAAAGGCTTTTATTTTATTAAATATTAATTCACGTTTTAATATTTTTAGGGAAAGCTACAGGAGTAAAGCACCAATGGAGGGAGATAACTGAAGGGATAACAGTAAATGAGACAAAATTTCCCTGATTTCTAGCAAAAGCTCTCCTGGCTTTATGCTACCACTTTGTCTAATTATATCTGGTTTTTTTCAACAATAAAACACGTAGAAAAAGAAAAAGAGAAGAAAGCACAAATAGCTTGGCTCTTTGAAAAAAAAATTGTCACTGAAAGCAATTTTCCCCCCTCTTTGTTTACTGGCGAAGGTGAAGCAGTAACTCAACATGCAGGTACAGACGTGATAATTTACTTGTCAGTTAGGTGGTGGAAAAATCATTCTTAATGATAATTGTTGTATTAAGGTCTTTTTTCCCCCTTCTTCTTCTTTCTTTCTTAAACATGAAGGCAGCTGACTATTCTTTTTCAACAGTGCACTCTACTGTTATTTTTTCCTGGCCCTTATCACCCTACATGTGTTTTTTCACCCATCAGATTCAGAGAGGGATATATTGTGTTTTATCATTCAGCACAAAGGCTATTTGTGGTCCTGAGTCTGGTCTTCTCTATCCATTTAGCCATGCTATTCATGGTTGTTAAGGATGTACAGATAGAAAAGGTACCTATGATTTGGTTTAATTCACTTGTTGACGGAATCAACCCTCACTTTTGTTTGCAGTGATGGGATATAGTTGACATAAATGGGAATCACGCAAATTAATTTGTGTTGAAAACCTTCACCCTGAAAATTCAGATGATGCAGCAGCAATGGAATGAGGTATCAAGTAATCATCCCATTTAAGAACACAGTGAAATGACAGGAGAGCAGGTAAAGATTGCAGCTGTCATAAGTAGTAAAATCTACTTAAAAACCAAGGAGAAGAACATGCAGTTACAACAGAGGTGTGTTTTCTTCACTTCTAATTAAGCAAATAAACTAAAATAGAAAGAAACCTTGTGTCATACATCAGTGAATGCAGAAGGCAATGTGAACAGGACCCTGGCCTCCTGGCTTGGCTTCTTTCTGTAACTCTGATGAGTAAAGCCCCATGTTCATGAAGAATTCAAGTCCCAAACAAGATTTCTTAGTAAAAGATCTGTGAAGGGCAGGACTTGAGGTTATGGGCCATTAACAAGGGAGATGCCATCAGCAACAACTTGTCATGAACATATCTTTACCAGACCCTCTAAAACCCATCACCTGAGTGCCAGTCAAGTAACAATGCAACTATCCACCTCCATCTACTGCAGCCCCATTGCAGATGAAATATGCAGAACCAGCAATTATAATGTGGCTACAAGCAAGATTTATACCAAGAGATAAGAATGCAAAGAAAGATATGCTGCAGGGAAGGGGAGGTGAAAGATGAAGCTGGACGTAAGTTTTCTGCTCTGTCATGGGTTGGCACAGCTTGGTTTTTAGTTAGGGAGGAATGTGGAGTGTTGCCCTGTCAGAACCTTGGACTTGTTTTAGAAAGGACAGGGACCAATCAGAAGGCTAGTTTAGGATTTTAGAATCTGCTTTGACCACTGAGAATGTTGAATGAGACTTTGGGAAGTGCCCATATAAATCCTCATTTTGTGCAGGTGCCCATATAAATCCTTTTTTCTCCTGGCCAGCTGAACAGGTAACATCGAGTGGGGCCTGCTGCTCCTCCCACACCCTTTGTGGGGGAGCCGCCCCGAGGCCTGGCCGGGCTCCATCGGCTCCCGGCGGGGGAGGAGAGGTTGCAGCTTAACATCAGCTACTTTAAAAACCTCCCTGGAGCCCTGGAGCTCCCAGAGCAGGGAGGGATCTCTGCCAGCCCCTGGTAACAGCCACGGGCTCGGTTGGGCTGGGGCCGCCCGGATTGTCACCAAGGGTTGGGCAGAGCTCTCCCTCCTCTTCTTCTCCAGTGATTTCCAGATGGGGAAAGAAAGGAGTGGAGGGAGGAAACTGGACAATCTGAGATGCATGGGTGGAGAGACTGTTGCTGGGGATAGAAATCACATGGCCACTGCAGACCTGGGCAGATTTAACCCTTTCCTGGCAACATGAAGCTTCCAAGGCCTAATCCTGTTCTGAGAGAGATGAAAAAGACAGAGTGGATGTGAAAAAGGCACTGTATGAAGTCAGTGGAGCAGGAGTGAAAGAACTGGTAAAGATTATTGGAAGGAGGGATTGAGGAAGAGGACATTTTTAACCCGACTTCTCTGGTGTAAACTAGGGAGAAATGAACTGTTTCTTGTAACATCTTAATGTTGTTTGGGGGAATGCTAGTTCTAGTCAAAGTTGGGGGGGATTGATATGTTTGAGATTTAAGTGAGGATCTTAAAGCCCCTTGCTCCTAGGGTAAAAGGAAGTCTCAGCCTTTGAGATGAAAATGATTTTAGAGAGAAAGTGATTTGAAGCCCTCAGCTCCTGGGGTAAAAGGAGATCTCTATTTATTTTGAGATAGAGACAACTTTAGAGATGGAAGAAGAGAAACCTTATTTTGTACTAGAAGAAGCATTCTTAAACAATACCCCAGATACACTGAGAGGCCCATGAGTAGCCAGGGGAAAGGCTGCTCATGGGTGGAACAGCACAATCTGCAAAAACTCCATGTGGTTGCAGATTTGTGACACTGGGAGCCACCAGACTGTTTTTGTCTTGTGGCGAGTGTCCCTATAGGACTCTAGAGAGACTCCTCTCCCAAAGTGATGAAAAATTATGTTTAAATGGTGAAACTGACTGAAAATCACAAGTTATGTCTCTTCATGTTGTTTGTAAGAAAGTTAACAGTTTGTAAGGTAAGGGGAGAGTGTTCTGGGTTTTTTTTCAACTTTTCCATTCTTTTAGTGTGTGTTAATAGAACTATTTGTTTATTTTTTAAGCTTGAGCCTGCTTTGCTTCTCCTGATCCTCTCCCACAAAAAGAAAGTAAACGCTAAGACCACTACACTAAATTTGGCAAACAGAATTTGGCGAACGTAAAACCACTACATTAATTGGTGTTTCTGCCTGGTTTTAACTAAAACCACTACATGCTCCTACTGCTACCAGTGAGTTGGGCAATACAAGGGCTTAGCATGCTGCTGTCCCACAGCAGAAGCTACCACCCCAGAAACAATGATTCTTCCCCCCAAACCAGCAAAATCCTGGTTCTTCAGGCCTGTAGTATAACTCACAATGTAAGGGAGGGTCGCAGCAATCTGGTCGTCCTCTGCAGTTTGCTGTCTTATCTAACCAGATCCCTTGGTCCCAGCATGGTCACATTGCATATCTGTCCTGCCCAAAATGAGCAGTGTGCCTGATCTTACTTAGGCAACATCACCATCTAGTCAAATTTTGATGATGATGCTGCTTTAATAAAGCTTCCTTTTTTCTCCTTGTATTCCTTGTGACATAGCCGAACCCTTCAGAATGTATTAGCCCTGAAAGTGAGACCTTCACAGAAAGAAAGGCAAAAACAATTTCCAAGATTTGGTAGTAAAAAATAATTTCGTATTAAATATATTATAAGAATTTCATTTCCTTTTTTACAGCTCCCTTTTGTCTCCCTAAATCCACTTTATAAAAAGTTTTGCAGCAAAAAACACTTACAGACAAGGTAGTCTTTGTGGATTAGGATGTTTTAAGCATCATTTTTCCTTTTCCACCAACAGAGGGAGTGCAGTTATCTTTCCCCTCCAAGCTTTTGGCCAAAAGGCTTAGTTATGTGAGACAAGTAACTTCATTGTGTGTGTTACTTGTGTTAGGGCAGGAGGTCAGTCAGGTCTTGGTTTGCAATCTTTAGAAAATCATGGTGTAGTATAAAACAGATCAGATTAAATCAGAATACCTCGTACTGTGGGCTGATTGTATGTTGCACCAATTATGAGATGCATATCAAAATTTTGCAATGTGATGCACTCGCTTAAGGACTCATGATGAGATCTGTTAATTGCATTATATTATCTACTCGTAACTGCACCATTAATGCATGTCAGCACCACTCCTGACAGGGCTGGCTTGAGGGGTTTTTACTGCCGTAGGCAAACTGGAAAGAGTGTGACACTCTTAGCCACATTTACTTCCAGAGTAAACAGTCAAAACAGTCAGTTGTATCTAGGTCTTGATTTTAAATTATACACCAGTGACTTATTTAAGTAAATTAGGGCCATATTATTTACCCCAACAGCCAGAAGATGTTTTATGAAGAGGAGTCTTCATAGGAGTAATTACATTTCTTTCTTGGTCCCTCCCAGACTATGAAGTACTTGTGCAATTGCACTGCCTAGTGAGAATTTGGGAAATGCAAAAAAGCAGGAGGCTGGGAAAAACCAGATATTTATTGGCCAAGGCCATATGTTCTTTGTGGCATCAGAACCTGGCTGACCTGAAGGGAAATGCCTGAAAAAGTTAATACTGGGTATGTCAATGCTTTCTACCCTAAATTCTTCTCTGTGTCCTTTTGTGTTTTGTATTGCTCCCAAATTACTATTAGACCTCCCCAAATTCCTTACCTCTAGTAAAAATTATACTTCTATGTACTATTGCCCTTCATCATATATTTGCAAAGCCTTTGCCATGGTTTTGATTTGAAATCATAATGTTCCCTAGAGAACCAGCCTCCCCTTTCTTGCACAAAGCTACCTCGTGCTTCCAACTCACCAGTGCCCGTGAGAACAGGGCACTCGTGTTAGCTGGGCAGCTTTGCTCTGCAGTCTTGGTCTTGGTGTTAAACTTGCTGCTCTCCCCTTCTGGCTGCATGGGAGATGCCTCTGAATTCCAATCAGCTGCAGATGACTATAAGGTTCTTTTGGTTACTGCGCATAAGGAAATGCAGATTTGTTGGCTCTGTGCTTGTAAGCTTTATGTCCTGCTGCTTTTCCCTCTAGATATCAAGCTGAGTGTGAGAGGAGGTTGGTATGCCCTCGTCTTATGTCCTGCCCTCAGTTTTGTTGCTTGCTACATGGGGAATGTGAGGGAATATGGGTGGAGGAAATGTCTTATGCTAAAAATCAGAATCCATGCATATGGAGTGATTTTTTTTTTAATACGAGCTGAGTTTTATCTGAGTTGGAATCAGATCATTTAATATAGCTAAAAATTCGGGAATTTCTGACCTGTTTTTCTCCTCTGCCTGCAAAATATCTAAGTTTATTATGAGTCAGAAAGTTCAAACTCTCAGTTTGTACATAATGCAACACTTTCTGTAGTACTTTAATTGAAATTAATTATTTCTGCAATCCCAGGTTGAAATACTTCATCTTGGTGTAGAGAATGAAGTTGTAATGTTTGATGCATAGTCACTCTTCAGTTTCCAAAGGAAAGCTTTATGGGCATTGTACTTTGCTTGTCGTATTTTACCCTGCCCTACAGGAAGGTCCAATTTGCTGTAGTAGACTCATCATCAGCCTTGCAAATCATGAGATTCAGTTTCCTACATGACCTGTCCATAGGGGAAGATACATAACATCAAAGCCAGCCAGGAAGTCAATGAGAAATCGTGGAGTTAGGTAGCATCTGCATCACAGTTTCAGTGGGACTCCCATGAGGTGGTGAGCAGATGCAACTTGACATCAGAATGATTCAAATGAAACATTTCTGCTCAATAAACCAAACCATTTTGATTGAGTGGGACCACCCTGGAACAAATAACTTTGTTTTTATTTTCCCAGTTTTGGTAGAATCATTTTTTCCTAAGCAGTTAGCATAAATCACTTAACAAAAGTCTTCCTGAAAATCCTGAAAAAGAGTATATGCAAATATTTGAGTGCATATACAGATACATATAAGTGTATCTGTATATGGGAAGAGCTTATGAATTGAAGGAAGCTTGCATACGTTTCTCCTCATTTTCATTTACCTGGCATGCTTGCCTACATTTTAGATATGAAGGAGAGGTGTGACCCCAGAAATTAAACTTGCTGTGTTAGACAAATGGGTTACTGTGGTTAAAACATCAACTTCTTTCTATTTCTTTTGTTTGGTTGGTTGGTTGGGTTTTTTGTTTTGTTTTGTTTTGTTTTGTTTTAATTGTGACAGTGTCACCTTGAAAAGTGAGTTGATTATGTGGTATAAAATATGCATTGGAGAGTGCTTGGTCTGAAGGACTGCCTGGCTCAGGGGATCAGTAATATAATGTGGGACCTTTCACCCCTCAGCCACCAGTCTGACTCGGGCATAGGTGAGCAATAAAAACACAAATTTCTTTGCAGCTGGCAGCCATTTGGATGAATAAATAAACTGAGCTGATAATGTCAGTATAATTTGGCCAAAAAAAAAATCCCACATCTGTGCAATAATTAGCATGCTTTTGGGGTATCTCAGCAAACAGAGGAAAAACCTGAAAGGGCATGAGGATTGAAAATAGCAGTGTGTCATGTTTCTGTAATATTTCCCATCCTGAATTATACCAGAGCATTTTATAATTTCTTAACTACGGTCATGTTCCAGTGCACATCTCCCTGCAAATTCAAGACACCGCTTAAATCTGATCATCCACTCTACTTGATAAGGACACTGTGAACATTGAATTTGTTTGTATTTAAAATTTCCTAAAGAGGGAGTTCTGGGGCTCTGCTTGAAATACAGGAACACAGGGGAGCAAGGCGCTGAACTGGCTCCAGGACTCTCTTCCTACAGTTACTTGGCAACATGGCCCTGGCTCTCCCTCCTCGCCACAGTCCCCAGGACCTGCTTTTGGTTGGGGTTAATTAGATGTTGCTCGGTGCATTCCCTGGCTAAGGCTAAAGTCTTCTGGGAGCTTTCTTGTGGCCTAAGGCTGAACTCACAATAACTATGCTAATGAATTAATGGGAACAAGCAGGAAAAGGGTGAGTTACAGAAAGCTATCTGTGTTTTTAACCCCTGTATGAGCTGGCGTTAATGTAGGGCTGGCAAAATCTGAAGCCTTGCTGGACCTGAGTTGGCTTCCTGCGGACCCATTTGGATGTCTGCATTGCACTCCCCAGCACACTGGTTCCAGCAACATGGTGTGGAGGCACCCGGAGCTGGCTCTGGAAGCTGTACAGAAGTATTTTTGCAGAGCTTAAGCTAATAAGCTCTGCCAGACCTGGGCTAGCCTGCACAGAGCCAGTGTGGATGTCTGCATTTGTGGCACTGTTTATCAGCAAACTGGATAATCTGCCAGGGATAATGGAGAGCTGACTATATATTGAATGTTTGTTTGCAAGGAAAATTATGTGTTAAGGTTTTGACTCTAAAGCATGAGTGGATTAAAGTCAGACAGCTGACAAGATTTCTGCTCCTATCTGTCTGCTGGCCTCCTTCTCAGAGGTTGCTGCCCCTGTGACAGGGGTGGCTTAAAAGCTCACAAAGCAGCTTCTAAGTAGTTTATAACATGTTGTGGTAAGGGTTTTTTTTCTGAAATGATAGAAGTTATAAACAGTATTTGTGGTAGAAGTTTCAATAATCCAGGAGACTGATTCAGACACCTTGTACCCTTTCCATTCTTTTTTTCTGCTGGTATGTCGGGTTTTTTGATTGAGCTGCTGGAGAGGGAAATGTCTTGTTTCTGGCTGCATTCAGTCCGTATAAATGCTTAACTGTAGTTGCAGAGAGGACAATGAACATCCTCTTACACCCACCCCAAACTTTAGCTGTTTCAGAGCTGTCTGGATGAATGCATCACAGGCAGAGCTTTGGAGTTGTAAACCAGACATAACAAAGACCTAATAGTTGCAAGGATATGAGAAGAAACTAAGAAGACCAACTTCAAATATTCCATCTTGGATGTTTTAAAGTAATAGACACAACTAAGATCAAGTGCACATTTTCATTTATATGTGGTTGTGTAAACATCCTAGAAGGTCCAGAAAAAGTAACATTTAAATTCAGTAAAGGAAGAAACATGCTGGAATTATAATATATACTGAAGTTCCCTATTGGTGTGATATGGCAGTCAGGAAAGATCAGATATTTAAATGTAGGAGAGCCAATTATCTGACAACAAGTACAAAAAATAATAAATTATATTTTTATTTTATTTAAATGTATGTATGTACACGTATATGTGTATATATGGAGTTAGTTTTTCACAGCAAAAAGAACGAACCCAACTCTAAAAGTCTGTTACATTGGTTCTCAGGCCCTTTGTGCCTTTAAAACACAAGTGGAATAATTTTTGCACAGTCCTTACTGGGTGATGCCTCTCAGTCTGTGACTGTCAGTCATGGCAAAAGATTAGGTATGAATTTTTATGGCAGAAGTGTCTGTGCAACAGTCTGTCTCCACACCACCTGAATGCAATGTTTTGCACTTATTTTTCAGTGGTCATGCATTTTAAGCTGCAATGTTTTATTGTTTCTGTACTGAAGGGAATGCAGATTTTCCCCCTAGCTTTAAGGCGGCAAGTACTGGTGCTTACAGTAGGGTCCCAGATAACACTGCAGTCTGTTTGTCCTCTCCAGGCTTCCTGAACTAAGCAGGAATCCTTGCATCCCTATTGCATGCTGTTAACGTCATGGTATCCTTCTGCCCCTGCATGCCTTACCCAACACAATTAACTTTATATTTTCATCTGTGAAAGATCTAATTCCAGGTATCTATTTCCTATTTCCCTTTTTAATAATGTAACCTGGGAAAGAAGACATGAGAATGTAAATTGCCTTGGAAAATGTTTTATTATATGTGTCATATAATATGTTATGGGACATAACATATATATAAACATAAAACATGTTTATGTGCAGCTTTCACACTTACATGAAATTTCAACATTAAGGAGCTGATTCTGGCAAACACCAGTGCCCTTCAGCAGTACTCTGATGACCACCCATGTTACAATCGCTTCACAAGAAAAGTTTAAGTGGTCCTATAACAAATGAAAATGTGGCTCAAATGTTGGTGTAATTGAAGAAAAGACACAGTATTGGTTTGATAACTACATTTTCTTCAAGGGTATGTATCCTTCAAAGGACATATGAAAACCCATTGATAACTGATAGGCAGCAGAGTTCATGTTATTTGGTTTTAACTAGTGTTCTAAACCTGGTGTGTATTTATTGAGCTATCACAGACACAGTTTTCATACTCTTGCTTTAATTCCAACTGTTGAAGTATGGATACTTCTCCAACACTGAAGTACCCCCATTGTGCCCTGCTGTGTACAAACTTGAAGCAGTTCCACCTGATATTCCCAAAAGTACTTTGGGCTGTCCAGTGCGTCATATTTCCTGGAATTAATGGTTGGGATGCTGGACCTCAAACATTTCCCTCTGTCAGATATTAGTTTTGATGTTAGGGAGCTTGTTAAGGCCCTTATGACCAAAACATTGAGGAAGATGATCTCCATATGAAAAACTATATTAATAATTTTATTATATGTCATGTAAACATTTTCAGGATGTAGAAGAACCATCCTAAATAAACCACCTTAATTAATTAGGAATATCACATTCTTAAAAAAAAATTACACAAAGGGTTATAAAGTATTGGAATTAATTGAGTGGGATTTCATATCTTTTTCTCCATTATAGCAGCCACAGCAAAAGTCTGTTACCTAAAACTCTTTTCTATAGCAATCTGGGCTCATCCACACTGCAGAAAAATCCTCTTAGAAGGTGCCCTAAGGGATCACCTTAAGCTTCTATACAGAAATGAGCTTTGTCTTGGTCTTAGGCCAACCCCAAGGACAGTCTTGCTGGCATTTGACACAGATAGGAGCTTCTTTGGACTACATGACTCCCTGTTTGGTAATATAGATAAAGTCAATATGTTTTACAGGATCTGAGCATTTATTAAATGCTGCTGTGGCCCAAATATGCTTTTAATGGAAAAAACCCATCGGATTCAGTGAAGATTGTTTCAGTCTCCTGAGATTTCAATGTAAATATGGATATGTTCAACCCTATTGCTATGAAGTGAAATACTCTGTGCATTATTTGTCTGAAGCAATCTATGACTACCCTGATGTTGGTCTACAGAATCTTGGCTTCAAAGCTAAATAAGAGGCAGTTGTGCAAGTTGTGTTCAGTCTCATCACTGAATTTGTCACTTAATACGTGAAACAGTTTATTATGTCTTCATAGGGATTTTTCTGCTATTTTCCTGCAAAAATTCACAAACGGGGATTATTTCATTATGCTATGACAAGAAATTCTCTGCTACCCAGTGCTCTTTTAGATTTTCAAAAGGCATGGGTTTTGATCAAAGGGAGGACTGTGAGTTATGCAGAAATGAGGTGTATAAAATGAGGAGAACCCATGTCAGATATGGAGCAAACAGGAACTAGAAAGTCTCCACCAGCTAATTACTGTTTGTTTTTAAATAAGAGCCTTGACCTATTTTGATCAAACCCCTAGTGTTTTTTCTTGAGGTCCAAAAGTTCAAATATGCTAAATACCGAACTGCCCCCCAAAATGGCATTCTAGAATTCTGAGTGTACTAGGGATGAACTCAAAATTTAGAGCCATGAGGCTGAAGATGAGAAGTTTAAAACCAGTCAGAAAAATATTCCCCAATCCTACCTGTACTTTATTTTTACTGCACCATGGAACAGAAATATGGGGAAAAAGTCCTATATCCACCATGTCAGGTGAAAATTTTGTACTGTAGCCACAGCCATGTGGTTATGCACAAAATCAAAATTCATACTTAGGAAAATATGAAGAACCCACTGTGAGATATGAGTGAACAATATGGAGAAACATTGCTTCCTTTTTTCTTTTAGGAGTTATTTCTATTACTATTATTTTAAATACCTATTCTAGGTAATTGTTAATGAAGAAAACTTGAAATAAGAAAAGAATAATGATAAACTATAGTTCTGTTGTTACTCAATTCAAACTAAAATCTGTGTTTGTAATAGTTTATCCATATATTTATTCAAATATATGAAAATTTATGCAAATTTCCACCCCATTGTTTTGTGGTTAGGTATACTACAAGGGATGTTTCAGGCTATGCAGCTTCCCTAGCTAACAACTCTCACTGTCTTCTATTGTAATAAGATTCAAACAACAGCTGATCTTAAATTCTAAAACTGAAGAAGCAAGCAAAGGTGAAGTAATATTATCCAGGATCTTAAAAGAAAATGGAATAGCTACACATTCTTACATGTGTTTTATATAACAAAATGCCTTTAGCTCATTTTTTAGCTTCTTGTGTCCATGCAGTTAGGCATTTAATTACCTGTTTACCAGCTTACATTTTAGACATTCAGCACTCAATAAATTGGTGATTGCATTCAGATGAAATTCAAGAGAATTATCACCACTCTAAATAATACTTACATTTATTGCAAATCTTAAATGACCCTTTTTAAAAATCGTAAGCCTCTAAAGTACATCCTTTCTCCTAAAAGACACAATAAATCACTTAAGCACCCCTCCCATTCCACTGAAGAGGCATCTGATTAACAGTCTTCTTCTAATAGAGGTAAGAACCTGGGAGGGTCAGAAATGAAATCTAAATGTCTCTTTTCACAGCTATTCAGGAAAGAATCTGTGCAGTAGTTTGATCTGTATCTGCACTTAGATTGAGCAATTGTGTTCAGGCAGAGAATTGCCTGGCATTATCTTATGACTCACTTGACAGAGCTTACCCTTACTTTTCATTACCTGAGAAGAGATCATTACAAAACACACAAGTAGTATAATTTTATAGCAATCTATTTTGAACTAGCAAATTAAATAGGAAAGGGAGAGGAAATGGAATGCACCAAGCATAATGCTATGAAGTGTTTTAAAGAAATGGGAGTTTAGCAGAAGTGTGGAAGAAAGACTGAGTTAGGGACCAGGAGCCTTTCACTATCTTGTGACATGGCACAACTAACTGCACAAACATTCTCACTGAAAGAGGGTGAGTATATGTGTGCCACAGGTGAAAAATATCTTCAGTTGTGAAGGGCAGATAATTGGGTGTGTGTGTGTATGTTTCAGCAAAAGTCCAAAATTGTCGTTTTGAGGTTTCAAACTGAAGCCTGCTGCTTGCTAACTACAACTAATACAAGGAGGCTCTAAATTTTCCTATAACATGGATTAAATAGCAGTGAAATTTCTCAAGTCCTCTGGCTCCTACCAAAGAGACACATGTCAGGACCAACAACTGGAACAATGATCATGTTTCTGCATGTAAAATAGATAGGGAGAACCCTGGGCTTGGGGTTTTGGAGAGAAGAAAGAAGACCAGGAAAAACGTGGTGAGAATCCTGAATGGGGGAAGGGTGCTGGTGCACAGAGATGGAAACTAGGAGAAGCTCAGGGACTGTCACCAGTGATAGTCCAAAAGGGTCACTGTGAGCAGCAGGAACTCACAAAACTTCCTGCTCAAGTTTCCCAGAACAACAGTGACTTCTCTACCAGGGTGGAAATTAAGGGCTAGAAAGGGTGCAGTTGGAGAGCAAGGGAGTATAAAATAACAAAGCGGGCCAGGAGCTCAAATCTTTTTAGTTATTAAGCCCAGTATACAAGTCCACTACTAGTTACTGTTTATTCTGTCTCTCCTCTGGCAGTGGAAGAAGGTCAAGGTGACATATAGAAAGGCTTGAAAGCCAGGCTTGGGAATTTGGAGGACTGCATTTTTATTAAAATCTGTGAGGAATGGCAAAACCAACTAGAATCACTGTCCTCTAAATTCACAGCTGAAGCAAATCCTTAGTAACATTTCATGGGAAAGGAATTAATTAGAGGGAGAAGAGTTTTCCAGCCAAAGTTTTCTTATGCATTTAGTTTGGAGAACTAACATTAATGAAGTGTAGGGTGGTATCTAAAAGCGGGATCTCCCCACTCTCCCAGCTTTCCTGTAGGACCATCTCACCTCGTGGTCCCTTTGCTTCCAACAGATAAAGGTCCATATAGGTATATATATTGCAAGTCCCAAAAGTGAAACACAGTCAATTTTATGGGATACTCCGGAGCGTTGTTAAGTAGTCAAGCTGGTTCAAGCATCTACAAGATATAGACAAAAAGTATAATTAATAGAGGAATAGTAACAGAAGATGCTGCAGAAACAGCCTTGAGCCTAAGGTTCTATTATGAAGACACTCAAATTGACTTACCAGCAGGACAGTCAAAGTTGCCAAGAAGCAACTTATCCACAAGGTTTCAGGCACTTTTCTAGCACATGGATGCAGAAGGCATTTTTACAGCTAAGATAGTCTTTAGGCAGAAATGTAAGATGCCTTAGAATGCCTTGAAGACCACAAGGCATTTTTTGGCACTTTGGCAGCTCTTAACTCAATGCTGAATGCTTTTGTATGAAGTACAGTCTCTTTGAAAGGTGCATCAACCTTCCCAACAGCTTCTCTGTTCCACAGAAAGCTTTTCTTCCTTCATTCCTGTGACCTGCCTGTCTGCTCCTGCTGCTGCCAGGATCCTCTCTGCTGGAGCCACAGACTGCCAGCTCCTTGCTGCAGCTGTAAGAGGAGGATTGCTCCAAGGACAGGAGTCAGCTCCCAAGCCTCTCGAAAAGTCTCACCTGCCATAGCCATTTCTCATGAGGGAAGACAGCCTGCAAGCCAGGAGCACGGAGTGCAGCAAGCACTGTCCTGTCTGCCATATCCACACGGAATTGAAACAGAAACAATACTACCACAGGGAGCAGAATGTGAGAACTCTACATCTTTCTTTGTGGGATCTTGTATATTCCTGTTTTACTTCTGTGTCCTCTTTCCCTGTGCCTTCTGTTTCACAGATCCACATAGCTACAGTGGCAGGGTTTCAACCATCCCACTCCCCCCAAGCCTCATCTTCAGCCTGGTGCCTTCCTCCTGCAGGTTTGGAAAGGTGAATTTAAATTAAGTGAAATGAATAGTGTGGCCAGGTGTGACCACAGCTGTCTCCTCTGTTTAAATTCATGCTGTAGACCTCTCAGAAGAAGCTGTCACGTGTTTTTTTCTGGAGCTCCGGGAGGAATGGGAAAGAAATGAACCCGTTTGGAGAGGGAGGGTGGCAGAGGCAGCAGGGTGCAGAAGCAAAGAGCCACAGCTGGGTTCCAGAAACTGCAGGGAGTGTTGTGCAAGAGTAAATTACTTTGCAGAGAAAGCCAGAAGCAAGGACACTGTGGGCCAGGGGAAGAAATGTGCAGAAATCTCTCTGTTTTGTTCTGTTTATACTTTGTTAATTGGAGAGATTTGTCATTAAAATTAGTGGTCCTACTATTGTTCTAAGAAAAAATTGCTTTAAAGAGGTTGCTATAAGAAGAAGCCTAAGCAGATCTATCACAAACCTCTGGCCTGCTCAGGGTCTCAATGCACTTAGTGCCTACATGGGTGCTCCAAGCACAAGGTACTGACTGCAACATTTAAAGTGACTGCCAATTCCTGCTTGTTGTCATGGTTGAACCCCAGCCAGTAACTGAGCAACACACAGCTGCCTGTTCACTCACTCTGCCACTTCCCACCCTGTAGGATGGAGAGAATAAAAAAAAAAAAAAAAAAAAAAGATAAAACATGTACCTTTGGAACTGTTTAATACTGGAAGTCAATTTAAAAAGTAACCATAATGATAATGGCAAAATAACAACAACAACAACAACAACAATAATAATACAATGAAAAAGAGCAGGAAAGAGATAGAGAAATAAAACGCAGGAGAAACAAGTGATGTACCATACAATTTCTCACCACCCCAGAGATCAATGCCTAATCAATGTCCAGTCTGTCCACCAGGAGCAAGCAGGCTCCTAGCAAACTCTCCCCAATGAATATACTGGGCATGACACTCTTTATGATGGAATATGCCTCCCTGGCCGTGTTTTCTCCCAGTTTTTTGTACATTTCCTCACTGGCAGAGCACGAGACAGTGAAATGTAGTTAGCTGTGAGTAATAGGTACTCAAACTTGGGGCACTTTTAATTGATCTGCGTTCTTACAATTGGAGATGATAAAGATAACCAAGCAAATAGTTGGGAGGCTTTTGTTCATTTTAGCTAATGATACCAATAGCATTCTTTTCAGTTCTTTTCATCTGCTTTGTCTATTCTTTCATATTAAAGCCAATTAGAAAATTTTCTAACTGCAATGTATTATCTCTGATATAATTACCAGTAAGTCATGAATACCAGTCATATGACTGCTAATGAAAAGCTGTTCTGTTTCTTAAATTAGCTATCTTAATATTTTCTGCAGTAAATTTTCTTCCTTATATTTCTAAATCAAGTTTAGAAAAGTGCAATAGAACAGTAATGGGGTAGAGGTGCTATAAAAAACCATAGTGAATGGAGTAATTGTAGCACTTTCAACAGATGAGATATTTGCAATTAATTTTACAGTTACTGCTCAAGACAATATTTTGGGAAATAAAATATTTTATTAACTTAAATTAATGCTGGTTGTAGGCATTTCATGTTGGAAAACATTGGGTAAAAATTTATTCTTCTGTTCTCCTTAGATAACTAAAATATACATGTTACTGCCCCCTCATTAAACTGGTATCAGCTCTGTAATTTCACCTCCAATATTTTCCTAAACCCTTATTTATATTTTTTATGAAGTTTGAGGTTAAGGTAAAGAAATCAAATTACAACTAATATGAAAGTTTAACTCTAAAAATACACCAAAATGTAACAAATGGTTACGCTTTTGGGTTGTTATGTGCCTGTAGTAAACAAAAGAAAGTGTATGATGCAGTCACTGAGAGTGGAAGATATTTTCTGGAGTAGTACTACTTCTGTTAAATTTTAAAATTGTCTCATCTTACAGGCAGACAAAAAGCCACCATGCACCTGGACATGGTTATACCACAAAAGCTGAAGTGGGGAGGTTCTCGTGGTGCTAACTAAAATCTAGAGACTGAATGAGATGAGGAATCTCCTCCACATGACATGTCATGCCTCGCCTGCAAACAGAGCCATCGCACAAAAGTGAATATTTCCCACCGTTTCTAGACCCAGATAGGCTCCTGCAGACCCCAGGCTGGCTGCAGAGAAGCAGCAGCAGCTATTTATCTTATCCATTCTGGAACTGAAAGATGTGAGAGACTCCCAGTTTTGTGAAAAAAAAACAATGACTGGAACAGCCCAAATAATGTTATCTGATAAAATGAACATCCAAAATGTTTTCTAGGGTTTTATATTATCCTTAAAAAGATAATTTCCGAAGGAAACCCATTGTACTGACTTTACCAAGTATTGTTTTAAATCTTGTTCCTTCCTACCAAAAGTTAGCAGCACTGAAAGTAAAGGTTCACTGTATAGTATTACAAAGACTGCAGCCCCATTAAGATAAAAGTTCCGAAGAGTGAAACTAGTTGAGGCTATTGCCTAAAGAAATCCCATCAGGTCTCCTGCTGAAGGTATATATATTCTACTGAAGAAAAACCACTATATGTGCTTTCTGCTTTGTAGCAATGCTTTTCATTTTAATCTAGCTGTATTTGTTCTTGCGCTTCTATTCCAAGCAAACAAAAATGAATTCTTAGCAATTTGGGAATATATTTCCCTATGCCCTGTAGCAAATATACTTTTTTTTCAGTGATACAGCCTACTGGAGAGGGAAGATGAAGCCTTTATGTGGTCAGCAAAGACATCTAAAAATGGAGAAGTGCAAGGGATGTTTTCTGACCAAGAGTAATTACACTGAATAGGAGTATTTTCTATTCGCAGAGCAGGTAAGCTTAACTCCATTCTTCTTCAGGTTTGATCTAAAGCAGGAGCTGCAGTGTGTGATCTCCATGGAACTGAAGTGCAAAAAGGTCACTCATAGACCTGGCCTTAAGAAAAAGAAACAAGCTTTTGAAACTTGTTTACTTACCCACTCTCTGTATGGGACATATATATAGTTTTAATGGCTCCATGTGGAAATGTGAGATAAAAAATATACAATGCAGTTGTAGAAGCATCAAGTAAATCTTCATCAAAATATTGTAGGTTGTAGCACTACCATAAACCCTGCAGGCCAAATCATTAATGTGAAAGCCTGCATTAACAATAATGGAGTTTTATTGGCCTAAGAATGTGGTGTACACAACCGGCATGAGATGATTTTTGTTGTTTTACTTCATGGTCTAATGCACTGCATATGAAACTCAAACTTCAATGAGGCTGGGAGGCAGAAATGGGGAATGCACCACCTTGATTTGTGTTACCCAAGTTAACACTCCTCTCCAGCCAGATCACGCTGACTAGCATGTCAACTGTGAGTGTAGGCTGACCCCTATCCCCAGAAAAGGATTTGCAATACTTCGTGATAGCCACTTTGACCCCTTTTCTAGTGCTCAGGTTAGGCTGCCTATAGGTAGGTTCATGTCCTCATTTTGTACTTCAAACCAGCTACACTGTGCTATTTTTGTGTAAGCTTTGCCTTTGAGGAGCAATTCAGAATACCCTCAGTTACCTTTATTTTTAGATAAGAGGAGAACACAATCCCCGTTTCTCATATTGCAGTTCAGTGGCTGGAACACCTGCCCAGGAGGTGGAAAACTCCTTTGGAGTCTAGTGCCATTGAGCTGAAATGTCTGAAACCCGCTTCCCTGCCCAATCCACAGCAGCCTGCAGTACAGGCAGAGGAGTTGAGGGCTTTCCTCCATGCTTTTGTGACTGTGTCACTGCAAAAAAATCAAGAGTCACAGGAACTCAGAAAACTGGAGCAAAAAAGAGAAGGGGGCTTTGAGGCTTGGCAGTAAGCCCACCAGTAAGAGTAGGAATGAGTAGCAATGGCTCTTCCATTCTGCCATATTCACAGCCTTCAGACAAAGCACGTGAATTGGTCCCATGGACTTCAGAAAATGAAACAACCTGTTGGAAGCTTGGTCAAAATCTACTCTACATACTAGGGGATAAGAATTGCTAAATTCACTTCCATTAGGTGGCTATTAGACACACTGTTTTATCTAAGTGTTCTACAGTGCTGGGGAAAATGTAAGCTACTGTAAACTAGACTCATTTCATGTATACTTGTTAAAAAGACATGTTTGCTTAATGGTGGTTAAAAGCCCTTCTACTTTAAAAATAAACTCTGAAAATCATCTAGACCTCTTCTGTTGTTGCTTTAGTTTTGTACACCTGAATGTGCTGAAGTAATTGCATAGCCAGAGAGGACAATTACATTTTCTTGCTATGAGAAATTCCATATTTTCTGACAATGAAGTTATTTAACAATAAGCAATACTGATCTACCTGTGTGTATATACACACAACTGTGTACTACTGTGGTCTGGTACAATTTATAGTGTTTGACTGAAACAAACAGATCTGTTTAACCTCAGAAATTCTAGTACATTATAAATATATACCACTCTTGTATTACTATAAGGCTGTTTTCACAAAGTCTGGGTAGTAAAGGGATTCATACAGAGAAAGTTCGAGTTGCAATTATCAAGGCTTTCTATTCCTTGCACTGATATTTTTCATTTTTATGTTCATTTTTATTGAAGGTTTATATTGCTATTTTCATTTCTGTAATGACAGTCCCTCTAAATAAACAGGAAATAAAATGTGATAAAACACCAGTCAGTCATTTTCTGGTAATTTCTTTGAAGACTTGAGAACCTAACCTACATTATTTATGTGCAAGGTAAGATGAAGTAAAATGTAACTGCACTCCAAGATGCTGGACACAACTGTGATGGTTGTGCTGCTGAGAATCTTTGTATGGCTTTGTATGTGCTCAGACATATGTTCATTTCTCCATTTATCACTTGAACTGGACATAAGCACATGTGGACTACTTTTGCTCATTTGTATCAATCCATAAAAACTTCACTGGCAAGTGTTGGGGAGGGTGTTTTGAAATAATTTAGACTGGAGTTCTACTTTATGAAGACCTGTGATTTTCACAGTCTAAGAGAAGAATAGCATAGTGCCTAGCCTGTTGCATGTGTCTCCACTGTTCTATCATTCATGTATCTCCTCTGTCCTCTTATCTCCCTGAGAGTGGCTTTTTAAAGGCTTTTACCCTAGTTGTGTTTTGAGTTGAAGTTTCTGAAGCTGTATAAAGACGGACTTGAAATTGAGAAGTTTTGATTCTGGTTTGTAAATTGTTTGCTCATAATTCTGGCTGAAGCAGAACCATCTCTTCTCTTTCTTGGGTGGCACAGACATTCAAATATTCTTTATTTTGTATCTAGTTAATTTTCGCTGAAATTAACAGTTGCATCTACAGGATAACAAGAGAAAGTATCTGATTAAAACCACTTTTAATTACATCCCTATGTTCTTTTCTCTAACTTGATAAATGTTAAGCGTTTTAAGCAAAAATTTGTAATTACAATGCACTTTAAATTCATGGTTGAGTTGCATTTGTACATGAACTTCCAATAGTAGAGAGTTGTCAATATGTCCTGGTTTTCAGTTCTTGAGTATCTGATTTAGGGATTTTGTGTTTCTGGAGCTCCTACTGTACTACGTATACTGTTCTTTGTCACTGATTGTTGCTGGCAATGAACTCTGGAGATATGCTCTGACAACCTTACCATTGATTATACTATATACATCAAATTTTACTGAGTCAAGCAACAAAGCAAAACTTGAATCAAGTGTTCTTCTCAAAAGGAGAAAAATAATGGAAAAGTTGAATATTAGCTATCAACCAGATGTTCTGGAAATTGATTTAAAATATCAGCTTTGAGTGGTGGCTTTGTTTGGATGCAAATAAATATTTATGAAATTGTTATTACAGTTTGTAGAAAATCCAAGATTTTCTTTTGCATTGTTATGTATTTATGTTATTGTGGTGTTAGAACTGTAGAACATGCATTATTCTTGTCTCCCTAGGAAATCACATTTTTCTGAGGTAGAAGTACAAGACTGCCTCTGGGTCCTAGTAGCCTCTAGGTTTTCTGTAGGAACATGAAGAACTCAGTGGACTCAGTCTACAGAAACCACAGGTGGGCCATCTACACTATGATATTACAATACTGTAGCATACATCAATGTGAAAGGGAAGACCAGCCAATCTCTTCTAACCTCATCACTAGTGTAATGCTATGGTTTATTTTTTTTTCCATGAAAAACATGCAATAAACTCAAAATTATATCAACTCATTTGTAGGACACATGAAGCATTTGCAAGTCCAAAACAACTGCAAAGCTACTTGTGCAATCAGGAATAGAGTTAGGTATACTAAACCTGGAAATTAATGCATGCTGAGTGGTCAGACATTGGAAGAAACTGCCCAGGGAACACTGCCCCTGGAAGTGTTCAAAAGGTGTATGGATGTGTCACAGGGACACAGTTTTGTGGTGAACATGGTGGTGCTGGATTAATGATTGTACTTGGTGATCTTAGAAGTCTTTTCCAACCTAAATTATTCTCTGATTGTATAATTCTATAACGGCACCCAGGATGCATGGCTGAACTTTGTTATCTTTGGGATTGAGCTGGGAGAGCACCCAAGAGGAGATACGAGAGAGGACTCCAGGCAGGCGCTGGTGCCAGCACAGTAGGAGAATGGTGGCTGTTGGACCATCTCAGCAGAGAGGTGGAAAAAGGAGATGGCTGGAGGCTGCTCTGAGAAGCCAGTTTGGCAATCCCACATGAATTTAGCAGATGGTTTTGTTGAATGTGATTGTACAGCCTTTACCATATTCCTGCATAAAACTGACCATTTTTAAACTTTTTTTTCCCTTAAATTATAAAAAATTCCACATATACAGGGTAATCCATGTGCCTGAGCCTTCAGCAGTAGCCATGCTGCCATCTGAGACACTGTTCTATTAGCACAATCAGTGCAGCCTGGGATATTTCACCTCAAAGAGGAATGATTTTTGACCACTGCAAAAGAACATCCCAAAACCTTGCTATGGTTTTGCTGAATCCATACCTGCAGTAGAAATGAAATGCATCCCTTTTTAAAATGAACAGCAACCACATGCTTGAGACCTTCAGCAAATATGTGTTCTGTAGCTGTGTGCAATTGTCACAATGCCTGAGGATCTTCCACACACAATCAATGGCCAGTGACATCCCCCAGAGCCCACGGGGGCTCTGGCACTTCCTGGGGTCAGTTGTGATGTTGCAGCTCTTGAACTTAAAAGCAATACCTAATGTATGCTGTCCTCTGCGTAACACCCAAAGCAAGAATTGAAACTGCTGGCTGCTTACTATAATTTCCAATTTTGGATGAGTGTTCCCTGCTAAATATCACGTGCTTTTTTACACCTGTGGTATGTTGGAAGTGGCTTCCTGAAGGTAAAACATGATGTAGGCACTGCACTATTGACTACATACCTTTTCTCAAGTAGTACAGCCTTTTGTTAGGCAACCATGAAAGTGTTCTCAAACGCTCAGCTGCTGGGGTTAACTCTATATTTTCTTTAAAGTAAGCATTTAGGCCATTTCTGTTTTGGTTGAGTCAGCCCCCTCCAGAGTTACATATCCCTGCCAAGGGGGATGCACAACATGTAAAGTTCACTGACACAGATCTCCTGAGGCCTCTGGTTTGGCTTTAGGGTTGAGAAAGTTCAGAAGGCACAATGTTTGAAATAAAGTTAGCTTTGCTTTTGCCTCTAGAGAATAAGATCACGGCAGATCCAAACACAACTGAATATGCACTAAACCAACTCAAACTTGCTCCATGCCTATTCCTTTAAAACAGAAAAGTGAGTGCTGTGCTGAAGAAGTTCCCCAGGACACTCTTCCCTGTAGCAAGCAGCATCTTCACCCTCCTGTTGATTCCTTACCGAGGGATCTGCCTACATATACAGGCCCCAGCAAAAAAGGAAAGAATAGATATCCTCTTAAAGATACAGAATGGTTCCAGACTACTACAATGATTTCAAATGATAGGAATCTTTTATTTCTGTGAGATATCCTTGATACTGTGTTGAGGTTACTTTTTGGTTTCAACCAGAGGAGCAGGCTAGAAAAATTTGTGCATGTAGTCCTGTGTTAGTAGCAAGATTTGTTCCTGCATATTATTACACTTCTTTAGAAAGTCAAAGAATCTTGGGAAATGCTACGTCTTCAGGCAGAGCTTCAGAACTCCTAAACAGATCTGATAAAATGTAAAATAATTTTTGTATATTTCATCTGAAAAAGAATTTTTTGAGACTCCAGTACTAAATGTGCACATACACATATATGTGTGTGAGTAAATACATGCCTCTATATGCAGTGTGTATTTATGAAGGATGTTCAATGCTAGTTTACTAAAAGCCAGATGATGCAATTACTTTAGTGGAGTCAAATAGCCTCTCTGAGAACACAAAAAATTTTCAGAGGCAAGGCAGAGTCTTCATGGAGTGATGTACATAGTGTTCTGAGGTCTACTGATATGTCAAGTGCTGTTTCCCATCATCCTCACACTCCTTGAGTTATGCTGTACACGGTATGGAATATCCACACAACAAAATGTTAGGTGTCTTGATGCCCTTTACTTTCTGAAGATTGAGCCAGCTTTTTCCTTGATTTGAAGACATAGCACTGCAGTGCACATTGCAGAACTGATCTCAGGCCCTAAACTTCTTGAGGCAAGGAGTCCTGATACAGGCACAGAGCTCCTGCCTTTGTGGTTCCTCAGACATCCCAAGGAAACACAGGTGTACAGAGTCTGTATGCACGTCTATGTCCAACTTCGGATGCAAACAGAGTATATGTGCAGAGCAGGACTACAAAATGTACTGTGTAGACTGCAACTCCAGTGCACTCTACGATATCTGACAATGTACAGGAGGGAGGCACCTCTAGGGACACTCGTGATTCAGTCCATCACAACAGGAGTTGATTCCTAGCTTTAGTGCACTTACTATTCACCAAAACCTAGGCGTATTCATTGAGATAATGAACCTTTCCTTCTCCACACAGTGAGGAAGGAAAGCGGAGTCTGGTTAAAAATCACAGTTATGTAGGATGAGGTCAACGTTAGCAGCATTAGAACTGAAAAATTTCAAGCATTTGTCTTGTTGGCATATATATCGAAGTTTGTTTGCCATTTGCATTTCTTCGTATTTCACTGTGAGTCTAGGATTAAAATGCACACTGAAACGCAGCTGAATCCATAAAGCATCCGCTATACAAATTCATGCTCAGTCAGAAACTTTTCAAAATTTTAATGAAGCCATAACTAAATTCAAAGTTGAGTTAGCTGCGCTTTGTTACTTTGTAATGAAAGTTCTGTGCAGCCCTGCTCAAATGGAGAGGACTGCTGCTGCTCCTGTGATTAGTAAACATGGGAGACACGCTGAGCCAATGTCTCCCTGCGGCATTCTCACTGAAGTCAAAGTCACCCTCGAGATGAATTTGACCTGTTGAACTCTGTGTTTTTAGAACTAATAGCATAATTTCTTCAACATACAGCTACAAGGAAAAAGACTCACAACTTGAAGGCTGAGTTGTATGCATTCAGTTTAACAGTATAGAGAAAAGGTATGGAAGACAAGTCTGCCACAAATCAGATTAAATTCTGATTTTGTGAAACACTGGCTGAACCCCCCCGCACATGGTATCTGCTTAAGAGAGACAGAATCCGAAGACAGGACAAGGATGCCAATGTTTATATAGAATAGCAGGTTGCATATGAAAAGTTCCATGAAAAATTTCTTTTTTTTTCGCTAACTTGTTGTTGTTGTTGTAAGGTTATAAAATCAAATGTTTTTGAGGCTGTGGAACATTTCTTATGGGAAATTATTTATTCTTTGTTTTGATGACAAAAAAAAAAAAAAAAAGGTTCTGTGTTTTTAAATTGGTTTAAATTGAACAACTTACTCTTCCCTCTACCTCAATTTTTCAGTTTAATAGCAAAACCAATATAATTAGTAATTTACACAAGAGATAGGTTATACACCATTGGGTCTGGGTTTTTTTTAAGGCAAATAATCACATTTTGAACATTCCACTTTGAACTATTATCACTAGGATATTTTAGTTGATATATAATGGGTAATTTTCCTGTGGGTTTTCTCTGACAGCAGAACCACAACATTTTTTGTCCTAACACATGCAGATCATTAAATACATGTACAGCAAAGGAACTTGGAGGCCGTTGTTTTGGGTTTTTTTAGGAAAGCTTCACTAAAGCCACAGTCCAAATGGAATGTGTATTTGGAATATCTGGCAGCAATGAAAGTCAGGTTTTTGTAAATGCTATTGCTGAAACACAACTATTGCTGAAACACAACTATTGCTGAAACACAACTATTTCCTTGGTAAAAAGAATTTTTTCTTTTAAAAAAATTAATTAAAGAAACCCCCAAAGAAACAAAAATACGGTAAAGTCTCAAAGAAGACACAGAGAGCTGACATTTTTATATTTTTTAGATATTAATCTCTCATATCAAGGTGACATAAAAGTCATCCACCAACAATTTCTAATTTTCGTCCTTTGAGTACAATTGGTCTGTTTTTTCAGTGGTGTTAACACCATAAGTAGTCACAGAAAACAGGTGTGTTTTCTTGAAGTGTTAGTAATGAGACAGTAAAGCCTGTGAAGATTTGAAATAGTATACAAAGGTGTCTCTTTTTCATCTCATACCATGTTGTATGGATTCATCAGAATTATTTCTGTACAACCTTCCAGGAATACAGGAATGGCAGAACTTAGGAATGTTAGTGCTGAGTAAGAAACCCTGGCCAACCTAAGGGAAACCTTCAGGACAAAGTAGATAAACCTGCCCAGTAAATACTTGTATCTGGAGACAAAGAGAATCAAGAGCAATTAAAACAGGCATGAGTGAACAAGCATGCTTGAAAGGATGACCTTGAATTTCCTTTATGTTTGCTAGAATTTGTTGGCCAGGATGAAAGAGTGTGTGTTATTTTGCTGGATTCCATGGTATCCTGGAGAAAAAGCAGATGTGATACACCATAAACATCTGGCAAGGATAGAGCAAACAGCCTTTTTTAGTGTGTAAGATGGTCAAATGGAAGTAAGAGGCCCTGCGTATTTACAGAAGTTACCCTTTACTGTATATGCGATAATCATATCAATATCTTACTCCTCACTTCCATTACTTGTTTCTACTGCATGTGTTCTGGAGTTAAACTCCACTGATCCGCATTTATCCATCAGACTATGAGTGCTATTTTCCAGTGCTTGTACTTGAAGGACCACTGTGCCTAGATATTGAAGAAAGAATCAAATGCAGCCAAGCTCTCAACATTGGTTCAGGCAATTCAAATATGTCCCTTTTACGAAGCGTAATCCATGGTGAGATGGATTAATCCATGGATTACTACTACATCAGTAGTGTGAGACTTACTAATGACTGTGTATGATAAAATAAGAATAAATATAACCGGTATGTGGTTTCTATGTATATAGAAAAGATAGTTTAGAAAATATAATATTTCACTTTCAGAAGCAAATTAATGAGGGTAACAAACTGGTTGGTTTTTTAAGACCTTTCTAGCATATTTGCATTGCTCTTAAACCACAAAATTGGAAACCTTCTGCAGAGGATTAAAAAAATGTGATTTTACAAAGGGACACGTAATCATAGTGTTATTTTATAAAACTATATTACACTGTAATCAGCTGGAAGAGCTAGCAGGTTTTAATGCCAAGTGTGTTTTCTTATGATAAACACTTGTCAATATAACACTATCGCGTGCCTGCTGTATCTTGTTTCCACCATGACCTTTCAAACCACATGCATGTTCTTTTCTCTCCCTCTGAGAAAACCTTAACAACATTCTAATCATCATGAAGAGCAATTAACTGTCTTCAACCAGCTGTGCTACTCAGCTCATCTGGGAATGGGAAAAAACCTGCTCCTTAGTGCAGATCCGCCTACCCAGGCATGGCAAACAAGGCTAGCGCACAGCAATTCTAAATATGAAAAATTGGTGCTTTCACTAAGTTTGGAAGCCTTGGGTGAAGAGCAATGGTATCTCTTCTAGTAAAGAGAAGCCCCTTTCCTGCCTGCTCTACAGTCTCTGTAAGATGATGTATTAGCTTTAATAATGCACATTTTAAAGGTCAGCATTTGAAGAACAGCACTTATTTGTTGACATCACTGCAGAAAGCCTTCCCTCACTGAGCAAAACTTTGTGGCAGAGGAATTTTGTGATTGCTGAAGAAAGAGAAATAGCTTCTTGAATGTGCAGTTGCTGAAAGGGCACTGCAGAGACTTTCAGAAACAATTTTGGAATTTAATTCTATAAAGTTGTATTGTTGGAATCGAATTCTATCAAGTTGTATTTGGCTTCTTTCTTTTTTACAAATCTGGGACTAAACTGTGTTATGTATCAGTCCTAAAGCTTTTGCAATTTTTTGTCTATTAGCAAATTAAACAATAGTAGACATAGAGCAAGTAAAATCAATCTGTATACAGAATACTTTCATAAATAAAATGATGGAGGCAAAATTAGTAGTTAACATTTGATAACTGTTTTTTTGAGCTGCAAAATAGGATTAAAAAAAAAAAAATCAAGCAGACCATATGCTCTTTCCTGAAATCATCAGGGATTTTGTTCTGTATAACTGGAAGTACGCATAAAAGAAGAGTACCTTCATTTTTAACATATGTGTACTTCAAACAAGAGAAGTACTTTTGTTTGTTTTATGTGGTGATTTTAATAGCTGCTCCTAACTGCCTTGCAGACTGCTCAGAAATTTAATCTAGCTAAACAAAAAGTCTATGATATGCCTAATGAAAATTCAAATATAATCAATTTATAATGGAGCAGATACTATAGAGACTTTTTGCAGTTCCTTGAAAAATACAATCTTATTTTGTTTCTCATTATTTTTACATATATACTGCTAGAAAAAAAATTGTGATTACCACAATTTTCACAAACATCTGAATTATGATTTTGTGAATCAGAATTAAACACCCGATGGAACTGTTGACTGCTTTTCTTCAAGTCTAAACCTTTGTCAAATTGCTGATTTTTTAAAACTCAGATCTTTGTTTACCCTCATGCCATATATTTTCTAAACATTACTTTTTACTGACATTTTCTCAAAAATAAACTACTCATTGTGACCCATTCTAACATGTAAGTCTAAGTGCCTACCCTTTACTTCTTGGGAAAGAACTTTTCTTAAGTAACTCTTCTTTAACAGCCTAACCACAGGTTTAAACACAGACATATCTAGCGGTTTTGAGTTCAATCCAACCCTTTGTGTGCATGCATTAGAGCAGGAGGCCAGGTGGAAGGTGTTCACCAAGTGTCAGAATCCACCTTCCATTACTGAAGATGAAATTGCATGTCAACTGAATTAAGAATAAGATTAGCAGTAAGTGAGCTAAAAAAATATCTTGGTATAACTTCCAGTGAAATTTCAATTTAGGGGATCTCCAAAGAAGCAGTTTTAAAAAAACTGGGGGAAAAAACAAATATATATTTAAAAAAAAAAAAAAAAAAAAAAAAAAAGAGATATAGTTTAATATGAAGAAGCCGGTAAATCCACAGCATATTATATATAGTGCACAGAGAAAATGCATTTTTATTACATGGGGAACTAAGAGTAATTGTTACTATAAAAGTTCAATTGTTTAAAAGGGGGGTGGTAGGTCAATTGCTCATAATTTTGCTACAATGAAAAAACTGCTACAGATTTTTTTTTTTTTTTTTTTAATTTGACTGGTTTTTATTTGGAATATTTTTAGTGAAAATAGCAGAGCTTTTTCTGAGACAAATGGATCTTCAGAAATATCTATTAGGACACCCGAGTTGTACAGAGCCAACAGGATAAAAAAGCCACTGGTAGCCAGAGGACAAACTCTGTCTCTTTGAACAAATGGAACATATTCTGCTTAGCAAGGTTTAGGAGGCTTAAGCAGAAAGCATCATATCCCCTGCATGCTGTGGAGAACAGCTCTCCCTCTCAGTGGATGAAGTGTAACAGCCGTCTGTCTCCTTGGCCACCCGAGCTGGTGGCCTGTAGAGGAAATTGCTCAGGTTAGAGAGCCATGGTTATGTGGCTGTGAGCTGTAACAATTCATAACCTGTGTGGGACGAGGGCACGCTCACAGAGGAGACATGAGGACAGCTGAGGATGAGACAGAGCCTATGGACACTCAGCTGCACAAAATCCACAGGCTGGTGCTGGTAGAAATGAAAGGCTTCTTGTTTCTATATAAATAACATCCTTGCTTCAAGACAGTGTCAAATAAAAACCCGAGAATATTTTGGTTTTGAGTGTGCAAGAGCCTGTATTTTTATTTCCTTCATGGACAGGCAGATCTATCTGCTATTTAGGTGGGTGAGGAAATGGGGCTTGACTCTGTGAAGGAGGCTACACTACATCACCTTGGAGTCAGCAGAAACATGTCTTGTTGATGCATTTGGAATCCTTACCACATTCGGTAAGTCATTCTAAATATCAGTCCATCACATTAACACAAAGCAAAACTGTGGTTGGTTCTCTGCAGCCCTGCACAGAGAAAGATTCTGTTTTCATCATGGAAGTGCCCTGTGTGGCCTAAAATAGTAACAGGTCTGTAAAAATCCAAAATGAGACAGGCAATACATTTGCCAGTGCTTGGCAGATTGCAGTGTGCTTCTGCCCTTATGGAGTCTGGGAATTACAGACTTTGTATACAGCTCATAGTTTGGGATAATGCAGAAATATGTAAAATAAAGGTGGAATAAATTGTTTTGCTGTTGATTTAGAAAAGTGAATGTGAAATCTTGGGAAAAATTGTGGAAAGTCCATTCCCTTAACTGGAAGGATTACAAAAAAAAGTCCCTGGATGAAGACCTGTTCTACTTTCAAAGGATGATTTTTGGGCCTGGATAATCGTCTTTTAAAAGTTTATGGATTGCATCCTGGCTCAGGATACTTGTCCATGAACAACTGCCCCCTTAGACAAGGATGTAGTCTGTACCTAAAATGGTGAGTATCCATTGTAGCGGCAGTAAGCATAGAGCTGCTGTCTATGAAGCACAGCTCTCACTGTCAATATGATTAATGTGCTGCTCTTCTTTGCGAGATAGCTCTTTTCTGACTCAGTTTCTGACTTATATCATTGTGCAATCTTGAAAAAAAAAAAAAAAAGAAAGAAAAAAAAAGAGGGCAGTTTTATTTCTGGGTGCTGTAAGTAAGACTAATTTAGACATTATTTGGAACCCTATTTCCACTGTAACTCCCCTGGCATTAAACTTCATTAGGGTCCTGAAAACAATAGTTTAGAAAGTGGCATGAGAATAAACCTTTTTGATGCTCAAAGAGAAATTACGTACACTCTACACAATGAATTGTTCAAATGGACATACACAAAAGAGAAGTGTCAGAAATACCAACAAGCAGTTTTCATGCTGCTGGGAGGAGTACTGAACACATGCTTCTTACAGCATGACAAGCAAATATTCAGCAATTGAGAAAGCCTAGCAGGAAAATGCTCTATTTAGTTACTGAAATTTAAGCAGCATCTCCTGATTAATTACTTTTTTCATTGATCATGGATTATGCATTGCTTTCAGGAATTTCTTCAGCAAAGGGAAAAAACGGTAGGTTTCTAAAATGCAATCCAATGTTTAAGATATGTCTCAGCATGACATATCAGCATGACAAAGGGCATTTTGTAGCAGACTGAAATAAGCTATCAGAGAATCATAGAATGGCGTGGGCTGGAAGGGACCTTCAGATCATCTGGTTCCTTCTCCCCTGCCATGGGCAGAGCCACTTTTCACTAGACCAGGTTGCTCAGGGCCCAATTAAATCTGGCCTTAAGCACTTCCAGGAATAGGGCTTCCACAGCTTCTCTGGAAAACCTATGCCAATGCCTCACCACTCTCACAGAAAATAATTTCTTCCTAATATCTAATCTAAATCTACTCTCAGTTTAAAGCCATTCCCCCTTGTGCTGTGAGTATGTGCCCTTGAAAATACCCTCTCCATCTTTCTTATAGGCCATCTTCAGGTACTGGAAGAGTGCAATTAGGTCATCCCAAAGCCTTCTCCTCTCCAGGCTGAATAACTCAACTTTCTCAGCCGTTCTTCACAGCAGAGGTGTTCCATCCCTCTGAACATCTTGATGACCTCATCTGGACTCGCTCCAACAGGTCCATGTCCTTCCTGTGCTGGGACCCCAGGGCTGGATGCAGCCCTGCAGGTGGGATTTCACCAAAGCAGAGCAGAGGGGCAGAATCCCCTCCCTCACCTGCTGCCACACTGCCAAGATGCAAGGTACCATGCTGATGGGCTCTGAAGCATGATTCTCCCAGGCAGATTCAGATATTACGTGCAGTGCATATGACTTGAAAGATATGACCAAAGGGAAGTTGTGACTGCATGTGAGAAGTTTCACTGAAGGCAGAACAGGCACTTAGCCTGGATAAAATCTTAGCCTGTGGCTCCCCAGGACAGAGTATAAAGCCTAATCCAACTGAAGACAAACAGAATGTCAAATCTCTCTGTTCTGCACTGCGCCATTTCATAGTTTTTGGCTCACCTAGGGTAGACCAATTGTAAGTAAGAGAAGAAACATATGTTTGAGGCAGGGCTGAACATGTCTCAGACCTAATCCTTTTCAGCATGCAAACAGAAATTAGCTTTTCACATTAACAGCAGTCACCTCTATTGGGTACTTTGTATGGATTAGTGTTTGAGAAACTAAGGATGCAGATGATCTGGATTTATTTTTATTTCTTTTTAGAACATATCTTGTTTGTATCACCTTGGCATTTTGCTCATTGATTGCTGAGATTTGCTTAGGGGGAATGAAAAACTTGAAAAAGAAGTGATTGCAAGCACAGAAGTGTTCATGGTGTGCAAAAAAGTGCTAAAGCAGAAGAATCGTATTGCTAAGGGAGGACAACAGAAAAGGGATAGAAAAAGAAAGGAATTGACTGAGGATACTGTTACCTGGTAGGAGCTGAGAGCGTAAGGGTCTTTTTAACTTAGCAGATGAGGTAGGACCATGTATATGACCCATGAGTTAAGTCCACTTTGTACAGAGATAAGTGTGCAAAGATGATTTGTAATGGAATCTGTGTGTTCAGAAGCGTGTTGGGGCTTCTTTGCTGTTGGGGTCTAACAAAAGTTTTATATGAGATAATTTAACCAATGTTTCCTTCAAGCTGACAGCTGGCTTGCTTTCCCTTGAGGCTATGATACATTACTTTTTTTTCTCCTCTTGAGTCCTGTCAAAAAAAAAGCCAAAACACGTAAAACCTAAGTTGCTTGTATTATCACTTGAAGTAAGTCCTTTCCTTTTCATTCTTTTCTTGTCTCCAATGGGAAATTACAAGTAACAGCACCCTTTTATAGGAATAAAAACTAGACTATGAATCATTAAAATCTTTTAAGGAAGCTAATTTCTTATTTCAACAGTGATTTACCTTTATCATCTCTGCTGATGTAATTTTTAAAGTCTCAGAGAAAGATACAGCTAACATTTTTCTGAAGCAGTACCAGTCCATGGACATCTGTGTAATGTAAACTTTATCAACAGTGGTCATAAACAGTGGATTCCTCAAAATAAACACATTTTCTCAGCATTGGAACACAATAAATGACATATAAATGCAGTTAATTTCACAGTACTTTTATGCAGTAACTTGTTCTTGCACATATTCCTGGGACTTAAGCACCCTCAAAAATACCAAATGAACAAATTCATACATTGCTTGTCAGACAGAAGTACTCCTATTGCATTTCCACTTCTGATTTTAAAGAACCTTAAAATGTGGTCTACACACCTAGAAAGAAGAAGAAAAAACACATCAATTAGAAAAAAAAAGAAAAAGTTTCCTAATATGTAAAAATAGAAAAGTTCAATCTCTATTGAGATCTTTGGTATTTATCTTTCTTTTTTTCTTTACACAATTTAAAACATTTTATTTGGATTCTGTAAGGCCTTTAACAGGGTACACCACAATAATCTCTCTAAATTGGAGAGAGATGGAAGGACTGTACAATGGATGAAGAATTGGTTGGATGGTCACATGCAGAGGGTAGAGGTCAACAGCTCAATGTCCAAACGGACATCCCTGACAGTTGGTGTCCCTCAGGGGTCTGTATTGAGACCAATACTGTTTCTGTTCACAAGTGGCATAGATGAAGGGATTGAGTGCACCCTCAGCATGTTTGAAGGTGACACCAAGCTGGGTGGTGGGCTGGACCACCTGAAGAATGGGATGCCATCCAGAGGGACCTGGACAAGCTCAAAAAGTGGCCCATGTGAATCTCATCAATAAGGTCAAGTGCAAGGTGCTGCACCTGGGTCAGGGAAATCCTGGTTATCAATCCAGGCTGAGGGATGAACAGATCCACAGCAGCCCTGCTGAGAAGGACTTGGGAGTGCTGGTGGATGCAAGGCTGGATGTGAGCCAGCAATGTGCATTTGCAGACCTGTATCCTGGGCTGCTTAAAAAACAGCATGACTGGCAGGTTCAGGGAGGTGACTTTCCTTCTCTACTTCACTGTGGTGATACAGCTGAGTTCTGCGTTCAGTTCCCGGGTCCTCAGCACAGGAAAGTCAAGGAAAAAGTCCAGAGGAAAGTCATGGAGCAAGTCCAGAGGAGGCCACAAAAATTATCAGAAAGCCATAGATCCTGTGAACATAGGCTGAGAGAGTTGGGGCTGCTCAGCCTGGAGAAAGGAAGGTTCTTACTGTTGCCTTTCAATACTTGAAGGGGACTTTCCAGGTAAGTTGTTCAACTGTGTATACACCATGATAACTTTTTTTTGTTCATTTCAGTGTAAGCTCAATTAGTTCTCTTTAACCACAGACTAGAATCACAGTCAGTTACCACAGCAGACCTGGGACCTCAGATAGAGGAGATGCCTCTGTTGTTGAGTGCTTAATAACATATTTGCACTCAAAATAATAAAACTGGTTAATTAATTAATCAATCACTGAAAATTATCTGAGGTGTCTGACTTTGCTCTGTGAGAGTATAAGATCACTTAAGGACTCAAATACATCTGAAAAAGCTTTGAAAATTTGTGCGCTGTCCCTCCACTGTTAATTTTTGGTTCTCAGTACTAAAATTCTTCTCCTGGCAATGTTGCCCCAAGTGGAGAGTAGTACCAAAGGTACCAAAAGGTACCAAAAGGTACTGTTTATATATCCAGATTATCTGGCCATGAAAGTCACAGCCAAAAGCTACAATGGTAATGATACAAAAGACTGACAGTGTGAATTGCAAGCAAAGTAAGGCTCAAACCCCAACTCCCACTTTGGCATATGCAGAGCAGCATGCCCTCATTTAGCTTTGCATACCAAGCATGACTTTGGGTGTTGCATCATGGGCCAGGTGGAGTCTTGAGAAGGGAGGGTGCATCTTGCATAAGAGCACATGAGAACTGGAAGGACAGAAATATCCCATATGGGGAAAGAGAATTTCTTCCCAGATGTTCACAGACTGGGACCCTGATTGACAACTTTAGTTTCCACAGCAGTTAAAATAACCTATCAATAATAGAAATCAACTGTTCTTTGTACTGCCATTTGAACATACTAACATCTCTTGAGCCACTGCTTTATTCCATTGAAATGTTACTCTCTTGTTTCACCACCAAATTGTATTTCTTTAAAAAGGTTAAATTTCTCAGGCAAAGTTCTTCAAAAATAAATTCAATTTCTGTTCAAATTCCTAAAGATACTGTAAGACCCATTCTTTAATGAGTACAGACCGTTTCAGGGTATATGACTTGGGAATTCTTAAAACATCATCATAAAATTGAGTTACATAGCCAATAAGGTTTCTGTAAAAACAAAACGCATTATACTCCTGGTCTGGATTGAATGTGACACTAATTGCAGACACTATTGCTTACGGCCAATTGCCTCAGGGTGCCATCGCTTTAAAAGTGATCTCATAAGACAGTAGTGTCTTCAGATTAGGGAGACTGTGATTTGAATTCCTGGTAGAAGACAAACTATACTTTGGAATTCTTATTCTAAAGAGGAATAGATGTCTCTAAGCAATCCTAAAAGGAGACTACAGTTAATAGTACCTCAACAATCTCATAAGAAGTTTAAAAAAATAGTTGCAAGAATGTCAGAAATTCTCAGAGTTATCACAGAAAAGTAAAACTGTGAATGATAGATCTGTTATAGAAACCTGAAACAAGATTTTACAAATCGACAGTTTTGTATTAAAAGTAACCCTCTGTCATCTTTTCTAACTTTTTAATAATATTTTTGACTTATACTGAGATTTCCAGTCAAGGCTTCCCAACTTTACAGATATTACTCTTTATTTGTATTACTGTATTATATGACTTCACATCCATATATTTATGTACATGCACATATATAGACATATACACAGATATATGTAGATCCATACGCATTTGTCTAAAAATTCACACACAAAGGGTTTCCAAACACTCTGAGCCTATAAGTCACAGTTAACCTCAGATTTTCAACCACCTATATTTTATATTTTTAACCAAAACAATCACGAATATTACTGCTTAATAAGGAATCATGGACACATTATAGACTGCTAATCCCCACCCTTACAAAACAAAAAGATACTATGGTCTGGGTTTTAAAGCACTGCAATATGACTGAACAAGAATTAGGAACTGATTTACAATTATGAGATAATTCAGAAAGTTGGTGTCATTTAGTGACGACTAAATTTAGGACGTATGTATTCTATTCTGTGCAAAATTTTGGACAAATCAGTTCCTTGTCTTTTATCTGATAACGATTTTGATGCCTTTCACAAAGTGCTTTGAAATCTACTAAACACTGAATAAGCGTTATTTAGAGATAAATTGGGACCCAGATGTTTTGAAAGAGAGACTATATTGCATAACAGACAATAATTATGCCTCCTTTTTCCTCCTCCAACTATTTCTATTTAAATATGTCTGCGGTTTCCCCTCAAAAGTTCAGAAAAAAAGATTCTAAATTTGCCAGATCAAGTTTCATGAGCTGCACACATTTAAAATTAAGTAAATTAATGTTCTTAAAAGGGGTTTTAGCACCACCATTCAAGATGAATTGCTAAACTTCCCTCTCTAATGTTGACTGCAGCTCAATAAGGGTTCTTGAGAACTAGAAATGCATAAATAAGTTGGCAGAATAAGCTTCATGTAATTATGAAAAAAAATCCTTATTTTTAATCAAAATTTGGTGTGATAAAATATTTTGAAATAGGAATATTGTTTTTTAATTCTTTGAAAAGCAATTGTAAAATTGTTGCATTTGTCAATAGCATGTCTTCCTCCTTCTCCCAGGGCAGAAGTAGTCTAAAGATGATGATATTTAGTTCTCAGAAGTTTATCCAAGCACATCTGGACAACAATTTATTTCAATACCTTTCAACTAAACACAATAGACATAAATATTTCAAGCACCTCAGTATAAATATGTGGGGTTTGGACAGTAATTGTTGGCTATAATGGACATTGTTATTTTCATTCTTCCAAGAAATTGTAGATATACACATTCAGAAATGAAAAGTTCAATAAATGGACAGTAATCCTAATGCCAAATGGAACGGCCATATTACTATTAGACAAAAAAAGTAGTTCTAATTTTGCTGTCTATGACATAATATTTCCTCTCAAGATATCCAGAAATAAATCTAAGATTTTAAACAATAAATGGTAACTTGAATTTCATAAGCAGGAACCATAACAAATCAATCTATAAACAATTGTTCATCAATAAAAACTAACAGAAAAAAGTTCAAAAATGCAAAAGGCTATATGGCTGGCAGTCAGTGAGATCTGAGATAATTTTCATCCTCCTCTTGACAAATTCTGCCCTAAACAAAAGGACACAAAAGGCAGAATAAAAGCACAAAGAGAAAGGATAGTTCATAAAAATAGCTGTACTGAGTAAGAGCAAAGGTCCATCTGACCAGTTTTACAGTGACTGCTAAAGGAAGCTTAGGGATCCATCGCAAGAGAGCAAATATAGTTCTACCAGCATTTTCCCACTTTCTGAGAATAGCTCACTTAGGGGTGCTGAGACTGTATACACAGCTCTTCATTTAACAGCCTTCAATGCAGCCTTCAGACAAATGATTTCCCTTTGATATTTTTGGCATGCAACAGACAATAAGCTATAAAATAAGTTCTAGAGCATAGATATACTCTCAGTGAAATGGTATTATTTTCTGTTTACAGGCTTTGGCTAGTGTTTTTATTGTTTACTCCTAGTCCTTGTTATGAGACCTAGACAATAATTATGCTGTATGGAGCAGGTGAACAAGAACTTAAAGACCTTTACCTTATCTCTCCTTAGGAATCTCTTTTTGAAGATATGGAGTCCAAGTCTGTTTAACTGAGCTTCGGCTGCGTTCCTGAGGAGTGTGAAATGGATTGGATCAACACCAGCATGTTTTAGGAAATGTTATGTGGCTTCCTCAGTTATGTGCTACTTGTCTTTTCCTGCTTGGGATCCTAAAGCAACACCCAATGAATAAGTACACCATCTTCCACTCTTATTTAAGAAAACCTTTGAGAGTCATTTAGGTACAAAAGAAATTGCATGTTTGTGCCTCTTGTCTATTATGACCTCATTTTCTCAGTACCTTTGGCAATATTTGAAAATTGCAATAATAATAAATATACTCTCCTCAAAAGTCTTCCAAAAGGCTGCTTTTTCAGCCAGATCTCAGTATTCGACTGCTTACAGTTGACACCTCAATGGTCTTTTTTCTAACAGATAACCTTTCCGTATTGCTTTTCCTTTTCACTGTGCCAACTCTTCAATACCTGGAATGGAAAGTACCATGGCATGGTAAAATCAGTGCTTTCTGTAAACTGCATGTGATATGAGAAAAATCAGCATAAGTGTGTTCTTATTTTTCTTTTAAAATATTTCATTAATGTTGTAGTACATACACCTGAGTTTCTCTAAACAAATTCATTAACTTTTACAAGTTAATTCTATTCCAAAGCCTTCAAAATGAAAGTAAAATAAAGCATGTAAGTTGGAGTTCGAGTGATTAATGTCTGGAATTCTCATCTACTGGTGTAGTCCTTAGAGATCCTGCATTTTCCACTGACAAACAGAGACAGGACAGGAGAAAATTTTTTTTTTTTTTTTTTTTTTTTTTTTTTAGAAATGCTGAAATAAGCCTTTTTCTCGAATATAAATTTACAGCTAGTCTGCTCCTGAACTGCATATACCTCTACTTGTGTGGTTATACATTTGAATCATAAATGAACCTGTTTGTGCAGAGGTTGGTGGCTGCTGCTTTTGAATTTGATCCTCCAGAGGCACATTATTAAAAGTTTAGGTGAAGACACATTAACGTGGATTTTCATTTAGTTTTGCTGAGACATACATCAGTAATTAACATTCATTCATCAACCATGGCACCTAGCACAGTACAATGATAGTGCAAAAGCAAAATGAAAAAAAAAAATTGTATTTTAAAATAAGCATGAAAGGTATATTCTTGGTCTTTCTTTTTACCATAAGACTACAGGATCCATGTTTCCTTTTAATAAATTGTCAAATATCTCAAAGCCAGTTAAGGCCTTAAAAATACTACAAAACCTCACAGATTTGATGTAATTAACATTAAATCATGCCGGGGGGGGGGGGGGGGGGGGGGGGAAGGGAAGAGCTTTAAAATAGTATTTATGATATTGGAGAAAAGCATGTAGATATAAATATATATAATATTCAAGAATGGGATCTTGCATATTTTAGCATTATGTTTGCCATCATTTAGGTACGGGCCCTGTGGCATTTCAGCCTGACCTTCAGGTAACTTTCCAAGAATTTTATTCCTCCAGATGTGATCAGAGACTTCATAAGTGCATCTTATATCTTCCCTGGGGAAGTGGAAAGAAGCTATGGGATAATTTGCTAAAATGTCCAATAGCTGAGGGACACAGATATAAACCAAACACTTTTCCTCAGATTTTATTTTCCCTATGTATTTAAATATATATAGAAAATAAAATTTGATTTTTTCCCATTCATGTGTTAATTATTGACTATTTAAATGTAAACAAAATAAATATAAAAAGTTTAACAGCACTCAGTAGTCTTAGAGGTCTTTTCCAATCTTAACAAGTCTATGATTTTAGGTGGCAGAGCTACTTTAAGTTGTGAGTGGAAAATACTTTCTCATTCTTCCCTAAGTTTGTTTCTTAACTGAAGAGACAAAATAAATTTAGTTGTCACAAATACTATATCTAAGAGCCAAACAAATGGAGAAAAAGCTCAGGGTAACTGAAGCATTTTCTAACCATTTCACTCTTCAAACTTGTCCTAGGGTTCAAACTTTAGATTTTAAAATAGTGGTAGATTACCTTCTGGACATGATATATCACTTTAAAATAGAAAATGCATTTTTCTAAAGCATAAGAAAATTAAATATATAAACAAATGTTCACCAAAAAAAAAAAAAAAAAAAAAAAATCCAGCTTATCTGATATAGTAAGAAATCTAAAAACAATGTTGCAGATAGAGTGAAACTGGAGTTTTATGTTTACAGGCTTCAGGGATCTTTAGGTGAAGTGTCTCCTTGGGATGTTATTTTTTAAGTAAGAGATCAAGAAAAAAACTAAAAAGGCTCTAAACAAGTTGCTCAGCTGAAAAGAAGCATGTAGAAACCAGGATCAAGAGAAAATATCTAGAATAATGGTTCATAGATCTGTAATGTGCATGTGAAACATAAGTGATGGCAGCTGGATGACCATGCAGCTTTGAACAGTGGGGTCCTACAGAGAGAGGTTTTAGGGGACTCAAAGCCCTAGGGCACAATAAATATGTTTTGATTTGAGAGTAAGTGCCTAAAATATTAGAAATCAGTTTCTTCCTGGTGACAGTGAATGTATATATTTTGACTGCCTGTAAAATTTGACCTGCTGCCCACAGGTTTGGTATAGGCCCTTGGTCAGCTTTATCAAGTGAGTTTTCATGTATCTGTCTGTCTTTATATTATAAATACATACATACATACATACATATAAATACACACACACACACATATTTATACATCTAAACACACACACACACATATACATATACATATATATATATATATATGTTAATCCACTATTTATTAAAAATGCCATGAGAACACAAACTGACCAAACACTAGCTGCACAAAACTAATGCAATACAAATAGCAACACAATAACATGTGAAACCATTGATTTTTAATGATTATCAAATTGATGCTAGCTAACCTGGAGAGCATACAAGAAATTGCAAACAAGGATAGACATGAGAGAGAAACATTACTCATTTAGAGGAAAAATGGAAGGCCAAAGCTCAGCTGAAGTTAAAATTGCCTAGTGACACGAGGAGTAACAAGAAGAAATTCTGTCAGTTTGCTCACAGAAAAAGGTTCAGAGCAAAAAGTTCAGAGGAAATGTGGCACTGTTGACAAAAGGGAGGAGACAGCCCAGTGATGGATGACACAGATAAAGCTGAAGTACTTGATGCCTTCCCCACCTCCCTGCTTCAGTCCCTATAGGAAAAGCCTGAGACCAGATTGCTACATCAAGCCAGTCAAGCTTGGGAAGGAGAAGAGCAGTCAAGAGTGGAATTGTTTCAGGCTAGGGGCTACTTGAAGGATCCTGATGTACTAAAATCCCTGGGCCTGCATGAGATTCATCTGAAACTGCTGAAGCACACAGCTGAGGTGACTGTAAAGCTGCTACTTACCTGTGGCCAAAAAAATGAGGAAATCAGGAAAAGTCCCTTACAAATGAAAAAAAAAAACCAAAAAAAACCACCAAAAACCAAACCAAACCAAACCAAAATAAAACAAAAAAAACACCAAAAAACCAAACCAACAAACAAACCCCAAAAAACCAACCCCACCAAAAACAAACAAAACAAACAAACAAACAAAAAAACCAAAACAAACAAAACAAACAAAAAACCAAACCAACAAACAAACAAAAACCCAAAAAACCCCTATGCCAAACATTATAAATGGTAGGAGGAACCATCTGAGAGTTACTGCCTATTCAGATTAATCTCAGTCCCTAAAAACAGATTCTTAGAGGATTCTTCTAAACACTTGTGATGGCTGTAGCTCGGATAGAGATTTGTTTCTTTTTTTTCAGAGTAGCTGGTATGGGGCTGCATTTCAAATTTGTGACCAAAACAGTGTTGATAACACAAGGGTGGGTTTTTTTGTGGCTGAGCAGTGCTTTCACAGCATCAAGGTATTTTCTGTGTCTCTCCCCAGCCCACCAGTGAGGAGGCTGGGGGAACACAAGAAGTTGAGAGGAGACACGGCCAGGACAGCTGATCCCAACAGACCAAATTGATATCCCACACCATATGGTGTCATGTTCAGATTATAAAGATGGGGGAGAGGTTGGTGAGGGTCCCTCTGCTCAGGGACTGACGAGGTATTGGTCAGTTGGTGATGAACAACAGTTTTCACTTGCATGACTTGTCTTTCTTGGGTTTTATTTTCTCTCTTTCTTATTTTTTTCCTTTTCCTTACTATTACTGTTGTTGTTTTTATTCTTATTAAACTGTCTTCATCCCAACCCACAGGTTTTCTCATTTTTACTCTTACTCTCTTCCCCATCCTGCACTGGGCAGAGTGAGTTAACAACTGCACGGTGTTTAGTTGCTCTCTGGGGTTAAACATTGAAGGGCAAGTAATGAACAAAGGTTTACTAAGGACCGATCATGCTTATTATCTCATTTGTCTTCAGTCATAAAGTGACTAGCCATGTGAGTGAAGGGATAATAGTGAATATAGCACACCTTAACTTTGCTGAGGCTTTGGAAATCTCTCAGAGAACTCTAACCTCTAAGTTAAAGAATGGGTTGTACGAATACATTTTTAGGTAGGCTTAATATTGGCTGGATTTTTGTGCTTAGAGGGTAGGAATCAGGCATGGGATGTCCAGGGAATCTGGTAATAAGCATGAGACCTATGGGGTGAAAATAGCTCCACAACTGTTTGGTATCTTTGTCAACAACCTCAATGATGAGACAAGAATTCTCAGTAAATCCATGGAAGATATTAAATTTGGTTCACACAATAAATACTAAAGTTTCAATTGATCTTAAGATGCTGGAGAACTGGGCCAAAAAGTTGCCCATGCAGTACATACATGAAAAGTCCAAAGTTGTTTCCAGAGCAGAATAATTCAATACAGCTATGAGATGACCAAGTGGCCGTGGAGGTGTAGTAAATCCCTGGCTAATTCTAAGGCCCCAGTGTGTCGTCATCACATAGGAGGCAAATTGCATACTGGATTAAGTTAGGAGAATTTTCACTACTAGAAAGGAACAAAGGAACTTATTATTCACTTCTGCTGCATGCTGCCACATCTCAGCTATTGCATCCAGCTTTAGGGCGGATGTGGAGGAACTGGAAAGGGTCTGTCACAAAGGACATCTCCAGTGAAGACTGGCTGAGAGAGCTGGGGTAGCTCCTCAACGTGAAGTAGAGAAGAGGAGACCTTTGGGGATATCTCATTGTGGCCTCCCAGTACCTGAAGAGGGCTTATAATAAAGGAGAGGAAGGATTTTTCATATGGGCAGATAGTGATAGGATGAGGGGGAATGGCTTTAAACTGAAAGAGGCCAGGTTTAAATTAGATGTTAGGAAGAAATTCTTTACCCAGAGGGTGGTGAGGCACTAAGACAGGCTGCCCAGAGAACTTGTAGATGCTGCATTCCTGGCATTGCTTGAGGCCAGGTCAGATGGGGCCCTGAGCAACCTGGTCTAGAGGACGGCATCCCTGCCCACAGCAGGGGGCTGGAACTAGATGATCTTTAAGGTCCTTTGCAACATAAACCATTGTATGATTTGTTCTATACCTGGATTTGCTGACAGGTAACAGCCACAAACTATAGGTTGGGAGGATCAAGCAGGGCATTATGAATACATTTTTCAGCACTAGAATGCTGGAAAATGGTAGTTTAGCACAGCACTAAGATTATACAGAGGAGTTGTGGATTCTCTTCTTATGAAGGTTTTTAGGATATGATACTCCTGATTTTAGTAGGAGGTTGTATGAAATACCTTCCAATGATTCCCTTGTTCTGATTCTAATTTCCTGCTTTTTTATGCACTAGAGTTTTATACTGTTTTATACTGTTTCTTAAATATGAAGAAAATGTACTTTGATTTGTATCTATGCAGGCAGTCTTATAGTCTGGGATGTTGGAGGTTTAAATTTATTCTGAAGAAACAGGAAAAAGTGATGAAGAAGTTAGAGCTGATTTGATATTTATCTCAGTAAGGTGGTGTGTATTACTGCTAGAAAGACTGACACAAATTTGAGTAAAAAAATAGCTTTTTGTGTCTTTGCTTCCTTCAGTTCAGGGATCAGGATCATCTTGGCACAACTATCTAGTAACCAAAAGAGCTGTGGATGTTCTCATCAGTTAGATCTCAGTAAGTAGAAACTGTCAAACAGTAGACTGCAGAGAAGTGTTCTATATTACCAGCCACTAAAAGAACACTTTGAGTTATAAATATCCATAAGCTTTAATGGAGAAGGGAACTGTGCCTGTCAGCAGAAAAAAAATACTATCAACCTGCGATGCCCTGCACAAATAATGTCAAACTTGGGGCATGATGCAGATTAAGGTGCACTTTAAGCCATCTACTAAATCGAGTATTAGTTGGAAACTGGATTTCACCATCAATGAAACATAATTTAATATATCTGAAGGCCAGTATTGGTTCACCCATCTCAGCTGCAATTGATGAGAAGAAATAAAGTCCTTCTGACTGGAAGAAAGTACTCTCTCTTCAATTACTGATCTCAACAGTGAGTTTTGATCCTGATTGTGTTCCACAGCAGCATCTTGAAAGGAAAATATTTTCAGCCTTGAACACAAGAATACTCTCTGCTTCTCTGAGTATAATACCACTGTACCTCAATGGAGGATGAACAATTCTTTCACAACTTGCCACCTTACAGTAGAAAAGCATGTATTTAATTTGACATTAACATCTGATAGAAAATGTTAATCTGGGATTATCTACCCAAGTAAGCAATCCAGGTTTATGAAATCGTAACAGAGGTTGTCCATAATGTAGATGATTACTAGACCAGCATTTTGTATGAAATCGATAAAGTAGAAACAAGGAAGACCAGTGATGAAGTACACAACTGAAGCAACTGAAGATCAAGTTTAGACTATATTTGGCATTGATACCAAAGAAAATCAACTCATTTTAAAATAGAGAAATTAAGGAAATAAAAGGAATTAGAGAATTTTTAAAAGAAAAACATCTGTAACAGAAAATGGAGAATATCTATGTTATATAGGCTTACAGAAAAAAAAAAATCAAAGAAAAATTAATAGAGAGCTTGGAAGAATGCTCAAGTCAAGGGGACAGCTCAAAAAGATAGATAGATTGTCCTATTGCCACTAGGGTCTTATTTTCTAGCCAACTATGTACTCCCTCTTGATTACATCCTGAAGAAATTCCACTCTTAAACAACTAAAACTGGTTCAATATTTGGAGAATACTTACAGAAATGCTTCAGATGGCATTCCAGATCAATGCAGACAGATTAGTTTCCCAGTTGTCTCACCAAACTCTGATTATGTTTTATATAACATATTGAACAATACAAAATACATATAGTAAACGTTCTGTATTTAATCCATATATTATACAAGTTAATAATATATAATGTATAAAATCATATACATATATATATATAAAAAATATACATGGAGTATGTAGTTCTTCATACATGGAGAATATACTTTGAGTTAAATACATGGAGTTATGTTAGTCCTAAATTATTATCACATAGATGAAGAAAAAGTATGTTGGAAAGTTTTTTACAGCGTATCAGGATGAAAATGTATCAAATGCAGCCTTTGAGGTCTTTGTGTAACAGGTGAAGTGTGGCAGTTGAGCTGTCAGTTATGTAGGCTGTATGATAACATGGTTTTAATAGAAAAAGTTTATGGACATGAAAAGATCCTGGAGTATCTGGATTTATTTGGCAAGGTTTTGGTAGCGGGGTGGCTACAGAGGTGACTTCTGGGAGAAGCTGCCAGAAGCTTTTCCCATGTACAAAGAGCCAACACCAGCTGACTCCAAGAAGGACCCCCCACACTGACCAAGGCAGTGGCAGCAGCAGTGCTGCTGTGGCAGCATCTCTGGGATAACATAGATAAGAAGTGGGGAAAAACTGCTCCACAACAGCAACCAGAGAGAGGACTGAGAACACGTAAGAGAAATAATCCAGCAGACACCAGGGTCAGCGTCAAGATTCCCCGGCAGCCCATGGTGCAGACCATGGTGAAGCAGCTGTGCCCCTGCAGCCCATGAAGGCCTCTGGTGGAGCAAAGATCCACCTGCAGTCTGTGGAGGACCCCATGGGAAACCCACACTAGAGCAGGCTTCTGACATGACCTGTGGCCCATGGAGAGAGGAAGCCCCTCTGCAGCAGACTTGCTATCAGGATTTGTGACCCCGTGGGGCAAAACTTCGGTTTGTTCCTGAAGTACTGCACCCTGTGGAAGGGACATGTGCTGGAAGAGTTTGTGAAGAACTAAAACCCATGGGAAGGACTTACCCTGGAGGACTTTCCCATCGCAGGGACCCTACATTGCAGCAGGGGGAGAGTGCAAGGAGGAAGAAGCAGCACAGACAACCTGTAGTGAAGCGACCACGACCCCCATTCCTCTGCACCACTTGGGGGAAGGAAGTAGAGAATTCTGAGTGAAGTTGTGTGGGCCTGACATTTCTAAGTCTGAAGGGATTTTAGCCTGCTAGCAGTGCTAACTGTTTCTCAAGGGAAAAGTTCTTGGGAAAGCTTCTTCTCAAAACAATCTTGGCAAAACAACTATCCTTTCCCAAAACAATCCTTCTCCAGGTGGTGTTTTGCTGTTTCTCTAGTTTCACCGATAGGATTAGAGAGGTGTCATTCCTAGTCACCAATCATGTTAAGTCTGTATCAGAACACCTTATAAAAGGTGGTAAGAATTAGACAATAAAGCCTTCTATACTCTTTGCCTTCTGAAAAATACTTGGAGTCTTTTGTCTTTCTTTCATGTCCAACAGCGACAAAGCTGAGCCCAGAAAGAAAAGGGATGAGAGAGGAAGATGCTTTTAGATTTGGTCTTATTCCTCCTCATCCTACGTCATTGTTAATTGTTGATAAACTAAATTAATTTCTCCAAGTCAAGTCTGTTTTGCCTATTACAGTGATCTCCCTATCCTTATTTCATCCCCAAAGCCTTTTATTTAATTTTCTTCTCCCCAGTCCACAGTCCAGTTGAGAGATTTGGTGGGCCTGTGGGAGCTAGACAAGGCAAACCCAAAAGAGATACCAAGGAATTTTCTTATCTATTGTGAGTGAAAATAGGATGTGACTTTTGGATTTGTTGTAAGTTATCCATTGAACTGTTTTCCTCCTTTGCATTGTGTTGGTTATTAAAGAAGACCAATTCAGCTCCAGGCTTCCAATGCTCTTTCCTTACTCCAACACATCTATCATCTTCCTAGGGATAAACATAATGCATAAGGGCAGAAAATAGCAGAGACCATTATTGACACTTTCTCAGGGTTTTACATAAGAACACAGGAATCCTCTTGCTAAAACAGGTTGTCTAGGTCTATCATCCAGACTGAGGGTTAGCAACAAGCTTCCCACAGGAAGATGCAGGATGCAAACCATGGGAAAAATGCTTCATTAAATGGCTCATGCCTATTCCCTAAGTCTGTGATTTCCTTAAGGCCTGAAATGTGAATTTTGATCTCCCGTTCAAAAATTCTACTGTTCTTAGTAAATATTCTGAGACTAGATTTTTCTTTTCCTGCTAGGCATGTAAATATCTAACTACCATCTAAAACTTGCTCAACTATAACCTTCAACAACATTCTGTGACATTGATGAAAATTAAAGGCTTGTTACAGAGTGAATGTTTTGTTTTAGCAGTATGAAATTTGCCCCCTTTTGAATTCATTGAATATTTCTGATCTTGTGCCAGAAAACAAAAAAATACAGTCACAAAGGGCTTCATGGATATCGGGAAGTATTTCTCCATTTGGAGCTGACTTAAGAGATGAATGGTAGTTAAAAAGAAAAGAGTTACAGGCTTTTCTACAGTTATCTATTTTCCCATTTAACTTCCAGTAACAAAGAGAAAAGGAGTACAAACTATACTGTACCACAACAGAATGATCAGTGACAAATGTCTGTCAGTAAGATTGCCATTGCAGATAGAATATGTAAACATACGTTTCAAAACCAGTTTTTCCTTATGCGTTCTGTCTCATCACAAAGATGCCAACTGGATAGATTTACTTTGCACATAAGGTGAGTATATTTAATAAAATTAGAGTGACGGAATGATAACATTTTATTATCTTGTTTTAGAACACTTTCTTCAGTCCATTTTTCTGTAGAAATAGATAAAGTTAATCAAGGTCTGTCACTAGCTTCCAGTGATGACTTTGTATACTGCAAAATAAGGACAAATGTAGCACAAAAGGAAGGCACATACGGAGTTGCTTGTGGTTTCTTACAGAGTTCAAATAAAGAACAGATTCTTACAGACTTTTAATATAGAGAAAGTCAAAATCACACTATTTTGTCTCTTCAGTTGTTTCTAAAAGCAAATAAAAATATTACTGTGCACATCTTGCAAGTCCTTCAGCAAGAAAGGACTCGCTACCACAAGAATCAGTCCCATGGTATCACCCAGATGAGATTATATTCTTCTGTTTTCTAATATCTTTAATTCTTTGTAGTGTGATAGAACTAACTTAGGTTCATAATTTCCGTAATGTTTGATTATTATTGCATGCCTATTAGTTTGCACATTGCCCTTGCAAAGCTCTACCAGCATAATGAATAAACTCTACTGCAATAAGACAGCCATATACTTGAGACCAGAAGATTGTTACTGATGGAAATCCAACTTTTCTTTTACTTTAGAGGTTTAGTTTAATTACTATTTATTAATTACCTGGAAAACAATAACACTCTGCAGATGTGGAACCTCACAAGGCTGTTATCTACAGAAAGACTTTAAGAAAGACTTTTAGAAACTTTTATAAAGCTGTCCTTTAGTAGTATATAAGCAACTTGGTTAGGTTAATTTTCTAAATTTCCTCTGTGGCTCATGGAAAGAACTAAGATGGAACAAATCATTCTATAGAGGTGGCCCAGAAAGCAGTTTAGGAAGAGGGACGTACTTCCCTCTGGAAGCAATGCTTTGTGTCTACTAAGATGGAATCTACTCTAGACTAGAGAAATGGCCAAACTTCTTTAAAAATGAAAAAAGAAAAGTAAGGGGTTTATTTTTAGCTAGGTGACTAACTGTACAGACATTTTTGAAGACTGTTAAACAGAATCCTGAAGTCCTTATGCACTAAATTATTTTCTACATCACTATTTTCTCCATTTTATTTTGGTAATATATTTTTCCTGTGGCATATAGTACGGCTGAAAAATATGGACATGTATGGGCTTATATCTTTAATATCATTCATTGCGTAACTGATTATGTTGGCTCTTATTGTGAATTTCCTGATTTTCTTCTGGTATAAATTCACTCATTGTAACAATGCACAGAACTGCAGTTTCACTGCTCTTAATGGAACTGTGCTGTTCACCAAAACAGGATGAATAATATGTAAGTTCAGAACATTCTGTAGTGTGAAGTCTTATAGTAAATGTGATACCAGTATGACAGGATTTATCACCTTTAAACATAGGTGATTATTTTCTCTGATTAGCAAGTTGAAAATTATTTTCTATTTAGACTTTTAAGAGTTGTGTTATGACTCCTTCTTTGGTGGCAGTCTGTTTCACTGAATTGTATTAAAACTTAAAATTAAATAAATATGCATTAACTAAAAAGAAGGTTATTTATGGAATAGCAAAGCTAGACAGAGAGGACCTGCTTTATGTTCTGGTACAATGTGAAGAACCCCTTGTGCTTGACTGACCTGGAAAGAGCTTGTGCAATTTTCTATGGATGGTTAATTTTTTTTTTTTCTTTTCCTTAGAAAAGACTCCCTATTTTTTAGAGGGCAAACAATTCCCATTGATTATGGTATTATCAAACGGTGAGGAAGAATCTTGCCTCCCTGCTGCTGACTTGAGCTGAGAAGTCAGTCATGACTGCTACAGCTATATCTGGAGGAAAATTCCAAAGCATGTTACTGACTGAAAAATGGAAACTGGAGGAAAAGGATTATTTCTTACTCGGGACCAGTAAGTAAGTAATAGTGTATCTTTATTTAGCAAATGTGCTGTTTCCTAATATTTCGTTACTTGGCACAATCTATTCAAATTCCAGCTTTCAGATGCAATATGCTGGGTGTCAGTACATGCACTGTTCAGAGATGGGGCCAGGTGTTGCAGAAAAAAAGTGCTACCATAAAAAAGCAACACATCTCAGTTGTACACAGAGTTTCTATTTGATTTACTATCTTTAGGCTTGTTACTTACTGGTCTCTAAACACTAGTCAATAAGCTTAATGACTGGTAAAAAATTAGATGAAACTCCTTAAGAAAAGGCAGATCAAGCATGAACATTTCTGGATGAGTTTGGGTCACTGTCAGCTACTCAGGTATTTGTTACTAGGTTGCAGCTCTCTTGAGCATGATGGCAGGAATAAGCCAAAAGCAAAAACATAAGAGGTCAAAGAGCTACTTGAGAGGTGAATTTAGTGCACTCATTTCACTTTCCATGTTTTAATGAAACTTATGTTTCATTTGAATATTTCACAACTATCTGAATGAGATGTAATTCTATTTGAAACACATTAGTCTTTGAAGCAGGCTTTAAATAATAGAATCACAGGCCTGAAAAGGACCTCAAGAGGACATCTCTTCCATGTCCCAGCTCTAAAGCAAACTGAACTATGCTTATATCCATCTAACTGATGTTTGTTCTAAAAATCTCCAGAGATGGTAGTCTTTGCAATTTCCCATGCCACTGTCTTCCTGATTCTCTCTATCCCTAGCACTGGAATTTGCTTCCTAACACCTAACTTTGCTGCAACTTAAGCCAATTATTTTTCAGTCTCATCTACTAATTATAAAGACAACAAATTGCTCCTTTCCTTTGTGTGTCAGCTTTTCATGTATTTGGAGTCTATTGTCATACCTTGTCCTTAATTATGCACCGAGAATGTTTAGGCTTCAAGAGAAACATAATTGATCACTGCAAAGCAGTCAGTTTATCTAACAGAAGCAAATCTGTGATCAAGAAATCAAGAGTCTCAGTTAAGTGGCTACTCTAACTGATCAGCTGCTTCACTTATTAGCCTGCCAGTCTGTCCTTAGAAGGTCCAGGATCATCAACACTGCTTTGTAATTATTTAGCCAACTTTTTCTTTATTTATAAGGCCTCCTTTTTGGGAAAGAGGCTCTGTTAACTGTTAAATATTCCTCTGTTATGCAATATTTGTCACCATAGCTAAATATACAGCTATGTGTAAACCAGACTAATCTATTCACAGAATCTAAACAAAAATTTAAAAAGAGTACATATTCATTTTCCCCCTTACATCTTACCTTACATTGACAATCTCTACATTACTTTCTCAATTAATTCTATTGTAAATCTGTTAAATATCTGAGTCTCTTCTGCCTAAGTCAGGAGCTTATGATAGTTAGCCTAAGGTTTAGGCCTGTAATCCCCCTTCTTACTGGCTGTATGACCTTCTTGCAAGATGGTACACTAAGCTGGCACATTTCAGTATCTCCTATTCATTTTCATAATAAAGTACAAGAATTTTCTCACTGCCCTTTTCAAAAATGTTTTGAAGTCACTACAGCACCTACTTGCTGTATTTAAGAGAACGCTTTTGTCGTTTTGTCCTTCTTTATGACTGCTTCACAAAAATGCTGTGGGCAAAATATTTAGGACACCATTTTTACCTTGGATATCAAGTTTTCTACCAACTCTGCCACACTCACAACCCTCCCCCAAGATAACAGTACTGACTAACCTGCCTTTGAATAGTCTTGAAAGGATCTTGTTGCTTGAACTTGAAAGACCAAGTGGACTTAGTGGTCTAGGCACCTTGTATAGTGCCTGCTCTTCATCCTCCTATGTCTAACAAAATATTTAAATAGCATGCTTGTATCATATAAATACTTCAAAGAAACTAATGATAGTACTATATTACTAAGTTTAAGAGTTTTGTGGCTCTAGACATCATTCTAACAGAATTTTACTAGCAAATGTACCTTAAAAAGTTGTTTCAAATTTTTAAAAACCATTTTATTTTTAATAAAACATTCTGAGGAAATGTTTCAGCCCATAAAGCTAAACAATCAATACTGGAAGCCCAACAAGGCTTTAGTTGACTCCATTTAGCAAACATACCGTTAGCAATGACTGATGTAGACATGGAACTAAAAATGTGTTGAAGCTGCATGAGCCTTGTTGGGTCTCAGGGAGGCCAGTGAGGGTGACATTGAGGAGAAAGTGGTGGTGAAGTGGATAAAGGCTGATCATTGTGGTGAAGTGGATAAAGTCTACTTAAAACATTCAGGGAAGTTTTTGGATCCTATGATGATGGTTCTTATAGGAACTTTAGTATCTGTTGGAAGGACACTGTGGTGAGAAGCAAGCTATCCAGGAAGCTTCTGGATTGTATTTTATGTAAACTCATGATACAGACACTGGAAGGGACAACAAGGTGACTCTGACATTCATGAGCTAGCAACAGCTCTTTGGGAAGATGATAATCAATAGAAACCATGGCTGTAATGACCACAAAATAGTGGAGTTCAAAATCCTGAGGAGGCAGAAGAAGGCTAACAGTGCAGTTACTTACTACTGCAGCGAGGGTACAGAGACTCTGCTTTGAAGTTTTGAAGACCAGGTTGTGTAAATCTCTATGCAACTCTGTTTACAGCAGGATTTTACCCTAAATCTTTCCTGAGATTCCTTCCAACCTGAAGTATCTTATGTCTCTATTAAAAGAAAAAAAACCCCAAACTTTTATTTCCGAAACAAGTGGTAATTTGGTTTGTGTACTCCTTTTCATGTGGAAGCGTGCTTCATTGGTGCTATTTTCCAAAAGAGCATAATGCCATGATGGTTACAACCATTTTAACACACTGGAACTAGATTGTAAGAATGGAAGTTTAAACTTCCCAGACTTGATAATAGAGTATTTGACTATTAGCTGTGGCTGTTTCTAAAAAAAGCACTTTTTAACTTCCGCAGTTGTGAGTTACAGATTTCATGGAACTACAACACAGATGTATCTGTCTTAACTACATGAAGAGAATGAAGAACATGATGCTACTTTTAGCCGTTTCATGAACACTGGTTGAAGTTTTATTTATGAGCATTCTGGATTGTATTTTGAATTGATATGTTACTGTAGTGTTTTCTACAATGCTATTTAATATTATTTGTTCTCAAGAACATATTAGTACTTATGACATATTTTGTCTTTTGGCCATTACCTAACATAATTTTTAATATTGTGTCTATATCAGTCATTACCAACAGTACGCTTGGTGAATGGAATCAATTAAATCCTTGCTGGGTTTACAGTTTTGATAGGTTAGCTTGATGGGCCAATAGCTTTCTATTTACACAGTTTCACTTCTTTTACAAACCCTGTTTGCAAACACTATATATAGCATTGCTAGCATTTCTTGTTATGTGTTGTGAGTCAGAAGAGATTTTATTCTTATGTGGAATTTCTAGTGTTATACACATTCCTAATGTTTCTCTTGTTTCTGCAAAATTCAGCTCACATTCCCTGGCTGAGACTAAGACTGGCTAAATATTTCCATATTTCATATAAAGCACATTGTTGGCATCACTGATGGTCTTATAGCAGTATATATTTAATCTGTATACTTTATTCCCAGCTTCCTGGAGGATGAGGTCTAAGGTTGTGAGGTGGTTGTTTGTTTTCTTTCCCTTTTCTGAACACCATATTTTTCTCTGACATGGAGAGAGCGAACCTGTATCATTTCGGTTAACACCATAAACTGCATGGGAAGGTCTTCATTCTGGCTCTGTGGCTATACTCCTGTACATGAACATGAATATTCTCCTAGTCAACCAAGCATTAGCTGCCTGACTGTGGTTTCTTTGGAGATTAAGCATTTTGTGGTGTGACAAGTCTGTAGGAAAACTCAGTTTATCCCACTGAGATATTTTGGTGTTCTGAGGCACTGAGGGAAGCAAACATTTGTCTCTCATATGGTCTGTACATTTTCTTTAACCTTGCTGACAAATACATGAGGCATAGGCCATTTGTCTTAGTTTTCCTTTTTTCTCCTGGCTCAACACTGCACTCATTCAGTGCTCCCTAACTTTTAACTCAGAAGGTCTTGTTGGCTATATATGTCAATAAATAAAATAGGGCTAAGGGCTGTTTTCTGGCTCTGAGGCTCAATGGCACACAATGGCTGCAGGCATACTACATAACACTTGGCCTTGAGCGTCACCTCAAGGGGATAAAGTGTCTGAAATAATGTGAGGGTCATATTGCAGCTTTTAACACAGGGGTTTCCACAATGAAACAGGGAGAATTTGCTGCATGCTCTGTGTGTGGCAGGAGGTGTGTGTCAAGGTCCCAAACCTTCAGAGACAGTTTTAGAGAAACCATCAAGGGTGACGCTGGGTATTGGGAGTGATTCCTGGCAAATGCTATCCCCATGCCGGGGCATTGTCTGGCAGGGTGCTGGTTAGCACCAGGCAAACTGAGGAGAACACAGTCTGTTAGCAGTCAAGCAGTGTGATAACCAGTGGTCCAGTGCTGGAATTAAAGCTTTGTTTACATAGCATTATGGCTATATAGGTTCAATGCAAATTCATGCTCAGACATTGTGTCTCTGTATTTGTACAAGTATATGCACACCGAAGGCTTTTGTATAGCCTCTGCCCCTCCTTGTTGTTTGCTGTGTTTGGTACTTTTCAGGAAAGTACCGTCACCTTTTCTGTACAGATTTCAATGAGATGCTGCCCAAATCTTGTTCCAAGGAGTTCTCAAAAGTTGTGACATATTTAGGCAGTGTAAATCTCAGTGGACCAGAGAGGGAAAGGGAAAATAACTGTATGGATACTGCTTCCTAGATAAAAAAATTACATCTAACCATGATTATGTACATATAAACTTAAAAAACGTAGAGGTTTCATGTCATATGTAAACAGTGTGCATAGATTTATCTGTTGGATGAGAGTACTTCACAGAAAGAAATTAATGTGAAAATTTCAGATACTACAGATTTAATTAGCAGTGGAGAAAGTGACGTCCTACACTAAAAGCAGACCACAGACCTATGAACAATTTCTGAAGGCTGTGATTTTTAAGCTGCACAGGCTGCTGTGGAAGCCTTCCCGTTATCAGCTCTAAGCTTCTTTATACAACAACGACCAATTGTATAGTAGTGAGGGAGCAGACAATTCCCTGATGCCATAGTACTTTTGCTAATGTTACTCCAAGCTGGGTAAATATAGTATTCCTGGCACACTAGAATGGATCCAGTTGGTGTTACAGATTAAACAGCTGTAAGCATATGAACTTAACATGCCACTGGGACAGGAAGCCTTTACGTCAGTCATTTGCAGGCTCCATCATCCAAAACTACCGGTGGACTAGCTGTAGAAGTTGAAGGGCAAAGGCTCTGGTTATGAGGAGGAACAAAAGTAAGCATTGTACTGATAATACTAGGTAATAGTAGATCTCAAAAACAATGCAACAAAAGTGGTTCTGGGTGGACATACTAACATTTGAGGAAAACCAGAGGAAATACTTGAGGCAGGAGTGAATAATGGAATTAAATCTTGGTTATGTTTCTCCAAATAGAAGAGTAAGCACATCTTGGTCCTCCTCCTGCTGAAAATCAACAGTGAGTGAATACAGTGAATACTCTTCTGGAGCTCATTGAACCTGGGAACAAAGTACTAAGGTAAATCCCAAGCAACATGTATAGAGCTGCAGTTTACGGGATGAGGTAAAACAGTGTAGAAGGAAAGTAGTGCATGTATTTTGAGTTAAAAAAAGTAGATAGATACTCTTTCCTGACATGGCCTGCTGTGTAGTGTTTTACTTCTTATAGGGCAACTGCCTCTGTTCCTGGTTTTTTTTTTTTTTTAATCCAGCGTTTATATTTACAGAATCTGTTACTAATATTGAACCTAGACATTAACAAGGGCTAGCCCTTTTAGGGATTTCTTGGAATCTAATAATTCAAGTTTGTGCATTCATTTTTGGGAAATAGGGAGGCTAAGAGGTGAAATGCCGAAAGGAAATCTATTTTAATTTTGTATTCCTGATACTATCTGGGAAGAGAGATACCCCAAGAAACTATCCCCCAGTCAAATTTTATAGAACTCCAAGCCTAGGGAAGATGTCTAAGCTTTTGTGCTTCTCTGACTCTGCTGCTTCACTCATCATTAATTATAACACATGCCACTAGTCAGGGAGCTAAGAAGCAGACAACTGAGAGCTTAAAACAAAGGGAAGTAGGCTTTTAAATTCATTTTTTCCCACCTATAAATTTTCCTTTGATTTCATTTAATTTGGTAAACCTGGAAAGTTGCTGCCAGGTGGATCTCCTACTCAAGTCTGTCTTGAGATTTCATTATCCTTTTTATTTCTAGTATCATTATTCAGACATCTCTGTTTTCTCTAGCTAATTAGCCCGCTGTTTAAGAGGTGCACATTTCTCAACATATGGTACACAGTTGCACTGCATGTGTGCTGTATTTTCATTTTCTAGTTTGAATCTTGTATTTCTGATACAGTATGTCAGAAATATCAGATGCCTATCTTACAGAACAGCACTTACAGCTTCACATTGAAATGTACCCTAATTATACTTTCGAAATTCTTACATCCCCATGTCTTCAATTAAGACATCACAGCCATTACAGTACTGTGACAACAGATTGTGATTTAAAGACGATAGTATTTGGAGGTCAGAATTTAGCAGGAAATAAAAGTCACAGGAATTAAGTGTTTAAAATAATTAAGATTTTAAAAATGTACCTTTCCAATTCAGTGGAGGAAACTTAAACCCCATTAAAAAATCCTCCACATGGTGTGATCCTGTCTCTTTGAGACACTGGCATTGCATGCAGCTGTTATAAATCTTCTTCCTGTGTAAGACTGCAGAGGGAGGACCTGACTGGCAACACAAAGGAAGGAGCAGGTCTGTTCGCCTGTCTGGGAGAGACAGAGGGAGAGGAGCGGGTGGAGGGGGAGCAAAGCGCGCGCACACACACACACACACGCAGCTGAATACAGAAAGATTCACTCCTTCTGTACAGCCTACAGACCATCTATGCCTAAGTGATTCTGGTCCACCATTTGCATGATATATTAGCCTTTCAAGCTGTCTTGTGGTATTATCTGAGAGACTGTAGCTTTTGCTTTTAGCTAAGCTCATCTGCAATTGTTTTTATCTCCAGCAGGTCTCCATTTCTAACTAATATTACCCTTATTGCAAGGAAAACAGTATAATTAGAGCTGTGCACATGCTGAAAATACACTAAGACACTCTCAGGGCTGAATTAAACAGCTCCAGTTGCATAAAATTAAATTTCTGTGTCATTTACTGGCAAAATACGTCGTACTGGCAAAAATACATTTTTTTGCTTAAAAAAACCCCCCAAAACAACAAAACAACAAAACCCAGCATTTCAGCTATTGTGGTGGTGCAGAACTGTTTTATTAGATTTTTGTAAGAAGTTTATGTTATGGTTCGTTTTACTGTATCCCCAATTCTGTATCCCTTTTGTGTTGTCTGTATAATAAGGTGTTTTGTGTCAATCATCCCATACCTCACATGATATGTAACATCCCTTCTGCCCCAACCCCCCTCTCTGGGGCAGCTTGCCTATCACTCCTGGGGTCCCTCCCAGATTGTGAAATCTCCGTGAGAGAGCTTCAGGTGATAGGTAGCCTGGGGGAAATTCCTTTGGCTCTGGATTTTAGTGGTCTGAAGCTTGGGGGTGGGCACACCTTGTTACCCCCTGAAACCCCTGATTTGTGGTCTTTTTTGTATCCTCCCTGGGACCCTCCCCCGCTTATAGGGGGTGGGAGGGAGGAGCAAACTCTCTCAGCCGCCAGGTTCTCAGCCTGGAAACTCTCTCAGCCTCTGGGCTCTCCACCTAGAATCTCTCAGCCGCTGGGTTCTCCACCTAGAAGCTCTCAGCCGCGGGGTTCTCAACCTGGAAGCTCCGAGCCGCTCGCCTCGGAGCTTGGAGATCTCTGCTAATAAACATCCTTTAACCTGCTAAGCTGAGAGCCAGCCTTTTCTCTTCTGCTGCTGTTGACTGTCACCTTTGGGTCCCGCTGCCAAGCCGAGAAGCCAAAACGAACTGGAAACTTTGTGTCCGTGTTGACCCGAGCTAGCTGGAGGTCAGCTCCCACCCGGAGCGGGGACGCAACCGGACATAATTGGCGCCCAACGTGGGGCACACCACGCCGGCAGAAGCAGCTTGGACCACGTGGAGCACGGCTCCACGGTGACAGAGCGTCCAGCGCCCACGCAGGGCCCCCCGGAGACGAGGCGGACCCTGCGAACGGACTGGGGCTGATTTAGCCCGAAGAACAGTCTCTGGGCGTCACGCACCCCTGTGAAATTGACTTTGAAACAAGGCAAGTTCCAGGGGAAAGAAGGGGAGCTTCGAGCCCCGACCGGAGTCCTTCTTGCAGCAGAACATCCAGACCCACGCACCCCCAGGCACAGGAACAGGTAAGTATACCCACAAAGGGACATACTTACTGGTTTTAGGGTTCCCCCGAGGGAGGGGGATCTATTGGGGAGGAAAAAATCCTCCAAAAATAGCTGCGCAGCTAAAGGGTTAAACCTCCTGTGATTTAGAGCGAACGGGGTCCGCGGGGGGAGTGCTTTTCATCTGGGTTTGGGTTCAAAAGCAACTTAGTATCGAAAACATGGGCGGAAAGCTCACGACTGCTCAGAAAAGGTTGTATTATAATTATGCGTCAGTAGTTAACGATGCCAAATTGAAAATCTCAAAAGGCGAGTTAAGAAGTTTTGTTCGCTGGGTTCATGTGCATTTTCCCCAAGTCTCTCCGGACAGTCTCTGCAGCCCACATTTCTGTGGCACTGTAGAAAAGGAATTAATTAGGTTGATTCAAACTGGGGACAAAAAGGCTACAAAGTATTTTACTGTAGCAATGAAGTTAAATTCGGCAATTCAATTTCAAAAGGGAATGCCGAAAGAGCCCAACGGAGAAACGTGTTCTCCCCCTCCTCCCCCCACCTCTTTTCCCCGGTCCCCATGTCCCCGGGAAAGCGTTCTCGATGGAGCGGCAGGGGTCCCGCCCGCCCGCTCTGCCTTCGGGGCACCCCAGCCTCCGCGCCGGTGCTGGCCCGGTGGAGCCAGGAGGGAGATCTCGGGCAGCACTGGCCATGCTGCATGGGAAAACCCTCCCTCCCCGCTTTTAATCGGGTCCAGGTCTGCGTGGTCCTCTCGGGGTTCCCAAGATGGCGGAGACCGCATGGCGGGGGACTCCCCCGCCCCCTCAGCACCGCCCACCCCTCCCTACCCCGGTGACGTGGTGCCCGCAGCGCGCGGCCCCGCCCCCTTCCCCGCCCCGCCTTACCCCTGTGACGTCGGGTGCCTGCCGCGTGACCCCGCCCACCCCAGCCCCGCGCCGCGTGACCCCGCCCACCCCAGCCCCGCGCCGCGCGGCCCCACCCCCACCCCACGTGGCGCCGGCCCCGAGCCGCGCGGCCCCGCCCCCGCCCCACGTGGTGCCCGGCCCCGAGCCGCGCGGCCCCGCCCCCACCCCACGTGGTGCCGGCCCCGACCCGCGCGGCCCCGCCCCCGCCCGCGTGCCGCGGCCGCGCTGCCCCCCCCAACCCCCTGTGGCTGCGCGTGCGCACTGCGGCACCCCGTGCCCCCCCCCACCCGCCGCGCCGCCGCCCGCCCCGGAGCAGCCCGGTCCCGGTCCCGGGCCGCCGGGGCTCGACCCCGCTCCCCCGGGATCCCCCCCGCCCCCCCACTCCTCGATGATGTCACCCCCCGGGCAAGCCGCGGCCCTTGCAGGGACTCGGTTGCCAGGCAACCAAGTGCCTCAGGGCACAGGCGTCCCAGCGCCCTCAAACCCGGAAGTGCCGGAGCAGGGAACGGGAGCAGAGACAGCTGCCAGCTCCTGCTCCATTCCCACCCTTGCCCCTGTTACCTTCCGCAATGCCCGCGGTGGTAACAACAGGGCAGAGTATCACCCATTTCCCCGAGCCACCATCAAAGAGATCTGCAAAGCTCACAGGATATATGGCCGTGATGGACCATATTTCAGAGGGCTTCTCAGAGCAGATCTCTCTGCAGAGGAGGTAGTGCCTGCTGATTTAAAGTACCTGTTTTCTTGCTTGCTGAACTCAACAGAGTACATCCTATGGGTCACAGCTTGGAAAAGGCTGCTCCAGGAGGCCTTACCAGGGCTCCTCAACCATGTTAACACCAGAGTTGATGCTCAGGGAAACCCTCTCACTCTCGACCACCTGGCTGGGGAGGGGCAGTGGGCAGAAGCCACTGACCAAGTGGTCATTCCTGTCCAGTGCCTCCACGTAGTGAGAGAAACAGCCCTGACTGCATTCTTCAGCATGCAAACACAAGGTCCTGCGATTTCTTATTCGAAAATCAGGCAGGACCAAAGTGAGTCTTTCACAGATTTTGTGGAAAGGCTGTCCCGAGCTATTGAAGCTCAGGTCAAAAATGAAATGGCTCGGGAACACATTTTATCGGAGATTGCGTTTTCAAATGCAAATGATTTATGTCGTGCTGCAATTTTAAGTTTACCCCTACACCCCAAACCAACCTTACCAGACATGCTTCAGGTATGTCACGTAAAGGTGCCTTGTATGAGCTTCTCTACAGGTCTACGGCCCAAACCTCGTCAAGTTGCAGCCATGGAAACTGAAGATTCCCGAAAAACACCAAACACCGGGAAGAAGCATTCTGCGCAAAGCTCCCAGAAGTGTTTTTTGTGCGGGAATTTGGGGCATTGGGTTTCCAAATGCCCCCTCAAGAAAGAAGTAGAGGACCTCAAAAACAAAAAAGGGGGAGGGGAAGGGGAAAAAGGGAGAGGGTTTAAACCCTCACAAAAAAACTGGTGAAAGAGCGCAGGTCCGCCCTGCGTGAGGAAAAAAATGGGGTGGACCGGGCAGGAGGGGAGGGGAAAGGGAGCCAAGGGAAAAAGAAGGAGAAGCTGCAATGCCCCATTCAGGGTGGCAGCAAACATAACACACTGGAAATGACTTACACGGACCATGACATGGCACAACCAATTTTGACAACCAATTCTAAATATACCCCCTACAGGTTGCAGCTCACGGAGGGTTTGCACCTGAAAGACGACAACTGGAATTTTGTGTCAGTTGACAACAGTGAGCAGGGTACCTGGCCAAGGGTCAAAGGTAAGCTCATCGTTGTGGGAGACTGCAAACACACCCCAAAAGAGATCGAAATTCTTCCAGGAACATTTGATAACAATCCTGGAAAATTCGTTCTCTGGCTACGCTGCACTCACCCACCAACATTCCTACCTAAAGGGCAGACAGTTGCCCAGATCATACCCACCTGGGAACACTTGGAAGAAGACAACATACCAACAGCTTGTCCCGTGCGAAAGATCACAGAAGTGAAACCCCAGGTGGGATGTGAGTTACAGGTGGGTGATGAGGCCATTAACATCACAGGCCTGCTCCACAAGGACATGGACGTGACTGTAATACCAGCTAAGCACTGGCCGTCACGTTGGGCCTTGGAAAACGTGGCAGGACACGTGCAAGGAATAGGGGGAATGCAATTGGCCAAACAATCAAAGAGTGTGGTGCAAATTAAGGGGCCAAAAGGGCAGTTGGCCAGTTTACGCCCTTTTGTTTTGGATTATAGGGAACCCTTGTTGGGGAGAGACCTGATGGCCCAGTGGGGAGTCACGATTGACATCCCAGACCCCCCACAGGAGTTTTGGGCGGCGGTCGCTGAGGAGCGCCCTACCCACAAGCTGAATTGGAAAACAGATGCACCAGTGTGGGTTGAACAGTGGCCGTTTTCAAAACAGAAATTGAAGGCGCTCGAAGAGCTCGTGGAGGAGCAGTTAGCTAAGGGTCACATTGTAGAGACCACCAGCCCTTGGAATTCGCCGGTTTTTGTTATCCGGAAGCCGGGGAAGGACAAGTGGAGACTCCTCCAAGATCTCAGACAAATTAATAATGTGATAGAAGACATGGGCTCTCTTCAACCTGGGATGCCTACCCCGACCATGCTCCCACAAAATTGGAAATTGGCTGTTATAGATATAAAAGATTGTTTCTTCCATATTCCCCTACACCCTGACGATGCACCACGTTTTGCATTCTCGGTTCCCACTGTTAACCGAGAGGCCCCGAGGAAACGCTACCATTGGAGGGTTCTTCCCCAAGGGATGAAGGTGTCACCTATCATCTGCCAGTGGTATGTGGCTTCCTTGCTATCCCCGGTCCGCGTAGCCGCAGAGAAAGCAATCATCCATCATTATATGGATGATGTGCTTGTGTGTGCTCCCACCGATGATGTCTTGTCCCACGCACTTGACCTGACAATTAATGCATTGGTTGTTGCAGGGTTCGAGCTGCAGGAAGACAAGGTTCAAAGGATGCCACCTTGGAGGTACCTGGGGCTGGAAATTGGCAAGCGGACCATTGTGCCGCAAAAATTGGAAATCAAGGCCAAAATTCAGACCCTTGCAGATGTCCATCAGCTGTGTGGGGCATTGAATTGGGTGAGACCCTGGCTGGGCCTCACAACTGAGGACCTAGCCCCTCTTTTCAATTTATTGAAAGGGGGAGAGGAGCTGAGTTCTCCCAGGGAACTAACCCCGGAAGCGAAGGAGGCGCTGGAAAAGGTACAGCATCTCATGTCCACTCGGCAGGCTCACAGGTGTGATCCAGACCTGCCTTTCAAATTTATAATAATGGGGAAATTGCCACACCTCCATGGAGTCATTTTCCAATGGAGAAATTACATCAAAAAGGACCAGGGCAGAGAGGACCCACTTCTAATCATAGAATGGGTCTTTCTCAGCCATCAAAGGTCCAAGAGAATGACACGTCCACAGGAACTGGTGGCTGAACTGATCCGAAAAGCCAGAGTTCGGATCAGGGAATTGGCAGGGTGTGATTTTGAATGCATTCACATTCCAATTGGATTAAGATCGGGCCAGATTACAAAGGCAATGTTAGAACACCTGCTTCAGGAAAATGAAGCACTGCAGTTTGCTCTAGATTCCTTCACTGGGCAAATCTCAATCCATCGGCCAGCCCACAAAATTTTTAATCAGGATGCCAAATTCACACTGAATTTGAAAGATGTTCGGAGCAGGAAGCCTTTAGAGGCCCTGACAGTTTTCACGGACGCGTCCGGAAAGTCCCACAAGTCAGTTATGACTTGGAAGGACCCTCAGACTCAGCAGTGGGAGGCAGATGTTGCCGAGGTGGAGGGATCACCTCAGGTTGCTGAGTTGGCCGCTGTCGTCAGGGCTTTCGAAAGGTTCTCCGAACCCTTCAATTTAGTAACGGACTCCGCTTATGTAGCGGGGGTGGTATCGAGGGCAGATCAGGCAATACTGCAGGAAGTGTCTAACACCGCACTGTTTGAGCTGCTTTCTAAGCTTGTCAAGCTTGTCTCCCACAGGGAGCAGCCATTTTTTGTGATGCATACAAGATCACACACCGATTTGCCGGGTTTCATAGCTGAGGGGAACAGAAGGGCTGATGCTCTTGCTGCTCCTGCAGCGATGGCCCCATTGCCAAGCATTTTTGAGCAGGCAAAGCTCAGCCATCAGCTTCATCATCAGAACGCGCCTGGCCTTGTTCGCCGGTTTCACATCACCCGGGAACAGGCCAAGGCAATTGTGGCTACGTGTCCCTCATGTAATCAGCATGCACTCCCCACCTTGAGTGCAGGAGTAAACCCCAGAGGTCTGAACAGCTGTGAGCTGTGGCAGACTGACGTGACACATATCCCCCAATTCGGCCGATCTAAATATGTGCACGTGTCTGTGGACACTTTTTCCGGTGCAGTTTTTGCTTCTGCCCACGCAGGGGAGAAGACCTTGGATGCGATTAAACACCTCATCCAGGCTTTCTCCTTCATGGGCATCCCAAAAGAATTAAAAACTGATAATGGCCCAGCGTACCGTTCCAAGGAATTCTGCAGCTTCCTGCAACAATGGGGAGTGGGTCATAAAACCGGCATCCCTCATTCCCCAACAGGCCAAGCTGTAGTGGAGAGGACCCACAGAGAAATCAAAAAGGTCCTTAACCAACAACAACCGGTGTTGAAAACAGAAACACCACAGACCCGATTGGCCAGGGCTCTATTCACTTTGAATTTTTTAAACAGCACATTTGAGTTTTTAAACCCTCCCATTGTTCGTCATTTCGGGGCAAACCCTCAGCTAAACATCAAAGAGAGGCCGCCAGTCATGGTCCGGGACCCTGAGACTGGAAGGACAGAGGGACCTCATGATTTAGTCACGTGGGGCCGTGGGTACGCTTGCGTGTCCACCCCCACGGGGCCGAGATGGTTACCATCAAAATGGGTGAGGCCCTATGTCCCGAAGGTCTCGGGGGAGAAAAAGAAACTGCCACAGGTTACTCAAGCAGCTTTTAGGAGGAAAAGGAGGGAAGATTTTTCCCCGGATGGTTTCGCTTTCCTGAATGACCCCTGCTCGAATGCTAATTGTTTGTTTTAGTTCTTCTAGTCCCGATGGAACCTGTCCAGCGCCAATCCCCTGTGCTGAGGAAGTTTCACCTGCTCCTTGGTTGGGACTGGGGAATTTCGGGCTGGGTGGGTTCAATTTTGAAATCAGTTTTGTTATTTTTGTTTGTTATTCTGTTAATTTTAATTGGATTTGGTATCATCAAAAAAATGTTAAGTAGATTAATTTCTAGCACCACACATGCCCCCTCTGTGAACCATGTTGCTGTATCATCCGTGCCTGGATGGGAGGAAGACGTGGAACTGGAGGAAGACCCAGAAGACAGAAGACACCCAGAGGATGAACCTCAGATGGAGTGGCCCACTCAGCCAGAGTGGCTCACCGAGAGTTACCCGGACTTCGAATATCATCCTCCTCCGTTCCAGCCCTACTCCTGTCATTAAAACAAAAAAGGGGGAGATGTGGTGGTGCAGAACTGTTTTATTAGATTTTTGTAAGAAGTTTATGTTATGGTTCGTTTTACTGTATCCCCAATTCTGTATCCCTTTTGTGTTGTCTGTATAATAAGGTGTTTTGTGTCAATCATCCCATACCTCACATGATATGTAACATCCCTTCTGCCCCAACCCCCCTCTCTGGGGCAGCTTGCCTATCACTCCTGGGGTCCCTCCCAGATTGTGAAATCTCCGTGAGAGAGCTTCAGGTGATAGGTAGCCTGGGGGAAATTCCTTTGGCTCTGGATTTTAGTGGTCTGAAGCTTGGGGGTGGGCACACCTTGTTACCCCCTGAAACCCCTGATTTGTGGTCTTTTTTGTATCCTCCCTGGGACCCTCCCCCGCTTATAGGGGGTGGGAGGGAGGAGCAAACTCTCTCAGCCGCCAGGTTCTCAGCCTGGAAACTCTCTCAGCCTCTGGGCTCTCCACCTAGAATCTCTCAGCCGCTGGGTTCTCCACCTAGAAGCTCTCAGCCGCGGGGTTCTCAACCTGGAAGCTCCGAGCCGCTCGCCTCGGAGCTTGGAGATCTCTGCTAATAAACATCCTTTAACCTGCTAAGCTGAGAGCCAGCCTTTTCTCTTCTGCTGCTGTTGACTGTCACCTTTGGGTCCCGCTGCCAAGCCGAGAAGCCAAAACGAACTGGAAACTTTGTGTCTGTGTTGACCCGAGCTAGCTGATGGTTATCTCCCACCCGGAGCGGGGACGCAACCGGACATAAGCTATATACAATATCTCTGTAAAATTATTTTTAAAAAAAAAAAGTATTAATTCTGGAGTAAGTGTGTTAATATGGGTTGTTACAGTCATATAACCTTATCAGCTTCACTGTGCAACTGATAATATGTGCTGTACTTACTAGCTCTCAGGTCCCTTGAGCTGCAGACATGTAACCTTAAATTCTTTCTAAAGCAAATCCTGCAGATGCTTTCTACCTCCCTCATCTGCCCTCAAAAAAACATTCAACTGCCTCTATAAGATTAGTTTTCTTCTGTACCTACCCCCTCCATACCGCGTCAAGCCTGAATCGCTGTCAGTCATCTGGTTACTTCCCAGCTCCTCCAGACATCCCCTCCAGCCAGCACACGTATCCCTGCGAGCTCCTGCCTGAATCATGAACTGACAGCTGCGAGACAGGTAGCACAAGGATCATATCCAAGAGATGAACGAACATTTTCAGCAGAAGCAGAGCAGCTATCCACTAATACACCATTTCCCTAAAAAAAAAAGGAAAATAACATCATGGGTTTTTTCTTGTTGTATGGATAGCTGTTTTATCATGCACTGAATACAGCAGAATTATACGATTTCCAATAGTTTTGTGACAGCAAGTGTAACCACAAAATACATAAATATCTGTGAGATGTACAGTTATTTCTAACATCTGGGTCAGATATGAATGCTCCTTTGTTCTTATATCAAAGATACAGCATGATAGCAGAATTTTATTTAACATAAGGACTATACTGCACAGTAAAGGTAAGAACTATACCAAAATGGCTGCAAACATTTTCCAGCCTGTGGGTAGAGAGCAGGGCACCTGAAGAGCGGGACTACCTTTCACAGTAGTAGTCAGAGGCTGCAACTGCTATTGATTTAGTGCTCGGCTCATTCAAAATGCAAGCCTTATTTAGATGCTTAATATAGATTTAGGCGTCTGACTGTAAACACTTGATTAAAAATATTGGCCTAGGTTTACAAATAAAGGTCAAAGGAAACATATTACTGAGCACTGAAAAGCAAGAGTAAGACAAGGAATAAGACAAAAGGAGTTCCAAGGATTTGCAGAGGACAAAAGAAGGAAGGTACTTTGATGCTGTTTATTATTTTTATTATTAGTTAATTTCAATTTGATTTATTGAAACTATATAACTCTTATACAGCCATTGCTACTCTCCCACTTGTTTTTATTATCCCTTACTGTTCTTTGCACCTATTCAGCCTGAATGAGAGCAGAAAATTCTGTGTAGAAATCCTGAGAGACAGCCTGTTCACATGAAACTTTCATCCAAATTTTAGTGGATACCAAAGGGTGAACCTTTAATTGGGCAATGAAGAAACTTATGGATACCTAGCTAAAGCTGTACATTTTCAGATGTTCGCCTATCATAATGATGTCCTGCTGCCACACTTTCTACTTTTTAGCCGTCCAGCATGAAAATAATAAAACAGAGCCACTTGCAACCACCAAAAGAACAAATGCTTTTATTTATTATTCACCTGGATGTAAGACTTCAGTCAGACTTCTAAAGCATGTATGTGTAAATGCTGTCTGTGTGGCATTTATTCAAGCTTCCTTTGAATTCTGTCCATCCATTTAGTAATCCCTGCCAAGTCAGTCTCTATTACCTGTACCTACTAAGATATGTTTTAATGGTGAAAGTAACAGGTTGACTTAATAAAAATGCTGGCAGTGACACCAAGGAATGCTGGGACTTCACTAATCTGAAAAATAATAACCTGAGGGGAGCTTTGTTCCTCCTTCTCATGGGTCCCTGCTAGAAACAGCCAAATAATTATAAAAAGGAACCAACTCAATAAACACAGTGGGAAGTGCTGTGGATATTATATAAATGCATTATAGATATTTTTCAGCTTTGATTTTTTGGATATGAATTTGCTAAAACTTTTCATGCTTTTTTATTATTATTATTTTTAATTTTTTATCACTACTTCAATTTGTATTACCAAAGATTTTTTAAAAATCTCAGGCAAACATTAAAGCAACCCTCACCTGAATTGAACGGGCCAAATACTGTAGGAGTCGTATTTATGAAACACTTTCAGTTGCACCAAAAGAAAAGCTCAAATACACTTTTGTATTTGATTCTAAACAATTTTCCGGGTAGATTTATCTCCCTTACACTAGAGACAATGTATGTTAAGCAAAGGCCAGATTTATGTGGCTTCTAGAGTCAGTGGAGGCCACAGCTCCTATGGTGTGTCTATGCCTGTGCTCATGGGTATATGGGAAAACGTGGATGCCAGAGTGAAAGAGCACTTAGGTCAGGTGTAATACAGTGTAAACACATGGCATTTGTATAATATTCCAGTTGTTACTCACAACCCTGGTTTCTAATACAAGTGATTAATGAAATGTTCCCCAAACGGATACATCTTCTTGACTTTGACTGAAATCTGTTTTCCTAACACCACATGTCCACAGCATCATTTGTCTTGCTCTCAAAAGAGCACTGTGCCTATGGTGCAAAAAATGTTGCCATAAAAAAAGCACGTTCTCTGTTATCTGTTCAATGAAATGGCCAGATATACAGAGGACAGAGGGATGGACATGAAGGATTTTTCCCCCTTAAGCCCATCATAGTGAAGAAAAAAGAATAGAGGTGCTCTTCCATCCTGACTATACATTTGGTTGACAGCTTCTCTTCTGTCTCACGGCATCATATCTGTCATAGATATAAGTAGCCTCAGCAAAGTCAGTCAAAACAGAAAGCTTCATGCCATCTAAATACAATAGATGTGCAATAAAGCACTGATAAAAGAAAAAAAAATATTTGTACATAAAACAATGTAGTTCTCTCAGGATCTGGCTTTTTTATATGAAGGTGAATTTTAATCCAGTGGCCAATTCCCTTAGAACTCTTTGTCACAGCCTCTAGCATTTTTTTAGAAAAGTTTTCACTAGAAAAGTAGGTTAAAGGGAAAAAACAGACCATGTTAATTATCAGACTGAAAATCAATGTCAACAGGAACAATTTCAGTTTACTACCAAGATGAGAGTTGATTGTGATTAACCCCATAGTTTCTGTAGTGTTTAATCTCAACTCTTTCATGCTATGTGTATATTTTTGCCATTATACTGATTACACAATTATGATAATACTGTGTTAATTGAAAGGAGAACTCACAATTCTATTCTAACATGACAAAATATTTTAGCAAATTGAGGCACTGGAAACTGAGGCTGGTCTGTCATATGTTCAAAGGGAAATCTGTGTGCTCAAACATTAGTTGACACTGTATTTATTGGGTTGGCTCCTTTTAATAATCACACATCTGATCCTACCAGGGACCTGTGAAAAGGAAAAACCTCTCCTCAGGTAATTATTTTCTATTTTAGTAAAGTCATAGAATCATGGAATCAAAGAATGCTTTGGGTTGAAAGGGCCCTTAAAGATCATCTAGTTCCAACTCCCTGCCATGGGCAGGAACACCTTTTGCTAGACCAGGTTGCTCTGAGTGCCATCCAACCTGGCCTTCAATACCTCCAGGAATGGGGCATCCACAACCTCTCTGGGCAACCTGTTCCAGTGCTTCACCACCCAACCATTTCTTAGCGTCACTTGGAGCTTTGTTTTTAAGTCAGCCTGTTAGTGTCAGCGTTAAAAAATATCTTAGGTACAGGCAAGAGAGACTGACTTGGCAGGGATGACTAAATGGATGGACAGAATTCAAAGGAAACTTAAATAACACCCCCCCCCCCGCCCCCCCCCCCACACACAGAGCATTTGCACACACATGATTTAGAAACTGACTGAAATGCTATTTATGATGGTCAGAAGAAGCTCTGATTCAACGTTAAAGGTTGAATATGGCACTTTGTCATGGTATGTCATTATGGGTAGTACTTTAGGAGCCAAGATCTTCAGTGAATCAGAAACAAAAGTAATTTAGATTGAAATTCCTAATTCCTTTTTCTCCTGCATGAAGACATCCAAAAATCCTATACATGCTTCATGGTATCCCAACTACTTTCATGATGGTAGCTCAGAACAAATACCAAGAAAGTTCCTTATTTCTTGAAATTGTTTTTGTAATGGGCATGACCCCTTTTACTCACCATTATATTGGTGAGACTCTGATGTGTGCAAGGCCCAGAGCGACCCAGAGAAGCTCCTGAGAGACCTAAAATAATGAAATATTTTCATGGTGTGCTTTGCTTGATGTACAAAGTGGGTGTGATTTCTCCACAAAATCTCTTAAAACTTTCATAGAACACATTCCTCATCATGGCAACATGATGCCAAAAAGTCTAAGGAAGAAGAAAAGCCCCAACATATTAATAATCTTGATCAGTGTAAAACAAATTAATGATACTTTTGATCTCTAACTTCTAATAGCATAGAGAAAAATCTTCCTGTGCCATGCAGGGCAGGAGTTGGAGTGGGGTGAGGTAGAGGATTTGGCAATGATGGAGTAACACTGGAAAAGAAAGAAGAATTGGAGCATTGGAAAAGAAGGAAGGTGGAGCGGAGGAAGGTGTTGTTTTAGTCTGTTCGTATTTCTCATTGTCCACATCTATTTTAATTGGCAATAAATTAAAATAATTTTCCTTTCATCAAAGCTGTTTTACCCACATTGATAATTGCTAAGTGATGTCCTTCCCTTTATCTCAACTCATGAGCTCCTCCATGGCATTTTCTCCCCCTGCCCTGCTGAGGAGGGGAGTGAAAGAGCAGCTGGGTGGGCGTCTGGCAGCCAGTTGCTCAAGCCACCACAAATACACTGACAGAGTAAGTGGAATATTCAACTATATTGAAATATAATAGTAAATTGCCTGCCTTAGTGAGCAACGCATAGTGGAGAAATATTGTGTGTATGTAGATGTTTAGAAGGATTCAGATAAGATTCCATATTAACTCCATAAAAATCTTTGCTGAGTTAAGGTTTTTTGCAGTTAAAAAAAAAAAAAAAAAAAAAATTACTGTTTCCTGATCTTCTCTCCTCCTCAGCATTCTCCAACACTTATTTTGTAATGCACTATTCAACTAACATGTTAGAGCTTCTGCAAAACACTACCTGTGGGAAACTCTTGAAAAGAACAATAATAGAGGAAAGTACAATCAAAAGCAACAAAGATTATTGGAATTATAACTGTTGATAAAAATATAAAAAAGAATATTTGGGTTAATCAATAGCAAAATATTAAGAATCTTTGCCTTTTTTCTTGTGAAAAGGGCCTTGAATAAATAGTTCATTAATTCATAGGAAACTGGAAATATTGGAGGAATCAGAGAAGCAAGCAATGGTATTCCTCTTCAGTGATAAAAAGTGACACACTGCCATATCGTAAGAGTAGCTTCCCAGTAAAACAGCTGGCTATACGTTTCCAAAAAACCCAAACCAACAAAAACAAAACAAAACCAAAAAAAAGAAAGGAAAAACAACAACAACAACAACAAAAACAAACAAACAAAAAACCCACCAAAAAGCCCCATAAATTACAGGATGAAAAATTAAGAACAATTCATCCCATAAAATCATTGACCCTGAAACTCTAAATAAAGTAAATACATCAAGAACCTACTCTTGCCAATTTGCAGGAAATAGCTGTCATTTATTTCCATCCCAGTCTTGCTCCTAAGGTCTTTTGTCTAGAGCCTTAATTTCAAAGAGGCGGTAATGTATCTCCCAGCCTGATTGGAGCAAATTGAATCCACCTGACACTATCATCCAGGAATAATAATACTGCCCTTTCACAAAGATGTGAAGCTCCTGAGATCAGAATAATTCAGAGATTCAAGTTCTTACAGTCAGCTGCTCCACTGGAATAAACTGTCATGGCTCTATAACGGGCAATAAAGCTGTCACTATTTACACTCTGAGATTTTTTTTCCCTCTTATCTGCCATGTCTGGCCTCTGGCTACAGCTTTCAACAGAATTGCCAAATGGGTAACAGCTGATGTACTCCTATATATCCTGCATATTTAACAATTTCTATTACATATACTACATGTATTACAGAGGAATCCTCATCCCAAACTCGATTTTTTAAAAGTACTGTAGCAACTCAGAATTCAAGAACTTATATTGTAATGCAAGAGACAATGGTTGGGTAGCAGAAAACCCAAATGCAATGAGACCATGTTAGTGATACTCTTTTATTAATTCTTTATCATGGGTTGGCACAATTTTTTTTTCTGGATATGGAGAAATGTAAAATGTTTTTCCCTGCCCTAACCGTAGCATGGGTTGGGAGGGGAGGACAGGGACCTATCAAAAAGCAGGCTGGGATATTGGCAGCTAAGTTAACCAATGAGAAGTGTCGATGTGGCTTTGGAAGGAACATTTAAAACTGATCTGCTGCTGACTGCCCGCTCTCTCGCTTCGGGGATCTGCCATGAAGTAACATTGGAGGCAGTCGGGCCAGACCTGGGTCGGGCTTTGCTGCCCTTTTGGGTGGCCGGGCCGGGCCCAGCGGGGCCCCTGAAAGCTGCTGCCCTCACAGAGAGGGTCTAAGCCAGCTGAGCTCATTCCCCTGCTGCCGGCAGGGAAGAGAGGCGGCTGCAGCTCGGCAGTGCTGACCACGTGCTCAGACTGCGGCAGAAAGGGCCAAACCATGGCCCAGCTTAATCGCTGCTGGCAGCAGAGAAAGAAAGCCTGCAGCTCCATAACAACTCTGAGCTGAGCCACCCTGGATGAGACCGAGGGGTGGAGGAAAAGGATGTCTACCATCTTCCTCCATCAGCACAGCTTTGCATTTTCTTCGGCTCCTGCAGCCTTGGTGTGTGCACGTGGCCTTTTGCAAGCCTGAGTGGATTTAACCCTTTACTGGCAACATGGAACTTTTAAAGCACAATTCTTCCTTGAGAGAAAGAAGAAAGAAAACCAGAAAGTACATAGAAATAGACACTACATGAAGTCAGTTAGATTAGAAGTGAAAGAACTAATATTATTAGAATAGGATTGAAGAAGTGGACATTTTTAACCGGACTTTTCTAAGGTAAATTATGAAGAAATGGACTGTTCTTTGCAGCATCTTAGTATTATTTGGGTAGAATGCTATTCTAATCAAAATTAAGGACTGATGTAATAGAGTTTTATTTGGGAACATTAAAGTCCCCGCTCCTAGGTTAAAATGAGGTCTCAGCCTTTGAGACAAAGATGATTTTACACTAGAAGAAGTATTCGTAAAAAGTACCCCAGATCCACTGAGAAGCTTTGCTGATAGAACATCACAGTCTGCGAAAACTCTGGGCGGCAGCAGATGTGTAACATTGGGAGCACTGGACTATTTTGTCTTGTGGCAAACGTCTTCATTAAAAAGATCTTAGAAAGACTCTTCACCTAGAGTAATGAGTGGTTATGTCTAAATAGTGAAACTGACTGAAAATCCTAAGTTGTGTCTTTCTATGTTGTTCAGTAAGGAAGTTAATAGTTTGTAAGGGGAAAGAAGTGTGTTTTAAAGTATCATTCTGTTTTAGTTTAAGTTCTCTTTTTCTCAACTTTTTTTTCCTCATTCTTTTAATATATGTTAATAAAACTATTTTTGTTCATTTTTAAGCTTAAGCCTGCTTTGTTTTCTTCTCCTAATCTCTCCCTTCCACAAAAAGAAAAGTAATACTAGAACCCCTACATTAATTGGTGTTTCTGCATGGTTTTATTAAATTAAAACCATTACATTCTTTCATTCTGAATACAAATCATCTTGGATAGGAACATCATCACATGAATGAAAACTATCCCAAAGATCTTCTGTGTGTAAAACCCAGCAATATATAGAAGCATATGACTCTTTTTGCACAAAGTTGCATTGATTCAGTGTAGCTAACAGCAATTTAGCAGTGGAGATAAACTTATTCTGAACAAAAATCAGAACTGCTCACTTTTTGCTTAAAACAAAAAAAAAAAAGGGTGTTCAAAACAGTGGGAAAGGGAAGGCAAAACAGAACCAAAAAGTGATGAGAAATTTGAGGATGGTCCTTTACATTGTCTTAATGAACTCCACAGATTTTGCCTACCAATGAATATTTTTCCCAGTGCTTAGCTACCACCCATGTATAAAAACACCATGTACAGATGGTGTTTTTAACAAGCAAAGGAAATCATGACAGGAACCAATGGCTGAAAGTTGAGCAAGGGAAATCCAAATAAATTTCAAAAGGAATCTGATTAACTTTTGCAAAGATTCTAAGGCAAATGTTGAATTCTCCCTCTCTTCATGTCCCAAATCAACACAGTCTTTAGGAGAAATACAACCAAATTTAAAAGCAAGCTACTGGGCTCCAGGTAGGGTAGCTGAGTATAAGGTGTGCCACAGCACCTCCTGTGTGTACAGGACCCTTTGGCCTTTGTATCTGATATTCAGATCTACAAAAACCTGTCAGCAGATTTACTTCCTGAGAGTAGTCCCATTATAACCAGAAGATTATTTTATGAAAGTTCTATTCATAATACTGCAACTCAAATTTGCAGGTACTGTTAAAAGAAGAAAAGTTAGTAGCAAGATACAAGATCAAGGTAAGGAAAAGAGATAAAATAAAGAGCCCACCTGCAAATCAAATTCAAACAGATATAAAGAGTCCAAAGTCATTTTCATAGAAATTATATCAAAAACCAAAATAAAATTTCAATTTGAAAATGAAAGAGTTATATTTACTGTGCTTTTGCTAAAAGTCAATGCCTGTTATTTCCCACAGTAAAGTGTACTAATACATATCACAAATGTAAACTTTTGAAAATAAGAAAGTATATACAAAAATGAAAATATTACTTCCCAAGTGGATGTCTTTATCAAATTTAGTAACTGTAGTTACAAAGCATTAATGTCAAATGAAATATAAGGACAGTCACAGACAAATTTGAGACGATAAGAGAGGTTTCAGCCTACATATGTAGTGTCATATCCAGAAGCTGTTTCTCTCTTTATTTAAGTGGGATCACTGAGGTGAGTTCTGAGGTAAGGAGGATCAAGAAATGTCAGAAATCTATGAAGTGTTTATAGAACACCAGTCAAGGCAGTGGAGAAATTAGAGTGTAAGACAATAAATATGAAAATAATTAGACTCCTGTGTCCTAAAAACGCAGTGACCTAGAAAAATGTTCCTAATCCTAACATGAACAATTAGTATTGTAATTTTATTATCAGTTTTATAAGTTGAAACTATGCAGACAGTCACATTATTGATGACATACAGTCACATTACTTCTCTCATGACACTAAAGGCAATGGGAATGAAACTGGAAGAAATTTATTTTTCCAGCATTCTCAGTATTTTTTCTTTTGCCACACTCTATCAAAATGGTCCTTCTGTGTTTTCTCTGACTCCCACTCTCATGTTGTTCAGGCTCTCTGTATACCTTTGGGAAACCAAGCCAAATAGGATAACTCCCTGCCTTTCCAATGAATGTCAATACAGCATGACATAGATATGCTTCTGATCAAACTTGTATTTGGTTTATTTCACTGCAATATTTTACTACAAAACCCACCATAACTATTTCTCACATTTATCCTTGGGAAAAGCTTTTGCCAGCTTTCTTCAACAGCTTCAATCAATCACTGACAAAGGGGTATAAGCTAAAAAACCCAAGATTTTGAAGAGACAACAGGAAGTAGGAAGGAGGAATTTTTAATACAATCTACAAATATACAATGAAAAGTGGAGTCTAAATTAAGTGTTAAAAAGAGAGTAAATATCAGAAAATACTTTTCTTTTACACCCTAAAATATGAACTTTTTAAGGAGGTTGTAAAACCTGTTAAAAGGAGGATGAGAAAAAGTAATAGAAAGTGCATCAATTATCAGAGGGAGCCAATTATTTCAAACTAATTGTTGTTATGATCTATTTCTTTGTTTCCTGTTCTTCATGTTCTATGACATTATAAAGTCACAGTCATGTAATCTCAGTCTGAGTACTAGTTTTGTACTACTGAACAGTGGCTATGCTTATCTGAATTGAAGAAATAAAGAAAAGTTTTCTACCTCTCCTTCCTTCACAGTCTTTGCTTCCTCTGTATGTTCTTAGAAATTTCTACTTTATTTGAACTTTTTCAACATTTCTGAACGCCTCCAGGTATTTTTTTCTATCAGATTTACCAAAACTGCACCATGATTTTGTATAATTTTACACTTCTTATTACTGTTGTTCATTCTGGAGGGTGGATTTGCTCTGGAACCATTTTTTCCTGCTCTGATTTTCTTTATTATATTCTAACAGCTCTATGATTTCTCTGCTGTGGGTGTTTCTAACATGTCCTATGCAACTTCCTCCCTATTTTCCCTGAAATTTGCAAGCACTTTTTAAAAATGTGAAATTATGAAGATGAATTTTTCATTTTATCTGCTAAAAAATATTCACAAAGGCATATCCCATATCCTTCAACTGTTCTAGCACTGTAGGTTCATGGTCATCTTGGATTTGAATTTTTATTTACTTTCCTAGTACATATGTTTTCTTTTTCTATTTTATCTTTCTTAATATTTATATTGCATGCATTAGTTTCTTGTCCTAATACTACTTTAATTGTTCCACATCTAATAGGACAGTTAGGACAAGAGGCAACAGACCGAAACTGATTCACAGGAAGTTCCATCTGAAGATGAGGATGAACTTCTTTACTATGCAGGTGACCCAGCGGTGCAACAAATTGCCCAGAGGGGTTATGGAGTATCCCTCACTGGAGATGATTTCAGGAGTCATCTGGATGCAATCCTGTGCAGTGTACTTTGGGATGACCCTGTTTGAGAAGGGAGTTTGGACCAGATGACCCACTGTGCTCCTTTCCAACTTTACCCATTCTGTGCTGCTTTGACAGGACACTCATCATACTGAAGAGAACAGAAAATGGCTATGCTTACCTTCTCCCAGATCCAATTCACCCCATAATATACTTAATATGTATTGTAATCTTTCAGCACTTCCAATCAGCCACAGTAAGATAATTTAAAAATGTATGATTTGAAGTAGTTCTTAAGGGAAAATAAGTAGAGCAGATGTATGACCCAAAGAAGCTACAATCCATACAGAACTACATAAACTACTGTGGTTGGAAGAAGGGGACAGAAATACCCCTTTAATTGTGAAAAAACCCCAAATGTATGCATTTGAATGATTCAATCTCCTTGGTCAATCTTTATGTTTCCATTCTTTCTATTAATTCTAGTCTCTCTTCTCCTATAATTCACCATAGTCTCATGGTACATTTCTGAAGATGTATTCTGGCCTGAGAATGTAGCTCATAAAGGACTATACATTCCCCATTAGATAGACATTATTTTCTTCACCCTCTTCTCATAAATAGATAGTTAAGTCATAATTTTTGGAAAAATATTTGTTTCAGTGAAAGGAAGCTTTTATCTTCTGAAAAATCAAATTTTCCATAAAAGCCATATAATTTAATATAATGATGATGGTGAAGAAAATGAATATTAAAATAAAAATATTAATAAAAGTAATATTAGTTTTTATTATTGTTGTTGTTGTTGCTGCTGCTGTTGCTGTTATTATTATGAAAACTCAGTAAAAAATATTCAACTAGTCCAAAAAGTAGCTAACTTTAGTTAGTCCATGAAATACTGTTGATTCAGGCTTCATTAAAGTAGTGAGTTTGGAATTTTTTAAGTAATAAGGTTTATTTTTTAAGAAAGTATATGCAAAATATATTATGAAAGTAGGTAAAACATCTGACACACTATGCTTAGTTTGTCAGTAGGGATTAACTACTGAAAGAAAATAAGACTAGAGGTTGAGATGGAAAAATTTATTTTGTTTAGGTAATTCTCATGATTTTTAAAAAATATATTTTTTAGACTATTTTAGAATTTTTTCTTTGACAAAAATAAAGTTAATTAACAAATTTAATTCATTTCTCTGAAGGGAAACTACTCACACTTCAACTTCCAATACTCTTGTGAAGGAGGCGGGGACTGGTTATATCCATGTCTTCCTTGTACACCTTCAGAATATTAGATGCAGGATGAAGTCCTGACCCTACTGAATACCAAGAGTCCCACTCTTAGTAGCAGGAGAAAGATTTCAATTCCTCCTGAAATATGGGATCTGCTTCAGGTCACAAAACAAAATATTGACAGAAGGATGATTTTTCTACACAGACAGATATACATAAGGAGAGATCATGTTGAAAACTGAAAGATACAGGAGGTAGAATTGGAAGGAGGTACAATCTTCTTCCTGAAGTTCAATACTCAATTAAGTGTTTTGATGATAGCATCATGATTCCTTTATCCAGGAGTCAAAAAAATCTGGTTACATAGAGGCTAAATCAGCAGCTAAAACTTCATGTCAGCAACAGAGGATAACAACATACACAGTGGAGTTTCCTTCTCAGTGTCAGATCTGTAGAAACATGCCAAGAAGTTTACTTTTGGCTATGTAGTTTTCCCTACATCTGTAGGAACCATGTCCTTTCTTCATTTGCCTCTTACTGATTCTATATCTGTAACTATATCACTTTAAAAGTGCAAATGTTTTTTATGACTGTAAAAGTCAATCTCAGCATGAGAGAAATACTGTTTACAACACTGAGGGCTTGCTTGTTTGCCACACTGCAGCAGGGCAAGAAAAATAGGCAGCAGCTCTTTTATGTCTACTTTTGCATAGTGTAGTATGGAGGTGCTAGCTTCCTTTTGCTCTTACATGGATTCAAGTTGCCCATTTTAGCTTCCATTTTTCTTATCTTGATGGGGTGGTATATCAACTACTGCCATTAATGGACTGCTAAACACATTTCTGTTTATGGTGTACTGTATGGAGAATGTGTCTACCAGAATCTTCAGCAGTTGGCTGTATGTAGCAACTTCAAAGATTTTTCGATTTATTCACTGATTATAACTGAACCATGACCAAAAAAAAATGCAATATTGTACCTTAACACAGGACTTTATACCTAGCAGTCAACTAGTTCACATAGTGAGGCTGGCGATAAAAGTGTAGACAGAACAATTTAGAACCTAATATCCTATACAAATATTTCTTATGCTTGAGAACAGTTTTGAGTCCTATGAAAAGCATGCCTTCAGGAAAGGCTACTGCCCTAGCACAGCCTGTTATCTCCACCTGCATCTCAGAATGAGGATGAGAACAGGAAGTAATTTTGAGATCAATGTTTTCCCCACTGTGTAGACAATAGCAGCATTTGAGATTTGGAACTGCAGCTTTCTTTTAAGGTTTGAGGGTGAAAAGATAGAGTGAATCAAGGAGAGAGAGCTGTAGTTTTTCTCATTCAAGCAACAGTTTTATTATTCAAAACCTACATTTTCAATCTGGATTTAAGAATAAAAAACAACAAACCAACAAACCTATACATTCCCGAATATGAAATGTAAATATTTAGATTTACAGATTTGGTCTAAGCAAAATAAAGCGCACTTCAAGCCTGTCTTACACCACTCATTATTATTAGCGTGGCTGGAGTGTGGAATAGTTTACTGTTCATGCAATAATATGGTAGAACTATGACTGGCCTGTTTCCTTTCTCAGAACACACTGAAGCAGTGCCATTGACAATCCCTAATTACAGCACCGTGAGGGACCTCTACATGTGCATCTATTTGTGAGTTTAGTGAGAGGGGACACATGCTTTCAGCTAGTGAATTTGACTCCATACCAGGTCAAGAGGAAGAAGAGGACTTGGCAGTGGTCCTGTCAGTGTCACATGTGGGTGCTGCAGAAAGCAGCACCTGGTCTGTGGAGGTACAATGCAGCCAGCTCTGCTTCTTTTCTCGGTGTGACTGCACATGTCTCCAAAACACATGCTCAGCCTACTGCCTGAACCTGCAAATGGGAAAGAAGTAGACATGTCCATCAGCTTCGGATGGAGACTCCTGAGTCTCTATGCTGGGATCCAGTGGCTGGGTAGAGGAACCCTTTGCTCTGTAGCTGATAGAGGTGGCATCTGTTTATAATATCCATTAACAAGAGGTAGGTGTGAAGAGATATTTTTGTGTTGTTTTCTTTTGTGATAGTTGCTCCTCATCCAACATGCAGGACGTGAATGAACACCTAAAAGCTAAATGAGTTTTGTTGTGGTTGGAGCTTAAGACCTAAGGCTCTGAGGCTCACTAGTGCAACATGCATAGCCTCTCAGTCAGACATAGGCACATGCAAAATACTGAATCATGAGTCATATTTCAGATATACTTTCACTTGTCATAACTAGAACACTATTTATCTAGAACTCATGGATGCTTTCCTCCAGTCATGAAGTATTTCGAATGTGTGAGCTAAAAGTCGTTAAAAGACGTGGATGATGTGATCTGGCTGTATGCAGCTACCACAGAGCTGCAAGAGGAAATACCAGATGAAAAACCATACAGTGCAACAACACAGCCTCAAGAAGAAGCAGGTGGCAAGAAACTAAGGATGATGACTTAATTCACTCTTTCTCTTATGTGATTTATTTTTGAGACATATCTTTATTATATAATTTGTTTAGTTGCAAGCTCTACATGTAAAGTCTGCTGATTCTAAATTTAAATTTCAGTGATATCTGTAGAGCAAACCAAATCTGAAGAAAATAAAAGGATATGCAAGAAATTCTAGTGCACATTGCAGTTACTGGCTCCTATGAATAGAAACTCTTCTTTTAGACCAAAAAGGACCCACTAAGAAAATGAAAATACTTGAGCATATGCTTAATGCCACACCTCATCCAGGCTGCTTTATTAAGGAGCTTGAAAACTGTCAGGTCAGAATAATTTCCAATGGTTTGGTTGTATTCTAAACAGTTCTTCCTCTCACAAATGTAAATTATATGGAAAATTCTCAACCTTTACTTCCACTGAAAGTTATGTAAAAGTAAATTTTTGGCAGGTATTTAACCCTGCTTCCTAATCAGTGCTGTTAATACCTTAATCTGAAGACAGGATTTTAAAATATTATACCACCTAACACAAATGGAATTACTTTGACCATATTTACTGATGAACATTATCTTCATTGAAGGAACAAAAGTTTAAAGAGATGAGAAATGGCTGTAAGTGTACACAAAACAATACAGAAGATTTATTTCTGTTGGACAGGTGAGTATAACTTGAGAAAATAACAGTCACTCTGTCACTGGTACTGATTCATTGCATACTTAGCATTCTATCTGAATTCCACTTATAAAGTATAAAAAGAATACTTCACTAAAACAAACCTGTAAATAGAGTCTTGCAAACTTTTTAAATGATACATTTATTTTTAAGTGAGTATTAGGCAAACTGCGTATTTCTATTGCTGCAAAACATGTATAGGTATGGTCCAACAGCTTTGATGTTATCCAGGCAGTCAGATTACTGAAGTGCCATTCTGTTTTGGGTTAACTTTATTTCTACACGAGTATTTTAGAACAGGTTGTTGTTCCTTCCTTTATCCTGCAGTGAAACCCAGCATCTAAATTTAGCTAGTGATAAAAGGAGGAGAAAGGCACATAAATGTTGAGGTTAACATCCACAGCACAAACTCAATTGATGCGTGATATGCATTGATCAACCTAGGTTCAACTCGTAAATGCACTTCTACCTGATTAGTGGTTGCCTAAATTAGAGGTTGCACATAATTTCAGAGTTGGAAGATCCAGCAAAAAGAAATGAAGAGTGGTTTGTACCAGGAATGTTTATCTTGCAAAACAGGCATGCAAAGCCTAAGTTGTTTAATCAAGATAATTGTTACTGTATCAATTAGCCTCACTATATTAAATATTATTAGACTAACATCACAATTGTAGCTAAAGACAAAGACTGGAAGCAGTCTTACAATGGCTGGAAACATTAAGCAAGATTACAGTAAAAGTCCTGTGATCCACTTATACAGTTAGGCAAAATGTTTTCACAAAATTGTGGGATCATGTGCAAAATACTGTCATTTGCTTGGCTGTATCTGTCCATTTTTGTTTCAATTTATCTTGCTTTTTCGGTTGCTCTAAAATTAATCTGTATTGTGACAGTGCAAAATGATACTAGTTATAGGTGATGGTAATGTTCAAATGTGCACCAGAAAGGTTATAGAAGAAAGAGGGGTTATCTCATCACATCTACTCTCTAAGAGTTACCACAGCATTTCTGACAGGATTCTAGAAGAAGAGACTTTACTGTAGAATGACAGGTTTCTTGCGCTTTTCTGAAAAGAAAATTCTACGTTCTGTGTGATGACATAATCTGTTGGCTGAAGATGAGAATCAATATCCCAGTACCATGTACAGCTTAAAGCAAGTTAACTTGGTATCTTAAAGCTCTCTCCAGAGTGAAAATATTCTTTGAATCCCAATTTCATGCCTGAGTCAATTCATGTACGGTGAACGAAAGAACTGAAAAAAAACTCATATTAATAAATTCCCCAGTCTGTATGTTAAGAGGATGTGCCATTCCTATATTCACAGATGCCACATGTATATTACCACAACATATATTAATAGATTTTCATGCATGTGGTGTCAGTCAAAGACTTGCAATCCTTAGAAGTACATGCCCAACCAAGTGTTTTAATGTGTTCTGAGTCTCGTTAGTAGATCCAAGTGCCTATAATCAAGGTAACATAATTACATAATTGTAATTACTGCTTTATCTTGAAGAGATTCCTGGGCAAGGGACTCTCAGATAATAAATATCTCTTGACACAGGATAAGGTCTTTTCCAGCAGGGCATTGCTATGTATGCCATTGTTTTATTTTTAAGATTTTCCTAGGTGAGGTAGTCATACAAAATTAGAAAAACGCATGGCTTTCAGCATTTTTTCCCATCTTATAAGGAGTCCCAGATAAATCTGGTTGCAATTCCAAGAAACTCCTTCTACACAGTTTTTTGTGAATGGAGTGTCAGTGAAAAGATTATGACAAGGAAGTGGCATTTACTAGTTGCTATCAGGACCACTGTAATTGCACAGCAGATAGTAATCAAATACTGCTGATGTGCTTCAGACTCTGCTGAAAAATGGATACTAAAGCAGATGGCACAAAGATCTGAGGCCCAGTATTAGTGTCTGTAAGATCTGCATAACACTTGCAGGGGGTGGGAGATGGCTGATTCCAAGAGCACATCTTACTCTGTTATCAAGCTGTGAAAACTCAATATAAATTTTCATAAATTATGTGACCTAAAAAGAGTTATTCTGCATTATAGTCCAAATGCTAACAGGGTTTTTCACGTATTTACTGAAGACTAAACTTATATTGCAGAGGTCTGTCTAACTTATTTTTTCCAGGACCAAGTCAATGGACAGAGAAAGGCTCCTTCAGTAAACTAATTCAAAGCACATGAAGTAGGCTCCGAATTGCCCTTCAGAAGAACCATTTATCAATAGAGCCTTGGGAGGAAAGCCTGCCTTAGCTAAAATTAGCCTTTACGGTTACATTCTTTAATGCAATAAAGAAATTCTTTACAGCAAAATGCTAATGAAAAACAAAGTACTAAATCTATTACGGTTATCAAAAAGAAAGAACTTTCCTCACACTGGTTGTGCATACTTAATACCTTTTAAAACTTGCTGTGATAAGTTAATTCCAATTGTTTTCAATGTCTCTCTGCTTCTCAAGATGGACACTTACAGTTTTATCATGTCCTGTGGATCCCAGACCTTGCTCTACAGCTTCTTTGATTCTGTACTTTTCACAGACAAACACATACTTGCAAATTCCATAGGTATGTCCTGAATCCATGGAGAAGATCTAATGCTTCATACCATGTACTCACCTCACACCTGCATGAGCTTTTGCACTAGTATGCCATAAACAAGTTTAAAATATAAAATAGCTTGCCTCTACTTGACTTGTCTTTTTTAACTTTAAAATTCCCTTACATATATAAAATACCATGAAATCCTAATAGTGCCAGGGATTACAGAAACATAATAGAATGCACCTGTCCCAAACTGCTTGAACTATCAGTCAGCTGAAAGAGGGGAAACAGCAACAAGAAAATTTACTGCAACAAGTCATCAAAAAAACCCAAGTGTAAACTTCTCACCAGCTAGTGCACTGTCTTCTGGACCACATAGTTCCTGAAATTTGAGACAAATGAAGAGGTAGAACATCACCAGCTCCATTATTTTTATTAGACTGATTTGTACAGAAGAAAACTTAAATGAACATATGTAGGAAAGAGGTTTCTGAATAACAAAATTAATTACTTTCAATACTTAATGAAGATGCAAGATATTAAAAAAACACATACCTTCTCATAACATATGATAAATATATGACCTTTGAATACTGTTATTCTGATAGACCATTAGCACAGTCATATTTCTTTCCAAAGAAATCACTGTAATCAATGCCATTAGAATTAAACAGGCAGAAAAATAAAATCTTTGACCCAAAGAAGGACTTTACATATTATTTGCAAGTATAAACTCAATTGTGTGATCTCATTCTATTCCACTGTAACCTTAGCAATATTTTCTTCTTTAGAGTAAATATTATTCCTTAGGTTTTATCAATATTTAATAGAGATGTTGTATTTGTTTCTCTGTTTCCTCTCTTGGGAAATGAAAATGTTATATGCAGTAGGTGATTCTACATGACTAACATTTTCATGGTAGACAGAAAAATGTCAGTACATAATTCTGTTCCAGAAGAGAGACATCTGAAGTCTCTCCATGTGAAGTATTGCCTTTTTCCTCTGTAAAGGAATGGGACAAAATGCAAATCATTAGGTCTTGTATTAATACTATCCTCTGCTTGTTCTTCTCTATAGATAGCACAATGAAAATTTTCTTCCCTTTCCCATGGTACAGAAAGTCAGGAAGAATTAGAAAGGAAGTCTACACAATTTTAACTTGAACATTTTAATAGAAAGAGGGAAGGACCATTAGACATGATTTTCCCAAGCATCTCAACCTAAAGGGTTACCTGGCCTTTGGGTGTGTAGAGTTGCAACCTCAAGTTTATAGGGTCCTGTAATACACAACAACATGAAGACTTTATACTTTAAATTTCTCTACTTTATTACAAATTACTATAAATACCACACGCATTGCTACTAGGAAATCCATGTCATTAATGAAATCCATGTAATTAACAAATTAATATCTATAAATATATATACAAAAGCTATTGTATTAGTCAGCAATCAATAATTAGTATCAATCAATATGTTACCAATCAATATTGCAGTATAACCAGTAACAGCAATAACCAAACACTACTACAGATTACTACAACTTACCATTAATGGAGCAAACATACCAGCAGTGCAACAGCAGATATGATAGATTATCTATAAGAATATATAAATAATATCAGCAAGAAGTGAATTGGACAGACTTCAGAAGGGGCCACACTATCCAAAAAGAGGGTGGAGGGATCCCAGAGGGATCTAGTCACCCCAAAAAAGGGGAGGACAGACTGAAACAATAAGGTAATAGTCTCCCTTCAAAACTGATCCATGTTATAGAGCCTGGGGTCAGGCAGGTGTTCTCAGTGAGAGCCCAAAAGCTGATAGAAAGTTTATGTGGGAGTCAACTGTGAAGTTCTCAGAGACCAAAAGGCTCCATTTTGAATAAAAAATAGGTTATTTTTATAACACTGAGATATTGTAGGATATCCTACTTTGAGCAACTGCTAAATTTTTTTTTTTTTTTTTTTTTTTTTTTTTTTTTTTTTTTTTTTTTTTTTTTTTTTTTTTTTTTTTTTTTTTTTGCCTGTAACAGCCATAAGATGATGGTGTTTCTTGTTCTTTCAGAGCTAGGTGATTTTCCACTTTATCAGATTCTAAATTGCTATTAAAGTCCCTAAGGTTTGTGCTTATCCATGGTATCTCTGCTTTCTACGTACCCTAGCTGCACTTGAAAGTGACCAGCTGCACTTTTCAAAGATGCCCGTATTTTTCAGCAGATAGTTTTGTTTGTTCAGTATTTGTCACCTTCCTACCAGGCCATTTTTATGGCTGCTCACATCACCAAAGCAATTCAAATATGAATGACAGAGCCAAAAGGGAAATTCAGGAGTTGTTTTAAGTATACAATAGTCATTTTCACAGAGCCTCTTACTTCCTAGTACTGAGCTACTGCTTCCCACCTTAAAAATCAAAAATATTATCTTCACTTGGCTGATATGACCTCCATCATTCTTTTGTGATGAAAAGTTACACCAATGTCTGGCACAATGACCAGAGCAGTAAGTCAAATGTTACTGACTGAGTACATGGTAGAAAAATTATACTGACTTTACTGATTTGGGCATACATAAATACCAGCAGCACAATACAAATGGCCTTTAGACACTGCAACTAAAACTGTCACATTCCCTCTTGTTTGAATACTTTGATCTTGTGTATCCTGCCTAGAAATAATAACCCTCAGGTTTTGCGGCAAGATACTCCTTTGCTTCATTCCCTTCTAATATTGATTAATATTGTTCATTTTTAAGAGCTATGATTCACTGACTATAAAGGCTCAGAAAAGGGATCATTGTTCCTTTATTTGATACCTGTTGCTCTTTGCAGATGGAAATCAAATGAAAAACAACATGAAAATGACAATACATTTAACATATCAAAAGTGAGATACTAATGTCAGAAATTCTCTTACTAATTTAAAAAAAGTTACTGACTTCAAGAAGGACTACTTCCTTCCACTCATGGTTTTTGCAACTGATATTTCATGGCAGTGGTTTCTAGATTTTGTGATTAAAATTTTGGTTGTTTTTCCCATACAGTAGGAAAAAAAAAAAAAAAAAATTGACAGAGCTATGGTTCAACAATTAAGCCAAAGAGTTCTATGTGAGTCGAGCTGCATACTTAATTAATTATCACTATATGTTACCTGAACTTGATTTGAATTCCAAGTAAACCCTGGTAAAGCTCTGTTGGGGTTTAGGTTTGGTTTTGTTTTTTTTTTCCTTTCCCTATAGAATTTCCCCCTCACCCCTTAGTTGCTAAGAGACTAAATACTGATGCTTAGCGGGTGCTCGACCCACACAAAAGAAGTGGTGAGGGCAGAAGATCACTTAAGCTTGGGGGAGGGAATGGCACAGTGCTCCCGGAGCTGAAGGTGCCCTCCTCCTGCTCTCGGCATCAGAGACGACGGTCGGGCGACTGCTGGCTGTGTGGAATCCACTGTTAACGGAGGGTCCGGTCCTGGGAATTCTATCACCATCCATCATCTGCTGGAGCGCCCAGGAATTCGGATCTCCTCACCTGCCCTGCTGGGCCAGCCCCGGTCCAGCCATTGCGGCTTTTCCAGCACTGCTCACTTTGCCTGTCGGGACATTCCCCTGCCTGCCGGGACACCCCACCGTTTCCAGCCATCAGCCCCGGAACGTACCACAGTTTCGGCTTGGTGCTCTCGGGGTCCCAAGGGATCAGACTGCCTGGGGCTTGTGAAACAAAGCCCCTCGGGGTTCTTGGTTCTGTCTATTATTATTATTATTATTATTGCTGTAGTAGTTGTTGTTTGTTTGTCCTGTTATATTTACAAGTAAAGAACTGTTGTTCCTTTCCCCATAGCTCTGACTGAAAAGCCTTTGTAATCTTCTAAATTATAATAACTTGGAGGGAAGGGATTGGAATTTCCCATTCCTAGAGAGGCCCCGCCTCTCCCTAGCAGATACCTGTCTCTTCAAACCAAGACAAGCTCCCATTATATAAATAGTCAAACTGGCATTGCAAAGTGAAATTTGTTTAGACTGCTTATCTGTGTGTCTCTCGGATATATATGATATTTACCCTACCAAATTTTTCCCTCATTCCATAGTTGGGGAGTGAGCAAATGACTGTGGGCTTAGTAGCCAGCTGGGGTTAAAACAGAACAATTGGTAATAATTTATATTAACGTTCCCAAGTTGAGTCCATTTTTCTGTGATGGTAATTGTTGAGTGATCTTTCTGTCCTTATCCTGACCCCCTGAGTCTTTTGTTCTATTTTCTCTCTCTCCTATCCATTTGAGGAGGGGGAATGGCAGAGCTGCTTGGTGGGACCCTGGCATATAGCCTACATCAGCTCACCACAAACAGGAACGTCTAACTTCTGTCTGGTGGTAATACTCACAAATGAGGGGATTAAGCAGGGAAAGTGGAAGTCAGAAGTAAATTGGATCTGTGACCTGACATCAGGATGGTCAGTCAGCTAAATTAAGAGCTGAACTAATCCAGTACCTGCTAGAAAAAAAAAAATATTGTAATGAACTTAACAAAGTTTTGAATCAAGACCTTTATACTGGAAAATTTAATCTAAGGTACTCTCTAAAAATCCAGAGCTGCCAATTGAGCCTTTTGAATATTCAATGTTCTCTACTAATGAAGATATATTTTTCTAGGGTGTGAAATCATCCTTCTCATGAGATCCCACCTGCAGTGCTGCATCCAGCACTGGGATCCCCAGAGGAGGTTACCAAGATGGTCAGAGGGAAGGAGCACCTCTGCTATGTGGAAAGGCTGAGAGAATTGAAATTGTTCAGCCTGGAAAAGAGGAAGCTTTGAGGTGGTCTAACTGAGGCCTTCCAGTACCTGAAGGATCCTGTAACAAAATGGAGAGAGACTATTTACAATGGCACATAGTGACAGGACAAGGGAGAATGGCTTCAAACTGCAAGACAATAGGTTTAGATTAGATACTAAGATTAAATTCTTTACTCTGAGAGTAGTGAGGCACTGGAACAGGTTTTCCAGAGAAGCAGTGGATACCCCATCTCTGGAGGTGTTCAAGGCCAGTTTGGATGGGGCTTTGAGCAACCGGGTCTAGTGGAAAGTGTCCCTGACCATGGCAGGAGGAGTTGGAACTAGATTATCTTTAAGATCCTTTCCAGCCCATTTCTATGATTCCAATGATTTTCTCTGGAGTGCCTTGGATGCCCTGTGTAGGAGGCATTAGGATACATGGTCAGATGAAAGGCAAGCTCTTAAACACATTAGGGCTCATGGTATGGGGTAGGATATGCAGGGTTTGGCTGCAACAATAGAGGGCATGCTAATGAAGGCCTCTTTAAATTGGTGTCTTAGTAGGAAATGCCTCCTTGCTTTTGTTCCAGTGTTGCAAGCAGCTGTAGCCTCTCATATAATACATAAACCAACATGCAAGGTACAGCTGCAGCAAACTAAAATATGCACTGAAGAACTGCTACTGGCACATGGCATCAGAGACATGGAGAAGCGCACACCCTTTCACTGCAGATCCATAAAAAAAAGGCCTTTACTGTGGGAAAACATGAAGCACAAATCACCTGTGAAAGCTGTGCAAGCACTGTAAGCCTGCAACCAGCCACACTTCCAACTCCATGCATTAAAAATTACCATCTGGATTTCCAAGAACTCCTTAGGAATGTCACATGCCTCTGACTTTTAAAATCTTTCTTCACACTTCCCTTTTTTGGCAGACCAGACCTGCCTTCGAGGACTGTTGAAGCTCTTTACACACAAGCGAGGGCGTGCGGGAGGCAGGAATGGCCGTGCTGTCGCCCCAGCTGCTGGACAGCTCCCCCGCCCGCTCCCGAGCCCCGCGGCCTCCTTCCATGCCTGTGGACCCCGGCGGGCCCTCCTTGCGGCATGGAACCATGCCTCTGGCTTCCCTCGCCCTCACCACCCCGGCAGGCACTCCGAGAAGAAGCGGGGCTGGAGCTCAGATGCAAATTAAGCAGCTGCTTCTCGCAGCCCTGCTCTGCTTTCTTCTGTGCAGCTGATCCAGGTAGAGTAGACGGCAAATTTAGTGTTCAAGTGGGAAGGACAGGGAGCCCTAGGGACAGCTGCTCCCTTCCAGAATGTTTCCCTTCACCCTTACCACAGCGGAGGGGTTGGTAGACGGCCCTGTGAGCAGCTTCGGAACATTTCTGTACAAACCCCAGCTCCTTATTTCACTTTGTGCTGACGCTGTTGTAGCGGAGACTTGGGAAGCAGCAGCTCTGTCCTGCTGCTGTGAGCTGTTGCCATCCGGGAGCACAGCGCCCGTCCGTGCCGTGGGGACAAGCCCTGCTTGTGGCCTGGGACAGGCTGCACAACAGCCGTGTGGATGGGGCTCTAAGCAAGTCCGCTATCGCCGTTTTCCTGCTGCCCTGTAAAGCTGGAAAGTTCGGCTCTCTGTGCGGCCGCTCCTTTAAGGAGAGGTTGCGGAGCCTCGGCACTACAGCCCGGGCAGCTGTGTGAGGAGAGGGAGGGAAGGAGCCAGAGGCCTGAGTTGGAGAGATATTTTGCGGTATTTTCAAACATTTGGAAAACCTTTGGGGACAAAGAGAAGTAAGGATGTTGGAGGATTTGAGGAGTCCTAAAAGATTGAGATAAACTTACGGTGGTCTAGGAGAATGTTATAAATGAAATCGACCAAATTCGATAAATCAAAATTTGGAATTTTTATTGTGAGACAGAATAACAGTCTCGGACAGCCACAATTAAAAGGACAGCGTCGAGCCCGGGGTCGCCGCTGGGTGAAAAATGGTAACACACTCTGTCAGTTTGTTATCCCCAAGTTCACATTTTTGGTTTGCAGCAGTCTCTTTTTATACACTGGATCGCGGAGAGAGGCTCGGGATGTCGACGGTCCTCCCTCCGGGGCATCTTCATTAAACATGCAGGTTTCAGTTCTAAGAGTCTGAATGGATCAGCGGAGGAGGACAATGCTGTTAGTGGTTGGGTCCAGGTGTGGTGTGGAGATGTTAATTCCAGACGGAGACCATCTAGATACAGATCTGATACAATCATCGGGTCCTCCGGACTATCATCTCTGTTTTCCGTTGCCTTTTGTTTCTTTTCAACGATTCCTGGCAGTGACAGTTTTCTGTCCTCCTTTCTGGTAATTCCAATCAAGCTTTCCTCGTGTCCCTCCCATGCCTTTTCAGGCTAGAGAAATTCTTGTATTTTATTAAGCCACCTTCCCCTGAGTTAACTCACAAAATGCTATTTTAAACAAAACTTAACTTCCAACATGCTAGTTTATACAGAACTTATATAGTTTGTATTACATTTTATATTCTATCAACACAAATTAACTTTAGGACATATATTACATTCCTTTTTAATGATTCCCAGCAGAGGCATGTTTGTGTCTCCCTTTCTGGTAATTCTAATCATGTTTTGTCTCATGTCCCTCCCCTGTCTTTTCAGGCAAGAGAAATTCCTGTACCTTTACTGAGCTACTTTCTTCTGAGTTAACTCATAACATATTGGATTAAAACAAAACTTATACTTATAGGGATGGTATTACATTTTATATCTTTTAACACGAATTAACTTTAGGACATATATCACAGAGAAGTTCAGGTGGAAGGTGAGAGACCATCTGAGGGGCTGTGAGGCTGTTGCCTTAAACTGCCAGAATTGTGATGAGGTAAAAGCACTACCTCCGACAAAACCTGCAAAGATGTGGTGAAAATAGGCTCTACTTAAAAACAATGCTGTTAATAATAATTGGTTTTGTTGACTGTAGGGTCACAAAGACGATCTTTATAAACTTCTGTCTGCCGCCTTAATTTTTAGCCGTTTGAATAAATGGGACAACACGGGTGGGGGTGGGCCTAGAGACGGTCTACTCCATGGAAGCCAAAGGGCTGTGCTTACATGCAAGTGTCTTGGAGTGCACTAAATTACAAGTTTTGCTGTTCTGTGAAGGTGGCTGAAATCACAAAAGAAACCTGACCTACTACTGATATGGGAAAGGGAGCAACCAGTCAGCTGTTACCAGTCAAAATTAGCAAGTCCTCACCTGTCATTCTAAGGCATCATTTGCCTATTCCTAATACTTTACATCTTCATGTGAAGCGCACAACCTATGAAGATACGGTTTTTCAAAGTGATTTAGATAATTTGTTCCCTAAGTTTTGCCTTTTCACAGGGCTAAATAGGATTTCAAAACCTCATTATCTGTTCGATCTGAGTGCTTAAAGTAAGCCATCAGTGAAGTTAGCCTTTGGAAAGAATGATACCTGCTTGTTGCCCCCTTTAATTCAGTGCCCAGTGGGCTGCTCTGCTATTTTTTGTTTTCCTTATATTTTTGTCAGGACAAGAGATCTCTTCAGCTTCCGACTGACGTTTTGCAAGCTTGTTGGTAGGTATGTCTCAAGTCTCTGTATAAATATCAGGAGAGCACTGCCTGTGTACAGGTAAGTTTGAACACAGAGTGGGCTGTGTGCTGCTGTCAGTGAGGAAAACATGTTGATGGCTCTCTGGTCTGCTCCCACAGGCTGACACATTTCCATTGTGTAGGTAAAGCAACATATGGGGTCCTTTTCTGCAGTCTTAATAAAACATCATTTGGAAGTACATACATGGACATGTTTTTTTTTTTCCTGATGTGAATTTCCAGCAATGCTTGTATTTGGATGGGAAAAAATGATGTGTTGGCAATCCTCATTTCTACAGAAGCCCCAAAAGAAACTGGGTTACTTACAAGCAGAATCTTTTTTCATTCCATCTGAAAATACTAATAACTGAAAAAACCCCCACATCCTTATTTCTTCCACACACATGAATGTTCTAGAAGCAGTGATAATTACCCTCACAGCTGTTATGCCTTAAGTATCCAGAAACCCTGAATTTAAACAAAACCAGAAAACTTCCACAGTGCTTTAAGAATTTTTTTACTTAACTTTCTTCTATTTTCTCTCTCGCCGTCCCTAAAAACTTAATCTTCTGGTGAGCTGTAATGGCATTGCTGTGGTTTTCCTGAACAGGTATGAGTTGAGGTAGGGGGAGTAAGCGAAGGATGAAGCACAGTTTCAGTGGAAAGTTTTGGAAAGTGACCTTTAGGATGCAGTGAACTGCTTGTAGAACTGGTGTTAGAAATCCTGGTGCTGAACAAAAAAGAATTCTTTTCAAACCAGTTCAATGTAAGTTTGTTTGGTCTTTTTTCCTAACACAGAAGACTTTTCATTGTCTGTTACATCTGCTTTTAAAGAAAAGTATCAGATACTGTGAGATTTTCAATGTGATTAAAGCTGGTGAAATAGTGTTCTAGTTAACATAACTGCACAGGCTATCTATACCAGTAGAAATGGACTCTAAATTTAAAAGAAATGCATCTTGGCTTTTACTACAGCGGAACTTGCTTGCAGGGATGTTCCCTTCAAAAGTTAAAATATTTTTTTACACTTTTCCAATTTAAAGTTTCACTCCTTAATTTGGAAAAAATTTCTAAAAGGCTAGGGGAAAAAAATGTCGATACTGAGAACTAAGAGATTCCATACACAAATTAAGATTCAGCTTAAATTACTTCTGTAGAAAGACATTATTCTTTTTTAATAAATGAGAATATAATAATGAAAACCCCACTGATCTCAAATATGGACTTAGTATGCAATTCATTTTATTTTAAAAAGTAAGTGCCTCTGATTTTAGTCCATATGAGTAAGTCTAAAGGAAGACTGCCAAATGCAGTATTTTTTTACCAGGGGCTCTCCCACTCGAGGATATAGCATCACATGCAGCTGAAGCTGATTGCCTGGGTGAGACTGAAGGACATAGTATAGAAAATGAGGAAGGCTCCACCATAAAGGACCTGTCTTGTGGTTTCATTGATGCCCATTTCCTGCCACCTAGTCTACTACAGTGGTGCCTTGTGTTGTTGTCTGACTGCAATATGTATTTTTCACAGAAAAAAAAAAGTAGAAATGTGAATTTTGCCTGTATTTGCAAATTATAATTGTAAACAAATGATAAATTTACTTGTTGAAAACACAGCTATGTTTGTGAAACATATAGCTGTAACAAAACATGTATTAATTAAAACTCAACATATTTAAAGTGCTTAATAGATATTCATTGCATAGTCATATTCCAAAATGACTACTCTCTTGTAGCCTCCCTCAAAAATAAGTGTTCTGATAGAGAGGTCCAGTCTAGAGCACTTCCAAATGATTTTTGCTGTGTAGGCGAAACATTTTTGTGAGGCACCTTAGACATGGGTTTGGCACCAAGAGTCTCCTCCACGGTCATACCTGGCATTTAAAAAGCCCAAAAAGGTTTTAAGCATGATATTAGATAGAGGGAAGGGGTTGCAGTCTATAAAGAATGTCTGTATCTGGCTTCTTATCAAAGTGCTGCAATTATTGATAATATCTGTAGGGCTTGCAAGCTTTCATGCTTGCTTTCTTTTAAAATGGGAACTACAATGTGGCTGTTTTGTTATATAGCATCTGAGCAAGTGTATGCATGGGTAGAGTCAGACAGCAACTGGAAGGAAAGGAGCTGCTAGGTTCTTAAATCACTGTGTGGTACCAGTGAAGATTTCACTCTTCCTGCATGTGGTACACTTATTAAAGTATCTTACCGGTTTAAAAATTGGATCTTGCAATTTGACCTTTTCTGCATATTTCTATTCCACAAACGATGAAATAAGCTTTTAGTTTGAGACTGAACCAAAACAGAAGTGCATTGCTTTTTCCTTGCAGATCCATAATGTGATAAATGTGCTAAAGTTAATTCGTGTTATCAAATTATACAAGGTAAATGTTGAACTGTATAAAATATGAATGTTAGAAATGTGTTCAAATGTACATAAAGTAAAGGTAAAATGTAGAAACTAAAAAATTAGAAATTTCCTGGCTTGGGAAGCACAGGAGGGACACGAGGAAAGTATGATTGGAATTACCAGAGAGGGGGCCTTGAAACTATTGCTGCCGGGAATCCCTGAAAGGAAACAAAGAACCACGGAAGAAGGAGATACAAGTCCGGAGACCAAGATAATCACTTCAGATGGATATCTCTACTCGTCTCCGCTGAAATTAACATATACACGACACACCCGGACCCGATCATCAACAGCATTGTTCCACCCTACCGGTCTATTCAGACCTCCGATACCAGGACTTGAATAATTAATGAAGACGCCTCGGAGAGGATAACGTCAGAATTTCGGACTTCACTCCGCGATCTTGTGTATAAAAAGGGACAGCCGGAGACCAGAAATTGTGAACTTGGGGGGGATACCAGGCTGACAGAGCTTGTTATCCGCGTTCACCCGGCACCGATCCCGGGCTCGGCGCTGTCCTTTTAAATTGTGGCTTTCCGAGACTGATATTTTGTCTCAAAATAAAATTCTAAATTTTGATACTTTGAATTTGGTCGATCTTATTTATAACAATTCTGGTGACCCCGACGTGATTGGAGTGATACCGGGACCCCCGAGGGACCCCCGTCTCTGACCAGGAGGCGCACCGCTGAATTCAGCGGCCTGGCGGAACTGGGGTGTCCGGGAGGAACCGATCAACCACACGACGAACGAAACAGCGAAAGCCACATTTAAAAGGGAGATAGGCGAGGTCAGAGCTCTCGGGGAACTCGGGGAGGTTTTTTCTTTGGAAGCAGAACCTCCGGAGCCGCGGTGAAGAAATCTACTCATAAAAATCTACGTGCACGAAGAATCCACGCAGGAAAAGGATCGTAAGTATTGCGTGGTTGAGTGGGGAGTGACCGAGCGTGTGAGTGAGACGTGATTTTATCACGAAGCGAGTGGGACCCCAAAATCGCAGTTCCATAGTCCCGCGAGGGGCGTGGTCGGTTGCGGGGGAAGCGAAAGTTTCGGGGGTAAAACGCACCTCACACGTTAAGCCCTGAAAACTCGGGGAGTTTTCGGAAAGGGGGGTCGGTCACAGGAAGGCTGGGAGGGAAGGTTACGTCCTTACAAGAGTTCCGGGGACTGGTAAACCTTCCAGCCTTGGACCAGGGACGGTCCGGGAAGGAAGTAAGGAGAAGAGAGCTCGCATACACCAGAGGAAACCCGGGGGGGGAGCGATCACCCACAAAGGGCTAGTATCTGGTAAACTCACACCATGGGACAGACAAAAAGCAAAGCTAGCAAAAGGAATCTTAGGAAACCAAAGCGGGGAACCGGTAAAGGAATCCCTGAAATCCCAGTTGAGAGCCCTCTGGGATGGATGTTAGAACATTGGGAAGAATGCCCCATAAGGGAGGGAAAATCCAAGAAACGGATGGTGCATTTTTGCATAGAAGTATGGGGTGGGGTAGAAATACGGGATCACGTAATTTGGCCCGTGTTTGGAACATTTGAAGAATGGATATGTAAGGCACTGGTACGTTATGTCGGAGAAAAGGGAACTGTGGAAGAACGGGAATATGCGGGGGTCTGGGGTAGAATTGATGCAAAATTACTACCCATAAGGATAAAGGACCCTGCCGATGTTTCCGGGGATAAGTGGGAACCTTTAGACAACTTGCCTCCACCTTACATAGTACCCTCACCCCCTCCCCTCCCTGAGCAGAACAATCCACAGAATCCGGGGAGATTGGGACCCCCTCTGGGACGGAGGATTCCTATATCCCCGTCTCTCCCCTCTGCCCCTCCGTTGGAGTCACGAACAGTGGCCCCGGTCCCACCGGTCGGGCTCCCTCCCCCGCTAGAACCTGTACAAGCCACTCAGTCACTGGGAAAAGGTACACAAAGTACAGACACCCCTGCGCCAGCCCGAGATGACCTGTTGCCTGATCTAGATCTGGCGGCTTTCTTTAATTCTCCTGAAAACACACAGCAGGGTTGGGCAGAAGCAAAACACTCACCTCCCGCTAGGAGGACTAGGAGACAACTAAAGAGGATGAATGAGACGGAGAGTGAAGGGGGAGGTGAAAGAGCAAATCTTTTCCCCTTAAGGGAAATTCCCACTGCTCCCGGAATTATCGGGTACGTAAACGTCCCGATTAATACCAGTGACGTGAGAGCCTTTAAGAAGGAGATGGGAAAACTTATGGATGACCCTTTAGGGGTCTCCGAAAGACTAGATGAATTCTTAGGAACTAGCATCTATTCGTATGAAGATCTTACAGCTATTCTCAGATCCTTGTTCAATACGGAGGAAAGGGAAATGATCAGACAAGCGGGGATACGGGAATGGGAACGGAGGAACCCTCAGAGCACTCCTGGAGATCAGAAATGGCCAAGCCAAGATCCCCGATGGAATGCTCAAACTGAGGAGGGTAGGAGAAGCATGATTGATATGAGGAACATCATCATACAGGGAATAAGGGAGGCCGTGCCCCGGGGACAAAATCTGAGCAAGGTCTTTGGGGAATGTCAAGGGAAAGATGAGACCCCCACAGAATGGTTGGAAAGGTTGAGAAAAAGCCTCCAGATATACTCTGGGACAGACCCTGATTCTCCCGTGGGGGAGGTACTTTTAAAAACCCAATTTGTAGCAAAATCATGGGAGGACATCAGGAAAAAGCTGGAAAAGATTGAGGGGTGGCAGGAGAAGGGATTGCAGGAATTACTGCGGGAAGCCCAGAAAGTCTACATGAGAAGGGACGAGGAAAAACAGAAAATACAGGCTAGGGTGTTAGTAGCTGCAGTAAGGGAAGCCCAGAAACAGGAACGCCCACAAGCTTCGGAGAAACCCTTAAGGAAAGCACCTCCGAGGGGAGCCACACGCCCGCAAAAGGGGACTTCAGGAAAATGGATAGAGGGAATGGAATGTTTCTATTGTAAAAAGAAGGGACATATGAAAAAAGATTGTCCAAAGAAGATGAGAGATGAGAAGATGTTCCGGGAGGACTAGGGAAGTCAGGGGCTCTATCTTTTGGGGTCCATAACATCAGGAGAGCCCTTGATAACATTGAAAATAGGACCCCAGGGAACAAAAATGGATTTTTTGGTAGATTCAGGGGCTGAGAGAAGTACATTCAAGCAGCTGCCCCCAGGATGCCGAGTAAGTAAAGATTCTATGGTAGTTATAGGAGCTAAAGGGGAGCCATTCAAGGTACCTATAGTTAAGAATGTGGAAATAGAATCAGAGAATAAAATTTGTTTGGGAGATATGTTGCTAGTAGAAGAGGCTGATTACAACCTGCTGGGTAGGGATTTGATGGTTGCACTGGGGATCAACCTCATCATAAGGAATTCACAGATTACGGTTAGTATATATAAACTAACCTGTGAAGATGAGGACAAAATTAATCCCAAGGTATGGCACACAGGGAAGGAAGCGGGGAAATTGGCTATGGAACCTATATCAATTGAGATTGAAAAGCCTGAGGATCCCATAAGGATCAGGCAGTACCCAATCCCTCTAGAAGGGAGGCGGGGGCTGAAACCTATAATAGAGGATTTGATCAAAAAAGGCATATTGGAGCCGTGTATGTCCAGACACAATACCCCAATCCTGGCCGTTAAAAAGGGAGATGGGAATTATAGGTTAGTGCAAGATTTAAGAGCCATAAATGAAAGAACAAGAACTCGGTTCCCTGTAGTGGCTAACCCCTACACCCTTCTGAATAGGATCTCCCCGAGAGATACTTGGTACAGTGTTATAGACCTAAAGGATGCATTTTGGACCTGCCCTTTAGCTGAAGGCAGCAGGGATTTTTTTGCATTCCAATGGGAGGATCCAGACACTAACCGGAAACAACAGTTAAGGTGGGCCTCACTTCCCCAAGGATTCGTGGACTCCCCAAATTTATTTGGACAAGCATTGGAAAAGTTGCTAAGTCAGTTCTCCCCTAGGAAAGGGACCAAGATTTTACAATATGTAGATGATCTACTGGTGGCTGATGAAACAGAGGAAGGTGTAAGAGAATGCACTATTGATTTGTTAAACTTTTTAGGGGAAAAGGGATTAAAGGTAGCAAAACAAAAGTTACAGTTCACAGAATCTGGGGTGAAATACTTAGGGCATTGGTTAGTAAAAGGGAAAAAGAAATTGGACCCTGCAAGGGTAGCTGGAATCATAGAACTGCCCCCCCCTAAAACCAAAAGACAAGTACGTCAGCTATTGGGGCTGTTAGGTTATTGTAGGCAGTGGATAGAAGGATATAGTGAAAAAGCAAAATTTTTGTATGAAAAATTAACTGCAGAGAGGATAAAATGGACAGAACAGGATGATAAGGAATTAGAGCGATTAAAGGGTGCTTTGGTGACTGCCCCAGTATTGAACCTCCCAGATATCAATAAGAAATTCCAATTATTTGTGAATGTAGAAAACCACACAGCACATGGGGTATTGACACAAGAATGGGCTGGGGATAGGAAGCCTGTAGGTTACCTTTCAAAATTGTTGGACCCTGTAAGCAGGGGATGGCCTACATGTTTACAGGCGATAGTAGCAGTTGCCTTATTGATAGAAGAAGCCAAAAAGATTACTTTTGGGGCTCCCATCACAGTTTACACTCCACATAATGTAAGAACTATTTTACAACAAAAAGCTGAAAAATGGCTCACAGATGCCAGATTGTTGAAGTATGAGGCCATTCTCCTTCATGCTCCAGAATTAGAATTAAAGACAACACAAGCAAGTAATCCTGCTGGGTTCCTGTTTGGGGAAGCTTCATCAGAGCCTATACACAACTGTATAGACCTAGTAGAATTACAAACAAAAATTAGGGAAGATCTGGAGGACGAGGAGCTCGAAGAAGGGGAAAAATGGTTTGTAGATGGGTCAGCCAGGGTTATAGGAGGGAAAAGAAAATCAGGATATGCAATTATAGATGGGAAAACTGGGGGAGTGATAAAGTCAGGCCCCTTGGGCACTTCATGGTCAGCTCAGGCATGTGAATTGTATGCTGTGTTGCAAGCACTCAAAGGACTTAAAGGAAAAATAGGAACTATTTTCACTGACTCAAAGTATGCGTTTGGGGTAGTGCATACCTTTAGGAAAATCTGGGAGGAAAGAGGACTGGTGAACACTAGAGGAAAAGGGTTAATACATGAGGATCTAATAAGGCAAATTCTCAAGGCAGTAAGGGAACCAAAAGCTATTGCAGTGGTATATGTAAAGAGTCACCAGGCTGGACTACAGTTCAGAATACGTGGGAATAATTTGGCTGATCAGGAAGCCAGGAAAGCAGCTCTCCTAACCCTGGATACCCTGGAAAGCAGGACAGAAAATTTTGGAGAAGGTTCTCCTCATCCCACAGAAAAGGAGATTGAGGATTTCAAGAAAATGGGGGGAAATTTAATAGATGGGAAATGGAAATTGACTGACGGTCGAGAATTGATCCCAAAGGCTTATGCAAGGATCATATTAAAAAGATTACATGCACAAACTCATTGGGGAACTCAAGCTTTAGCAGAACAATTTTTGAAATTTTTTGGATGTAAGGGTATCTTCGAGTTAGCCAAGCAGGAGGTTCAGAGTTGCTTGGTCTGCCAGAAAATTAATAAATCAAAGGTCAAACACAATGCATTAGGGGGACGTCCTTTAGCATATCGCCCCTTTGGGAGAATACAAGTGGATTTTACAGAGTTACCAAAAATAGGTAGATATAGATATCTGCTAGTGATAGTAGACCAATTAACACATTGGGTGGAGGCATTCCCTAGCCCTAGGGCTACAGCTCAAACAGTAGCACGGAGATTATTAGAGGAAGTGATTCCCAGATATGGAATCCCTGATTCCATTGATTCAGATCAGGGAACTCATTTTACATCCAAGGTCATAAAAAGCTTAGCAGAGGCTCTGGGAATCAGATGGGAATATCATACCCCATGGCATCCTCAGAGCTCAGGTCAAGTAGAGAGAATGAATCAAACTCTGAAGGCACAATTGTCAAAACTTATGCTAGAAACTAGAATGACTTGGATAAAATGCCTCCCTCTAGCCCTCCTAAACATCAGAACACAACCTCATTCCGGTTCGGGATTATCTCCATTCGAGATGTTGTACGGAATGCCTTATGAGCATGGAATGCCAGTTGGACATCCCCGGGTGGAGGATTGTCAGATCCAGTCTTATATCATTGTGATTAACAAAAATTTGCAAGAACTCCGGAAGCGTGGGTTAATAGCACAAAGCACCCCGCTGGGGTTTGCTATCCACAAGATCCAGCCGGGTGATCAAGTATTGATCAGAGCGTGGAAAGAAGCACCGCTGTCATCGCATTGGGAGGGACCTTTCCTCGTCCTCCTCACAACAGATACTGCCGTGAGAACAGCGGAGAAAGGCTGGACCCATTGCTCCCGAGTGAAAAAGGTGGAACAACACAGCAGCTCTCCGCAGTGGAAAATCACCTCTGCACCTGGGGATTTAAAGCTGAGAATTCACCGGGACACCCAATGACCAGCGCTTATCGGATAAGTTGCACTCAAGCAGGATGTCCCTGCTATCCTTTTGTTCATTTTAAATGCGGGTATTGTGAACAAGTTTGGGTAACTCATTGTGTCCGGGGGGCTAGACCTTGGAATTTGTGTGTACCTTGTTACGAGGAGGAGGTCAGGCTTACCAATCTATTCCTATACGTTGCCACAGAATCGGGATTGTTCGAATTGGATTCTCCTGAGTGGTTCCACTATTACACTAAAGGGTTAAGGGGAGGATTGAATAAAAGGGCGGATCCACTCGTAATTGAGTGCAGGAGAACGTTGAAAGTACCCTGTAGAGGAGATCAAATAAGGAGAACGAGGTGGGAGCAGTACAAGAGGCGATATGCTCAGAGAAGCACCGGCAGGGACCCGGAAGAATATCCCTGCTGCCAAGAAGATGGATTACCCCGCCGCTGGTGGCAACCCAACGGGCGAAGGGTGGAGCAGAGGGATAGGCCTATGGGTAACCCTGGTGATCCTGAGTCAAGCCATGTGCCCCACGAATGGCCTCCACGAACCCCAAGAGGGGATGGGGATGGAAACTAATCTCCCCACGGTCCCTCCAAACCTTACCCGGAACAGAGTTTTGGAATCCAGGGTACGAGTAGACTGGTTTACACCAAAAAGGGGGGAGAATCGTCAGTAGAATGGAGGGGTTAAATTGAACAAATCCAATCACCCGATAGCAACGGCTAGGAAAAGGAGGGAGGTAAGCAGTCTTCCTTTGATCACAACATGCAAAGAATGTAACAAAACTGTGTGGATTGGAGGGAAAAAGGAGAGTACCTTTGTGGGATATCTCCAAGTTAACCCTTTATGTTATGATAAGAGGAAACTGAAGATGTGTGCCTTGAACGGGAAAACATATTGGGTGGGACAAAATGAGAAATTGCAAACAGCTACTTTAGCGAATGGACCTATATTACTCGATATGTTGGGGGAGAATGATGAAAGGGTTTGTTTAAGAATGGATAAAGTTTTCTGCTTTTCCAAGAACGAGGAAGGGTTAGACCCTGAGAACAAGATACAAAAGGTAGCCCTGGAATTTAAACGACAAGAATTGGCAGCTAAGAAAAAGAGAATGGAGCAGGAAAGAATGAGGACATTAAGTGAACAATATGATCAATTGGAAAAACAGTCTAATGATTGGAGTCTGGCTACTTCCAGCAAAAATCTTTTCCTGGATTTGGTACAGGAGATTGCTACCGAGTTAGGGCTAACTAATTGTTGGATCTGCGGAGGACTAAAATCCGCCGAAAGATGGCCATGGAAAGGTGAGAGTTTAACTCCTGAGCAGTTACTAAAATGGGATAATAAAATCTTAAACACTTTAACCCGGCCAGGAGGGTGGACACTGGATGAACGAGTAATAGGGACAATCTGTATTAGTAGGGAAGGGAATGTGTACAGTGATGTAGTGGGATACACCCCTTGTCTATCCACTCTGGCTGTAAATTCCAACAACAGATCCAAAATGTGGCAACCAGAACCCCCAAACGGGTACTAGGGAAAAGAGAAGCAAAGAAAGTGTAATTGGGTAGAGGAAATTGAACTCTGTTGGCATGAACTCACTAACGCTAACCCATATTACTCCTTAACTGAACTGGTGGAATTTTGGGACAAACCGGAAAATATAGACATTAAATGGAAAGCTCCCAGCGGGATTTATTGGATCTGTGGGAAAAGAGCTTACAGTGAATTGCCCCGGAAATGGAAAGGGTCCTGTACCCTAGGTATGATTAGACCCTCTTTCTTTACACTCCCCAGGACTGGTAGCAATTTGCTAGGGGCCCCTTTGTATGAAACCCTCAGCAGGAGAAAGCGAGAGGTAAAGAAAGGACTCCCACAAGTGGGAGGGAATCAGAAATGGGGAGAGGAAGAATGGCCTGCAGAGCGCATCATAGAATACTATGGTCCAGCCACCTGGGCACAGGATGGAAGTTGGGGTTACAGGACCCCAGTATACTTATTGAACCGGCTAATCAGGTTACAGGCTGTAGTAGAAATAGTGTCTAACCACACCTCAGACGCCCTGGAATTGTTAGCCAAACAACACTCACAGATGAGAGCTTTCGTATACCAAAATCGAATAGCTCTGGACTATTTACTAGCAGAGGAAGGGGGTGTGTGCGGGAAATTTAATGACTCAGAATGCTGTATCGAAATCAATGACTATGGAGAAACTATTAGAGATTTGGCTGCAGAAATTAAAAAAGTGGCACACGTCCCAGTGCAGAAATGGAATTCGATCCTAAAAGCATCATGGTGGGATCAAATATTTGGAACGGGAGATTGGTGGAAGAAGGTGGGGTTCTTTATCCTGTGCTCAGTGGCTGGGTTAGTGTTCTTACCTTGTTTAATACCTTGCTTAATAAGACTAATTCACACTGTGGTCCAGGGAATGCAAATAGCAGCCCTTCCTATGGATCCGGAATTAGCTTCAAGAGGATTAGCCAAAGGAAAAGCCACCTCAAAAATTATGAATTTAACCGAGGGAAAAAGTACTGCGGCTCAGGTGTTAGAAAAATTTGAAGCCCAGATACAGGAAGGAAACATAGAGAGAACATATTGGAACAAAACGACAGGGGAAAGGTTAACAGAATAATAGTTAAGAGGCTTTTTTATCTTGACAGAGAAAAAAGACTATAACCAGAACACGAATTAAATTGGTGAATTTGGAAGAGGGGGGATTGTGATAAATGTGCTAAAGTTAATTCGTGTTATCAAATTATACAAGGTAAATGTTGAACTGTATAAAATATGAATGTTAGAAATGTGTTCAAATGTACATAAAGTAAAGGTAAAATGTAGAAACTAAAAAATTAGAAATTTCCTGGCTTGGGAAGCACAGGAGGGACACGAGGAAAGTATGATTGGAATTACCAGAGAGGGGGCCTTGAAACTATTGCTGCCGGGAATCCCTGAAAGGAAACAAAGAACCACGGAAGAAGGAGATACAAGTCCGGAGACCAAGATAATCACTTCAGATGGATATCTCTACTCGTCTCCGCTGAAATTAACATATACACGACACACCCGGACCCGATCATCAACAGCATTGTTCCACCCTACCGGTCTATTCAGACCTCCGATACCAGGACTTGAATAATTAATGAAGACGCCTCGGAGAGGATAACGTCAGAATTTCGGACTTCACTCCGCGATCTTGTGTATAAAAAGGGACAGCCGGAGACCAGAAATTGTGAACTTGGGGGGGATACCAGGCTGACAGAGCTTGTTATCCGCGTTCACCCGGCACCGATCCCGGGCTCGGCGCTGTCCTTTTAAATTGTGGCTTTCCGAGACTGATATTTTGTCTCAAAATAAAATTCTAAATTTTGATACTTTGAATTTGGTCGATCTTATTTATAACAATAATTAATTTCCTCCATCATGTTCACTTTCTCTGTATGTCATTTATTTTTCTTTTATGTGCCTCTCTTTCATTGAAATAGGTTTAAAGTCCCTCACCTGCTCCTCTTTTGCTCACATATATAAAATAAAGGCAGTGTATCTTTTAATTCAGGATTTATGTACACATAGATTTCCAGTGACATTCAGCAGTCAGCAAAGGTCTCTTAATATTCGAATTCTGCACTCTTACATTTGACAACATTTGAACAATGCCCTACTACGGAAAAGGAGCACAGTGGAGACATTCAGTGAGAAAATTCTGGTGGCTAAAGAGTAAATTTCACCTGTAGAGAAATTACTTTATAATACACATGGCCTAAAATAACAAACATATTGATCACTGCTGCAGCTGTTCTTATAGAATTTGCCACTAGAAAGGATGTTTCCAAGAAATAATTTCCAAACTGCAATTAGAAGTGTTAAGCAGTCCTGTAAGTGATTAACTCTATGTAGGGAAAGAATCCTCTATGTATCACAGAATCACAGAGCAAATGAGATTGAAAGGGTTGTCTTGAGGTCACCTGGTCCAGCCCTTTGTTCATCCAGGGACATCTAGTGCCCAGGGCCATGTCCAGATGGCTTTTAAATGTCTTCCAGGAGGAAAACTCCACAGTGACTCTGGGCAACCTGTGACAGTGCTAGATCCTCACAGTAGCAAAGTGTTTCTTGATGTTGAGACAGACACTCCTGCATATCAGTTTGTGCCCATTGCTTCTGATCCTGGCAGCACTGGAAAGTGTCTGGCTCTGTCCTCTTTGCACGCTCCCTTCTGGTATTTACATACACTAATGACATCTCCCTGAGCCTTTTCTTCCCAATCCTGATCACACTCTTCTTTTTCAGCCTTTTCTCATAGGAGAGATATTTCTATCCTTTCATCACTGTGGCCCTTTGCTGGACCCTTTCCAGTATGTCCATGTTGTCCTTGCACTGAGGAGTCCAGAACAAGATCCAGAACTTCAGGAGTGGGCTCAGTAGTATTCAGGAGAAGGGAAGGATTACAGGCCTTCTGCCTGGGATACCGTTTGCCTTCTTGGCCTCAGCTGCACATTCCGGCCTCATGTTCAGCTTGGTGTTCACCAGAACCCTTGTCCCGTAAAAACATTTGGTAATTTGTGGGTTTGGGGTTCTTTTAAGAGAGAGCTGGCTTTAAGGAATGTTAAATTAGGGCCTGAAGATGAATAATATTTTAGTGTAAACATACAGGCAAACCATTTAGTCTGGTTTACTGTATCTCTGTTTTGAAAGTATGTGTGTATTTTTCTGCTTTCCTTAGAGATGATAAAATAGTTGAAGCTATCCAAACAGCAGTGCATGCTTTTTGGTGGAACTGTTTTTGGGGATTAACTCTGAATCTTTACCTATTCCATAGTATTACGAAGCGTGGAGAAGAATAGAAATATCAAGGCATGAAGCCTCTCTATTACTCAAGACTAACACAGACTGTTTTCTAACAGTGCATCCATGTAGTATGCTGTGGAATATGCTAACCAGTAGCAATTTGTTACAGTGCTTCTATGTAATATGCTAACCACTCCTGCTGTGTGGTTATATCTGTATCTTGTGGTTCTAAAATACCAAGATTATTTTGTTCTTAAGCACACTTTTACATAGTGTTTTGCATGTAGAAGCTAACAATCTAAATGTCTAATTTCTAGCCACAAAGATAGATATCACAAGATATCTAACTTTGTGATGGGCCTTGTCAAAGTTCTGTCTGACTTTTGCTTTCGAAGTATGCTAAATTTGGAAACTTGGCTGTGAAAGCAAAACAAACAAAAAGTATGTTTTAAGGGGGTTTAATAACATTATTCTTTCCCCTTTGTTAAAATATGAGGTGGTAGAACAAGCTGCAAAGTTTTAATTCCATAGTGAAATATAATGCCATTTCTAATAGCTCAGGACTAATAACTTCCTGAGCAATGTAAATGCTGAACACACAATGTGTTTTCTTATTGTGATGGGACTCTTGGGTTGCTCATTACCCTGGAATTGTTCTGCCTGTCCCCATCCTTAAAGTGGGTATATGCAAAAAGGTCTTCAAAATTATTCTTATTCTGATGAATGTATTCAAAAGTATCCTTCAAGAATAGTTCAAAAGTATTTCTTATTCTGAGGAAAACCTATTTTTTAGAACAAGATAAGTAAAGCAGAGAGAAATTCATAAGCTGGGTGAAAAAGAACACAGCTCATCTTCCCTGTTGTGTTATGTTTAAATGGTTTATCCCAATTTCCCCCACGTTCTGTATGTTGTTGGTTTACCCCAGAAATCGTATACTCCCCTTCCTTCCCTACATGGTTATTCCCCGCCTATAGTTCGAGCGCCTTTCCTCTTTGTCCCCTAAACCCTGCCTATCCTCCCTGCCAGTTATGGTAAACCCTATCCCCTTTCTCTAGAGTTCTGTGTCTATTATGTATCCCTCAAAGTCTCACTGGATTTCGTAGCACAATCCCTCCCGTACAGTAACCCTATTGGCTTCCCTAGTTGTACTCTCCACCCCTCTACTCCACCCCAGTTGTTTCCCATTGGTCAATTCCTTGTATCCACCCCTATTGCCCACTCCAAAAAAAACCCAGTGCAGTTTAGCATTCCCTGCCTTTTCTGCCTGGAACCCATCACTAGTAAGCCTGTGAACCTGTCCCTGAGAAAAGGACTCCTCATATTCCTTCATACCGTGGCTTCCAAGAGTCACAGGAGTGTGCCTCCACTCCATCAGGTTTGGTGTATCCTGAGGCTTTGCCAGGGGAGCACCATTCCCCACTCCTGTGGCAGCTCCGGGGTGCAGCGCTAGCCAGTAGACCCCACAGAGCAATAAGGAGTGTGCCACTCGTCCCCTCACCAACTGTGTCTTCGTGGGTTTTACTTTCAGTCTTGGTCTTATCTCAGTGACTTTTGGAGGCTCCCTGGTTTGCAGCAAGTTATAGATGATCCTGTCTGATCCCTGGGAAAATATCCTTTTTTTCCATCTTTTCTGAAGCCTGATTGCTTTTGTGCATCTTGCCACTGCAGTCTTATTCCTCTCTGCTGTAGGCATACTGGTCTTTGCCCCAGTTACATCAGAAGCTTCTTTGTACATAGCCTTAGCAGTTTTCTGGGGGGAAGGAGGTTTCCCCCATTCACTCCAGGTAGTTCTGTCTCCAGGTCAAATGAAACAGCTGCTTTTTCCCCTAAACTGTCCAGTTGCTTGATTTGAAAGGAACACACATATTCAGGATACTACTAGCAGCCAAATGAAAGGAAATACTTTCTTTCACGGCCCTAGACTTTTTTCCCTTGTCAGAGTGTACTTAGATAAATACTGTATTGCATATCCTACTTGATACCAAACACTAAAGTCTTTCCAAAAACTACTTCATGTTTCTGCAACCATCTCATTACTGACTGCAGATTTGTGTAGTTAGTTACAGGGCTATTTGACTATATGAATAAGTAAATTAAATAAGTTTTTTTAGAAATGCTTTCTACTCTACCCTCATTTAACTTCTGGAATTGGATCAATAACAGCTACCTAAGTTATACCAAAATGTGATTTTTGACTTTATCTGTGGAAGCCAGTAACACATGTAGTATGGATGTAGGATTTAAAATGCTGTAAGTCAGAGGGAGAGGCAGCAACTGGAAAAGAGTTAAAAGTGTGAGAGATTGAGACAGGAAATGAAGAAGTATCGTTGGACCTGTGTTGAGAGGGTGTGTTTCAGTTACTGATTCAGCCACAGAATGGCCTTTACTTGTTCATGAACAACATTTAGTCTGGCCAAGTTGTAAATTGAAATGTGGTGTGATTATTTCAAGGTGGGATATTTCAGGTTTTTATACAGTAGTAAATGGATATGGGATGAGAATTATCTTCATGTTTTGTGCCCATTTTCTCAGTTCTCTAAAGACAGTGCCCTGTTTTTTCTAATATTGGGGGTTTTTGTTTGTTGGGGTTTTTTTATTCATTCAGATTGTACCCCATACTGTGTATATTTGCCTGAAATGAGGTTTCTTTTCTTTGCAAGGAGACTTCCCCCTTGTCCTTCATTTCCACTCTTATCTGCAAATGAACATTTAGTCATTTTAAAGAAGGAGAAATGGGATTTGCAGAAAAAGATGAGTCAAAAGTTTTCTGTATATACTGTTGTATTTCTGGACCTGTCTGGGAAAAATAATACAAGAAGAGGAAAAAAAAAAAAAAAAAAGCTTAGCAGCAAACTGAAGGAAAAAAAAGACTTCTCATTTTATAGCGCATTTCCTGCTCACCTTTTCCTCCTAACTCCTTGTGAAATCACCCTGCGTTGTTGCTGCCATTTTTATTACGAGTGGTGTAAACTATATTTATATTTTATTTCTGATTTTCTAAACAATGGGGATATTTTAAATGGGTCAGGGGACTCTTTATATAGTCAGTTTGTCACAGGCAGCTGGTTCTTGTGAATGAAATACTGATAGCTTACTTCAGGATAGCAGTGAGGTAGTTGAAGGTTTTGTGTGTAGTAGAACTTGGTGAGCTTAAATAAACACCTGGACATTATTAGGAAAGGGAAAAGGAAAAGAAAAAATGCAAGCAGCTAGAAAATGGAGGAGAAAATGAGAATAGCAGTTTCTGTTGAGAAGCAAATACTGTGTGCTCTGAAGCACTGAAAAAAAATGGGGAAGAGCCATCAGGATGTGTTTAAGGAGGGCAGAGAAAAAGAATGTAAGATAGAAGGGAGTTTGAAAGGAGGGGAGTAAACAGGTAGTGTCTTTTTTTCCTTGTCTTCTGTTGTGCCTTTTTTTAATGACATATTGGGGTTTTTTGTTTGTTTGTTTGGTTGGTTTATTTGTTTGTTTTTAATAGGGGGATAGCTAGCATAATTTTTCAGAAATTACTGTGTATAAGCTATTACTTATATAGGTAGTTAAGAGTTTGATTATTTATGAACACCTACTTAGTAAAAAGCAGGATAATTGAATAATTGATCTCAAGAGTAGCTTCTCTTTAAAAACAGTGCTAACAATACACATTTTTTAGTTTGGATTCTTCCAAAGAATCATGGAATCATGGAATATCCTGAGGCCTTGGAAGGGTCCCAGAAGGATCATCAAAGTTCCACTCTTGACCCTGCACAGAACACCCCGAGAGTCACAACACATGGCTAAGTCCATGGCTGTCCAGAGGCTTCTTGAACTCTTGTCTGGCCTTGAACACTGGCCTGGGGAGCCTGTTCCACTGCCCAGACATGCCCTGGTGAAAAATATTTTCGTAGTATCCAGCCAAAACCTTTCCTGGCCCAGCTCTGTACCATTCCCTCGAGCCTGGTCACTGGTCAGTCTTTGGTATTTCTTTAATTTTTCTATATACTACTTGACCAATTAATTAGAGAACTTTATTTTTAACTTCTCATAGGAGATGAACAGTTGCATCCTATTCCTGTTTCACATCCTTTTAATCTTCCTTGTGGTGACTTCTCCCCTATAACACTTTGCCTCCTGTAAAAATAGAGATTAAATCCTTATTGATAGTTCTATTTTAGACTATGTCAGAGTTCAGATGCATGGAGTTACAAATAAGTTTCATATGTCAGACATAACAATGCATACTCCAAATACTGGTTTACATTACGACTGTATGGTTGAGGGTATAATCTTACCAGTATAAATCTCTTTGCTCATTTGCATTTTCTCAGCATAGGGTATGCCATGTAGACCATGCTTTATAAAGAGGCAAAATTCCAGGACGTTTAATTCTGTTTTCCTCACGGATTGTTCTCTATTGGAAAAATTGTATTTCACTTGTCTCCGAGAATTTTTTTAACCTGAAGTTAATTAATTTACTCAGTAGAGATTGTAAAAACTCAAACTCCATTTATATCAATTCCCCAAATATAATAAACTTTTGTAACTTTTCCTAACGAAAGTTCCAGTCACTTTGTTGTTGTCTGTGGGGTTTTTTAAATGTACAAGGCTATTACTCAAATGAACCACAAAACAGAATATAGGAATGTGGTAAAGGAGAATATTTTCATACCTGGTTTGACTCTAGCAGAATGTGAAGTGATTTCCATATTCTAAGAAGTTCTTCATTGACTTACATATTTTCACTGTGCAGTGAGGTTGGCGCGGAGGATGTCCATACAGAAGCTGACGGAGAATGCATATCTTTTATTCTGAAAATAGGGCACCAGTGAAACAAATAGCTGTGTGTAACTAATATAAACAAGCTTGACTTGTGTGTTCCCACCTGCATGGTCACCTAGGGACAAGATATATAGCATAATCTGTGAATAAAAAGAAATACAGGCTCTGGGTTTTTTTTTTCATTTTAATGAAAAAAAAAATGAAATGTCTAAATAGAAAATTCTTGCAGTCACCCCACACCCAGAATCACGATGCCAGCTTAATTGAAAGAGCTGTAATTTTTTTCCTGTCTTGTTTTGCAAAAATTGTTTGTGTAAACTGAATTTTAAAAAAATTATATATAAATATATATATTGAAAAAGAATGCTCTTAATTCTCCAAAATTGAGACAACTAGCAAATGTTTGCTTACATAGTTTGTACCTTTATCGGGGTAGAATTCTGAAGTTTTATACCAAAACAGAAAATAGCCTGCAGTTGAAAAAGGTGGACATTTCATCTGCTTTTAATCTCTTTATACATTTTGTAATGCTAACATTAAATGGCATTTGGAAATAATGAAAAGAGAGAATCTGGAGTCTATGCACCTTTCTGTTCTAGAAATATCCTTAAAGTGAACTCTGGTAGAGGATTTGTTTCAATTTGTCGTAGTTGTTTTTCCTAAATGTACATTGTTGATTTCTATTTGTCTTGAAACCTACGTGAACTTGCCATTGAGTTGTGGAGAACTGCAGGTAAAGATATGTCACAGCGTCCCTGAATCTCCAATGAGGTGCAGACCACAGGCCAGCTCAGTCCTTCTCACTGCGGCTGACACGTGTAAGGTCGGGGCTGCAGGACCGGGCAAGCAGCCTCCTCCCTATGGGACCTTATTTCCCCAAACTGGCAACGGGACTTGATATCATGTAGGACGATGATGGCAACCAGTAAATAGTCGACTCTGTTGAGGGGATAAACTGTTTGTTTATTGAGGGGGAGTCCAGCAAGGAGCTCCACACCTTTCCACACCTGCTCAGGAGAGCCCCAATCAGGGCTTGGACCCAAGCTTATAACCGAGGGAGGACCAAGGGGTGGCGACAACAGGTCAGCCAATGGGGGTGTCAGAGGGGCGCAACAGGGGAGTTAACTTCACAACCAGGGACAATTCACAGGATGTGGGTGGCGGGTTTCCTGGGCCCCAGCCTATCACTCGACACCCAGGAACTTTCCAGAACTCAGGGAAGGGCCCCAGAGTGACAGACAGGGTGCCCAAGAGGGGAGAGAGAGGATTGACAGGGGCAGGTGCGGGTAGGAATGATTGACAAGTAACAGCCAGTTATATAACAAACAACAGGTGGGGAAGAAACCATTGGAGAAACCCGGGGGGTACATAGGAACAGTCCATTATAAAAGTTCATACAAAACATGGTAAACATAAAAACAAAACTTGCACCACCACAAAGATACTTCTTTAATTTGAGGCTATGAAAGTCTTTGTTTCCAGAATACGTACATTTAAAAAACAGATAAAGAATCTCAGTTTGCCCTGTGAATTCCTTTGTAACTTTAGCAAATACTTTATTTTGTTGCTTTTTTATTTTCATGTTTTTTATAGACTTGTGTACGATACACAGGCTTTGTACAAGACAGTGAAATGAAAAATAATTAATTTCTCCATAGATTCTGATCGATTTGTATGGAAATAGAACACAATAGGGCTTAAAGGTCAACTCCTGCTTCACACTAAACCATAGGATTTTAGTTTTCCTTCACAGAGCTCTGAGCGTTGAAGTGTTCATTGCTATGTGTAAAAAAAATACTGTGTCCAGCCTATGAACAATGGATAAATAAAGGCACTATGTCTAGAAAACAAAATGCAGTTGAATACAATGTAGAAGTATGCTAATCTCTCCAGTGCTTTTGAAAATTCATTCCTACTCTTTCAAGAGAGCTGAAAAAATGCTGAATTGTCATCCTGATTCATTGTGGGATTTCTGCTGGTATGATTGCTTCTAATCATTGCATAACCCTTCTTTAGCAGAGAAATAAGAGCTCTTGTACAGATGGACTTTGCTAAAGATGAAGTGATAATGAACATGAGAGGAGGTTTTTTTGTTGTTTTTTTCTAACTTGTTAGTGCATCTTCTGTTTGCGTTTCCTCTGAGTTCAGCTCTTTTATCTGCTTTTCAGTTGATTCACAAAAGAGCCCTTTTTGAATTATTCCAGTTTTTGTTTAAGAAAAGCATCAGCCTATAACCTATTGACAATTGTAATTCCTTATGAAGAAAATCATCTTTCAACATATGTGAATAGGGGAGGATTAATTTTACCATAGTCTTCATTTTAATGCACAGAACTTTTTTTTCTGTTTAATGTACTCATGTATCCATCCCCTTTCCATGTGTTGTATGTCCTTTCATTTCATACTTACCTTGTATCAGATCAACTTTCATCCATTTTCTTTTCTCCCCATGCTCAGCAACATGCATATACATGTTTTTCTTTTAACCCAGCTGTGAGCCCCATGCTGTGCACCTGTCTTGGAGGGAATACACCTGAGCCTGTTCTGTACAGACACATGTGGGTATAGTAACCTGTATATTTATGGAATAAAAGGAAGAGAGTTTAACCATAAGGACATTACACAAGATGTTCATATAATTGTATGTTAGCTTGACCTTATTCTTGCTGAACAAACACATCTGATTTTCCACAGTAAACTCAAAATGGTATATTGTGATGTTAAGCTGCTTCTGCTTTTGTTCTTCTGTATCTTCAGCTTCTTAGAAATTTCTGACCTGGTGACGCTCTAGATCTTACCACCTTCACAGAAAAAAGGCTCTGTTTTGAGCTGGCAGTAACTGATTACTTTTCTCCTTGGGGATTTTAAAAAATGTAGGGGGTTCAGAAATCCAGTTTGGATGTTAATTCATTTCTATATATTCTCAAAGTTCAAGAAAGGACTATACCATGGTTTTCTTTTTACAATGCCAATATAGTGGCAGGTTGAGAACAGCTGTGACAACAAGAAAAAGTGCCATTTTTATTAGCACCTCTGCCGCTATTAATACTTGCCAATTAATCTGTGTAAATTATACTAGTAAAGAATCTTTGTATGCCATTTTTCAGATAGTCAGTAGTAAAGCAGAGATTTTTTTTATTACAATAATCTCCTTATTTATAGGCATCAAAAAGTTAGTTTCGGAGAGAGGGTTATAACCTGATCTCTTGACTTTTATTTCATAGTTAGTTCAAATGTGGATTCTAGAAAAATTTTGCTTGTCTTTCATTGGAAAATTTGCCATCTTAAAATATTTTAGAGGGTTTTTGTTTTTGTTGTTGTTGGTTTTGTTTTGTTTTGTTTTGTTTTGTTTTGTTTTGTTTTCTTCCCTTAGCTGTTTTAAGGAGTTACTGAAACTACTGAAACTCAATTTTGGTGTCATTGAAAAATGGCGTAAACTATTTTTTATTATTTTGACCGAAATTGCTTAGAAGTGGGGAACAGGGCACTGCTTAAGTGCTTCAGCTTTGCCAAAAACACTTAAATATTCTTCTAGCATAGGAAATTCATGAACAAATTAATGTGGTTTTGTTTAATATATAATTAAATAGCTGTGATAGATTCTTGAGTTAATTACAGAAAATACATAAATTAAGAAATTGATGAAAATTGCAAATAGTGAAAATACTTAAGAAGGTGAAGAAGAAGAAAAAGAAATGACAGTGACTTGCTACAGATCATTTACAGAGCCTTAGGGTACAAGTTAAGTAACAAATCTTTTTCCCAGAGCTGAAGTTAGTGCTGCGCTGACAGTCCAGCCAAGAGCAGGACAGGTGCAGCTTTTACTTCTGGGCAGAAAATGAGACTTTCTAATGTGCAGAAAAATGAAGTTTGGTGAATGGAGGAAAGAGTACAAAGCAGAAAGTGTGTGTTCTGAGCCATTTTGTGGCATTGAATTTTTTAAATCCCTGTAAGATAAGGCGAGGTCTTCTGTTGATGCATATTGCCATAATTGCTGTAATTTAGAATATCTGCACTATTTTCACTGAAACTGAAGATTTAACACATTCTGACAGTCCCAGTGACAGAATATGTTATAGATATTTACTTGACAGAATTTGTACAGTTTAGAGTTGGCTTGCATGATTAATTCTTTGTGTTTGTGCCTGCCCCCTCTGCCGACCATGCTGAGGGCTGTGTTATTTAGCTTGACTCCAGCTATTCAGTTGAGCAGTGGCTGCAGGAGGCCAGACTGCACATGTCCTAGGGCCATACAAGTGCTATTTAGCAGGACGTACTCTGGAAAGCCAGAGGCACTCAAGGGACTACAGAAAGAGGCACATTAGTGACATAACACTGAGAGACTAAGCCATGTTATGTAAATGCTCATTGTGATGAAGTGTTTGTTCTCATGCGTTGTATGTATATACAATAGGTTGCTGCTGTTTGCAATGAATAATTTGCAGCTAATGTTGTTGACAGTGCTATTGATGAAGTTTAAAAACATGTTTGATGGCTGCTGTTCTCTTAAAACCTTTTTTACTTTATTGGACAACTTTCCTAACTTTCTGTATGCCACTAGAAAGGAGAATGGAATGAGTTGTTTGAGGTATACAGAATTAAGGGATGGGCACACATCCAGGGAATCTCAGAGGGAAATATGGGCTGTGTGCCATGCACTGAACTTGCTACTTATGTGCACATCTGATCTAGCAAGCACACACTACACAGATGGTTAGCGATTGCACAGATCAGCTCCACGAAGCCTGTCCAGATCCCACTAACCAGGGTGTCTGGAAATCCTGGTCATATGGCCAGTCTGTGATTTCTCTCCTGTTTCTTCTTCTCAATTTTGAAATTCTGTCTAAGGAACGAGGAGGAAGAAAGGAAAAAGAGGACATGCCAAGGCAGAAAGACATACCAGGCTTATGTTAGTGTTGGACATGCTGAAAATGGTGAGGTTACCATAGAGCAAAGAGCTTCAGGACCTCAGCTGAGCCATAGTCTACTGTGTGTGTATTTTTACTTAGCTGTTGTGGTGTGAAAATTACTCACTTTACTTAAGCTATGTCATAATAACTTACTGCAAATACTGAAATAAAATGCTAATTAGATACAGTTTTGGAAGAGAGAACGTGGCAAATTACTGTAATACCACTGATGGCTGGTAACTCATGCCTATGGTGGCCTGACCAGTTTTGATCAAGTTCCCTTTTAATCTACTTGCTCTTTGATAATAGGCCTCTCTAACTAAAACCTGCATCAATTTAAAGTTCAATTAATGTAACTTTTATATGTTAGACTGTTTTTCTTAACCAATTAAACCGTAATTAAAAGTAGAACATATCCTAAATCCTTAAGGCCTCTTCATTAAAAGTGGAGAAAATTCTTCTTCACATGACTCTGGCTCATTTTAATTTCTCTAAATAAAAATATAGTTCATGTTCCCAAATAACTCTGCCTAAAAATATACTTGCTAATGTTTTAAAGTATAGATCTAATTTTAGGTAGTCTGAATATTCTCCTATTGCTAAGTAGATGTTTATGCTAATATTTTGCATGGAAAATTATGATGGATCAAATCAGGACTTCGAGCTTTGTGAGTATGATGCCACATATGTACATCACAAGACAACTTCAGGGATTTGTTTGGGGTTTTTTGTATCTGTGTGCTGCATTTCAAAATCAATCTTTTTCCTTCTCAGGATTTCTCCAACAGGTGTAATCACCTCTTTTTGGCAGTACAGGTTTATTAATTTTCTGAATAGTTACACGTGTGAATTATTTATGCACTTCATAATCCCAGGCTATCATGTACCCAACTCAAGCTCTACCTGTAATGGTAAGCTACATGAGTAACTTAATCTCTCTGAGAGGTAAGACTTTTTTATCTGATAAAAGTTTAGATCTGATAAAACCTGCAATACAGTCAGAACACCAATTTTTATGGTGCTGTCAGTCTCTCTTAAATTATCATTCATACTTTTAAGAAAATATAAAGACAACATCCACAGAACAGAAATCAGTCTGATCCTTTGCACTGCACATTTACTGTTCATTTTGTTAGAATTATACTGCTTTTTTTAGTCACTGGTCTTTGAATGTATTACCTAATGGTCGCCTGGTAGGTGTCTTAGGAGAATTTATTTAGTCTCCTTCTGAGACCTTTTGGAAAATAATGGTAAATTATGTTTAGATGAGAGAAAAACAGCTATTCCTTCAGGAATTGGAACTTCCAGTATGTAGGGAAAAATACCATCAGACTATGCTTTCTCCCATATGGTATTGCCAATAGAAAATATTAAATTAATTCAAGAATTATTGTGTGAATATTTAGGGGTTTGTGTCTTTCTTCCATTACACTCTGATTCTGTTTAATTTGAGAGGTAAAACAGAGTTCCTTGATGCCACCATTACTCATATTTGGGCTTAAGTTGAATTTGTGTATTGCATAGATGTAGCTAAAAAAAATGCATTTTCAGTGTTTGGACCAAATAGCTGTTTTCTTCTCTCTTGTATTTGTTTTTGTAAGGTAATCAGTGAAGAATAAATCACTCTATCACAGTGAATAGGGAGTTCATCTAGTGGAATTAATAATGCCTTATACAAATGTGATACCCTCTATGGTTTTCTTTCATGGTTTTTCACATGCTGCCATTTCAACCCCAGAAAGAGTTTGAAAATAGTTCTCACTTTACCTAAAAGCATATATATTTGGATTGCACGCTTGCATGGGAATCTTTATCCCTACCCCAGGGCACAATGTTCATTAGTTCTTAAAAAATGCTTTCTATTTGTCTTGTGTTTGTCTTCTTATGTCCTTTTAACGTTTCTCTTTCATTTTAGATCCTGCAGATCTTTTTTTCCTTCAAAATTCACAGATTTTATCCGTGATCAATTTCAGAAAATATGCTTTGTTTTACAGATCTATGTTGCCTATAAATCTTGACATCAAAAATTGCTTTTAAGTGAAGTTAATAATGTTATAATTTATAAATTTCATAAACAGTATGTTCTTGTGCTAATTAATTTTTGTTAACGCATTATTATGTGAGATATTCTGAGTGCAAACATGTAAATTCATATGCTGTGTAGTGTGTTTATATATAAAACTTTGGTCAGGTTACAGCAGACCCATACTATCTTTTTTTTTGACTATACTCAATACGCTTAGTTTGGGAATGCACAACTAATGCTGCCGTTTTTTCATATCATAAAAGTTATTACCACTGGTCTGTAATCCAGCAAGTACATTGTAGTTAAAAATTGTTGCACATCTTTCTAAAGCTTAACTAAGATTTTCTAGTTGGAAATTGAACTTTAACTTTGAAAAAGTCCTTGAATTTGAATTTTAAATATGTGACTAGAACTAGCAAACAGTTTAGATTGGAAGGGATCTCTGGAGGTTATCTGGTACCACCCCCAGGTCCAAGTTGTCCTAGCATCACAGTTAGAACAACATGCTTAAGATTTGCACAGTCAAGTTTTGAGTATTTCCAAAAATGAAAATCCCACTACCTTTTTGTGAACCTTTTGAGGACTGACTGATCCCAAGATGAATAATATTTTCCTTTGGAACTTCCATTATAGAAATTTGTGACTGTTGCCTTTGTGTTGTTTTTTTTACCTCTGAGAAGTGCTTGGTCAAGCCTTCTGCATAACCACTTGTCATACTGTTGAAGACAGCTGCTGAACTTAGCTTTCTTTCCTCCAAGCTGAGCGTACACACACACTTTTCTTAATCTCTGCCCATATGTCACCCACTCATGCTCCATAAGTTGGTGGCCCTCCTCTGGAGTTGCTCCAGTTTATTTATGTATGTCTTGCAGAGTGGAATGCTCCAGAGATAGTCTCAGACGTTCCATTTAGAAGTGAATAATACTTTCCATAACCCTGCTGGTTACATTCTATCTAGTACAGCCCAATGTGCAGACAAGCCTCATTGCCTCAGTGGCATGCCACCGATTCCTGTTCAACTTCCTGTCCACCAAGATCCCAAGTACTTTTCTGCAAAACTTCTGTCAGCCCTCAGTCTGTACTGATGCATGGAGTTGTTTCATTTTTTCAGGTGCAGGACTTTGCATTCATCCTCATTTGAATGGAGGGGAGAGGAAAGGAGGTTACAGTCAGCCAGTTAGCTAGGTTTAGCACAATGGCTGACAAAATGATAGCAAAGGAAGGAGCAGGAGCTGGGAACAGGACTGGTAAAGATGTGGATTAGAAGGCATGTCAAGTGACTGATCGTCACTGATGCCACTTGCATCCTGCTTTCTACTTCAGCATCTTCATAATGCTTCTTGTGGAGTTATGAACATATTTCAGGTTTGTGATTTCTTTTTTTATTTTTTTCAAATATGTGTGCATAAGTAATCTTAACTGCAAGAACAAATGATGTAGTCAGTCTTTCTACTTGATGGTTTATGCAGGAATATTAACTGAAATGTTGACCACAGTGGAGTCAAGGCAGACTTGGACTTAGAATGTCCATACAACACAAGAATAAAACAGGGTAATGACCAGTCTGTGCCCTGCTCAAGATTGGCTTATTTGTGTATTAGAATGTTTATTGACCTGGATCAGGTAGTTCGTATGCTTATAAATGGAGTTATGGGGTTATACTGTGTCATGAACGAAAGTTTTCAGAATATTTTTCCTCTGGATATTTTTTGTAAAATTAAATAGTTTTGAGATTCACCTAAGCATAGTAATTAAACAGTAAATATTTTAAAAGAAAGGCAGTGTATGAACTGAGCAATTTTTTAACAAAAATGAGCCTGGCAATAGGAATTCTTTTCTACTGAAAGCAGAAAACTGTTGGTATTTCAAATGGGAAAAAAAAAAAAAAAAAAAAAAAGTGGATGAACTTCTCAGCTTTTGGGTCTTTTGTTAAAAAAAAAAAAAAAATCCTATTAAGAAATAACAGAAACACATAGCAAAGTGTAATTAGGAACTGCATTAGGGACTGTTCCTTAATTCAGTCCAAAAATGGCATCTTTGTCAGAAAATTACACAGGGCTGGCAGAAGTTTCCAGGAAGACCTACATGTAGCTGGGGTGTGTCAGCAATACGTGCCTGTTTAGAGAAGTTAATTGGCTTGAAAAAGTAATATTGATGGTGAGATTAAAACGTGTGGTTGTTTGGCTCTCTAGCTGAATCTTTCTCCCACTGTAGTGTTCTTAGCATGTATTCATCATCTTAGTTCCTCTTAAAGCAAAATGAGATAGAAGAAACACGTGAGGGAGGTTGGGAGCTACTCATCCCTCTCTGAAGGAGACATATTCTATCTGACCACCTTAATACCCTTCAGGCCGTGTTGACTGTTTTGGCTAGATTCTCACTGACTATAATGGGAACGTCACCACCTACAAGTGTATGTCTTAACCTTAAAGTGAATCCTGCTTTCAGCTGCAGCTTTTAGAAACTATTAATTGGCTTTTTCCTGCTCTATAAGTTCCTATACAACCTTTTTGCTATGATGCCTCTTTATGCCCCATCCTTTTCAAGTTTACTATTTTTCGTTTAATTTTTTCACATCCCCTTAGGAGGCCCACTTGTTGCAGGAGGTCTGTTCTCTTGAGTCCTGTCATAGAAAAAAACTTGTTACAACTGTGGAACATGTAGTCAAAACAAGGAATAGGTTATAATCCCAACATTAAATCTATGAATTTTGTCACAAACCCTTCTTTAGACATCTTTTATTTAATTGGTCATCTTCTTTAAGGTGTTTAGAACTTTGGGTCACAATTTTTTGCCTGTGTGTCCATCAAGTGTTCCATTAAGCTATAAACCAGTAATACAAATAAATTAAATTTGAGTAGGCAGAAGGACTTTTTAACATTATACAGTTATCCTCCACTAATGTATTAATAGCAAATTTAGGTCCGAATTCAGCAAAGAATTTAAGTATGTTTCCATGCTAAAGTCATCACTGAGGAAAGCAAACCATGCAATCTGACAAGATTTGTTTTTTACTTGCCTATAAAATAGTCCCTCCTGTATGTAACACATGTCTTGGACTGATGGTAGTCTTATCACAAAGAAAATTCAAGATTGTAGTCTTTTCAAGAACCACAAAATTCTTGAGCTTGTTAATTTTGTAAAATAATAAAGATAATTACTTTCTGCCAAGTTTATTTACTCACTTTTAGGCTGGAAAAATTCTACACTTTCTATAAGGGCTTTTCTTTATCTCATTTTTTCTCCATTTGAGATTTTTAATACCCTTTATGGATTCTTGTTTAGTCAAAAGTGTTTACTGTAGGGACTATCACTTAAATAGGGATAACAATTAATAATGACTAGGAGTCATGAAAACTAGAAGCTGAAAAGACCTATTACATTGTTTAAATCTTTCCCCTGCCATTTTAGGATTGTTCCTTGTAGTGTAATTCCCAGTGCTCCTTCGGTCCAGTTCTGCTTCCTTACACTACTCTCCTAAGAACACTATCAGAATATTCAATGCCTTGTAATTTCCCCGCTTCTGGAATTCATCTATGGCAATTTTAATTTACCCTTTCTTCTCATATATGTGCATGAGGTATCTCTTTTTGTTACCTTGAACTTCTCTTTTTTTGCAGTTTTGGACCTTCCACCATCCTTGAGGTTTCTGCTCTTCTTTCAGTTTGTATTTGCATTCTATGAGCTTAATCTTTAATATTTTCTCATAAGCTGTTCCTTCCATTTCCATAATTTTTTATTGCTTTTTAAAAAAAATCTGAATTCTCCAGTTTGTTAATAACTCCGTGGGCTTGCTCCTCCTTCATGTTGAAGCCAGTGGGAAAAAAGTGAAGGCATGCTACTGCTCATAACTATTTCCTACAATTTTTATCCTGTGTCCATAATAATTTCTTTTTCCCCCCAGCTGACTGAAATGTATGAGTATTTTGCAGTTTCTGTATCCAGTGGGACTAGGACTCTTATCTATCCTGAGTGAACATAGTCGTCACCTAGCTCCGATGATTCTTCTAGCTGGCAGGCCTTTTATTAACTTAACTGTGTCTGACTGGCTTCCAGACCAGATAGTTTGCATTCAGCCAGCTGGAAGCATGGGCAAAATTTGCAATTCAGCATGTCTTCATGGAAGTACTTGGAGGACATGATCAGTAATTTTGAGCAGTTGAGGCCAACAACACTGATGAAAATACTGCTTAGAATCCTTTGCTAAATATCAGGAATACTGCCTAAATGAAAACTCCAGTGTGAATATTCTGAAGCTGTCCTCCTGGAGATACCTGCTACTTTAGGTGCTTTCTCTCCAAAATAACGATAAGTGTTTGTATCATTCTAGACAGTAAAATGGCTTCTTCATATGTATAGTGCTGAATGGAGAATGCTCAGGGTGAGTGTTTAAATGGAGCCACCAACATTTTGTCTGAGAGTGGGCATTTGATTCCTGTGATTCTTTTACTCATTTGTAATGGCTTTTGACCTTTTGGACAATGTGTTTGAGGAAAATGTTAGCTTGAGGGCTAACAGCAAGCAGTTACTCAATATTCTATGGTATTTCTACACATACAGTTGCACTTGTATACATATTTTGGTTTTTTCGCTCAGTGGTTCATGGGGACCAAACACTAGACAGTTCAATATAAATACTTTAGAGCTGCGAGAACAAAGTCGTGCACCCCACTTTAGATGCTAAAAAGTATTTATGCCCCACATACCTGTAAATTACTAGTTTGGGTACAGTGTAAGCTGTATTTTGTCTCATGACTGAGGCAAGGTCTGCTTGCAATAAAGGAAATTATTTTCCTTTGAGTCTTACCTGTATTTACATTTTGTCTGGGTGAAGCCCACTTTTTTAGATGCACCATGTCACTGTGCTGTGCTGGAGCAGTATTTGCAGGATGTTCTGCGGATTCTTATCAAAGTGACCTTTATAAACTTTTGCTGGAGGGTCATAGTGGCACAGGGTGTAGTTGGAGGCCTCCCGCTAGTGCTGTTCAATACTGGGCCCAATATTGTTGAACATATTTATCAATGACTTGGATGAAGGTGCAGGTGCCACCTCAGCAAGTTTGCTGACAACACAAATCTGTGAGGAGTGGCTGGTACCCCAGAGGGCTTTGCAGCCCTCCAGAAGGACCTTAATGTGTTGGAGAGATGAGCAGAGAACTGTGAAATTCAACAAAGACAAGTTCAGGGTCCTGCAGCTGGGGAGGAACAACCCCATGCACCAGCACAAGCTGGGGCCTGATCTGCTGGGAAGCAGCTCCACAGAGAAGGACCTGGGGATCCTGGTGGACAACAAGATGCTTATGGGCCAGGAGTGTGTCCTTGTGGCCATGTGGCCATGAAGGCCAAAGGTATCCTGGGGTGCATTTGGGAAGATCATTGCCAGCAGGTCACAGGAGGTGATCCTGTCCTTCTACTCTGCCCTGGTGAGGAATATCTGGAGTGCTGTGTCCAATTCTGGGCTCCTCAGGACAAGAGAGATGTGGAGCACCTGGAGTGGGTCCAATGGAGCACTACAAAGATAATTGAGGGACTGGAACATCTCTCTCATGAGGAAAGGCTGAGGGAGCTTTCATGGGCCTTTCAGCCTCCAGAAGATATGACTGTGAGGGGGAGGTGTCAAGAGGATGGGCCAGGCTTTTCTTGGTGGTGCCAAGCAGTAGGACAAGGGGCAACGGGCAGACACTGATGCACAGGAAGTTCCACCTGAACATGAGGAAGAACTTTTTTACTGTACAGGTGACTGAGCACTGGGACAGATTGCCCAGAGACACTGTGGAGTCTCCATCCTTGGGGGTATTCATGAACTGTCTGGATGCAATCCTGTGCAGTGTGCTCTACAATGGCCCTGCTTGATCAGATGACCCACTGTGGTCTCTTGCAACCTTACCTATTATGTGATTCTGTTAATACTAACCTGCTGTGTTAACAAAAGTCAGTAAGCTATGAAAATACCAGAAATCATAAGTATATTGACAAGACTGTTATGGACTGGGAAGGACTATTTTTCAGATACTCATGGATTTGGAGGTAGGGACTGAGCTACTGGAATGGCCATTGTGTGCTAAACACTTTGTTAGAATCAGCTTTGCTGGTTAATCCTTGAGAAGAATTTAGCCAACCAGCCTGGAGTGCCCCTTCTCATTTAGAGATTTCATAGGAGCCAGACAATAATTACCAGAGGGGTTGTTCAACTTCAGATCAAAAAAGTAGTTACCTGATGTACAGATACTCAGAAACTGCTCAGGCTTAGTGGCTGTCCTAATGCCCTGGGCTGGTGTTTCTCGGAATGCTGAATGCCAGTGTTAGGAAAAAACAGGGAACATTAAAGAATGTAAGGATTAGTGGCACTGTAAGGGCTTTCTATCCTTGGGCAGTTGCCACTGCTCATTTTCACTGGTATTAATAAATACAGCGTGAGCCAAGCGGTAGTACCCTAATAGCTTCATTATGTGAAAATCTGGTTTTTTCCCCCTAAAAACAGTATAAAAAAGGAACACACCTTAGCATTTAGGTTATAGTTCAGACTCTGATTTCATATTCCAGGACAAGAGTTAGACTGTATGCTTTAACTTTTGCCTATGATGCTATGATTATCAGTCTGGTAAACAGTCTACTGCTACTGAGCAAGATACCTTGTAGCTCTTGAAAGCTTACATGTTTTGATGGACAGCGATTACAGTACTCACACAGCCTGAACTTTCTGTCCAGTAGAAAAGGGGTTAAAAATTAATAGGGGCTGGGCAGGAGGGAGGAAAAAAAATCCTAGGCACAATGTCTCCACACAGAGAGACCGAGAACAATTAATTTGTGCTCCAAACTGCTAAGGACAGCAGAAAAAAGCAACTAGTATAAATAATTAAAGCAGAGATTAGGTAAATATTTGGGGAGGGGGTAGTGTGGTGGTGTAATTGCTGATGTTAAGGCGAGGTGGACTTCTGTGCTTCCCTTTTGTTCCAAGGTTTCCTACAGCCCGTTTGTTAGTAACCTGCCATATGCCATAATTTTTAAACGATGTGTTTTTAAAAACTTGCATAAGAAAAAACTCTTGAACATAGGCTGGGATGTGACTTTGTCATGCAATATAGCTTTATGATTCATTCATTTTCCTAGACTTTATTTCTCTAGAGCAGGTCTTGGATTGGCATCCTGAGCCCTGCAAAAAATCCGCCGGGCTGAATGGAAGGAATATAAATGCTTCACTGGAACCAGACTTCGGCTGAAGCAGTGGCTTTCAATACACTGAAGTTGAAATACATAGACAGGGAAGTGGGGGAGGTGTTTTGAGGTGTTGCAGATCCCAGGAACACCTGATTTTAGGAGTAGAGAATTAGGATTTTTTTACATGCTCACGAACAGGGTTGTTACTTGTTTCAGAGAAAAACAGCTACAAGGTCAGAAACCAAGCGTGGAGTTTATTGTTTAAAAGGGGAAAAACCCAAACATGTTTTAGTAACAAGGGGTCGCTTCACACATAAATATCTATATAAAAAATACCTGAAGAACATAGAAAATAAAAGTGGAGACTAATATTCAACAAATTAAATACTCTTCTACTGAAGAAGGGGGAAGCAAGTGATTTTCATAAAAATATTAAATGTTTAGTGGATTATTTCTAAAAAAGCCCTTTAAAATAAAACTTTCATTAAAATACTCTTCAGAGCTCAGAAATACTTGCAAACACATCAAAGGACATAAGAGCTCTAATAATCCATCAGTAACTGCTGTGATTTTTATGTTCTATTTACGTATTCTCATCTTTCACAATATGAATGGGTAACTTTATAAAAACATCCTGTGTGAACTGTGGGGTTCTCTGCCCCACCAGTTTCTGTGGTAATCGGGGGGAGTCCTCCAGTACCTGCACGTACCCCGAGCTGAGCTCTCACTTGCACACTGCAGCCAGCTTGTGCGGCAAGCCCAGCCTGGTGCTCTTGGAGACAGGGAGATGCAAGGTACCTTTTTTTTTTTTTTTTTTCCCCAGATTGTAAATGATTCCTATTCTTTGCTCCACAGAACATCCGATGTGGTGCCCAATCGGCTAAGAAAACTGCACAGACGTCAGTGTGTGTGTGTGTGTGTGTGTGTGTGTGTGTGTGTGTGTGTGTGTGTGTCCGCCTGCACAGCCAACTGCAGCTGGAACCTCCATTAGAGCAGCCCTATTGATTTCTGGTTCACACTGCAGTAACAGGGCTAGAGTGCAGGGCGGGGGGAGAAGAAGGCGGGGGGTGGGGGGGCGGAATAATCCCAGCGGTTTAAAAACAAGGCTTAACTGAAGGCACATCGGGGTGTATGTGCATATGTATAGCACATACACGGCAATTTCCAGAGATATGCCACTGAGCTGCTTGCTTAAAAAACTACCACCAGAAATTCACAGGCAGAGCAATTCCCAAATCTCATGAAACAACTGTCTTCCTGGGTTTCAGATCCCCCCCACACATGGATTGATGTTTGATGATTTGTCGATGCTGGGTTTGCACACCGGAGCTGGACGCAAAGTAATTTTATTTTCTTAAAGGACTACAGGAGATGCGAACTTTAAATGGCTCTTTCTCTATGCACACATTCATCTGCCTGGGGACTATGGGGGGGTTAGAAATCCAGCTTGAGTGTGTCAAGCGCAGGGCAGAGGGAGCTCCAGGAAGCTGTTCTGCGTTTACTGGCAGTCATTTTCTTGTGATGCATAATGCACAAGGTGCCAATGCAAGCTGAGGTGTAAAAAACAGGGGCGGGGGGGGCGGGGGGGGGGGGGGGTGTGGGGTGGTGGTGTGTGTAAAAATGGTGTGTCTGGTAGTGACTTAGCTTTCCTCTTCATCTGAGGGTTTTTCAGCTAATATCTGGGAATAATTTATAGCTGCATCTTATTATGTTTTCTTGGTATTTCAGCACATCTGTGAAGAAAATCCTTGCAAAGCAAGTGTGTCTTTTCACAATCACTGCATGTCGGTCTGGCAAACTCTAGCTGTGAGCAGCATACAGTGAAGGGGGGGAAAGCCCCCAGCACCGTTATCTGTTTAGGGGGTGGGGGAAGGGGCGATGGTAATACCTTTAAAAACCCGAAAGGCGGTAAGCCATTATTAGCAAAAGCTATATTGAGCATGCTTGCCAGACAGGCAGTGCAGCGCAGCTCAGCTCTAGTTCCGCCCAGACATGTGCCTTGCCATTTTCATTTTAATCAGTCTGCTCAGGATGGCTGCTGATTCATTTTGCAGGATGGCCCCCTGGGAGCCAAGGTGAAAGCCTGAGGCGAGCTGCTATTGCATCAATGCAGCACTCCACATCAGACACAGGGAGGGGAGGCAAGGCTTCGGCAGCAGATAGAGTTCAAAATACCAGCCTCACTATTAAAAAAACAAACCAGTGCTCCCCTTCAAAAAAGAAAAAAAAGAAAAAAAAAAAAAAAAAAAAAAAACAACCAAAAAACCCAATAAACAAACAAACAAACAAAATACCGAAACAAAAGCCTCTCTGTGGAAGTAATAATATTAAAAAAGAAAGAAAAATAAAAAAGAAAAAAAGAGTATAAATCCAGCACCCACCTTCCAGAATCATTAAATAAACCACAATTATTAGAGAAAAATCTCTTCTGCTCCTTCATTCCCCTTGTACCCTGGAAGCTCTGCAGCTACAATTTTTTCTCAGTGCCTTGTTTAAAAAGAAAAAGGATGCTCTATATTTTTCTATTTACCTGATAACTAGTGGGGGGTGGGATACCTGATTTAGCTGGAGACTTTGATTTGTGGGATTGACAACCTTATTATGCAGTGAGCTTATTATTGATATTATTCTGCTCTCGGTTGCCATGACCACCTTGTGAGAGACATTCAATTTTCTCTCTTCCATCATCATTATCTATGAGGCCATCTGTTGTGGAAAATGAATTCAGCCTCATTTGCATGACTGATAAGCAAATTTTTTTTTATCTATTTAACAGAAGGTCATATGCCGGGGATTTGGAGCTGGTGGAAAAAAAAAAAAAAAAAGTGGAGGGGAAAAAAAAGGCATCTCGAGAGGATGAGTGGGAGTGCGTGCATTAGAGGATGTATGTGGAAGTAAAACAGATCCCTCAGGCCTGCTAGCCTATCCTACTGCATTTGTCATTCCTGCCAGGGCGACATTTTTTCCCCCTAAGCTTCTGCACACTAAAGAGCGTGAGAGCTTTTTCCCTGCAGTCTTCTTGAAGCCCCCCTGGTTTTTTTACTCAGTGTTGGTGGGTGTATTTTAATATATATATATATGTATATTATTTTTTTTTTAATTCCCTGGAACATAGGGTATCTTTTCAGTGTTCAATGAAGAAAAAAGCAGCCTTTTCTGGGTCTCTGTGGTATGCTTCTTACTCCTCATCCTTTCAAAGTTGTAGTAAGCTAGGGCGTTTCTTAACCATGCTGAAATGTCTTGCTTATGTTTAATTTGTAAATGATTAACAGTGCAGGTGTGGGCTGTGTTTTGTGCAGGGTGGGGGTTGATTCTTGCAGCTAACTGGGAAGATTATTGTGAATTTTTGTAGTCATTCTGTAGCTTGTACTTAAATGTCCATTGTTTGCTCTTTTCAAGTTCTCTGGCAATACTGCTGTGCAGCTGAAATTGTATTGGGCTGTAGACCAGCTGATAAAAAAATCCTAAAGAATGTGTTTACTATATGACTGCATAATGTTGCATGCATTAAGCATGTTGTTGTTTATATAAACTTGCTGCATGTGGACAGTACTTGTTTGCTATGGAGAACCCAAGACAGAAACTTGAGATTGGAATGCTCAATGATAGCCGAATGCAATTAAATAAAAGACCATAAGATACTGTATTTTGAACTAAAATTACTTTTGAAAACATTGGATTTGTACTTTTAAGGGGAACACTTGTATAAGAGTAGCATTTTTGAAACAACACTATCTTAAATGTTTCATATCTGTAATACATTTTTCTTTTAAGAGAAAAAGCTTTGTAAATAAGGAGTGGTTAATTCAGTTAACTCTCTGAAAACATCACAGTATATATTTCAATTTTAAAATAGTTGTGATAAGTTGTCCACGTACATTTAGTGCAGATCTGTTAATCCTATTAATTTAGTGCTAAAATATAGCCAAACAGTATAAAAGAAAACAACTATCAATAAAAAAGTAACTACCCAGTGTCTTATGGAAGAGGTATTACACAGGTTTGTTTCTTTTAATTGTCACTAACAAAGATTAAACTCAGTGGAACAGAAGCATGCCATTTTCTTCTGAGTTCTGAACAACGTGCACAGCCTCATCTAGGCAGAGGAGGTTTTTTTAAACCTTTATTTTCTGAAGAAGTAATGTGTGGATAAAAGTAGGCTTTTTACATGATAAACGCTTTGCCTAGTTGATGATATTCCTTTAAAGGTAGAAAAGCAGAAATGCAGTACTCTCTTTCTGGCAAATAAATACTTAGGGATTTTATTTGTAATCTATGGGGAATTTTGTTTTTGTTTTTTTATATTTCACACTTGCCATGGAGAAATGGTCATGGGTGCTGGATTTCAGGTGGCGAGAAGTTTCACTTTTATTGAGGTCCGCTAGAGACTAGATCTCTGACTTGTCTACATAAAATAACTTACCCTAAATTACTTGATTAAATTTTCTTTTTTAAATGGGTTTATTTTTGTTCATTTTAGAAGACACTCTGCAACTATCTAGCATTAATCTGGAAGATCTAGCATTAATTTGTTGTGATAATCTATCGCTGATAGTTGTTTAAAGGGAACTCTTTTTTCCTATCACTCATTTCAGAGAGAGTATATTCCCTGTAAATTTTTAAAAAAGAGTAAGATTTAATTTTTTTTTTTTTTTTTTTTTTTTTTTTTTTGCATCCGCCATATTTATCATGCTATTGCAATCTGTGGTGGAAGTTAGCTCACAGTACTAGTTTCACACTCAGCTCAGCCCCGTGCAGCTCTGGCAGCTGCAGGGAATGGAGGGTGTCTGAAACGGTGCTAGTTTCCTCAATGGACTTCAGCTGGAAGTAATGGGATACTGTGCATTAGCAGGCTGTCTTGTAGCACACAAAGGTTGAGGTCTCTGTCTTATCCCCACCTCCCCCTCCACTTGAATTGTCAGCATCTTCTAAAGGCTGGTGAATAAAACCTGCTAAACTTCGGGAAAAGCCTAACCGGTAACACAGTTGATTCCCTTCCCCTGCCCCCCAAAAGTTAATTACCGAGCTTGGTTGGATTCCTCCTGCCACCCTGACATTTGACTGCTGCTAATTCACTGATTAATCTCATTAATGTGATTATAGCAGGATTTGGAGTTGGCTGCCATTGTTCTGCAGACAGCGCTATTCAGCGCCAGCCCTCGCCGCCCCCCTCGGCGCGTCGTTGCGGTTCCTTCAGCACCGGGAGCTGTCCGCTTCACCGGGAGCTGTCCGCATCGGGAGCTGTCTGCACTCGCCGGCCCCGTGCCCAGCGACTGCTCCCGGAGGTAAAGGCAGGAGAGGCTTCATGCCTTCTAATTAGGTGGCGGGAAGATGGCTGTGGTAAAGCGCCAGTCTCTTAATTTAAATGCATTTAAATTCTTCCTCTCTTCCAAGAGCTGTCTTCGTCTGCATTCTGTTTTCTGGGATCGATCCATGGGGCATTGGAGTTTAAACAGCACTTCTTTGCAGCAGTGCAATTTAACTTTCAGAAGGTGAGGGACATTACAGGTGTTGTCATACTGTCATACTTAGCCAGACATTTTCGTCTTAGTAAAAAGTGCTTTGTTAAGCTAAATGCTTTTGTATCTATCTCTCTCTTTTTTTTTTTTTTTTTTTTTTTTTTGTGTGTGTGTGTGTGTGTGTGTGTGTTTGTTTTTGTGCAAAATCCCCCAGCATACTCCAGCTTGTCACCTCAAAATTTATGTTTGCCCTCACCAACACTACTGTGCCTAGGGTCTTTTCTGCAACTGCTCTGCAAATGCCATTTTCCAGAGTTTGACAATAGGAAGCATTTTACTGATTTAAAATTGATCTGGAAGATCTTTTTAAGGTCTCATTATACACATAAATGACTTTTGCAGTCTTCAGTTGCAACACTGTTTTATATTCAAGTTTGCAGATTAGACAGTTTTAAATCAGATTAGGAATAACGCCTTTAAAGCCTTTAAAGTCAGTCACTTTATGCAGCACTGGGGTTCTGCCCTATTTGTTATTTTTACTTTTATTATATAGAAGATACAGTGTTATCATTTAATAACAGCCAATTGCACATGTGCAGTAACTTCCCCCCCCCCCCCCCATATTCTCTTTCATTTGTATTCTTTATGAGTGTGACCCTGTACTGGAAAAACTGAAGCCACACATTAAACTGTAGTGTGTGAAGGATTTGCCAGGACAAACAGAGAACTCCTGCAAACCACTAAATTCAAAATACTTTTAAGAGAATTTATCCTGGTGAAATAAAGGTCAGATCTGTTAAAGAACACACTGCAATTTAAAGGATTTGAGTGTAGTAAATATCAGTGAAACATCTGCAGCCATTGCAGTCTATGCATAAATAACAATTTATGTTCAAAACTGAGAAAGTGCACTTAACCCAAAAAAGTCTGTTCCTGTTTTCTACTGTGACTTTCACATAGTTTTTCAGTCACTGATGCTATATTCTTAATAGGGTTTCCTATTTTTTAAAAATTTCCTTTTCTTCTCATTTCTTTTTCACTCAAAATCAAAAGCCCAGTGAGTCAAGTATTGTCTCCTAAACTGCTTTAGAGAACTACACGTTTAAAGGATGCATAAAATAGCATTGCATAGGAACAGGTTTTAACAGTGACAGTCACAATATGCAAGCCAATTAAGGCTGCTCGTTAGCGGGTATATTCTTGTAATACTCCTGTCAAGCTGAAATTGTACTCCCTTATTGACAGTAATGGGTTTGTTTGATGCTTGAATTCTTCTTTCTGTGTTTGTCTAATGTTTCAAAACTCACTAGAAACTGCAACTAGCCAGAAAGTAAAAGAAATGGAAGATTTTCAAGCAAACTTTACCTGTAGTTTGCTAACCTGGCCAAGTTAATCTGCAGGAAAAATACCGTGCTCTCATTAATGCTGCTTAAACATGACCTGCATCTCCTTTTCCCCATGGATAATGCACACTGACGAGACACAGGCTGAGGGAGGGAGGATCCAACCCACAGCATTAAACCCATACACTAGTATTTTATGGAGGATAATTAGGCCAGTGAATAACCAGTCTCCCAAATTTTTCCCAGACTGTTGGTTTTTTTTTTTTTTTTTTTTTTTTTTTTTTTTTTTTTTTTGTAAATGCTTCTAATTTATGCAGTGACTTCTTCCACCACCCTTTAACACTCACCAGTGTAATATTTATATACATTTTGTCCTGATTAGAGAAAACACTGGTTTTGTCTTCAGTGGGAGAAGCACTGGGTCTTTTCTTTGTGTCACCAGAAAGGCGGGACAAGATGATGAGGGCTTTTTCCCCAGATAAATCACCTTCCAAAAGTTTGACAGCACCTGTCGTGATAGATGTACCACAGAGTTGCCTTCACTTTCCCATTAAAGCTATTTAGGATCTAACATAAGGAAACTATCTCTAGTAGAGGGAGAAGACAAGCCTTGATTTTTCAAATGTAAATACCATTATCCAAAGGTTCTGCATGTAAACCTGACGTTAGAAAATGCTGAGATTCATCTGTAGGGGTGTAGATACCCTATACGCTTACAGGGGGGCCTTTTCATCGCCACGTTTGCATGTGTGCTTCTTAGGCTACGCTGATTTGTGTGGAAAAAACCCAAACTGACGTGCCCTTGCGACGACACAAACATGGTAGCCCTCCCTCCCCGCTACGAGGAGGCTTTTCTCCCCGCAGACCGGCTCCCGCCTCCCGCCCCCGCCCTGCGCGGTGCCCTCCGCGCTCCCCATCCGCACCTGCGGCCCGGCCGCTCCCGGGGGCTCCGCGCCTCGGTCTCGGGGGAGCCCTGCGAGTGCAGGGAGATGTAATCAGAGATGACAGAGAAAAATTAAGGGGAAAAAAAACCAAAAAAACACAAAAACAAAACAAAACAAAAAAATAACCCAAACAAAAACCCAAAACCGCGAGCGAGGTGGAGATTGGGGGGGGGGGGGGGGGGGAGGGGCGAGGGAAGAGACACGTAAGTCCCTTGGTTTTTTTCTTTTTTTCTTTGCTTTCTGAGGGAAAGACTGCGTTTTCCACCAAAAGCGTGGATGTCGTGAGGACTCTGCTATTGTTAGTCCCTGTCCCAGCAGGCTGGCTTTCCTTTGAATCCCTGTAAAAACTTACCCCCACCCCCCCAAGCCCCTCTCCTGCCATCGGAGCGCGGCCGTGGAGCTGCTCTGACGGCTCGGGATGCGAAGGGCTGGTACGCGGAGACTCCTTCCCTTAAGACCACAGTGTGGTGCCCGGCAAGGCTGGGTGGGGAGGGAATGGCAACCTCTACAGTAAGCGACATGTCTGGTGTTCACACGTCAGGCAGAGCGGGCTCGGGAGGGATTACCTCCCAGGGCTTGAGGAGGGTGTTCCTCGTGACTTTTGGGTCAGTCTCCCCCGCTTCTGTCGCGGCCAGCAGGGGTTGCCCGCGGTGCCCTGCCAGCCGCGGGGTTGCCCGCACCAAGCACCGCGCAGCAGGGCGAGCCGCGGCAGGGAGGGAGGGAGGGAAGAAGGGAGGGAGGGGTGCGGGGAGGAGGGGGCTGCAGCAGCACAATGGCAACGAGGAGGGCAACGAGACCGGCAGGCGCGCGTGTGTGTAGGGAGGGCGTGTAGGCTGTATGCGTGCGCTAGCCAGGGTCCTTCCCGTGCGGAACGGCCTGCCTGCGGGGATGGACGCGCAGGGCGGGCGGGACCCGGCAGGAGGCGCGGCCGTGCCCGGGGCAGGGACCGCGACACGACAGGGCTGAGGCCGCGGGGGCGTGCGGAGTCGTGCCAAGGCAGGGGGGGAGCCGCCGCCTCCGCGTAAAGATCACAGCCTGTCACGCTGCTACCGAAATGACATTTCGGGGACGGGTTTAAACGAAGCGACTCCCCGCTGTCAAGCCGCTCCCGTCGCAGGGACATCCGGCAGCCCGCGGGCGAGCCCTTTAGGGACGCTGCCCATGGGCGGGCGAGTGCCGGAGAAAAGCCTCTGCACAGCCGTGGAAGGCGGTGAGGTGCTTCTTCGCAGTCATTGTCTTTGTGACACGTGTAGTAAAAGCGGTCCCTGGCTAAGCGCAGGCAGCGAGAGCCACAGAATCCACGTCAAATTGCCGGGCAAACGCTGTTAAGGGTTTGTACGTGCAAAGCTGGCCCTTTTTGCGTACGAATCCTGGTTTCTGTTTGGGGTCTTCATCACATAAAGTTGAGCCGCGCAAGTTGCTAATGGCGTAAGGCTGCTTATATTTTCTTCTCTAAATAGTTAATTTCTTTTGTTTCGAAGGGGAGAAGATGGTGTGAACTGGTAATATAAGCAAAGCTTCAGCAGAATAAACTCTGGAAACCCTGCTGAGGCACCCTAGCAGAAAAACGATGGTTTCGATCATTATTTTCTTTAAAATATACATTTAGAAACCTAATTGTTGGAACTTCTTTTATTTGGGGGATGGGGAGCTTGTTGCGGGGTCGGAGGGGGGGGAGAGTTCTCTATCGGAGACACCATTTTACGCCAGCACAGCGGCGGGGGAGTATTTTTAGCGGTCTCCCCTCCCGGGCGGCTGCGGCGTTTCGGCGTTCCCCTCCATTGGGTGGAACACAGCGCCGGCGCGGCGCCCCCCGCCGCCGGGGAGCCCGGCCGGGTGCGCGGCCCCAGCCCTGCCCGCCTCCCGCCGCGCCGCGGGGGCCGGGCCTGCGCGGCCGCGCCGGGCACTGCACCGCGCCGCGGGGCCGGCGGGATGGATGCGCGCCGCGCTGCTTAAAGGATGCGGGCTCAGGCGGGGTAAGTCAGCAATCTGCTACGGATGCTGTTCTGCTGCAGTAATGTGGTCTCTAGGGGAACTAGGGCTTGATGCATGCTACGCTGCCTAGGCTTCCTCCACACCGTCGCCTCTCTGCTGCTCTTAAATGGAGGTTACAGCTGATCCATCAGCCACAGAGCTGCACGCATGCCCACCTTCTCAGCCTTCAGTGGTGGAAACTTACTAATTTCTGCCTTCGACTTCAGGCCCGTTGGTTTCCTGTCTGAAAGCATTATTACTTTTGTCCATGTGGCAAAATAATTAGCATACAGATGAGAAGGGATTCTGCCTCTGAGCCTCAGTCGCAGGAGAAGATGTGCAGTGGAAAGTTGATTGGATGAATGGAGAACAAATGGTGGGCGTTCAAAAGCATTAGGAGAGTTTTGTTGTCGTGGAGCAGGTTTGTCAGTTTTCTGGGTGAATCTCGTAAGATGGAAGGCAGGGTGGCTGGTGCCGAGACGACTGCTTGACAGACTGTGGCCTACTTGAAGGTGCGCGTTTGGACTGCTTGCATAGATAATTCCTTTGGACTACTTTGTTTTGCAATTCTGCGGCTTTCCCTTTCCTGTTCCCTCAAGGTAAATATGGCCTTTTATCACCGTTGTTGTTTGCAGGGCACTTTGCTGTTGTTGACAAAGTGATGGAAAGTTCAACTCTTCAGGCAGTTAACAAAGGAATAGCTTGTACTTCTCCCACCCCAGCTCCACAACACATACTCCTGTGCAGAGCTGGAGGAGGCTGATCCTGCTCTCTCGGGGCCCGATCCTGCTCTCCCTTGAAGTCGACGGGGAGTTTGACATTGCTTCCAGTGAGAACAGGATCGACCTCTCAGTGATTGTTGCTTTAATAACGACTGCTGGAAATGTCAGATTTCTGCTTCCTTTTTTCTAGAACAATGTGGGCAGACCTGTAAAATTAGCAGCTACTGTTTCAATGAAAGCCCTGCTGTGATTAGTTTTGATTGGTGTGGTATGCATTTTCTTGGTTGAAAGGAAAAAAAAAAAAAAAAAAGCTTATTTAACACAAACTCACTAGTAATGCTAAAGCCCAAGTTGCAGATTGACAAATTGCTAGTGATTCTCTCAGCTCTATATATCTCTGCTGCATATGTGTCCTTATAAAGGCTTCTTTTTTGAGGGAAGAAAACAAAAGAAAAAACTAAGCAAGCTATCTGTGAATTAGATTTTTTTTTTGTCAGATAATACTGAGTCAGACTGGAATCCCACTTCTCGAACAGAGCATCCATTGATAGGCATTTCTTATATAATTCTGATGCTGTGTATAAAATATGGGGTACTTGAGCCTTTAGTTACGTTTGCTTTTTTCATGTAGTCATTTAGAAATATTTGTATTCAATTCTAATGATTCCTAATCCCATTAAAAATGGTGATTTTCATTTTAACTGACCTAATTTTGAAATTGCGTTTAAGGTTGGGGTTAAGTGAGAATTATTATGTGGTAATTGTCTTTACATAGTTCTTGTGACTGTTGTAGAACAGTTTAATAGATTATTTGCTTTAATTGGAGTGGTGTGGGGGTTTTGTTACCTTTAATTATACTGTTGGAGGGAACAACAGCTACAGTTCGAAATGGTGTTTAGTTTTTACCTTTCTCTCCCTTTTTTTTTTTTTTTTTTTCTTTTAACTCCCATTTCAGTTCCATGTGATAGTTTATTTTTAAAAATTGCCAAAGAAACAAAAGTCTCTCATGTCACTCTGCAAAGGAAAAAGCCCCCCAAATATTGGAACAAACTGTTAACCCTTGCTGGGCAGTTAGCAGGTGATTTATTAAGGGTTGATCAAGTTTGGAATGATAAGGTTAAACTTGGTTGCTCTAGTGTCATCTGATGACTAGATATTTATACTTGTTTGCAATATGACATATTTAAAAGCAATTTAAGATGGCAACATAACACTTTGAACATTAGAAACACAGTGTGATGCAAGACTGTATGTGAAAAACCCAGGATCTTTCTAACTACATTTTTCTAAAAACTACATTGATTTATCAAGTGAAACAAAGAGAAGAGTAAATTATTACAATGAGTAAATGTAGAATTAGGTATATTTTAATCTGATCTTAATAGTAGATTCAATTTTGTATGTATTTTACAGATTGAACTTTCTGGAGAGTGAATGTTCTTCCTCCTCCTTTCTCTTTTCTCCCCCCCCCCCCCCCCCCCCCCCCCCCCCCCCCCCCTTTTTCACAAACAAGGGCAGTAGTTAAATGCTAAACATTTGGAGTGATTTCTTTGTTTTAGATTAAAATACCCAGTTATATGCCCACATTTTCAAAAAGGGCATCAGTTTTATTGTAGTAGTTCTTGGTTCATAGTATGACTTTGTTGTTTTACTATACAGTCTTGGATGTCACATATTATAAAATTGAGCAACTGTGTGTTTGGAGACAAAGACAATTAAGGAAAGAAGAGGAGCTACTTCAGTATAATCAGAGATATATGATTTCTTCAGATTTGTTAAGGACTATTTTTGAGGGTTTCTGTTTTTCCTGTTCTATTTTGTTTAATTTTTGTGTTGAGGAGTATTAGTAAAATATGCAAAGGAATATTTTGATTATATACACATACATGCTACACATATGCGGCAGACTATTAGCAAGATACAGAAACTTTGTTATATGAATGGCAGAAAAAGAACTGTTTTGAAAACTGTTCTGTGCTGGTCAGGCTTTTATAAGACTCTAAAAGAATGAAAATATAATTCCCATCCATTAGCATTTCCATGGGAAATAAGCACGGGTATTTCTTTCTAAGTGCACTGCACAAGCACATTTATAAAACAAAGTTGTCTGTGTTCGAATTTTTTGATCAACTTTGAGAACAGTCATTGTTTTGTTGAGAGAGTCAGTGGCGAAAAAGTACTTTGGTATTAAATAGGTATACAGCATTGAATATCCTCATGGAGATACTCAGTTTAATATAATTTTGTCTGAACTTGATAAATGTTTGCATCATGTTGATTAACTTTCAGGGAAGATGTGAAGTTCCTCATAGTATAGTACTAGAAAACTTTATGTCTGTGGATTACTTACTGACCTTTTCTTTCTCATAATAGAAGTGATGAGAAATGCTAATAAGATTATCGATGGTGTTTTAAACAGAAGTGCAGCCAGATTTCTATGGAGTAAAAATGGGTGCAGACCAAATAGCATCATCTTCTCCACATATCCTAGATTAAAAAGTCACAAGGAGAGCAAATCAAAGCTTTTGTAGCTTGTTGACAAAGATTATCTCTTTAGAATCCTTCACAGTATTTTGCTTTGATTAGAATCACTCTGCCTGTTTTAGCCATAGAGGAAAAAGCAGCAAAATGTAATGAAACTGAAATGAAGGGGAAACATCTTGGGTGGGGAGGGGGAGTTGAATATGGAGACAGACAAAAATCACAATAGGATTTTTGATCCTTTAGAAGGGATCATACTTCTAGTCATGAAAACAGTAAACATTATTATTAGATCGGATTTAAAATCTGATCTCAGATCAGATTTTCAGCGTGTATATACTAGTTCAACGTGTTTACACTGAAGCTGCAGATGTGGAACACAGTCGCCAAGTAAGGAAGCTGGCCAGCGTGGTTGTGGAAATTACCAGGGCTGCAGGGTGCCCCAGAGAGAACCATCAAATCAGGTCAGTATAGAACTGTCTGGTAGGTTGTAAACAATAAGAAATCAATGTTGTGTCTGCCAGTAGACCCTTTGCTTTGCTGAACTCCCACCTGCCTAATGCATCTGGGCAGTTGGTTTCAGAAACCAGTTTCCTTCAGGATACATTTTATGTTTCTTGAAGGTCTAGCATAACCAAATTGATTACAGTTCTGCATCAGGCAGATGCATAAACATCTGTAAGGTCACAGATTCCCAACCAAACCAGCACTGGGGTCTGTTATTTTGTGAAGTATTAAGGGTCTGCGTTTCTTATACCTTACGTCTTCATGGCATTTTTTATCAGGAAGTTGATTAAAAAGGGCACGGTATACAACAAATATAGGTTCACTAGGTATATTTTCAGCTGGTTCAGTCTGAATCTGGCAAGTGTGGCACGTGTTGTCTCTTGCTTGGTGCAATAGTGAAGAGAATTAGGGCAAAGCAGCAATATAAGAAAACATATTTTTATGAGGAGTTTTAAAAAGGCTGCTATTTTGTTCCTACTTTGCATGATCCTGCTTCTGATCCCGAAGAAAAGAGAGCAGTGAGCTTTGGAACAGACTTGTAATACCATTTTATAGAATGACAGGCCAAACATATTTCTCATGTGGCTCCAGTAAAATCAAAAGAAAACCTCACTCTCTCGAGATTTTGTTATTAATAAGTTTGTTTACAGGCAGAATGTAATGGTGAGTATAGTTACCATTCAAAAAAGATTTTAGACTGCTCACTGAATGGCTAATTTTTTCCAGGCTTTCTGGAGATGTCATCTCCCTCCTGTCCCATCTCCTCCAGCAGAAATAGTAATACTATTGCAGATGTAATACTGTAATATTTATATTTCACATCAACAGCTTGCTTTATTTTTCTAAGGGAAATCCCCTTTTTTCCTCCCATCTCTAGCCAGTACTGGAGGATATTACCAAGGGAATAAAATTTTATGCCTAATTTTAGTGTTCCTCTGCCTAATGTAGTGTGAATAAGTACCATGTTACAGCGTTTAACCTAGTCCATCTTTGTCACTTTCTGAACAGTTCCTCAGTTCAAATAAAATAGTCAAAATGCAGAAAGAGAAGATCTCCTAAGATCTTCAGGGTTTGTTTTGAGGATAAACTGTAGGGAGTAGATGTTCTGGCATTCCTTCAGTGCTGCAGCAGGGCATTCTCTCACATAAGGAATACTTTTGAAAGGGGTTTCCCAGGCCTCTTGAGATACTGTAAATCTGTGGCTCATCCTTTTATTTCACATCTCCTACACCAGGATTGTTGAATCCAATGTGTTAGTTTTCAGCACTAGTGATTTGTTTCAGTAACATTTTCAGAGATACTAGCAATTCCTCTGTTGTCGGAAGAGGAAAAGACCATGTTTAAATATGAAACTGTGTTTATAACAACTTTGCATACATTGTGGCTATCATGTCCTATGCATAAATACTCAGGATTTTTTTGGGTCGTATGTGCATATCTGGGAAGAAATAATACTGTTATGTCATAGAAAATGGTAAGGTTGACTACAGGTCTTTTTACTTTCTTTGTATCTTTATAATACTCTTGGTATGTCTAACACAGATTGTTATGAATTCACAATTATATTTCTGCAGTGTCTTGGTTATGCTGCACAGTTTGAATTAAAAATCCAGCAAAACAGATTTCTTGGGCTGCGAGTTGACACTAAAAAGTAATGCTTGTGTTTTTTCAGCACGTGCAAGCACAAAGTCCATTCCGGGTCTTGCTAGGAAACACTCAGAGTTTACACAGGTCAAGTTAAAATGCCCTCACATGTAGAAAAAGATGTCTGTTCCAGCAGTGGTAAGATGCCTGCACAATTGATATGTTACGTATTTACTAAGAGAAATAGATTTACTGTTCTTCAAGAATTTCACAATCTGCTGATCCTTTGGCTGTGATCAACCTGCATCCAATCTCAATCTCCAGTTTTCATCAAACTCCACATCTCATCACTTCCAGTGATGAATGCATGTTTTTCTCAACCTTTTAAAATACTCTACGTGTTTGGATCTACTTGAGCTTAAGGGCTTTACTCTGTGTGGAGTTACTGGACCTCCATATTCCAGGAAAATAGCATACTTCAGTCCTCAGGGATAGTGGGCGCAGGCCAGGCTGCAACATTCTCACAAGAACTAAGGTGGTTTTTGGACATTGCACATGTATGATGGAGAGGTTTTGATGAGAGGAATGAGTAACAATGTCACATAAGGGAAAAAGAATCCAACATCCAATTAAAAGGAAACTGCTGGTGGAAACATTGAGGTTCTGCTAGCCAACATACAGAGTTTGGATGCTAAGAAAAGTTAGAATTCCATGACCATAGGACACAGGACCGCAAAAAAGAGAAGGAAAAGAACTTGTGAAGTGGATATGGACAGCAAGGTTGTTAAGAAGGATTACACAGAGGAGTCAGGAGATGTACATTGATGGAAGTCAGGAGTACTTCATGAACTCAAAGACCAGCTGGAAAAGCAAAAAAGCTCAGGTAAGTTTTTTATATGCTACTTCTTCTGGTTTGTTTTGTTTATTTTTTTCCCCAGCTCTAAGAACTTGTTCTTTCTCTTCAGTTCTTTCATAACTCTCTTAGAGTAGTGTCTGATTACAAGGAGACAGGAAACAAAGAAAATGCCTTTCAAATAGCCACTTTATTTTAGCACTCGTATATGCACTGTCAATTTTAAGTACAAAATCCCAAAAGATAAAATACACCACACGGTAATTTATAAATGTGTGCTAAATTTAGATAAATATATGTGAGCACGTAGAATTTCTGCGACTAAGTATCAGTTCTTTGCATGTAGGGGCAAAAACAGTGGCAGTAAAACTGACACCTCAGTATGCCATTAAAAGAGATGAGAAACAAGACTGTTAAAATAGTCTTGTAATTTTAAAATAGTCTTGTAATTGTTTGCTAAAACCATGTTTTCTGTGAATAAAATGTATACATGTAGTAGAACCTTCATACATGCGGTCCCTTGCTTTCTGAGAGTAAAGCAAATTCAAAACATCTTTCTTTTTTATTCAGGGAAACAGGGCCATTTTGATGTTGATTCAGAGAAGTGCTCACTGAATTAAACAGTAGCAACTATCCATTTCCATTCATGGATTTTCAGGTTGATCTTTGCATGAACATCTGCTTTTATCTTCATGACATTGTCAGCATTTTTCAGCAAGTGTTCTTTAAATGTTGAGGGTGAGGAAGGCCTCCTTTACTTCTCCTTTTACAGTGTGCTACTGACTCACCTTTATCAGCTCTGGAGAAGTGCTCATAGTGGAAAGGCTGGTAACATGTCTGGGTGAACTCCAGATGCTCTGAAGAACATTCTCAGGGGTCTCTGCCCTTTCTGAACAGATCACTGTTCAGTCACTTACTGCCGTGTTTCTGCAATTGGTATCTGTAGTAGTCCACACTCTGTATGCAAGGTCTTCAAAAGGTGGTAAATTTAAAGTAACCATCACTGACAGACTTCCTGAACTGCTCACTACGGGGCTGATCCATTTCATATTTTGTGAGACAAAAAAAAAGTGGGAAAAGGATGGAGATTTTTATCTATGACCTGTCCAATCTAACAGTGCTGTTTTTGTCTTATTGTTGCTTATCAGTGACCTTGCCTGAGAAGAAGCAGATGATGTTTAGAAGAAAGAAAAGAAAGAGAAGGGTAGATATTTTCCATAGGTCTCTTTGGCCTTTGTGACACAACATGCTGGAGAAAAGGCACACTTAAATAGTTTACCTTGAAGACTGAGCATCCTGATTTAGCAAATGCAGGCACTGCAAAGCAGTATGGGATAAAACACCCAGTCATTTCACTGCAGCAGTCACTGTGTTTCATAGACAGCTTTGCAGAGCAGGTATCATTCCATATACCTTATTCCTTTACTTCCTACCTGCCCAAGAGCCAGCACAGATTGCCACAGTGTTAATTCCAGCCAACTCCAGTGGAAAATAAGGGCATATGAGAAGATTGCATATATGATAATGACTCATGCACCCTGCACTCTTTATTTGTCATTTTATATGTTGTTTGATATAGTTAATAAATTTTTATTTTCCAAAAACTGTGATGGATGTGTTCTCTTTGAAAAACTGGTGTGGAACATCCTTTTCCTATGCCCATGCTTCTTGCCAAATTCAGTTAAATGTGGTTAACTTGAAATTCAGGGTTTTTTAGCAGTCATAAGTGCTGCTTACTCAAAGTGCAGAACAATAAGATTCAAAGCAGTACTGCCAATAACACATATCAGAATATGCTTCTGAGGCTTCCAGGAATTGTATTCAGAATGACTGCTATAATTGGTCCTTTGTATTCAGAATCAGAAGTATTTCTACTCTTACTGAAAGCATCTTCATTTTTGGTTTTAGAGGTGATTTTAATTTACCAAATATACATCAGAAGCCACTAAGCAATACATGTATCTTTGTTTCCAGATGTCAAGTGAATCACTTCAGAAACTGGGAAAGAAATGAGAGAGGAGCTTTTTGAGAATTACAGTTAATGAAATAGCTATCTTTATAAATATTGTGGTCTAGAAAACTGTCTTTGCATTCCAATATTGCAAAAAGATTCCTAAAAATATGAGCTGTACGTAGACTTCATAATTTAATAGAAGTTAGTGACCCACTTTTTGTAACTACTCAGTCTCACTTGTGTTTATGTACTCAGAAGTGAAGTGTGAATGGGATACCTTGCTAACTAATTTGCTTGCTTTTGTATACTTTACAAGAGTCACAATAACACCTTTATAGTAATATATATGAGTGTGTGTGTGTATATATATATACACACACCTATTTATAATATATAAGATTTGTCAACACCAAGTTTCTAACCATTACTAAACAGTCAGGGTTTGCTGGTTCCCAGAACCACCATGCCACTGATTTCTTATATATAAATGCTTTTTATTTTGCTGTATTTCCATTGAAAGGTTAATACAAACTTGGCACTCAATTTATAACTTGAATTGCAATGTTCTGTATATAAATGCTTTGCTTCTGCTATTGATGATGCTAGATTTGCACCATGGTTGTACCAAGGGCTAAATATCATGAGGCTTGGTGTTTTTAAATCAGTTGTGGAGTGCTCCTACTTAGCAAATTTTATTTTCTGCCTCTATCTTCTACTTTTCCTCAATTTTATATATTTCTTTAAAATCTGATAAAATTGAAACTCTGAACATTCAGGGAAAATAGGTACTAAAATATGAAAAGACATAAGAGCTCCACTGATTAGTTCCATATGTTTGTAATGGTACTATAGACTTGAGTATGAAAACATGGAAGCATTAATATGGGGAAATGAAGTAAGAACCAGGGGCTCTCAAAAAAAGAAAAAAAAAAACCCAAAACCCAAAACAAAACAACAACAACAACAACAAACCTCACAAAGAAAGCAGGAATTGGGGGAAGCTGAGTTTAAACTCCTTAAAATTCCTTAAGCATAGTTCTGGGGTCCCACACTGCTAAGGATTTCTTTCCGGATTGTCTGCAAATTGCATAAACTATGCTGAATTCCAAAATTTTCCTGTCTAATGGTGTCTTTTATTTGTATGGAGCTTCATGACTCCCTGTATGAAGTTCAAGAAACATCTGGATGACACTCTTAAGCTTATGATTTACTCTTGTGTAGTCCTGCAAGGAGTAGGGATTTGGACTCCATCCCTATGACTTCTTTCCAATTTGAGATAATTTGTGGCTTTATGATTCAGATAACTTGAGTTCTAGACAACCTGTATTCCCAAGAGCTGTTAAGTGGCCCAGCTGCTTACTGGGAAATATTTCTAGTGTTAACTGGGGTTTAAAAGTATTTGCTATAGGAGGAATTGGGCTTTTTCTTACTCATCTATAGTATTTTGATGTAAGGATGCAAGTAAGTTGGGAGATTTCACATTTTGCTCATTTTTACTAGCCAGTGGATGAATAGGAAACAAAAATTAGGGCTAGAAACTGAGAAAGGAAAATCAGTAGCTTTCTTGTCTTTTTTTTGTTAGTACACGTTCTGAATTTTCATATGTGAGAATTACAGATTTCAGATCATGTTTTTAAAGAAGAATTTTTTACCTCGCTGTTAATTGTAACCCTTAAATGTCTAAAAAATGTCTGAGTGTTCAGTCATACACTTAGATGTTATTTTCTGCTGAAGCATCAGAATATTAGAACCATGGTAACAGCAAAAAGAATTTGCCAGATATCTATATTAGTACAAAGAGACAGTACATTTGCATGGCTACATTTACAGAGCCAGTGGCCTAATCCTGTTCCACTGAAGTAACTGAGAATTTCTTGAAGGGACAAAACCATTCTGTGTTAATTTCTGGGTTTTTCAGTTGTTGACTTACTTTGCCAGTATGGCGTTCAAAGCAATTCCATGTAAGATAGAATTATTAACCCATACTTTATAAATTGAATTCTTGGTTGCTTTATCATTTTGCCCAAAGTTCTGAATACTAAATTTGATTTTGGCCTTAATTGCTCTAAGTTGTCTCTTCATCAACCAGTACCTTAGTTGTGGTAAGCTTAAAAACAACATTCCCCAAGAGGTATCACACCCATGACATAAGCCAAGAAGTGTTTTTCTGTCGTCTCTGGAGGCATGTTGCTGCCCCTGTTTACAGGTAGCCTGAAACACTAATGATCAAAACAGATCAAATTTAAAGGAATAGGGTATCAGTATTAATCAACCTTTCTCATTACTAAGAAATGTGTAATTGATGCCTCCATAATTATTTGTGATAAGTTCCTGACTATAAAAATAGTCTTTTAAATGCAACCAGCCTCTTTTCTTTCTTTTCCTTGAAACTGTTTTGTTTGCCTTGAACTGTGCACAGAGTTTTTATTCACAGAATTAAAAAAAAAAAAAAAAAGCACATGAAAAACACGCAATTTGCTGTAAGTACATAAACATATTCATCATAAAAGGCAGTAGATAAGTTGGAATGCATTGCTGCAAATCTTGAGAACCAGCTATGTTATATATTAATAATGCTGGAAGCATTGGGAGGAATTTCATACTCTATAAAACAAGATGTCTGTTTATTGACAGAACGCAGAAGAATAAAATCCTTATTCTTGTATGACATCCTGGCCTGGGTGTTCATATTTCATAGGGTCTATTAGTCTGCTGCTCATAACTTAAATGTTTACAGAATTAGGGCCTAAGCATGTGAAGTTTTGAGGCAAAATAAAATGCATATTCACTAAAACCAGCAAATGTTTTGAGTTCTTGTTGGGAAAAACTGTAAGTAGGGCAATAATGGAAAAAAATCACAATATTTCTCCTTTCAAATTAAATAGTTTGATTTTCTATAAGAAATGAGGGTTTTAGTACATCCTTAATTTATGTTGCAAAATAAACTACAATTAAATTCAAAATTCTTTTCTTTCAATCAGAGGATCTGGTTTGACTCATATGACTTTACTACTGTTTGGTTTGCCAATGGTCTCATTTTAAATTCGTGAGAATGAATATGTTAGCCTTTCATGACAAAAAATTTCATGACCTGAAATTTGAAGGATTTATGGGGTACTGTCTCATACAAATTTGTTTAGTCCAGTTGTACTGAGATCTGTGCATTCCTAAATTTTGTATTTTTTCGAGTACTCAGCAGGTACTGCTTGAAAATCTCATGTCTCTGATTAGAAGACACAAGAGGAAGGGGATTCGTTGAACATTATGCATCTACATTTAGGTTTGGGAGGTTAAAAAATTGTTTTCAACAAAAGAGCTGTAGTCACTTGAGGATCATTTACAGTTATAGAGATTTCTACTTTGTCACTGTATGGCAGAGATAAAGAAAATAGATTTGGTACACCTCATTGCTTGCGTAACATTGTGCAACTTCTTCTATCTTGTAATATGCTTATCTGAATTACAGTTAGCTTTGCATATAAATTAGCTGTAAACTGCTTTGCTGTACACCATTATCCTGATCCTTTTTCCTTTCTGCGCTTTTTAAGATCTTAAAGGAATCATGGAATGGCTTGGGTTGGAAGGGACCTTAAAGACCATCTAGCTCCAACCCCTCTGCCATGGGCAGGGACACTTTCCACTAGACCAGGTTGCTCAAAATCCCATCCAGCCTGGCCTTGGGATCCCTTCCAGGGATTTGGAATGTACAGCTTCTCTGCACAACCTGTTCCAGTGCCTCACCACCCTCACAGGGAAGAATTTCATCATTGTATCTAATCTAAACCTACTCTCTTTCAGTTTGAAGCCATTCCCCCTTTTCCTGCCCCTTGTGAAAAGAACCTCTCCAGCTCTCTTGTAGGCCCTCTTTGGGTACTAGAGGGGGCCTCAAGGCAGAACAACGCCAGCTCTTTCAGCCTGCCTTCATAGGAGAAGTTCTCCAGCCCTCCAGTTGTCTTCACGGCCCTCATCTGGATTTGTGCCAATCACTTCGTGTGCTTCTTATGCTGGGGACCCCAGAGCTCTAGCTCTGTCTCCCAAGAGTGTTGTAGAGGGGCAGAATCATCTACCTTGATCTGCTGGTCACGCTGCTTTTGATGCAGCCCAAGGTGTGGTTGGCTTTTAGGCTGGAAGTGCACAATGCTGGCTCATGTCCAGCTTTCTGTCCAACAGCAACTGCAAGTTTTTCACCTCAGAGTTGCTCTCAATCCTTCTCTTCCCAGTCTGTATTAGTGCTTGGGATTGCCGCAGCCCGGGTTCGGGACCTTGCAGTTGGTCTTGTTGAACTTCACGGGCCCACCTCAAGCCTGTCCAGGTCCCTTTGGGCGGCATTCCTTCCCTCCAGCATGTTGACTGTGCCACATGGCTTGGTGGTGTTGGCAAACTTGCTGAGGGTGCCCTCGATCCCATCTTCTGTGTCACCAACAAAGATGTTTGTCAATGACAGTACCAACTCCTGAGGGACATTACTTGTCACTGGTTTCCACTTGGATATTGAGCTGTTGACTTCAACTTCTTAAGTGTGACCATTCAGCCAGTTCCTTATCACTGAGTGGTCCATCCATCAAGTCTGTATCTTTCCAGTGTAGAGATAAAAGTGTTACGCAGGACACTGTCACAGGCACAAGTCCAGGTAGATAACAGCAGTTGTTCTTCCTTCATCCACATACACTCTAATCCCATCACAGAAGGCCGTCGAATTTGTCAGGCATGATTTGCCTTCAGTAAAGCAATGTTGGCTGTCTCCAATCACCTCCTTATGTTCCATGTGCCTTGGCATAGTTTCCAGGAGAATGTTAGCATTAGTCATTGCATCTCTTTTAATACAAAAGATACTTTGCAAATTAACAGTGTGGCTTGAGAGAAGATCTGCAAGTGTTAACGCTGGCATTTCTAAGCAGGGCTACTCACTAATTGTAGTGGCTTTTTTTTTAAACCCATTTCTTTGGGCCAACACAGGGAAAAAAAGTGTGGAGGAAAAATAAGGACAGAGTCTCCTTGATGTTGGTAAATAGAGTGGTGTTATTTTGCAAATCTATGACAGGCTTGAAGGGATTTCAGTTTGATGGTACCACCTGAGAAGTAATCTGAAAAACAGCCAACAGGTGTAGAGGTGTTAGATGAGTCTTTACTGGCCTTTGCCTGGTGAGTTGGGTGGAGGGGGTGTGGTTCTTGTCTCATGTTATTTGGTGAGTTTCCTTTCTGTTATCTCCTTATTTGTCAATAAGCCAGTAAAAGTATGTCTCCATCAAAATGTCCAGTATGGGTGCATGGTGTGCAAATATACCTGAGTGATATTAATCACCGACTTTGAGCTAGAATAGCTGTAGAAGGTGCAAGGTGGTTGAGATGGTCCTCAGTTGGTTTTGTTAGGGATTTTTTTTGGAAAAAAAACTGGTAGGAGTCTGTAATGTGAAATTTTATGAAGCTGATAGACTTATCAAGATAAGCAATCTAGTTGGTTAAGTAAGCATATTTCATGTTTCCCTGCTGTTGTGTGTTTTGCAAATAGGCTTTTTTGAGAGCAGGTTGATTATTAAGTGCCTGAGATGGCATGTTATGATCAAGTGACTTGAAACATTTGCACCCGATATGCCTTTATGAAATGTTAAAGCTGCGTATGCTGATCTGAGAATTAAAGAAGTGTAGAGGTAACAGTGCTTTATTTGATGACAAAAATAAAATTATATTTGTGCTAGTCCTTGTAGTTAATCCTCATCCAAGAGCTCATCTTGCCCTAGAGACCATATTGTGTATATTTCGTAGGTTTATAGAAAAATCCTACTGAAAAGGAAATCTGAAAGTCCAGTACAATCTTCTTCTCGAAGGTATTGAATCAGGATATAGCAATAATAATGTCCAAAGTTCAGTCTACACAATGGCCTGCAAATATTGTGGAGGCACTTGAGAGACTGTGAGAAAAAGATGTATTTAAAGTCAGATTGTCTAACTCTATTTAAATGTGATGCTGTGTGTATATATATATATATATATATTTATTTATTTATTTGCTTTTTATTATTTTTCTTTTTTAATGAGTTCACCTGATATTGCCATGTACAGGTAATTTTATTTCTGTCAACTCCACATGTCAGTGGGATTAGAAACATCCCTAGAGCCAAGAGCTGACTCTTCTGTTGGATCAAGTGTCCAAAGGGAATCCACAGCATCTGTGCAGGTCATAGGGGTGGGAGGAAAATGCAAGCTGAAGGCCATTGTACCTGGAAAATATCTTAAAAAAATTCTCTACTTACTTTCTCTGTTCTGAAAAACCATTTGGGAAAGGAAATTCTTTTTTAATCACAGAAACACATTTCTCTTGCAAGTTAGAAAAGATGCAGTGGAAATCAGTTCAGCATGAATGGGGAGATACCATGGTTGGCCAAATAAGTCCTCGCATTTTAAGTTCATGTAAATTAAAGTTAAAAGTTTGAAAAAGATACTTAATATCAAGAGAAGCTGGACTAAATAGATAGACCATGGACTTCATTAAACACATCTTAGAAACAAGATGGAATTCAGACATTTCAGATTGTTTAGTTGCTTAATAAATCTCTATTTTGTGTTAAGGAATATATTTGCTTTAACATGAATATTGATCGTGTGGAATAACAAAAGCTAGAAATTTTTGTGTTTCCACAACTCAGCATCATACTGCTATTTTTTCTGCCTGTTTTATGCTAGTCAGTGTTGACCCTAAGCATTCTTGGATTTGTGCGTCTGAGATGACACTGAGATGCCTTCATAAAAAAATAAAATGGAAAAAACCAAGATTCCATTTCTTTTTTCTGTGCATAGGGCACAGGTTCGTTCCTTTTGTTTTAGAAAGGCAACCTTGGACACAGTTAGGACATTAAGGGTCAGACTTTTCTCATTTCAGTACTAGTGTAAATATAGTATTTCCAGAGATTTTACTGGCTGTCTTGAAAGTATCCAGCCGCTGCTGCAAGAATAACTTGAATAACCTGGAATGGACTGCAGGCCTAGCAGAATGTCAGGTGTGAACACAGACTAGAGCTACAAATTTTAATTAAATATAAACCCCCTATAATTTATAGTTTCAATTAAAAATCGAAAATTGGGAGGTCCTTTTAAAGTGAGAGTTTCTTTCACTAAGCAGGCCTTCGGGCACATTTCTAACCTCAAAATACTCTGAGATTTGACATGATTTAGCAGTTTATGGAATCATCACTCACCTTTAAGGTTTAGATATTTTTTCACATGTCACGCATGCCATGACATCTGTTTTGCAGAAAATAAGATTGTTCTCAATAATGTCAAGTGGAGATAAAGATGGAGTCATAGGGGATAGTGAGATGTAGAATCACTTGAAGCTGTATTTAAAGGCTTTATGACTGACAAAACAGATGTGCTTTTTCTGCAGAGACTGTCTTCTTTTGTGTCTTTACAGCTCTTAGCGCAAGGTGTTCAGTTGCACAATTTGGACTGCTAGCAAGAATAACATATGCGTGTTAGAAATCCTGTAGAGACAAGACTGACGTTTCACTGTGAGTCAAGGTCAGCTGTGGGTGGTGAAGTACATAGTGTTGACTTACTTGGCTAACTTTTGGTAAATGCAATGTAAACTGTGTCTCTCACCATGGATTTGAGAGTGAAACAGTTATGGGCCAGTGTTTTAAAGGAAACAACATGCTTAATCTTTGTGTTGACCATATCAGTAATAGCCAAAACCGTTGGAGATTGGTTTGTGTATGGCTGTAGATAATGTATAGTTGTCTTGTATACTGATGCCATCCAGCTGAACTTAGCATCATCAGTTGTTTACAAGTGTGTTCAAGAGAAGGTCCAGCCCCTTACCAGCTGTTGGTGAGGTAAAACACACATAATTGTAGGTGAGGCACAATTCCCATTTGCCTCAAATGCAGGTATGTAATTGATCCTGTGCAGGGGGCTGCTGAAGATAAGCCATTCTGGTGCATTTTTTTGATATACAGTGCTCTATGTACTGAAGACTCAGTGTACTTTCGTCATTCCAGACAATTTCAGCCATAATCATCTCTGATTTTTGTATTGTATAGGTGTGGATCTCTGTGGTAAGCTGAAAATTCAACAGAAGTGTTAGTTAATTATAAAATTCCTGAATATATGATTTTTCTAAAAATATTTTTGAAATTAAATTGTAGCAATAAATTAGTCTCTGTAGTTGCAAGCTACGACTTGTTGCAGGTTGTTGTTCATTCTTGGAATGAGTGACACTGTTTCTTATACCCTGAGAAAGACTATGTGGTTAGTCAGTTCTCTAGATAAGTGGCAGGGAAAAAAAGGTTTTCGTTATAAAGCAGAAAAAAACCCCCCAAACTTCTAGTAATGAATTAATAAAATCTCATATATTTGATCTTGTTTTGGAACAGAGGAGTGAGCTTTTCCTGTGGCCCTGTTTCCTGTGACTACATAGCTGCAAAAGAAAATGTGAGAAATAAATATAGAGAAAAAGCAATGCAAAGATGTGAAACTAAAGGATTTGGGCTGTTGAATGAGGCTGATCCTGCCTTTCTGTGAACTTGGAGCAGGTGGAGGCTACTAGCTAGCTGCTGCAGGTACTGGTAATGATCTTGTCACACCCCTTTGGAACTTTGTGGCAAGGAATTTATCAAGATGCAAAGTGAAAAAATCTTATCTCTGATTAACTTAAACTTTGACTTGGGTCAGTCTCTTAGAAAAGTAAACACTTGAAAACTAAAGTTTTGTGGGAGAAGACTGCAAGTCACCTTCTAATAAAATATATGCAAATTTTTACACATCTGGCAGAATTAGGTGCATCACAGTAGCTGTGATAATCTAGGACTATCATACTTGATAATTTTAGAGAGAAGGATAACCATCTTCCGTTATTTGGTTACTCTGGCTAATATATTTGGTAAGTAGACAAATCCTTAAAACCCAAAGCTCTTCTTTGATTCAGAATTGGAAGTCTCTTTCACAAGGAAGTAGCTGTGAGCTGAAAGCATGAGAACTGTAAGCATGGTGCAATGGTTCCCCGAGTCAATCTCCACATGGTATTAGAGTTACTTACAGTCACATTGGGTCTATTGGTGGTTTAATATTTGTATTTTGGTAGTGCTTAGGGCATCGTCCAGTTTTGGACTTAGGAGGAGATTCCTCAAATATAGTAAGTAAAATCCTCTTTCCTAGTTTGCACTCAGGAAATGTAAGCTGAAACTGTGAGTCTTAGTGGATTCATCTTTAACAGGCTAGTTCTTTTAATTGCAGCAACAGATGACCTTTTTTTTTTAATATCCAATATTTGCAGTGAGTATTTGGGTATTTTCAAAAGTGAAAGGTTTCTCAGCACCTGTACATGCTTGCATGAGTAGCATAGCTTGTTTCCTGCTGGCCTGTTTTGATTATTAGTTGGGCCTCTGCTATACATGTCCAAAGAGACTGGCAAACTATACATATGATAGTCAGTATTTAAAGACTGATCCTATATTCTTTAGGCGACTAGAGAAGGTGTATAGTTTAGAGGTGATGATGAGAAACAGATAGGATCATAGTTAACCCTTTTGAATATGTGAAAGAAAGAAGGATTTCTGCAAGAGGCAGAAAGAGTTCAGACCAAGTGAAGTTCATTTTACCTGAGATAATGGATCACGTGGCCAAACTCTGATAGCAGATCAATGTGCCTCTTTACATTGGTGATTTAGCATAGCAGCCTGTTGGTGACTAGAACTAAAATATAGAGGGCTTCCAAAATTTGTAGGAGTTAGAATGATGTTTATTGAATGGACCTAGAATGCTTACAGAACTGAATTAATTTTTTAACACTTTAATTAATGCTCTGAGGTACAGAAGAAAATATTTAATGCACAAGACAAATGTGCAGTCTTTGTTAGACATTTTTCCTTGCACATGCTCTATTTCATATACTTCTTTCATATACTCCCTTGCCAGTATTCTCATCTTCCTTTCTTTTTTTGATGGTACTAAATTTTTCCAGTTTACAGGATGGCCTAAAGATGCCTATAATTCCAGTTTTGGGGTTTTTTGTGCCACATCCTGTGGCCACTGACTATTGGGAAGACTTCTGAAACCTATAGATCAGATCTCTCTCACAGATCTGTTGGAAAAAAATATAATTTCCATGTATTTATTTTCTTTTCTCAGAACTTCCATTTGCAAAAATCGGTTGTGGTTCTGTTATGGAACGATGCCTGTAGAAAAACAGAAGATCTGAAGAAAAGACCACATGAAGCTATTAAAAAATAGGTCTTCTTTTTGTCCTGTAGAATGCAATAGCTGTTACTGGATAAAGATTGCGGGGCAAAATCTGGCCCTTCAAAATTTTGTGACTGACTTCCCATCATCACTTCTGCAGTGTGGGAGACAAACCAATCATCGGAATCAGCAGTGCGTTGTCTTGGGACCTCTTGGGGTTGGAGAATATTCCAGAACAGCAGGCAGGCTGTACTGCAGCTGAGAGTGATGATCACTCTGTCCCAGCCCACGCAAGGAACGTTTTGGCATCTGCTTCTGATGAAACCATTCACCTTCTCCCCTGCTATGAGCAGAGGTGTTGCTGTGACAGATGCATGAGGTCAAGGGGCTCGGAAAATGTGAGAGAAAGGGCTCCAAAAGAGAAACCAGCTTTAAGCAGTGACTTACTTCTTTGGCTTCCATTGAAAAACAATAACAAGCAAAAAAAAACCCCGCCAAAAAACAACACCCTAAAAACAAACTAATAAACAAAAAACCGAAACCAAACCAAAAAACAACATGCACACACACACAAAAACATACCAGCACGTCCAGTGCTTTAGTACAGCAAAAAGGATAACTGTAATTGGAACACATGTCTGCACTTTTGTAATTAATGAATCATTAATTGCAGTGAACATTTTATAGGTCACAAATTGTTTAAAGGTAAATGCTCCCATTATGTGAAACATGTATATCCAAGTCATATATCCTATCCGTTTGCTGTATTGATTTTCACCATTAGTCAGTATTTTGGGAGGAAATGCACATTAGCAGATGTGTCTTGGAAATGATTAGTGTTGGCTAGAACTAAGTATAGTGCAGGTGGGAGTGTGCAATCTCTCAACCAGTACTGCTCATGCCCTGTAGTAATGGCAAGGTAGTTCCCCTAAAAGGCCACTGTTGAATAGCAGCTATAATTTTGCTGCAAGCTGAGTAGGGCTTCTGTGATAGAGAAAGCCAAGGACTGTAAGTAATCTCTCTACATACAGCTATACCTTTTATCCTAAACTGGGCAGGGACCAAATGCTTAGTGGTGAAATACCAATCCATTAAAACACTGCACCAGGTAGATTTCAGAGCCTGCAAGAAAATGTTCTTCCACCTCAGTATGAAGTCTGCTGTCCTCTGACATGCTGAACTAAAGCTTGAATTTAAAAAAGTGCTAAGAGGGAGGTAACAGGCAGCTCTGAATGCAAAGCAGTTTTGTATCTGAAAGCAGTGCTACTGATAGGACTACGTTGGAAAGTCCTAACTCCAAAACTTAGCACGGACCTTTATTCTCAGAGAAATCTTCCCTTGGGTCTCAGATAGAGTGGCAAGAACATAGTCCACAACAGTCTTCTTTGAATCAAGCTTTCCATTATGTATCTGGGGATTCTGGTTCTTGTGTGTTTTGCACCAAGGGCCCAGTAAAGGCTGTTAGGCTTGGATGGAGGCCACAATAGGCTCAATTAATATTTTATTCAGTATAATCCTGCACTGGGTAGACTTTGGCAGTCCTGTAGCAAGAGGCTGCTGGCCTCGGTTGTCTTGTGAAGTCTCTTCCTGTCTCGCTGGTTCCCTTTTATTGTGTATAAAAGCTGTGTTTTCATACTATCTGATGGTGATAGAATCCATTTAATTATCTCTAAGACTCACTCAGCCTTCAAAGGGATTAATTCTTCATTCTTGTGAGATGGTAAAATCTATGCCTTGTTCATTGTTATCCCCCAGCAATACCTATCTGATAACAGCAACTCAGAAAAACAAGTTTCCCCATTTTCAAGGGGAAGAGGAAAGGTTATGGCTGATTAACCAAAGGACATGCCATCTCTGAACTTAGTTTCTGGGAGTGCTCAATTCAGAGTGTGGATCTTCAGCTGCATACTTTACACATGAAATAGAAATTAACATTAAGTCTTCAACCATTTCCTGTAGTTTAGAGATCTTAAATCAACAAGAGGATTGTGATGTCCTAGGTCTGGTCTCTTCTGTAGTACACAGCATAGATCCTCAATATTTTATGCTTTGAGCCTAGCAAGTTCCGGCTGAATACTTTCAGCTGGCCCTTGAGTTGTCATGTTCTACCAAAGATGCAAATACTGTGAAGTGGATATTTGATGGATATCTAATGAATATCCACTGAATAAATGATTGCATTGAATTTAGTAACTCAGAATTCACAGAATCAGAGAATCAGTTAGATTGGAAAAGACCTTTGAGATCATTGAGTCCAGTCTGTGACTTAGCACTACCATGTCAACTAGACCCTGGCACAAAGTGCCCTGTCAAGTCTTCCCTAAACAAGTCCAGGTGTGATTACTCCACCACCTCCCTGGGCAGTCCATTCCAATGTCTAATCACCCTTTCTGTGAAGAATTTCTCCCTATTGTCCACCCTAAATGTAGCCTGTCACAGCTTGAGTCCATTTACTCTTGTCCTGTTGTATGTCACTGTGTTACAATCTCCTTTCAGACAGTTACAGAGCCATAAGGTCACCCCTGTGCCTCCTCCAGGCTAAGTAACCCCAGCTCCCTCAACTGCTCATAGGACTTACGCTCCAGACCCTCCACCAGCTCCATTGCCCTTTTCTGGACTTGCTCCAGCACCCGAGTTGAGGGGCCCAGAACTGGATACAGGACTTGAGGTGTGGCCTCACTGGTGCCAAGTACAGGGAGACAATCGCTGCTGTGATCCTGCTGGCCACACTATTCCTGATTCAGGCCAGGTGCCACTGGCCTCCTTGGCCACTTGGGCAAACACTGGCTCATGTTAAGCTGTGGCCAGCGGGCACCCCCAGGTCCTTTTGTGCTGGGCCACCTTCAATTTATGTTGTGCTTATTCTTTAAGATGACCTGTTCATACCTCTTGGAGCAAAATAAATATAAGTCTACATTTGTGGTGCATTTGTTGCTTTGAATGCTGTAGTGAGTTTTGCTAGTTTCTGTGGCCTCTTGTGAACTATGTGGTGATGTGGGGCTGTTTACATTTCTCAGCTACCCATCTGAATGCATCAAACTTTGTTTTCCTTGGAAGAACTGAAGATTTGTTAGTAGGAGGAGATGCCAGTTAGTGTACTATATTCTGAAATATTAAGGTCTTTCAAGGGCTTTTGTTTTTTTCTCTCTCCTGTTTAAGTGATAAGCATAAGTCTGAATGCTGATGCTAATGTATGTGAGCAGGTGAATGATGTAACCATTTAGCTTGCAATGCAGTTCATGAGGAGGAGTACATGCAGAACTCCAGAAAGTAGTGATTGGGAAACTACAGGCCACTTATTCTTCCTGTTCCTTTCTTCTCCTTTGGATAAATCTGAACCTGGTCCTTATAATTCTAACATCAAAATAACTTTGCATTGGAGAAAAAATGTTGTTTCTTCTCTTCCATATTACTCAGTGTTTTCAGAGAACTATCCCAACAGGCCAACTGCCAATGAAGGATTTTCTTTATAAAAAGCACACATCATTCATATATGTAAGTACCTATATTCCAAGTACCCAAGCTGCTTCACTGAGGACTCATCCTTTTTCCATAGGGAGAGAATTGTTTTAATTTACATTTATCATAACATAAAATATCACATTCGTGCAGTTAAAGTGGGTTGAATTAACTTCTTATTCTGAAGCAACTTGTTCATGTACGTGACTGTGTAAATTTCAATACTGTAAATTTTCAAAATGTAATAGTTAATAATCAGACTTTTTCAAGCATCTTCTGTCATCTTTGATATCTACATTGAAGTTGGTGAATTTTAGATATAGTAGTGATAAAATTATCAATTGATATCTATCTATAAACTGAAGAAAAAAACATTTTTATGGTGATTTAATTTGGACAACAGTTTCTGGACATGACAAAATTCTCAAGAGTACTTTTAACATATTAGCAGATACTCTATATTAGATTTCCTGTAGCCAAAATGGTGCACTTCACTCTTGGATCTCATTTAAGATAACACTGATAGGAAATTAGTAAGTTTCTGGGTATTTTTGGCAGGACTTGGCTATGCTTCTTTATTCTATACCAAATACACCGCCAGTACTTAAACTATTGAAAGGCAGAGGAGGCAAGAGAGACACGGTTAATCTGGGATAATTTAGTGTTTGTGCCAGCTTCTTATATGGCTATAAAAACCCCATGGTTATAGGTATCCCATTTTCTTGATAAAACATTCAACGTACTTTAGTAATTAATGCAGAGGATGTATTACTACTATGGAAAAAACATAATCACCTGGTCATATAATAACCATAGAGAAAAATGCACTTGAACATATGAACAGCTGAAGGAAGTCTTTAGGTAATCATTCCAGAATATGTTCTCTTGCTTGTGTATATACACGCATATATACTGTGACTGTGACTTTCTTACTGTGAAAGAGAATAATGGACTAGTCTGTAGAATGGGGAGCCTGAATGTTTTGTTCATGTTTTTGGATCAGACCTGGATATCAGCATTACCTCCATATATACTCAGTTACTGGAACACTGCGATATCATGCCTCGGGACTTGGTGCAATTAGCCAGCCTGTTGTATAGACAGCTCTCTCAGGCACATGGAGTGATTCTTGGGGTTTTCTGGTGCAGGGCCAGAACCTGGAATTTGATAATCCTTGCTGGCCACCCTTCCAACTCAGGATATTCTATGATTTTAAGCAGTGTTTTTTTGTAATGCATTAACACAAATGTTTTCTGAAATATACCTCAGATATCCATGGTTAAAGACATCACAAGATGCTGAACAGGACAGAGCATTGTTTTATAGCAAAACACAACTTTTTCTTTCTGAGAGGCCAGGCTACTGTGTCTTGCTCACAGTCTTTAGATCAAACTCATTGCCAAGTAAGTGATCAGAGAGGAATTTTCCCAGTGTCATTAAGAGAGTCTTCTGTGTCAGAGGCTTGGAGGATTTCTCTGGAGTATGAGGATTGTTGCACTTGCTGAATCATCTTCTAGCTGATCATTTTCTTGCCATTTCTGAAGGCATTTCTTATTTGTGGCAAAGTTATAACCCTTGTAGTTTCCTTTGACACAAAGCAGATCAAAAGGTGATAATACCATTTCTATCTGATTCCACTCAGGCCACAGTGTTAAGCCTGAGCTTAGACTACGTGATAAAATAGTTGTTTAGGGTCATAATGTTGTTGAAACCTTTTGGCAGTTTGGACGCTAATAGTGAAAATTCTCTTGCTTGACCCAGTATCTTTGTTTTGGTTCATTGGGAGTACTGGAAAGACCGGTAATTAATTTTATTTCACAGAAACATTGAATTTCACATTAATGCATACCCATACAATTAATAAAGGCAGGAATGCCCTGTAAATAGTGAAGAAGTTGCCTCTGAACATAAAATTTGTTCTTTTTATCTTACAGTATTGTTATAAACAGGATTGTCATAAAAAGAAGAGTTTATGTTGGCCTTACCAAAGATTATTAGTATTAATAGAAAGCAAGAATTGTCTGAGTGTAAACGTTTACATACATTTTGGAGTCTGGCAGCAGGCTACAGGGGCCATCGCCTCATGCTAGGAGTCCACAACGATGAGCCAGGTTCTAAGGGAACTGGGAGGGAGGAATATTCCTGCTGTGTTTGTTGAGTGCATCGAGGGAGAAGTATTTGACCTTTTGGTATGGATGCTAGGGCAGACAGTGGCCTCTAGAGGAAGTTTTTGGGTACAGACGTTCATTCTTACTGGTCCTGAGAGGCCAGACTCCCGTGCTATTTCCTACCTTCTATAAGTGATCTGGTTAGATTTTGTCGGAGCAGCTGAGGATGATAAGAATGTCTGGGCAGACAGACAGGAGAGGACGTGACTACAAGGGAGCAGTGATTGTTTGGGAAGAGCAGTGATCCTGTACTACTTGGTAGCCTGCAAATAGGACAGTAACTAACCGTGACTTAGGTGTTGGGGTGGTCCAAAGCAGCAATGAACTAACCCACATTATGTCAAATAACAAATATGCCATTAAATTAGGTTAGTTTTCAAGACACGCACTCAAAGTTTAACCTGATAGCTGATGACTTCACAAGCATCTACATGTGTAGCATATCTACTGTGTATGCAAATTGGATTTGTTAAGTAAGTAAAAGAAGAAAAAAATCTTTGCATATTTTTTGAAAGATAAATTCACTTGCATTTAAATGTGGTTTTCTTTGTTAATTTGGGATTCAGTCTTTAAAATGTGTTTATTACTGCTTTCCTGTTTACCTTTTTCTGACATTTGAAACATTTAAAGATGTAGGTGCCAAAAAACCCCAAACCTGATGTTATGGTATAGCATTTTTAGCATGTCCTTAATCTGAAAAATATTAGTAGTCCCGTTGAATCGAGAGAGGGTATTAATGATCTTCAAGTTGAATATTTTGGTCTTTGAAGGTCACTGTCCTTATCATAATCATCTTAGACTGGCTGTTCAATAAATTCCATCATGTGCTTCAAGTAAGAAATCTGAAAAAAAAGTGAAAGAAATATTTTGTTAGGATTTTTTTTTCGTAGTCATGGTAATTTTATGGGCTACTTGTAATATAGTGATTACAAAATTTTCAAGCAGAAGTGTAATTTTCAAGCTGTTGGTACCCATTTAATGCACAAAATGTTTATCCCTCTCTTAAGAAACTGAGAACCTAAGATTTAGTGGGTGAATTCTTTTCTCCTTCAGCTCTGTGCTGTTAATCCAGGGCAATACTATTTGCTTCTGTTTCTCCAAGGGCTGTTTGATGCATTCTGTGGTGGTGGAGAGGGCTTGTTTACAAGTTACACATGCACTTTGCTCTACACGTTTATGCCTCAACATTACTTTAACAATAAAGCTGACTGGCTGTGAAAAAAAGGGCAGGATTGGAACTGATGCAGCTAAATTGCATGCAAATACCACTTCAAATTGAAAACATTTACTATTCATATGTTGAGAATTAGTGAAGCCCTTGTATTCTGGCTCCAGTGTTTGCAGCAGTTCCAGTCCCAGCAGGTTGAATGGTGAACAGCCTGCACGATCTGTCTCTGCTGACTTCTGTCCCCTGCTGCTTTCCTTGTTTTAACACTGTCTGACCTCCCTGTACTATTGTCATTCACCCCTTTTCAAAATGTAAGTGTACCAGGACCTTATCAATAGTAGGAAGAAGTAGAGAAGGCTGTGTGGTTTTATCTAACATAGATGTTGCAATGAATCCCTGCGAAGTCTAAACAGTACAGTATTGCTTTCTCTGTGGGATGGATGTCTTCAACTGGGGTTAATGTCCTAATTTTACAAGATAACTAGACTTCTCTTACCAAAATCTAAAGAGTGCCAGTGTCAATTTCCTATGCATTTCCCCTGCTCACCTTTAATTTACCCAGGGTGTGCACGTCCCTGCACATATGCCTTCTCACATGTGATTTATTTGTATTCAGTGTAATCTCATTACTATGGTTCCCATGCATCTGGCAGTCTTTAATGTATTTATCTTCAAGACAGTTTTTCCAGACAGACATGTATTTTTATCCTATGTTGCAGAGAGGAACCTATGTGCCTTTTTCCAAAGTTGTAGGGAAGACTGTGATGGAGTTGGCATGAGTAACTGGACATGGCACTTGTTTATCCTTCTTCCTTTTAGCAGCAATATTGTAATCTGGCAGATTTGAGTACCTTTAGTTGCTGTGTTAGGAATTCTGAATCCCTGTATGTTTGCAGCAGTCATTTTACTGGCACTTACGACAATGTCACACACTCAATGAGAAAATTTCTATTAGGTTTTGTGAAATGTTTAACAGTTTTGTGATGTCATTCCAAATGATCTGAAGGAAAAAAGTACAACTAAAATAAGTGTCAGGGAAAGAATGAGTTTTTCAGGTGGAGATATGATTGTGCCTTTGAGAAAGCATGTCATGATAAAGGAATTGATGACATTGGGTAAACCAGGAAAGAAGGTAGGAGTGCAAGGGAGATTTAAACAAGATAAGTAAGATAATGAGGACAGCTGGGATATCTATGCATAGCAAACAATTTGCTTGGCAAATTTGTTCTTATTCCTTCTTCGTGAATTGTGTATGAACAGATTTTTCTCGATTTTTTAGTTACTCAAAACTGTTTGACAAATGTATCTTTTGAACAGATTTAACAGATGCATTACTGGTGGACTTTCTTTGTACCGCATTCTCATTACTATTTTCAGATGTGGCCATAGCCACATAGTGTTGATTCTGTTCCTGCACTAGTCTGGGTACTGAGCTGCTGCTGTGTGACCTGGGTGACCACTCTCAGCTCCTTATTCCTTGCAGTGTACATTTCAAGAACAATCCATGGATAAAATTATTTTTAAGGATCTCTCTGATAAGATTTAGGAATACTGAACACTGTTGGTAAGGTCAAGGTCAGTTTACATGGCAGGAAAAAAAGGGTTTTTTTCCTTACACAGTATATTTGCAGTGAATAACTTAGCAAACTGTAGACACTGTAAATCCATTTTGGCAGATGGTTAAGTCTATGTTATGACCCTCTTTTCTGCCCCAGGGATTGTTTCCTGAGTATGGCCTCATCTGGGTTGGCATTTTAATCTGAAAATATTTGTTAGGATTCTACAAAGCTCTCTAGATGAAGTTAAAAAAATTCAGTAAATAAGAAATTTAATTATTTCTGGAAAATTAACATACACTTCACTTCTTTTAATTTTTCATATGTCTCCCAACCTGCTTAACAGTGAGTATTATAGTAATAAGCACTATTTATATAGAGAACCTTATAGGGGAACTTATTAGATTTATAGGGAACTTACTAGTTTTATGTGATTATCCATCTGTCACAGCAAACATTGTTTTTATTATTTAAGAAATGGAAATTGTGCAGTAGAAGCTCTGCTGAAGTACTGCAAGCTTTGGCGTTTCTAGCATCTTTTTTTTGCTAACAGAATATATTTTGTAAAGAAGGCCAGCATACAATGTTTAATCTTTTTTGCCCTTAGCTCACAGATGCTACTGTAGGAGTATTGCAGAGGCTGACGTAGTTTTTAGCAGTTTTGTTGGTGTAACTGTGTCTCTGTATAAAAGACACAGTGAGGAAGATCTGTTAGGCAATAAATAAGGAGAAGTAATGCGTAGACTTCAACAGCTTTCATGTTATCGAGGTCTTTGGTATCAAGAAAGGAACAATTCATTTAAGTAAAGACCATAATATTACTCAGCTGGCTTTTATTGTGATGGTGGTAGAAACTCTTACGAAGTCTCACCAGCTGTGTCAAGTGGTGCAGTCTCTACAGGGAGACAAGAGTTTCTTTCCAAAGTGAAGGCAAGGCTGCATAGTGCAGTCAGTATCAAGTAACTTTTTCTTTAGCTAGTAAGGGACAATCAACATCTTTAGCAATGTTTATTGTGTGTAGGTGACAAGATACTGGTGGGGGGCTGCAGGGATGGCCTCTGTGCGAGGTGTTCAGGGTCCGCTGTGCCAGTTTCAGGTGGCTCCACAATATACTCACTGCAGGACACAGCTGAGCCCATCAGCCAAGGTAGTAGCATCTCTGTGATAACATAAGAAAGGGCAGAAGCATTGCATAGGCAGAGAGGAGTGAGGGGGGAAAAAGTGTGAGAAATCTTGCAAACACCAAGAGCAGAAAAAGGGGAGGAGGGAGAGGAAGCGCTTATAAGCACCAGGGCAGATAACTCCTTTGCAGCCCATGGAGGAGATGATGGTGGAGCAGGTATTTTCCTGCAGCTGTTGGAGAGGACCATTGTGGAGCAGATATCCATGCTGTAGCCTGTGGAGGATCCCATGCTAGAACTGGTGGATACTTCCAGAAAGATCTGTGGTCTGTGGAGAGCACATGGAAGAGAAGGTTTATTGTGAAGGCCTGCAGTCTTTGAAAGGACCCACACTAGAAGAGGGGAGAGGTGGGAGGAAGAGTGGCAGAGAGGAGCTGTTAGGGACTGACCCCACCCTGTTTCCTGATTCCCTTTAGCAGTTTGGAGCAGGGAAGACAGGAGATAGAGTAGGAAGTGAAGAAGTGAAGTTGAGTCTGGAAAGAATGTGGAGGTGGAGGGAAAGTATTTTAGTTTTTGTCTTTGTTTCTCACCATTCAACTCTATCTTTAATTCCCAGTAAATGAAATTAATTTTCCCCATGTTAAGTTTGTTTTGCCCTTAATGGCAGTTATTAAGTGATCTCGATGTTTTTGTCTCGACCCATGAGCCCTTCTTATTTCTCTGTTGTTCTGAGGAGGGGGAGTGCGAGAGCCATTGGGTGGTTGTTATCAACCTACAATCATATTACCAAAGGTTGCAGTTTTGCATTTCTGAAAGCAGTGTATCAGAAAGAGCGGATCAGTAATTTGTGCTGAAGGGCAGTGTTAACAGTATATCAACATTAACAAACTAAAAGAACTGGCATTGTGTGGTGGTTATAATATTGCTGAAGGCATTTGGAAACACAGGTTTTCAGAGTTTGCGTTCTGAAATGTTCCAGGATAAGTTCCATGCTTTAACTTAAATAATAATGGTGCCCTTTGGGTTGAGAAGATGAGAGGAAGAAGCAGGCTTTACTACAGAAACCTTGTAAAAGCAATAGAGGAGGAAATATAGCCCGGAAAACATGATTAAGCTTGCAAGTTAGTTCTGTTTGTGTGTTAATTTTGTCCCTATTCAGTCTGACATTATTGAAGTCTAGTTCTTAGAGATCCAACGAAGTTAAGAACAAGATTGGATCACTGAAGTTAATTAGTGATGCATCATGTTTTATCATGTAAATCTGTTGAAATTAATATTCACAAACATCTTAGACTTTTCTGAGGTTGGTTTGATTGATAGATGGACGGATAGACAGATAGGCATTGCCTGGAGAAGTTGTGGAGCTCGTGGATGCCCCATTCCTGGAAGTGTTCAAGGCCGGGTTGGATGGAGCCCTGAGCAACCTGGTTTAGTGAGTGGCATCCTTGCCAATGGCAGGGGGGTTGGAGCTGGATGATCTTTAAGGTCCCTTCCAATCATTCTGTGACAGTCACACAGGCACATATATATATATATATATATATATATATTGAAAAGTTTTACTTCTCTGTATTTGCTTTTTTGAAAAAGAGGCATGAAATCTGAACACATGCATACATGCACAGACATTGCTTTCTCTTTCGGTCATCTTTTCCAGATACCTGAGAAAAAGGTTTGCCTTGTGCAGTTTCTTGCATAATTTTGCTGACCAAGAGGCTGGACTATTTTACTCACATTGATTCCATGATAATAAGAGTAATACCATGCTACAGGTACTGCTTAAACAATATATGTGATTGGCACAGGTTTATATGTTTTCTGTAGCTTTTTGTGACCACAGGGGTTTTTAAGTGGATTTTACAAAGCTGTGCATTTCATAGCCAACTGTTTCAAATCTTCCATTTTTTTTTTAAATAATGGCAGATATATTGGTTAAATATCACATTCCATAAGCTGAAGCCAAACTTTTTCTGTATGAGGATGACACTAGGAGTTATCATTTGACAGTTATTTCATGTGTTCTGTGAAAAGGGTGGATGATATTAGTGCAGTGTCTAGTGAAGGGTTCCAAATCACAAATCCACTACCTTGATTAGTGCTAATTGGCATCCTTGTTGGAAGTATCAGTAGAAAGGCCAAAGACTGAATAAGCATGAAGAATGAATTAGCCTTTTGCTCCTCGGGCGGTATCCTCCAGAACACACATGAGGCATCCATGCTTAGTAGAACGTGGACTAAATGTTGAGTTGAAAGTGCTGTCAATCTTTACTTTTTGGGGGAAGTACAGTTATTTCTGAAAAAAATTATTGGGTTATAAAAGATAACTGAAAATCTACTGTGATTATTAGATTAACAAAATAATATTTTAGTCTTTAAAATATATTAGAAAATAGCCTGAGTGTTAAGTAGCCAAGAAAGAACAGGGGAATGAAATAAAATTGTAGGATTAATCTGAAGGACTAAAACATGTGACATAAATAGCCACATGGATGAAGGACTTGTTTTTAAAAAGAGGAAGATTTATGTACATGATTACTGCCTATGCAGTTGTACACACATACAAAAAAAGTGTGAAAACAAGTCAAAGTGTATTTTCTACATCTATACTTCTCTTCCTTATTAATTTTGCCTTTCTTTCTGTAAAAGGAATATATATATCAGATTGTGTTGTGGCACCAATGTATGGTAAAATACAGCAGTGGATACACCCAGTATGATAAATACCGAGAAGATAATATAAATCAACCTGCAATATACACAGGAATGTCATTGTGGTCATTCTTCATACTGCACCTATCCTTTAAGATGTCTGTGAGACCTTCCTGTGTTTATTATGTTTCAGTGGTTTTGAGCTCTGAAATTTCAACGATTTGGATCTGGTCTTTCAGTGATGTTTCTGTTCAATGGCTGTACTGGCTTTCAGTGGTCTTCACTGCTGTTTTAGAAGATACTTGTAAAATCAGCTAATTGCATACATTTGCAAAGTGGGAGAAAATACATTTATTCTGACAACAGCTGCCTTTAAAGTATTGACAGTTGAATATATGTGGGGTGCAGCTTTGTGGGCACCTTTCTTGTACATTTGATGGACTACATAACAACCCTCCCCACCCTGAGCTCTGTTGGCTTCCATTCCTGTAGTTGACTTAGTCTCATTAGAAATGTTTATTTCTTGTGTTTGATTAATAACTCTCCTTCCAGAGCACTGATTGCGTGAGTGGTAGCAGTGAAATGCTCTTACAAATCAGAAGAAAGGTCTGCCTAGTTTCTTGAAACTTTGATCTCTCTCTCAGTTTCCCATTCATTCTTCCTTCACCCAAGAGAAAGTCATGAAGGCTAAAAGGGTTTTGTGGTGTGACTTAGACGTTAATGAACTAAATTAGCAAATCCATTTTAAATTAGCAGCATCGTCTCCCACAAAATGCCCTGCCCTTTAGTATATCACATTGTATGTAGGAGAAACTGCTAACTTGCGTGCATCAGTTCTAAGGGAACAGATCAGCTTTTAGACATTGTCTCAGAGTGCTTGGTTTCTCACGTTTGAAACTGTGCACTGTAGGCCTCCTTACTGACATCCTGAACTGGAAGAAGAAAAAATGGTTGTTCTGGTTCTGACATCCCTCTCTGGAACCTGCAGAGACCCATGCTTGCACAGCAGCTGGTACTTGGCAGTGCATTTGCTTCGGTGAATACACTGCAGTATAGATAGACACTTGCAGCAGGGAGAAGAGTCATTTCAGCTGAAGGCCAGTTCTAGCACAAGAGTTAATTGGGAGTGAGAAGGGGATTTCAGACTAGGAGATCTTATGTCTCTGGATCAGCTTCCCAGAAGGAGTTTTATGAGATACTTCTGGGTTAATTTGTATCTATAAGCTGTCTTCACAATAGGAAGGGCCTCGGATCCATATCTATCCTTAAAAGTAGCCAAAAAATAGGAATGCTGTCTCCTTTGGCCGGGTTTCTGCATTGAGCTAAAAGACAATATATATCTTTTGGTTACTTCTATCTGATTAAAAGCTTCATTATTAATTCAGCGGCTTACTTAAACATTGTCTAGGTTTTCAGACTGCTGTGGCAAGACTATTGTCTTGTTCCAGGAGACAAGAATGTATCACCGCATCCTGTGTCACCTTCAGTGGCTAATTCACCTGATCTTTCCCAAATCCACCTCTGCCTCTGTTCTTTCCCAGACTGTCTCTGCTTGTGTTTTCTGTTCTTCTCTGACCTTCTCCCTCCATCTTTTTTCCTGACAAGTTGTTTTTACTCTGGGGTATTGTCCCTCTCTTCTTTTAATGGCAAACAGGAACAGGGCACAGGTCCTGTCTTTTTTACACCTAAATATTTCCCCAGCTCCAGTTACACATCTAATGTCTATGCTAAACCCTCCCATTTATCACCTCAATATATGGTGAACGTTAGAAGTTTTTAATTTAACTTCATGACTGGAGCCATCTGATCTCTCAAGTGAGTGCTCTGTTGCTTTTCTTTTCACCTTTTTTTTTTTTTTTTCTCCTTAGTCTTGCTACTGTATTTTCAAAAATCTCTTACCTTTTTTTTAGCCTTATAGCATTATTAAATGTGTTTGTCTCTAAAGGATTTGCCTTTTTTTTGCCTTGTTGGAAGGAGCCTGCATAAGGTGTATTTGCACAAGAATGATGTACTCTAAGAATTATGTTAGAGAGTTATTATGCTTTATGCTTTAAATACATTTTATGCTGTGTGGAGATGAGAGAAACAGAAGTTGGTATATGCAGACATATATCTACACTTGAGTAAATGAATTTTGAGGAAGACTGATAATCTCATTTGTATTTGGACCCACATAAATACTGATCACAGTTAAAGAAAAAAAGTCTAAATATGGGAATTGCATAAGCAGCCTAATTTTCATTCTTCAAATGAGGAAGTAGTCTGATTAGGGACTTAGTTACAGGAAGAAATAAAAGCTGTTTCTTGTGTATATCAGGGGATTTGGTAATGGTGCAAAGATTATGTAGTAGTTAAGCAGTAAGGAAGATAGAGTTTGGAGGCTTTGAAGTAGTGCACAAATGCAGTTGCTGTCAACATCTCTTCATAAGTCCTGATGGAGTGCTTTACTTGACACTTACATTGACTCAGTTCCTGAGTGAGCAGCCTTGGGCCCATTACAGAGTTGTGCACTGTGTAACCACACTGGTTTCAGTTTAATTGTTCTTGATTTCTGCTATATCTTAGAACAAACAAGAAACGTCTTGTCACACAGATGTGCACGGAGAAATGGCAAGAAATATATTTGAAATATAAAAAGATTTTTCACCTGTCTACTTAAGTGTGTGTTTGGTATCTGAGTGATACCACTATGAATTGTTTCCTCGCACAGTGTCCTTATGAACTGCAATTCAAAGAGGTGCTATCCTGAAAGGGAAACCCAAAGTCTGCACACTCTTAGGCCTGTATGCTGAGATTTCTGTTAGCCGTTTCCTATTTTCACTACCAGAAGACAATTGATCGCTGAAGGACACTGGAGCAACATCTGGCCTGTTTAATTTAATGGGTTTTGTTCACATCTGCAATGGTCTGTTCTGAAGTGACTATAAATATAGTAATGAGGAAGAAAGGCCTGTGGCATAGACAGCACTCAGGTGGCCATGTTTCTGTTATCCCAATGACTACATTCAGCTCACATTACATTGTTTTGAAAACAATATTGGAGTTCTTAATATACCATGCACAATTATTTTTGTGGGTTATTTATTATGTAGTGTACATAACTCTTCATAAAAGCCAAATGTCATTCATCTAAAATGGTCACCAGTCACTTTTCAGTGTTGCTTGGATCATCAATGCTGCTGACTTCTGAACTGAAAAAGAAATGTGTTAAAGACAGAGTGGTAGAATGCTGGTCCTCAGATAAAAACAGAGTAATCTAATTAATACCTAAATGAGAAATAGAGGTAAGATGATAAAAACAAGTTTAGGGGAGGAATTATTTACCAGAGAGTAATTAAAACAGGGAAAAAAGAAAAAAAAAAAAAAAGAAAAGAGCTGGTGTGTTGCAGTAATTAACACCTTTTACTACCCATTGTTTCATCTAATGAATTCATTCTGTCTTTCCTGTTAGACCTTTATTTTCTATAGTACCTGCCTTCTTTCTACCTGCATTGGAAAGAAAACAAGTAATAATTTTCCATTTAATGCAATATAGGAAAAAAAAGACTTTCTGGACTTACAAGCTTGTGTGTTTGATTTGGCACTCTTAGGTCTGCTGGTGCATACCACTGAAGTCAACCTGGAGAATAAGAAATTTTGTTACATTCCCTGCTTCTTTTATTCAAATGGAAGGGAAGTTATCTTGGCTAGGTGCCATCTGATATAAGATTCATTACAGTTATGGGATTGAAAGCAATAACAATTTTTTCTTGGAAATGAATTTCCTAAACAGACCTGTAAAGTTACATAAACAAGTCTTTACTAAAATACATTCAGAAAGATTCCTTTTTCACACTGCAATATATTTAACCCGCCTAATATACAGGAACATACCGTGTGTGCTAAACAAAAATAAAATGCACAAAAGAATGAAAAATGTTGGTTTGAAAGATTTGTAGTGGTTATTAAAGGTGTGAAGCTAATTAGAATAAGAATGTTGCTTATATGTAGAAAAATATTTGATAACTGAGTGCAACTCAGTCTTTGCCTTTAATCTTTCAGGATTTAAGTTCATAACTCCTTTGTACAGCTTTAAAAAGATGCCCTGTGTGCCACTCTGCAATTTTAGCTTGGAGAACTGCTCCCTTTGCTTCAGTGTAATCTCTCTGAAGAACAGCACCTTTTATCTGGAACAACAGAGTCTGCAAACTGGCTGCAAGACAGAGGCTGGAAATCACACCATAGTGTGAGCAGGGTTCATGTGTTAATATGCTGATCCGCTGTGTCAGACACCAGCTTAGACGTGAATCTTGCCAGAAAGCACAGGTGAAATATGCTTGGTGAGCTGAGTGCTGCCCTGGGTGAATAGAAATTCAGAGCTCAAAAACAGTTAATGCCAGCTGGGAGGAATAAGCAGGAGCAAATTTAGGTTGTAGGTAGGAAACAGAGGAGCAAAAAATCATTACTTTTGCTTATAAAGAGTGCTGTGAGAACGTCACGTAGGCAAGGAATTACGTAAGAGACTTTGCTTTTATCCACCCACACAAAATTTTGCCTGTGGGTGCACATGAGGATTTAAATCTCTGTGCAGTGTTCAGAACTCTTTACCTCTTCAAATTAAATGTAATGGAAGTTTTGAGCCAGGTCTTTGTACTGCCATAGCTTCCTGATCTGAGAAACAGGACACAGCCCTAAGTCAGAAACTTGTCCTTTTACTCTTTAGTCCCTAGTTTTATTTAAGACCAGTACTTAAATGTGCTTGTGAAAGAAGTAGTACAGGGACAAAGGGCTTGGAATGCCTAGCTGGATCCTTTGGAAGTTCAGATAATTCGGGCACACAATGAGTAATTTGTTAGTCGCTGACTAGATTCATCTGTATTTTGATTGTGTTGAGACTACTTTACGGATTCATTTACATACAGCTTATGTCACCAGGAGGCTGATCTTTGTGAGGTCCAGCTGTCTTTACATATATGCTACCATTTCCCTGTGCAGCCTGTTCCAATGCTTGATAATCCTTTCAAGGGAATAAAATTTTCCTGACACCCAACCTGAAACCCCTCTGGCACAACCTGGGGCCATTTCTTGTTCTGTTGCATGTTACCTGGGAGAGGAGGCTGCCCCAACCTGACTACATTTCAAGTAGAGACCGATAAAGTCACCCTTAGGCCTCCTTTTCTCCAGACTAAACAACCCCAGCTCCCTCAGCCACTCCTCAAAGAACTTGAGTTCCAGATGCTTCACCAGTACCTTTGCCCTTGTCTGGACTTGCTCCTCAATGTGTTTCCTGTTGTGAGGGGCCCAAGCTATGTGTACCTTATGGTGTCCCTCTAAGAAAAGCCAGGCATGTGTGTTAACACATCATAGCAATGATAATAATAAGACTTAGATTTTCACCTTCTACCCCAGCTGCCCAAACTTGCTCTTTAAGGCTACATCCTTGGCCCTTGTGTCCGGTTGTGTCCCCGCTCCGGGTGGGAGCTGACCCCCAGCTAGCTCGGGTCAACACAGACACAAAGTTTCCAGTTCATTTTGGCTTCTCGGCTTAGCAGCTGGACCCAAAGGTGACAGTCAACAGCAGCAGAAGAGAAAAGGCTGGCTCTCAGCTTAGCAGGTTAAAAGATGTTTATTAGCAGAGATCTCCAAGCTCCGAGGCGAGCGGCTGAGAGCTTCCAGGCTGAGAACCCAGCGGCTGAGAGAGCCTCTTCCTCCCTCCCACCCCCTATAAGCGGGGGAGGGTCCCAGGGAGGATACAAAAAGACAACAAATCAGGGGATTCAGGGGGTAACAAGGTGTGCCCACCCCCAAGCTTCAGACCACTAAAATCCAGAGCCAAAGGAATTTCCCCCAGGCTACCTATCACCTGAAGCCCTCTGCCGGAGATTTCACAATCCGGGAGGGACCCCGGGAGTGATAGGCAAGCTGCCCCAGAGAGGGGGGCTGGAGCAGAGGGGATGTTACATGTCATGTGAGGTATGGGATGACTGACACAAAACACCTTATTATACAGACAACACAAAAGGGATACAGAATTGGGGATACAGTGAAACGAACCATAACATAAACTTCTTACAAAAATCTAATAAAACAGTACTGCACCACCACATCTCCCCCTTTTTTGTTTTAATGACAGGAGGAGGGCTGGAATGGAGGAGGATGATATTCAAAGTCCGGGTAACTCTCGGTGAGCCACTCTGGCTGAGTGGGCCACTCCATCTGAGGTTCATCCTCTGGGTGTCTTCTGTCTTCTGGGTCTTCCTCCAGTTCCACGTCTTCCTCCCATCCAGGCACGGATGATATAGCAACATGGTTCACAGAGGGGGCATGTGTGGTGCTAGAAATTAATCTACTTAACATTTTTTTGATGATACCAAATCCAATTAAAATTAACAGAATAACAAACAAAAATAACAAAACTGATTTCAAAATTGAACCCACCCAGCCCGAAATTCCCCAGTCCCCAATCAATCCATTCAGCCAGTCACCAGTCTCTCTCTTGATGTCATTCACCATGTCTCGGATATTCTGGATGGCTTTGTGGACATCTTCAGCCTTTGTTGACAGATTGAAACAGCACAACCCCTCAAACTCCTCACACCGATGTCCATGGAGGAGGTAGTCGATGGCTGCCCTGTCTGCTGACGTGTCTGAGAGGCAAATGTGGTCCTGCCCCATTGCCCTGGCGAGAGTTCTGCACCACCACAGGCCCTATCATCTCCTGTGAGCCCCTCAAACTAGAGGAATAAAAATACATGACCAGCTTGATCCTGAAAAAGAGATACTTCCTTGGACTTCTAGGAGGAGCAAAGGCACATCAAAAACCTCTGGGTGTTCTGGGCTCTGACAGTGCCTGAGAAGAGTGAAGAGAACAACCTTCCACTGCAGTGCCTGCACGCATACAATTCTCTGCCGCTGCCACTTGATTGCCAAGCCTATCTCCAAGATCTTTATTCTGGACTAAGGATCTACTCCCAAATCGCTACACCACCGTACAGTTTGGTACTAAATATGTATGCAGGCACTTCTGTGGGTGAGATTGGGTGGAGAGGCCTGCCTTACTATCTTTCCTCTCTCTTCTGGAGCCAGGACTTCCAAAGGGTTCTTCCCACTGCATACCTGGCATTGTACTGCGTCTGGGGTCTTTTGTTCACCTTTTGATTATACAGTGTGAGAAATCTCCGTGTTTGTATAAATATATATGTAGATATATTTTCTTCAGAATACTGTACGTTTTTTTAGTCTGAGAAACCCATACAAAAAGCAGATTTTATAGGTAACTTTGCCGCTTGTTTTCCTTCCCCTTAAAGGCACTTCAGCCCTGGTTTTGAAAGTTGATGTATGCTGGGAGACAAAAACTGTGACTAGATTAGAAGTCCCTGAGGGTCATATAACTGGAAAAATACTTCCCAAAGGCTTAGATCCCATACTGGAATGAGTTCAGTATATAGATATTGAATATTCAGACTGATAAATGAATTAAAGCTTTTTTTTTTTTTTAACTGCCTTTTTACATGCCACTTTTTTAATGGTAATTTCTCAGTTGTTAACTATATTGCACGGTACCTTGATTGAATTATAAAATGGTAATATGAGTTTTGCAATTTCATGCCATATATTTATATTTTTGAATATTCATTTACTGAAAATTTGCTACTTATCTTGCAGTAGGATTACTTAATTTTAAACAATTCTGGAACCTATAATAAGGTTAAATTTAAAGAACTTAGAATTCTGATAAGGATAACCTTTCAGAAAGTTTGACAATGAGGTGAGACTACAGGGATGGAGTATAAACCTGGTGAAGCTGTTTGAAGGGAGGTGCTGGAATAATAATATTCCTGATGAGTTTTTTATGGTGATCTGGTGGTAGCTTTATAATAGATATTTTAAAGTAAGTATGCAATTTTGTTTTAATAGAGTATTTTTATGTCTATAGCTATTGGTATATTTTAACTACTATATCACAGCCACGATGTACATGCCAGGAACAATGCCTTTTTTTTAGAAGTAGTGTAAAGTATTGCAGAACCAAGCAAGAAGGTCATGTAACCCAGACCTGTGTTTACTATTCAGAAGCATACAACGGTGTATGGACTGCCTGTCATGGAAGAGCTTATTGGTGTGTGTGCATAGTGTACACATCTCTCAACTTGGAAGAATTAAGCCCTGCACATTAGTAATTCAGACACTTTTTTCAAGCCGCTGGACCTGTTCATAATACACAGATTGGGACTGTTTCATGCACTTGTGGAATAAACCATGTGCCTTCTTCAGGGCACAAACAATAAAGAGCTTCTGCCAGCTCATGATTTTACATAGGTTTAAGCTAACTCAAATAACTGAATATAAAATGTAGTGTTTGGGAATTCTATGTTTGTGCCACTGGGGAAATTGTTAAAAGTGGATAGATTATAGACTCTTACCTGTTTTGGTTTTTTTTTTTTTTTTTTGCACAAGATGCTGTGCAGTATTAGAATAAACCATATTGGGATGATTCAGAGTGGGTTATCAATATAAGCTTGCAATTATTAGTAACTTCACATATAACTGTGGAATATAGAATATACTTTTACAACCCCAAATTTAACAACTTATTTGTGCTAGAGAATAATTTACAATAAATACTTTACTCAGTGAATTATTTCTTACTACCTTGGCCAACTGGTTTTTGCCTTCAAAAATTTTGTTGTTTGATGTTGGCAAACATTTCTTGGCCAGTAGCACTTATGCAAGTACGATATACTATATCACTGGAATATATTCATTGGACTTTCTGACTGCCTGCTGGCATTTTTTTTTTTCAGTGTTAGCTGCTCTGAGCTGTTTAGAAAATCAGGCAAAGAAAGATGAAATACATCCTGTATTAGGGGAATCCCTTGTACATGCATAATTTGCATGGCATGTATCTCTTAACAGATGCAGAAGAGTATAGGTGTCCTAATTGCAATCACTCAAGTTTATGAATTCAAAATATGTGTTGCAGATTTACTTGTATTCATGGTAAGAAATATGTACTTGTATACTCCATTAAAAGTTTTGGTATACATGCCTGAAAGGAGAAGAAACACATAAGCAGAAAACAGGTTTTGAAATAGCGTGGAAAAGAATATTCTTCTACTATTTGATCAGTGTTATTGCTTAATAAAATGTGTGGGATAAGTGAAATGTTACAATATTGAAGCTCTCCTTGCAAAGTGAATGGTCACATCAGCTTCTGAATTGTCTGCTGATGCGTAGTGCTGCCAAAATAATCCATTTTCCCAGACTCAAGTATTAAGTTCTATTTCACTCAGAATCGAGGCACACCATACAAAATGTGCTAAACCAGGACACAAAGTTAAAAGGACATTGTGTTGCTCAGATATGAGTGGTTGTGATGATCAGAGTTCAAAAATGCATGACAAGAAATTATTTCAGTTTGAAGAGACTTTTGTGAAGGAATGTGCAACCTGCAGTGTCAGTCACTGTTTTGTTGGGGGGTTTTTGTCAACCAACACTAATCTTAGTGTGTCATTTCCAGGGGAAAAGAAAAAGGGTGTGTATCATATTGAGGCAAAATGTGGGAACACAGGTCAGATTGTTGAGTTTTTCAGTGCTTTTGTAAGACTCATGAAATGCCTGAGTTCACAAGAAAACACAGTCATATATTGTGTCTCTATGGGATACCACAGTTATTTGTGTGATTCAGGCTGAGGAAAGGTATTCCTGCCTATAACTCCATGGACTACAGGCAGAGGATGCCAAATGAAATCAGTACCATGCCCCAGAATTGTGCAAACTGCCATGTACTACTGTTCTTACCTTCTGTGCTGAAGAATCCAGTGCTTCATTTTGATGAATTGGTAGAAGTGCCTCTAAAGGCCTATTTTCCCTGTATTGAGGCAAATATATAGTTTGTAGAGAACGTAAGGTGAACAGTATCCTCTCACTCCCAGAACATTCAAAAGCTTTCATGGGCTGTACCAACTAGAATGTGTACTTGTTTTTTTTAATACCCAGTCATGACAGATAATGAATTGAAGTGCTTCTTAGATTGTATCAGCAAGGATTTGATCACAAGAACATAAACTGAGATTATGTGTCCAGGAGTGGGTTAAGTATTATGTGGAGTTAGAGATCCCAAAACCTACGACTGCTTGTGAAGAGTGGTATATAATCAGAAAACTTGTTTCATCAGCTAAGTTTTCATATTAAGATATTTAGTAGAAGCTTAAGAACTGGGATTAGCTATTTACCTCTATTAATAGACTATTAGCCTATTAACGATATGTATGTGTGTGTAAATAGCATTTGGGCATTTTTCTGTCTCCCTTGCCCTCTGATTTTCTTTCTTCCCACCATTTTCCTACCTGGCTTATTTTTGAATTGGAAGCCTTTTGCTCCTGTTGTGTTTAATGACCTTTCCACCCTCTTCTCTCCCAGGATGATGTATAATTTAGAAGTTGCTCCTTTTCTGCGCCTGATCTCATAGGACCCACAGTAACACTAGAAAAAAAGGGAATGATGGAAATGGTTTTGACATTGTATTTTAGTAAATGTGTAGTGCCAGGGATGGAGGAGAAAATCCATTTGAGCATTCCTGTTTGGAGGTGAGAAGTGGGAGGAGGCTGGAGGAGAAGTTTTTTGTGCTCTGGCTTGAGAAGATTGTTGTGAACACACTACAGGGACAGAAAAAAAAAAAAAAAAAAAGGAAGGAAAAACATCTGTAATCCTAGCTTTTGTTCTTTTAAGCCTTATGAAATTGCAGATGAAGTGTGGATCCTTTTTTAAATTCCTTTTCCTTAACTCACCTTATTTGGAGCAGGGGTGTCAAGCTTGTTCTTCTGGAAGAGCTAGAAGCTCCACCCATGCGACTTCACTACTTGCCTTATGTGTCTTTAGGTGTTATGCAGTACAAAAAGTAGAAAAAAGGCTGAGTCTGGGAAAAAATACTGCATGTTCTATCTTCATCACAGTTGCAATGTAGCATTTAAATTTGAAGTGAACATACAGGTAATAGACTTTGTGGATTGACAGAGAGTGCTGTTGTGTAAGCACTGTGTTTAAAGCTGTAGGTAACAAAATGTTGATTACAGTTTCAGCTTTCTAACATCCTTGCGGTCAAATTCTGCCCTAATTTAGCCATCACTTAACCCTTCTAATTCTCCTGGTATTGCCCAGTTTGAAAATGAGAGCAGAATGTCTGTTCCAGTTTCACTGCCTGCCCTACTTACTAGATACTAACCACGTATTTAGTTATGTTGTCTGACACACATACACATATCAGCAATTTCAGTAAATGCTGACATTCTAACATGAATGACATGGAACATTTGGTTAACATTTGCATAAACGCATCTGCTTTGTTTAGTTTTTTTTTTGTTTCTTTTTTTCTGTATTGACTGAATGAGTAAGGAAATGTTAAGGAGAAGTCAGACAGGGAGACCCAAGCTGAACCTAAAAGAATCCAGTTGGATAGACTGAGCTTTTGTTGGTTATTTATTTACTTATTATGAAAGAAAGTTAGGTTTTTTCATACTTCGTATATGACTTGTAGTTAACTGAATTCAGTTCTAACTATGGACTTTTCAGGAACGTTAATGATCCAGTAATAAAGACTGAATTGCCTAAATCCCCTATGCCTGACACTCTCTGTAGAACAAAATTAATTCTGAAGATCAAATGTGATATCTGCACAGAATTAAAAAAAAAATCAATATTCTTTTCCATCTTTTTTTTTAAAACGAATCTTCAGTTTTCCCAGTTTTATTTCTAAATGTCTTGCAAGTTTGGAAATTGAAATCTTCAGAGATCAAATGAGTTCTTGGGTCTAAAAACTCCTAATTATTTGTTAGAAAACATGAATCATTCAATATTGACTAGAATTAACAAGGAGATAGGGATTTGTATCTGTCAGGTCCTGAAACTGCATTTGCTCCCTTGCCTGTTCTGTAGAATGGTTTCACCTTGTTTATAAATATAGCTTCAACATTTAGGAACTATGATCCCTTGAAAGCATGATATTTCAGTGAGAATGAGGTAGTTTCATTACTTCATCTACTTGAAAGGCATCACTTTAGCAACAAAATGTAAAATCAAACAGGTTATTAATTTTACACATTGTTTACTTAAGTAAGTCCTACCAATGTTTCCAGCACTTGAGAAGTAGTAGGTATAATAGAAGTATGTCCTTTTGTTGCTGAAAAAGCATGTTGCTTTGCAATCCTTGTGCAAATTTCATTGCAGCATTATAGAATCACAGAATCAATTAGGCTGGAAAAGACTTTTGAGATCATTGAGTACAACCTATGACCTAAAACTACCTCGTCAGTTAGACCATGGCACTGAGTGCCACATCCAGTCATCTTAAACACCTCTAATTCCTAATGTCCAAACTAAATCTCCCCTGGTACAGCTTAGGACTGTGTCCTCTTGTCCTGTCACTGTTAGCCTGGGAGAAGAGACTGACCCTCACCTCACTAAAACCTCTTTTTAGGCAGTTGTGGAGAGTGATAAAGAGGCTCCCCTGAGCCTCCTCTTCTCCAGGCTAAATAACACCAGCTCCCTCAACTACTCCTCTTAAATCTGGTGCTCCAGACCCTTCACCAGCCTTGTTGCCCTTCTCTGGATGCTCTCCAACATCTCAGTGTCCTTACTAGATTCAGAACTGGACACAGCACTCAAGGTGTGGCCTCACCGGTGCAGAGTACAAGGGAAGAATGACCTCCCTGCTCCTGCTGGCCACACCATTCCTGATCCAGGCCAGGATGCCATTAGCCCACTTGGCCACTGGGCACACTGCTGGCTCATGCCGGTGTTCAGCTGCTGTCAGTCAGTACCCCTAGGTCCCTTTTTGCCTGGCCACGGTCCAGCCACTTAATCCCCAACCTGTAACACTGCAGAGGGTTGTTGTGAACAAAGTGCAGGACCTGACACTTGGACTTGTTAAACCTCATATTGCTGAATTCAGCCCTTTGATCCAGCCTGTCCCACCCTTCACCAGATCGACACTCACACCCAACTTGATGTCATCTGCAAATTTACTAAAGGAAGACTTGATCCCCTCGTCCAGATTAACAGTAAAGGTATTAAACAGGACTGGGCCCAACACTGTTCCCTGGAGGACATCACTGGCCCCCACCTGAATGTGGCACCATTCACTACCACTCTCTGGGCCCGGCCATCCAGCCAGTTATAATCTCGCAAAAAGTGCTCCTGTCCAAGCCATGGGCTGCCATCTTATCCAGGAGTGTCCTGTGGGAGACAGTGTCAAAAGCCTTGCTGAAGTCCAAATAGACAACATCCACAGCCTTTCCTGCATCCACCAGGTGGGTCACCTGGTCATAAAAAGAGACCAGGTGGATCAAACACAACTTACCCCTCCAAAACCTGTGCTGGCTTGGTCTGATACCCTGGCCATCCTGTGCATGCTGTGTGATGGCACTCAAGATGATCTGTTCCAAAACCTTGTCAGGATCCTTGTTTTGTGGATCCTCCTTCCAGGTCTTGTGGACAAGCATTGTCCAGGTTCCAGTCATCCAGGACCTTCCTGGTTAGCCAGTACTGCTGGTAAATGATGGAGAGTGGCTTGGTGAGCTCTTCCACCAGCTCCCTCATCATCTTAGGATCCTATCTGTTCCCACTGACTTGTGAGCATCTAAGTGTCTCAGCAGTTCACTAACTGCTTCTTCCTGGATTACCGGGGGGCTGTTCTGTTCTCCATCCCTGTCTGCCAGCTCAAGAGGCCAGTTGTTTTGAGGGCCACCTGTCTAATTGAAAACTGAGGCAAAGAAGGTGTTAAGTACCTCAGCCTTTTCCTCATCTTTGGTAACTATATTCCCCCCTGCAGCCAATAATGAGTAGAGATTTTCCTTGCCCTTTATTTTGCTGTTAATGTATTTATAAAAGTGTTTTTTGTTATCCTTTACAGAAGTGGTCAGATTAAGTTCCACTTGAACTTTTGCCTCTCTGAATTTCTTTCTGCATGACCTTGCTGAGTGGCTTGCCCCTTTTTCCAAAAGCAAACAGCCTCTTCTTTTCCCTGAGTTCCTGCAAAAGGCAGTTCTTGCTCTGCACTTGGCGTATATGGATTACTTCTGAGCTGCACTTTTCCAAGAATTTTTTGGTACTAACCTGGCATGGTATGTATCACTGGCTACAGAATGAAACAATGTTCTTTGGGAGTTAATCTAACAGCTAATTGTGTTTACTTCCTTTAAAATAGAACCACGGGTAAAAAGTGTGAAATAAGGTAAATTCTGTTAGTGCATTTATTTCCTGGCTTTAAATATTGTCCAAAAAATAATTTATTGTGTTTGGACCAGCATTTTCTCCTCAGTTCTGCAATATACTGAAAATGAAACTTATTCAAGCTGCCTAATTATAAAATCATACCAAATATCATTACTTTTCAGAATCGTAACAGTAATTAGTAATGAATTAAGGCCTTAATTCTGGAGAAATCTGTAGCTGAGTAGATCTCTGAAGTGCTTAACATGAGAAAAGATGTCCAAACGGGTAGAAAAAACCCACAGTTCAATGCAGAGAAGTATTGAAACACTGCTGCTCATTCATACAGAATGATAAATAAGCCTTTTTGTACATAGGGTGCTAAAATATGGATGGGGCTATAGGAAAAATAACTACTTAAAAAACCCCAAACAACCCAATGTTGTTCTAGATTCAAGTGTCAAAGGAAAGAAAATGCTGGGGAAGAGGAAGGGTGTGTGGGCACATACACACACGCACACACACACACACGCATGCACACAGTTGGACTCTATAGAGAGAAAAGGAATTGTGTCTTTTTTACAAGAAAGCGTCTATTCCTGTGATAATTTCTAAACTCAAGTAGTTTTTTATTAGTTCAGTCAATATCACACTTTCCAATCTGTGTGAAAAAAAATCTTCAATACACAAATGCCAGAGTGCACGATTTATCTTTCATCTCACCTGTGAAATGCCAGCCACCATATACTAATTGAGTTAATCTCCTCCTCAGAGGAGATCAACCAAAATGTTGGCAAGCATAGGCATGTATAGGTAGACTGGGAGCTCCAAAATGTTGGCATGTATAGGTAGACTGGGAGCTCCAGACGGAGACACAACTGGGGTATATCTGTATTGCAATTGCAGTACAAATTGTCACTCTAGTGAAATGTAGAGATGCTTTATCTTTAAACTATAGCTAGGCTAGTTCAAATACTGATAGAAAGGAGTGCGGTGTGGGCTACAAGCCATGTTCCTCTTCAGTGTTGTGAACATGCTTTGGATGACAGGCAAGATCACAGCCTCAATTTTTATTTTTTAAAAAATTATTTATTACTGCTTTTTTAGGAAAAAACCTTGTGCAAGAAACAACAAGAAATTGTCATTACAATGCAGTAAATTAGAAAGAAGTCAGGTCCAGAGAATCACATGGCAATCACCAACAGATATTAATAAAGGGGAGTTTGGTGTGCATACAAATTCATCACACTTTGCCTTTTTAGCTAAGCTTCATTGCCATTCGGTAAGGAAATACATTAGAGGCTATATTAAACATCTTAGATAAATTATGCAATTAAAGACAAGAAGCATTCAGTGATGTTCATCCTTTTGCCATGTGCACATACTCATCCCACGGATGTTTAGAAAAGAGCTTGACTTTTGTTTCCTTAGCAGCATTACGTCAGATGTATAGTATCAGTTAAAACCAATCTATTATGTTAAAGCTTAGAGTCTCTGTGTTCCTCTAGGGGAACTTAACCCTTGGGTTATGATAGTTCTTCCCCAAGCAGGATCCTAAATCCTTAGAGTTATCTGTGCTGCAGGTGTCTCTTCTCTTTGGTACTTGTGTTAACGAGCCTCTCTGGACTTCATTTCCCCATTATCAATCCCTGTTTTGAAGTCAGGGTCTGCCAGAACAGCATCTTACCCAGACTATTTGCTAAGTCTTGCTTCATTTGACTTCTGCTTCTTTCACCTCCATCAGAAGGAGGCACCCTATGGAATCCTCTTTCATGGTCTTTCTTTCTCAGATTTGAATTTTAAAGTGCCTTTTTTACTGTGTTAGACTGCTTCTTCCTTGTATTTAATGCAGTATATTCCCCTAAGAAATGGGAATAAGAGGGTTCAGTTGAACATCAAAACTTTATATGACCACTGCAGCTTCAGTTAATAGTCACCTGCCTCTGCTTTTGTCCCCTAGCCTTCTATGCATCAGATTAACATGCATCACTGTACTTTGAAAGTCTTTCATAAAATACATTCTTCTCTGTCATCTCAGGTTTATTAGTGAGCTGATTTTTTTCTCCAAAGTCACTGTAAGTCTTGCCTATATGGAAGCATATAGGCATTTTCTTCTGTGATTTTCCTTCATTTTGAAAGCACTATGCTGGTATTATCTCAGTTTTTTCTATTATTCCACTTCAAATCCCTCTTTAAACATCTCTTTTGTTGTGGTGCCTGCAGAATCTTCTCCCATTTCAGCCTTCTGAGATAGACAGAGGCTGTTCACTTTTTGTTTCCTTTGCTAGAGTGCTTCAAAATCAATCCTAAGGTATTTCTGGAGAGCTTCTGATTCTTGTTTGGAAACTTGACATGTTTTATAATTAAGTGTTTTATGCACTGAGGTGAAAATCAGCCCCACACAGAGAGCAGGCTAAATGATGCACATTTAGATCCCAGAAATGCATTAAAATAGACTGAATGACCAATGCTACAACAAATGTTAAATTCTCACATTTTAAATGCATGCAGTTCTGACAGGCTGCTTTGGCTACTGACCCCAGAAATTTTGACTATGGGCAGCTCATTTGAGTACTTTAGGTGGATTTTAGGAAATTATCAGGTTTAGTTACTTTAAAAGTATCAGTTTCTTTGAATACAGTGGTAGTAATACTTAGAAGATTCACACTTTTTTAAAGAATCTCCCCATATCATGGATTTGCATCTGATTAACATGCAGAGACCAAAGATGCATTCCACACTGAAGCAGTACAAACCTTGCTGGATGCAGTGAACAGTACCTGGACCTCATTCCCAGAGTTTCATATACCACTGCTGTTGTAAGGCATAGAATCATAGAGTGGTTAGGGTTGAAAGGGGCCTTAAAGATAATCTAGTTCCAGCCCTCTTTTCATGAGCAGAGACACCTTCCACTAGACCAGGTTGCTCAATGCCCCATCCAACCTGGCCTTGAACACTTCCAGGGATGGGGCATCTACACCTTCTCTGATCAACCTATGCCAGTGCCTCAACATCCTCTAAGCAGATAATTTCTTCTATATATCTATCCTAATTTCCCCCCTTTCATTTTGTACCCATTATTCCTTGTCCTATCTATACAGTTCCTGATGAAGACTCCCTCTCTGGCTTCCCTGTAGGCCCCCTTCAGATACTGGAAAGTTCCTATGGGGTGTCCACTCAACCTTCTCTTTTCCAGGCTGAACAACCCCAGCTTTCTTCATCTGTCTTCATTGGGGAGGTACTCCAGTTCTCTTACCAGCTTCATGCCCCTGCATTAAATTACCTCCAACATTTCCATGTCTTTCTTATTTTGGGAGCAACAGAACTGGATGCAGCACTCCAGATGCGTTCTGACAAGAGCAGAGTAGAGCAGGAGAATCACTTCCCTCCTCTCTTGACCTGCTAATACTGCTGCATTTGATGTGGCCCAATAGATGAAGACAGACTAATGCAATTTGGTATTTCAAACCTAAATTCTACTTTTTTGTTTGTTTCTTGGTTTTCAAATCCCTTAAAAATTCTGCAAGCTGGGATAATTATTTGAATTAAAGCTTGCCACAGGAGGCCAATGCTTGAATGTGTACTGCTGCTTTCTACTGAGTGAATATGCATGTCACTGCAGGGCAGTCTGCTTCCCCGTTCACCACTGCATCCCACCAAGCTACCAGTAATACTGTGCCACTTGCCTGCTACCTCCAAATCATGATTTACAGTAGAAAGGTGAAATTTGTACAAATTTTTCTCTGTCTGTAGATACAAAGGGCTCTATTAAATGAAGTTCCATCAAGGTATATAATCTTCCCATTTATTTTTCAGAAATTACACTGTGGTTTTGTGTCTTTTTTCTAATGCTAAAAATTAGCAGAGTTAGTAATGATAGATCCAGGCTGCTTTAATGACAGCTTTTCATGGGTGCAGGATGTGATAGTATTTTTAAAGTAACACGGTAACTTTGTTTCATTTTGCTGTAGATTTTGAAAACTACCATAGTCCATAGGAATGTTAGTTTGCGGTCTTAGCCTTGAGAAATTTGGAGTTGATTTGAGTACTGGGCATTTTATGCTATCTTGCAACTTACAGTTTCTGTTGTGTTACTTGTTCCTGTGGGTTGAAGCTGTGCTGGTTTAATTCATGACTAAAAGTAGTAATCAAACGTGAAAAAGCAGATTAATACAGTAAAATAGATGGACCCTGCTGTTCACAATCTATGCCGAAGGTAGTGAAAGAATGGTAGCATGTTGCCCCTGAGATGAGCTCAGTTGGTCAGAGTGTGGTGCTAATAACCCCAGGGTTGTGGGTTTCATCCCCTTGTGGGCCATTCACTTAAGAGTTGGCCTTGATGATGCTTGTGGATCCCTTCCAACTCAGAATATTCTGTGATTCTGATTCTAAGGGAAAAACAGTGCATGTGATAGTTTGTGTTCCCAAAGAAGTGGCAAGGGCAGTTTTGTGCTTTCCTATTGCCTTGCAGAGTGATCTGGAAAATCAAAGATTCCTCTTATGTAGTAAGAAATGTATGAGCACATGCAAAAATTACACCAATTACACTATTAATCGAGTTTTATAAAAGCATTTCCATACTCTAATGAAGTAGTAGAATAGTTGTTAACTACGAAACTCAGGCATACAGAAGCCTGGCTGTTTGTTTTGAATCCCCTTGGAAGAAAAATAGTTTTGAATGTGAAGAGACAAAACTTTGCTGATGTATTAGCATACCAAGGGTGCATGTGTGAGCAAGATGTTGTATTCTATTTACCTGTTACTTTCTTTCTTAAAGGGTTTGATGTAGCTTTTCTACATGTAAGCAGGCACAGTTTTATATATGTCTCATTTATTCAGTCACCTAGCCAAGCTGACAAGGTACCAGGCAGTGAGTGCCTATATTTTCAAAACTAGAACTGAGACCCAAGGTTGTAAAGAAACTGCAGACATACACCCAACTAAAAACAGGAAAAAAGAGAGACATTTTATGTACCCTTGAGACAATTCACATTTATGGCAGTTTGAAGGTGAAGTTGAAATAAGATAAAAGAAATGTTAATACTTTAAATTGGCCATTTAAGTTTTCAAAGAAACATCAAATTTTTTAGAAATCATCAAGGTCATCCAGCCAAACTGTCAGCCCAGCTCCACCATAATCACCCATCAACCGTATTTTGAAGTACCATATCCAGATGCCTCTTGAACACTTCCAGAGATGGTGACTCCACCACTTCCTTGGGCAACTTACTCCAATTCCTAACCCCACTTTCACTGATTTTTTTTTTTCCCCCTAATATTTAATCTGAACCTCCTCTGGCTCAATTTAAGGTAATTTCCTCTCATCTTGTTGCTTGAGACATAAGAGACCAACCCACACCTCAATACAATCTCCTTTCAGATGGTTGTAGAGACCAATGAGGTCTCCCCGGAGTCTCCTTTTCTTCAGGCTGAACAATCCCCGCTCCCTCAGACTCTTTTCATAAGATTTTGCTCCAGATGCTTTCACTGTCTTCATTCTCTGTAGATTTGTAAGCCAAAGCACTTTACTGTTCTCTTCAAATTGCTCTGAAGAGAGGAAAAAAAAAAGTACAATGTGTTGTTCACAGACCAGTTATGAGAATTATTAAAGAATATTTTTTTAGAGTATTTTTATATGGTGGTGAAAATGTTCTGCCACTGGCTTTGATTTCCAACTGAAAGTTGGCATGTTCAGTGTGACTTGATTTCTGTACTGAACTAGCCGTAACTTGAGTGAGATTTTTGTGTAATATAGTGTTATCCCTTTGCCTTTTGTATGTTAATTGTCTCAAAGTGACTTTTTAAGAAAGAACTATATTTTGCAACTCAAGCTTTCATTTAGTGCCAATTGTCTAAAGTTTTAGATCTCTCTCTTAATATAGCCCAATAATGGTATCTCTCTCCAGTCTCTGTAAAGAAAGCTTTTAGATGACTCTTCCTGTGGCGTTCACCAGACAGCCGTCTTTGTGACATGCATAGTCTGAGGACATACATGAGCCAAGCTTAGTGTGAAGAGCTGTCTTGTTTTAGGTCAGATCAGTAGAGAAATTTTCAAGAACTTCCTTGCTTCTGAAGTATAGATAGCAATCTGTGTTATCCTTAAAGTACTTTAGCCTGAATATCTGATTTTAGACATCCATTGCTTTATTAGGGAACATGAATAAGTCTGCAAAGTCTATATGAAAAATGGCAGAGAAAGGAAATATATCCTGGGAAGTAAATTGTGTTAAGTGTCTCTGAAAATAGGAAAAGTCTTGATCAGATTTAATCCAAATGTATATTAGATCAGCCTGGGATAGGGTTTAATCTCTTGTAGTTTTACTGAGTAGGAAATTAAATAGCTGCCGGATGCTGCAGACAGGTGTTTGCAGAAAGTCTGCTTTTGCATATTTATCACATTCCAATTAGCACTCAGATGTGGTAGCACTCTCCATCCTCTCTATGCTTCCTGGTTTTTAAGTCATCCCCACATAATTCACTTATGCAAGGAAGACGTGGTGTGCTGTACCTTTTTAGATGCATAGGATTGAAAGAAGCTGCAAGAGGTGACTGTGTAAGACATTCCACAAGCTGAATTAAAATACAAGCAGAGTGGCCGTAGATAAAGAGGAATGTTTATTTGTAGAGTAGGGATTCTACCGCAATTTGAATGACTTCTGCTATTATTTCTTTATGTTAGATTCTCACATAGTAAAGAAAATATGTAAGAAAACTTGAGAAGTGGTTTGCCTTTGGTCAAAGGCAGAGGTAGTCTTTGTGGAAGACCAGAACAGCCATTTATGCACAGAGGTATTTTCTGATGTAAGCCAAAACAGACTGGCTGCTCTTTTTAATTTCAGTCAGCTAAAGTGAAATTAAGCTTCCTGTTGTTTTTGTTTGTCTTCTTTGAGCAGAGTCCAAGACTGGAGATGAAATCTCTGCCACAAATATTGGCAAACTCCAGGGTCAAGGTCCTGTCTTTTCCATATATTAAAAATGAGTGTTTGTAAGATCTTGCAGTCATATTGTTTAAGGATTAGATTTAATCTTAAAATTATTTTTTAATTAATTGATCCTGAATATTTGCAACCAGGTTAATTAGTAAATATAGAAGACCATAGGAATATATATTTACAGGTACCCAAGCTCAGTGTTGGTATGTCCTGAATTTCTCTGGAATTCACATTTAACATTTCTCTTTCTTTGCCATTTCATTCGCTCTATTATCTAATTTTGTGTGCAATGTATTTGAAAGTCTTCAGATTTCTGGCAGGTAGGTGCTTATATGTATACTTGTACTCCCAGTGCTTCTGGTTTAATTGCAGCCCTTTTTCCCCTGCAGCATGCTCTTGCCAACAGCAGGATCAGCTGGTGGTGCTGGGCAGTGCTATTATGGCAGGACTCCTCACTGTGTAACTCCTGCACTGAGCCTCCTGTGCTCCTGCCAAACAGGCAGGGTTTTTAGACCTTTTCAAATTCCTTCCCAGGTTCTACAAAGGCATTTGTAGAAGATGTGTGGGGTTGTATCTCTGGCAAAGCTCACTAGCAAAGGAGGAAACCCAGCAGCTTCATCGTGAGGGTGGCCTCGCATATAGAAATTGTGATGGTGTGCTACCACCAAACAGTGCTGTGGGCACCTACCCTGTGTCCGCCATGCAGAGCACCTCATAATATGTTACAACAAGCACCAGTTAAAACTGAGGATAACGAATGTTTTTAAAGAATAATTTACAGGAGTCGACTTTAGGAGATAAACGGGGGAAGAAATTACAGTTACCCAGAGCAGCAGAAATAAAAGTGTGGCTCCTAACTGCAAGGGAAGTTGTCATCCTTAGAGGGCTAGGGCACATCCCTACTCAAGAATATTACATGATTTGCTTTTAGGAAAAGGGATTTACAGATGACAGGGGCTCTTACATCCTGCTGTTGATGTAGCATCACATTTTCTACATAGATACAAATAAAGGTTTCTGTTTGTGAATATAATGTAGGCTCTTGCATACAAAAGATCAAGGCTGTAGTCATTAGGCAGCAGAAAACATCAGAAATTCAAAAATTAATAATTTGTGAATTTATTTACTTAGAAAACAAGTCTGTTTCCCCTGTATTACATCACCAGTACATACATGCATATCTTCCTTTTCTTGAGCTTCTTAATTGTTACTGGCTACAGTTAAAAACTTCTAAGTTGGGGGGCATGCCAGGTAGGACTTTGCTAGCTGGTTTATAGTATCACTTAAGGATGTAAAATGTATCTTCTTCTTTTGCTTTCTGCCTTACCTATATACATGAAAAACATTTCTGTGCATGAGGACAGAAAAGCTTTGAAAAATGAGTGTGCATACACATGCACATGGTTCCATAAAGATTCTAATCAATCATTGCTGCTGCTTTTCCTATGCTTCTCCATGCTACTAAGAGCCACCACATAGCTTTTGTCATGCTGCTAGTGCATTTAGACATTCAGATGCATCATTCTTTCATAAAATAAGAGTAAGTAAAAGTGCATCTCAGGTAATAGCACTGGAAGTGCAGATAGGAGTTCTTCACCTCCAGTGCAGATTTGTTACTGGATGGCAAACTGTTGCTTTGTTGACAGTGAAATTTGTTCCACCATTTCATCATGCAGGTTCAGAGCCTGCTTTTTAGCTCACTTTCTCTATGCAAGTTGGTCTCCTAATCATACAGATCCCAGATAATTGTTCCCACCACCTCTGTCTGTAGCATCCTTGAAATTGTTTTCTTCTCTGTCTTGAGTGTGGGTTTTTTCAAGTTAGAGACCACACGTGAAAAAAAGGATACAGAATAATAAAGTAATTGATTTAATAAGTAAATTGTGATGATTTAAGTAGAGTAACAGCATAAAGAAAAGATAGTATCTTAAAAAAAAAGACAAAAAAACCCCAAAAAACCCCTATGTTGAAATCCACAAGAAACTCACCAGTTTCAGAAGAAATTGCACAGAACCTCCAACAGGCAGAAAAGAATGGAAATACTATGAAAATAAAAACATTTGCTAACTTTCTTGAAAAGGTTGTTTCCAAGTGTCATCATTTCTGTGAAACTTCCTGTGTTGGCAAAGCCGTAAAAGAACATAATTTTGTTGTTAGTTGGACAAGTGCAACAAAACAAATTGTGGTGTGAGGGGGTGAGAGGGAAATTTGGTGAGTTTATCTTTTCCATGTCCAATGCCACCTAAGCCTACAAAAGTTTCCTGAATGCCAATATGTGTCTCACTGTAAATGAAAATGAAAGATGGCTTTACATAAATTTTCCTCTTGGAATGGAAAATAAAAGAACTTAGAGGTAAGTGGTTAGTCCCAAAGAGAAATGCTTCAGTTCATTCACCATCATTCTGAAAGGGATGGATCTTTCAAGAATGTGTCTGTAGCACTGTGTAACTTTGCAGAGACTATTCTTCCTTCTGCAAAATTTTCCTATGGTTCCCTTTGAACTGCAACATCTATATGCAATTGGCAATGTAGAGTTACATATAAAATATCAATTAACATTTACGGGTTTCTAGTTTTGATTAAAGAAATGGTAGGTTCTTTAGGTACAACTGTAAGTGGGAGTGGTGCAGTCTGGTTCCATGCAGAATACTAGGGGCTGTATCAAATGATGATACATGATAGATATGATAGATTTTGAATCTACAAGACCATCTACAGTTAACTCTGATATCAGTTTGGAGTTCAGTGCAATAGTGCCTGCTTCTGCCAGGAGAGAATTTCATTTTACAGAGATAAAAAAACAGGATTTTTTTTTTTTAAATTAGACTACTGTAGAAGTATATGGTGAATTTAGAGCTAACAGAAATGTTGCTAAGGTTTCTTTGTGATGTAGGTTTTCAGCAACATCTGCAGAGCCAGAAAGCATTAAATTATTTGCTTTATAGGAAGCTCTTGAGTATGGTGTTAGCATCAAATGCAAACAACGTTTAGATATTAGTCACCTGCTCAGCTGCTTGGTGGCTTGAAGGAGAGAGATCTATTACCAATCCACTGAAATAATGTCTTCACTTACAGTGAATCTTCAACTCTAATACATTAAGTAAAATGACTGCTGTGTGGCCATCAGACTCCTGTTCCTGCTTATGTGGTGGTCTATGATGTCTGTGTCTCAGCTTGCAGAAGGAGGTGTGGGTAAGCTGCCACCGGAGCTCATTTCCTCAGCCTGCTCTGCCTGCTTGTGCAGGACTCACGCAGCAATGCCTGCCGTGAGACAGACCTGTTCAATTCTTACCAACTTTGCTATTGTCTCACCCTCTAGTGGCTTGTCTGGGAAACAAGATGCAAATCATGGTTAAATTTGAGCAATGGTACTTAAATTCTAGGATGTTGTTCCCTGTATTTTCAGCTGACAACTATGTGTGGATGTACTTGCAAACTATGGTGTAATGACAAATTTCAGTCTGCCTAAAATTAAGATACTGTCCACTATGCTAAAAATCTTTATTACAGGGAATGTCAGGTAGAATAGGGTTTTCCATTGTTTTCACCATTTATATAAGCTGGCCAGAAGTGTGTCTATGGCAGTTTGAAAAGGTGATGTTTTGTTATTATTCATATCTAACATAAAATCTCCTTTAGTATGTGTCTGGCCCTGTGTTGTTGAAATGAGGCCATGGATTTTATTTTCAGAGAAGCATACATGCTATGAAGTTAAATGACACAAAATCAGTGTGAAGCAGTGCAACTTAGTTTGTTACTTGCGTAGCTTCTTTATTTTATTTGAGCTCTGTCTCTTCATGTTGATAGAAAGACATTCTTCTTAAAATCTTCTGAGGTCCTATTTATTTGTAAGATCTGTATGGACATCTGCCTAGTGATACCTGAATAAAAGAATTACTGGAAGCATGCATGTGGACAGGGTATTGACTCTTCACTGCTGCAGACTCTATGGGCATTCAAAATTATATGACACAGGATTTTTACCTACAATGGATGGAGATAAAATATATAATAACTGATGGCAGGTGAAAATCAAGGTGTTAATGGAGTTACATAGGTTTGGAAGTATGGATTCAGTTTTTTTGCCAGAAACAGGTTGTGTGACAACTTTGCTGAAAACGTGTTTTTCACGGAACAAGCAAAATTGACACTAGTATAGTATCGTAGTTAATTTATGATATATTATTTGTTTTAGTTCTATTCTACTCCTGCTCTTGCATTATCTATTTAGGTAGTGTTTTTTCAGGGTATGAGGAGTTGGTCAACTGAAAAACATTGACAAATCTCATTGTTCTACACACAAGAAAGATTTCAAAATGTTTAGATTCATACAGTACGTCCTTCACTATAAACAGACTGCTTTCAGACTGTTTCAGACTGTTGAAATTATTGCAGTACTGTTTCTCTCAAACTACTGTAACTGATGTTCTTTATGTTTCCATTGCTACTGGTGTTCAATCTAAGATATATTTGTTACTGATTGCTCATTACGTTCAACAGTACCAGTATTCAGGAGAGTAAAGACGTAGATCTCCAAGTCCAGAGACAACATACGGCAAGATTTGAAAGCTGGGAACTCTTGCCAGAGAAAAATTTTCATCATTAGTATGTCTAGCTTCTATAATCTTTCTTAAACTATCCATCTCCTTGGGGATAATGCTGAGGTAGATAATGCTGATTTTTTGCTTTAATCAGAATATACAAACAGGTGTTTCAACTTTTTGCAGGCGCTGTTTGTGTAAGTCAAGGGTTTGTTCTGCTTAGGTTCAAAGTTATCCCAAGAAAGCAAAGAAGAAAAACTCATTAAAATGAGCAACTACCTTTGGCAATGTAAAGCACAGGCAAGAGTTGTTGTATGTTGCAGAAGGAGGAGTGTTTACATTTGGCATTCAGGACTTCTGTATCTTGCTGTGTCAAAGGTCTGAGCCCAAGGAAGTCTAAGGTGTATGAATTGGCCAGTATGGGATTATTTGCTATTTTTGTTCATTTTACAAAGAGATCTCTCTTCTGAAAGGATTTTGCATAGAGCTAGCACAAATTAGGATAGGGTAAAACTGCCTCTGTCATGAGCTGAAGATTGTAAGTGCCTTGAAAGTGAGATTTGTGTCTGTGGAGTTATGTTTGTTTATTTCCTAATAACATGCATAGTAACCAGAGGTTCCCAGAGTGATTCAGGTGCTTTCCCAGGCTCTGATGATATACGGTGTCTATTTGCATCACAAATTCGAATGCAGTACAAATAGAGTAATTATTCTATCTCTAAAGAACTTGATGAATCTTCCTGTCTGCCCGTAGCAGAACTATTCCAGCTCAGCTTTACACCAGAAGAATATATATTGTAATTGGGCATAGGAAAGCCCCCATTATGGAAAATGTCCAAGTCACTGGAAGCAGTGGGCCATAAATTTTGGATGGAAGTTTTGTTATTCACAGGTAGAATTCCTTGGAAATTATGTCTTTTTAAGGCTTTTGGATAAGGATGTGTGTGAAAGGGTGTTGACTGACAGATCTGATTTGCTCCAGCCAGTATGACTAGATCAAACAGGTAAGAGGAAAAGAAAAAAAAAAACCCAAATCAAAACAAGCCAACAACAACAAAACAACAACAACAAAAAACACCAAAAAGGAGCAAGTTGCTTGTAATGGGAACTTGCTCTGGGAACAAAACTGTAGTGACAGAGCTGGTCAAGAGGTGACATAAGAATTTGCTGGGAGGGAGGAGCAAGAGTGCTTGGGAGGAAGGGAAAAAGCAGCTACAGAAAAGAAGGAATAAAACATTTTGTAGCTAGCTTTGGGAAAAGCTAGGGTAGGGTAAAGAGAGATGTCAAAAGACATTTCATTTGATGATGTAGTAGATTTGATAGATTTATTTGAAATTTTATTCAATGTTTTTTGACTCAACACTGCTGAAAAAAGCATCACATACTTGTAAAACTTCTCAAGTATTTTCTGATTGGCCTTTTAGCAGTGATTTCAATACTGTACTTTCAAACCCTGACACTTCATGATGAGAAATTCTATTTTATGGTCCAGCTATGGAATCTGTTGCATTTTGTAATTTTTTTACTTATGTAAAATTTTCTAGCTGTAACTTGATGCTCAGTAACTTTGAGTTGTAATAGTCTCACCGCTGAGATGATGCCATGTTTTTTTTCATGACAGAAAATAAATAATAGCACAAAGATAAGGACAAATTTTCAGACTTTGTGAATGTGAACTTCACATGTGTATTGATCTGCTGTTTTGAAAATGTAGCAATGTATGCCAAATCAAGGCATATATTGCTACATTCTGATTTGGAATCTTGCTCTCTTTGGTTTTCTAAGAAAGGCAAAGCAAATTTGAGGATTACTTGAAAATGATTATAACCATCTCTTTATCTTTGTTCTGATCTTTGTTCTGATCTGGCCCACATTTTTGGAACAATTAATACTTAGTCCAAATAAGGAAGCAGGTCAATCACTGTTACTCCGTGTCCCACAACATATGTACAAGCATGAATTTCTACTTTGTACTGCCTTTCAGCATCCCCATCAGGCTATGACAAAAGGCAAAGCTCGTAAAGGCCCCAGGAAAAACAGGCTCCTGCTTTCCTTTGGCTCGTACTCATGGCAGAAGAGCTAGTGTAGCGTCTGAAATGCTGCAGTAGGTGTTGGCTTGTACAAGGTGAACCCTGCAATTAGCAGTTTGTATTCTGTCTTGCAGTGGAAATCAGTGTATTTACATGCACAACAGGATTTATTCCGATACAGGTGTAGTGTATCATTTTCTCTGTGCGGCCAAAGTTCAGTGAGCCCAACATTTGCTTCAGAGTTATTAGAAGGGAGGCACTTTATGATTTGTGAATAGCCATCAGATTTAGTTAAACTGATTACAGTTTTGTTGGGTCTGTCCTGGAGCCAGCTTCAGTGCTGCTGAATAGGAGAATCTGGGAAAGATCTCATTTTGAACATGTTCTAGAATTTGTAATGTACCCTATAATCTTTTATTTGCCTAAACAGTTTAAAAATAATAATAAAAAACCTTTTTTTAGGGGTAATTAATTCCATATTTAAGAATAATTAGATTTGAGTTTCTGTAGTTATGCTACATCTTTTGGCATTAAAAAAAATGAAAGGAAACTTCACAGTAAAAATTACTATAGAGCTGCTAACATCTGAAACTTGGGAACAGACATATTTAAGGAACAAAAAGAGGGTCACTGCTTCATTGTGATGAAATATATTATAGTAGAAGATTGTTACAGACACATAACGTTCAGGAGAGATGTAGGGAGTCTAGAAACAACAATACACGTTTTTCTTAAAGGTAATATATGCTACTTAGGGATGAATGGTTTTTGGAGGCTAGATGAATTCCTAGGAGCTGGGCTTGTCAATAATGCCCCTTGAACTTATGTCACCAGCATTTGGGCTTTTTTATTTTTGCCCCAGTCCCTGTTCCTACTATGCTGGCTAGCTTGTAGCCTTTCTCTTCATTGCTCTCATCCCCTCCTTCCAAACTCCTGGAGTGTCAGCTCTCTGACTCTTTGGGATTTGGCTGTGCTGTAGACCTGTGCTAATGACTGTGGTAATCAGGATGGAAGGGAAGAGTAAAGTTAGCCTTCTTGGGAGACTAACACATTAATAGGTAGGTTGAAAGGTACCTGCAGTTCTGCCTTGTGTCATTTATAGGGCTGCTTTTAGATCTTGCGTGATTTCCCAGAGTATCACCTATCAGTTTGTACCAAAGCTGAGTGTGTTATGTAAGTGGTGGGAGAAGTTATCTCGAGCCAACATCTCAAGTAATGCACATCAGGACTCTCTCTTCATGTGGTACCACCTCATACTTTAAGAAAGCACAAATACACAGGGCTCATAAGAGATTTACAGAGGAACTTTTTCTCAGGCACATAATGATATGCAAATATCCCAGGATCAAAGGTAAGTCAAAGAAAAAGGGCACTGAGTAGAATAAGTCAACTCAGCTATCAGCATGACTACATGATAGACCCCTGGGTAATTTCAGAGTTGTCAGCTTCACTGCCGTTGGTGCCCGCTAAGGGGCCAGCTGCTGCTGTTGGATGACTGTTTGCAGCAGCTTGGCATCTGGGCTCTATGATGGCCTGTCTGTCAGGTTGGAGTGGGAACTTTCACTGTGCTGGTGGGGTTGGACACAAAGGAAAATTCATTTTTCTGAGGTTATGGTAATTGAAAATAAGTTGTTGTGTCTGATTTTAAGTCAGATTCTACCTGCCAGTTATTAAAAAGCAAATCCACCTCAAAAAAGAAGCCTGCAGTTTTGTTTTATTTAAAGGCACACATTTAAATTGCATGAACTTGCTGTTTATTTCTAGGTTTTTGAGCAAAAGTAAGAAGCATGTCCATATACTTGTATTCTCGTATAAAAACTGGCTGGCCTGAAACTGAATACATGCATTGAAAAGAAAACAAAAAGTGTTTGACTTTCTTTGGTTGGACTTGGAGTTAAAAAACAAAGGATAGATAGGGTTTTTTTGGGTTTTTGTTGTGTTTTGTTTGTTTGTTTGTTTGTTTTTTTGTTGGTTTTTTTTGTCCCCCGTTCCCCCCCCCCCCATTTTTATTAACACAACCTCACTGGTTGGAAGCAATTAAAACCAAGCCAGTGTCTCATCTTAGGAGATCTCTTGCCATCCATGTTCTGATGTAGCTTCCACGTAAGTTGCTATAGTCCACAGTCCAGATAAAGATGGTGGGGTTTTACCCTTTATGGGTATAGCCAGTGTTTTTGTTTTATTTGGAGTGCTAGTTGTTTCTGCTTTTTTAGGGACGGCAGTTGTCTCTACTCATTTTAGGGACGCCAGTTGTCAGGGGCTCCTTTTCTCTGGAGTTCAAATTCCCCGGCATTCACGTGGTTTTAGAGTTCTGGCCCTCTGCAAAGCTCTGTGCCAAATGCAGGAAAAGATGGAGTCTTCAAGGTTACATGCTTCCTTTATTAGTTCTTATCTTATAATTTTCTCAGTGTCCAAAAGATGTTTGCTGCGGCTCGGATATCTGGTGACTCCCCCTGTCTCTGGGCTGTCTTTATCTTTTATACTAATTGTTACGTATTTTTTATTTACTATTTCTTACCAATGTCTATCACTATTACTAAAAAGGTCATCTCTACTCTGACCCAATCCTCACTAACTACTTTGTGCCAACGTCACTGCAGAAATGGAGTGAGGGAACAAGAAGGAAGAAGAAAGAGACAACGCCCTAAATTCTCCATCTTGCCCCATTCACTTCAATGCTAAGAATCCCAAACCCACTGTTTTTTCACCCTTTGATATTCTAAACTACTATTTTTCACACTCTTGTGGCCTGCAATGCTTCTTGCAGTGCAAGAAGCCTCTCCCATGGACTGAAATCAAATCTAGTGTTTCTCTGAGCCCTGGGCTCTGGGCTGGGGTCCCAGACCCCCCTGCCCAGGTCTCTAACCCTCCAGGGCAACTAAAGGAATGCCCTAGACTCCAACAAGCCAGCTGCAGATGCAGGTAAATTCTGAATTCGGTAGGCTTTGCTTAGGGTTGAGCACATTTCTTCATTAGCAGTCAGTGGCACTGATTTGATTGAAGGCATGTTCCACAGCTGAGTAAGTTCAACCCTGAGCAGGGGACTAATACACAACCAGTAAAAGGCTTGGATACTGTTTATAAAATTTGTAAATGAACACACCATTTTGACAAGAAAATGTGTAATTTGGGTAAGAGAATTTGCTACCTGCAGTTGCAAATTACTGTGTTGCATTGCTTCCTCAAATATAAGGGTCTTAATTTTCAGTTTGATCATCTAATTTTTTTTTTTTTTTTAATTTTTTTTTTTTTCACCAAGTCTGGCTTCATAATTTTTTCCCTGTGAAAATGAGCAAGGACTATTTTGGTTGACTTGTGAGTGGTCAGAGAAGCACATAACATTTCAGAATGCATTGAGAAGCTACCTAAGATGCTGAAAAGCCGAGTGCTTATAAAAGCCTTGAACTATAGCATGGCTGTTTGCCGTAATCTTCCTCTCTAACACAACAGTCCTATGCCCCAGTGAGTTATTCTAAAACCCATTCTAGAAAGGAAATGTAATGGCCTGAACAGGAGTGTAACAGACTTTCCAGTATGTTTATGACTACTCCACAGAAGCCGCTTTATATTTTCAAACACGTTAGTTTTACAGATTTACTAGCAACAACTGAAAAGTTAAACTTACCTGAGGTTTAAAAAACCATCCCCTAGCCTAGAAAACAATATTTTTGTGGAAATTCTGGCTCTGCTTTGATAGACTCCATCCAGTGTGCACTCTGAAATAAGATTCTTCTCTTATATTAGTATCTGCTGCAGTTTCTGAATCATCTTTCATGATAACTTTTCATTGACTGTAAAAAAAACCTGAATCAGATGAATGAGTTGACCCTTTTATAATTTCTGAACAATCTATTCCATTGATAAAAATATATAATGACAGATTTAATCAGTTTTGATAGTGCAGGCAGTAAAGTAACATTGCACCCTGACAGGAGAGGTTTTGAAATTCTAATATAATCATCACCATCATCATCAGGTAATTGAAGTCAGTTCAGTGTTTTTTCAGTACTACTGTATGTTATCTTTCTGTTAAATCAAGTCAGAAGTAAAAACAAAGTTTAATAAGAGTGCTATAAATTACTTAATTCCCTTGCTCTTGATTTTGTTGTTTAGCTGGTTCAAGAAGTTCCAGTTACTTGTATTCCTCAAAATTTCATAGAACCATAGAAACATTTGAGTTGGAAAAGATCTCTCCCAACAAACAAAGGTAATATATTGTGACAGTTGCATGTTACAACTATATTATCTCCGTATTACTATGAAATCCTGATTTTAATAACAAATTAATTGAATCTAGATATTAAAAAAAACCAAACATGAAGTCTATATTGAAGTGGGCAAACAAAAGCTTGATCACAGGCTGATCTATCATGTTTCAGCTTTGTGGGTACAAAATGATTCAAGAATGAACAGGGGAAGCCAGCACTGGTGCAGGTTGCCCTTTGAAGCTGTAGATGTTTATCCTTGAAGGTTTTTGAGATTCAGCTGACAAAAGTCCCTGAGCAACCTGGTCTGGCTTCAGTATTGACCCTGAATGGATAAGGGAGGTCTCTTTAAGCCCAAATAAATGTGATTTTCTGATCATGTAAAAAGTGAGCTTGTGAAAAGAAGGAAATATTAAAGGAAATGTTGGTATTAGAAAATTTCATAAAGATATCTCTTTATGAAATTGCCTGTCTACGCTTAGAAAAAGGAGATTTCCTGTGCCCTGCAGAGAGTCACAGTGATTTTGGGATTATTCCCAGAGATTTCACATCTTAAAATTTCTGCTATAGGGTGTGATATCAGAACATTGAAGATTACTTTGACACTTCATTCCCAGCAGGTAATCCCATCCTAGGCTGGTAGTGTGATGAATGATGTCATATCACAGTAGGCAAAGAAGTTCTAAGTTATTACCTCTGATTTAGCCTGAGAAACTGTATTGATGAAATTGTTAAATTGGGACTTTGGAAGCAGTAAATGACCAAATGCACATTTTTTTAATACAGTTTGATCTGTGACTGTGTAAACTCTTGACATATGCCAAAAATTGTTGTTGCATCGGTAGTGTTCCTGACTAAAATATCCACTGCTTTGTTCCAGAGAGTTGACAACTGGTTGTATTCTTTTTGTTTTGTGTTTCTTCTCTACTGGTATCTTTCACAAGACTTCTTGGACTGATATCCACTGTTCTAAAGCAGGCATATATCTCATTTTTGCATAGATGCCACTTAATACCACTGAAACGACTTACAAGAACTGCTCTTGCAACTTCTAAGTTTTATGATAGAAATCACTATTTATGTTGACCAAATCAAAGAAAAAAGTATTTCTCAAATCAGAATACCTTTGAATTGGTCAGAGGCTAATCTGCCTCATCCATCCAGCTATTTCATAGAAATTCATAGTTCATTAGTTTATGTCTGTGTTCTTCATCCTGTACTAGACTCCTCTACCAGTCTTCTTAGCAATAACACGTGATGTATGGTGGTACCTTATTTAACAAGAGCCATCAGAGTGCCTCCATAAAATGTACTGGTCCTTGTATCTCATAAGAGACTTTCTCATTAATTTGTCAATTCTGCTGCTGAGTGTTCACAACTGGATGAAGAACAATGAAGTTGAATTTGCCATAGTAAATTCCCCTGTGCAGACAGAGGAACTCATAATTCCTGTGTGCTGAAGGTACCTGCTTCCTATCCCTAAAACCAATCTGGTTTTATTCAATTTTCACAAAATGTTGTTCTTTAAGTAATGAAAATGTGTTTCTCTGCTGATTGGAGAATGTTCATCCTTCTGACACTTCTTTTAGGGTAGAGATTAGACCAGTTAGGTCTGTCATCCTCATAACGGATTACCAAAATTTTCTGTCTTCAGGGATTATGCTATGCATAATTGAAAGACGACACAAGAGAGAGCATCAGCTTTCTGATGAGGCCTGCTATGAGCACCCTTCCTGTCCTGTTGCCTTCTGCTCTGTGAAAGCCCGCTTGTGGTGCCAGTTGCTGACTTTACTGCTCATGTGCAATTTGAACTGTATGTCGTCTCTCCAATCTCCAGTCAGATGCTGTCAAAACTGCTGTTGTTTTGGAATTGTTCAATTTGACAAAACCAGGGATCAAACAGGAAAGATCAAGGAAAAAGAAGCTTTCACAGACAAGAAGTCCAGAAATTCGGAAGTCCATTGGATTTATCCTGAGTTTGACTTTTCCTAAAAATAGATTGTGGGTTTTTTCTGTTCAAGAAATAATGATGTAATCATAATGATTTCAAAACAAATTATATTTTTATTAGTTCTTCTATCTAGATATTTCTGTACTTTGTAGAGGATGAAGAATAAAAGGCTGAATGGATGGACTCTCTTATAAGAGGTAGCTTTAAAATGAAAATGCTTTTACAATTAGAAGCATGTCACTTCCTATAGAAACAAAAGAAGATGCAGGTATATGTATTCCTGAAATAAATCAATTGCAAAATAACTTGTTTCTCCAGAAGTACAAAGGTGAAAATGTATGGGTATAAGCTAGAATTAATATGAAATTATATACCTTAGATAAGCATAGCAGTGGTTCTACCTCCAATAATCCAAATTGGAGGTCTGAGAAAGACATTTTTGTCAGAAACAAAGCCTGAAACTTACCCATGGTTTTTTTTTTACTTGATAGCGTAGAGAAACATGAACCTTATGTTGCACTTTACATGAACCCATACACTTTTTTTTTTTTCCTGTGTAGCTCTATTTATGCAGATCTCTGAGTCAAGAGAATGATTTAACAAAGAAGAAAGATATATGCAATGTCAGTAGATGATAGTGAACTATGAAGTAACAAATTTGGAAAACTGGGAAATTTGCCAATATTGATTTCAAATAACATGAGGGGAAATGGTTACTTTATGTCCATATAAAGCTATGGATAAGTATTCAGTTTGCATTATCTTCCACTATTAAAGGTCACAAACAATGATCATTGAGAGTTTTTCAGTCTTTGCAGATTTTCAAATTCTTGTTGTCTAGCTATAAAATTATGTAATCAAAGATACCATGAGGTGAGAGAAAATACTGCAAGAAAAAGAATTTATATAGTTACGGTCACATCTGCCTGTATTCTCTGGGACAGTAGTCCCACTGAACCTGTCAAAGTTTATCTGGTAGCACCTGTGCAGAAGGGATATCAGCACTGCTTGTATTGCTCTGGAGTTATTGTTTGTTTTTACCAGTTTTGAAATAAGTGAGTATGTTAAATTACCATGCTCTGATACTCAAATCAGAGAGATAGACCTAACATGCTCTCCTATTTTAGGGTGTATTGGTTTCTCTTGAATTTGTACCATCTAACAGTGAGAGTAGAGGAGAAGGTGCAGATGTGTTTTGCTATGCATATCAGGCTTTTTATAAAGAGAAGTCCAAGTCTTGTGTGTACTGAGGTAAATGGTTAAGCTTTCATCAGCTACTGTAAAATAAGAAATTGGTCAAGAAAAGAATGGGAAAAAAATAACAAAGACTTATATACAAACCTCCATATGATAGACACATTTCTGGTCCATGCAGTAACTGCATACTAAAATTTTGACCTTTGGAATTAGAACTGCTTTTGAGGTCTATCATGTAAAGATCCATTTTGACCGTAAAATACTTATAAAAATTTATGAATGGGACTTGACTGAATGAGCCTGGTGGATAAATTAGAAACTTCAGTATCTCAGTCACTTTGATGAATTTATGTCAACTTTTCTCCAAAGTGGTAGCATTGCTCCATCTTTGTGATGCTATTCACTAACTGATGGCACCAAGATTTTCTCCAGAGGATCGATTTTTGTTGCCCCTTTGTCTAACAGCTAGAGAGTACGGAATAACCAAGACTGTCCAAAGTGTTGGGTAGGCTTTGTTGTCCACCGTAAGAAGTCATAACAGGATCTCGCCTTTTAAATGGTAACAGTCATCTCAGGAACTCAGCATCGTCTGTGTCTGACTACACACCACTGAGGCACTCAGGCACAAGCTGTGTGTAATCACCACAAGCTTTTAGAATTAAATCTGTGTTAAGCCCTTCAAACAATTTAAAGTAACACATTATAGATTTCTCCATTTTCTCCATTTTTCCTAAGTCTGTATTTGTGAATTCCAAATATCTTGCAGTTTCTTGAAAACTTCCACAAACAATTAAGGTTGTTAATACTTTTTTTTTTATTTTTTTATATTTTATTTTATTTTCTTGTGAATTCCTGTGTAAATTTAACAACTAATAAGTTTTTCTTTATTCAGGTACATTAGATGATAAAACTCAAGTTTAGAAAAGTCAGAGCTCACACAAGTATATGCAAACCTTTGCTCATGAGAAGTGTTGGCTTGCAATTCCTCTGTATTCAGTATGATTTTCTGCTGCCTTCCAAGTGGATATTGGTGCAGTCCTAACTGTAGGAATACACTGTTGCAATAATTGTAAACAACACATACATGAAAATTATTTTTAGAACAGCAGCTGTCCTTTTCAATATAAGTGTTTTTGGGCTTTTTTCCTGACATAGTGGCAATTTTAATGTGGGCAAGTAGGATTCCATTGGATTTTTTGTAGGTGGTATCCTCAAATTACACAGAGAAGTTTTCCCTTCCCTTCCTTCCCCAAGTATGCCTGTTTACTTCTAAGTTTAAAAATAAGTTGATTCATATGAAAGGTACTAAATTTTTGTTAAAAGAAGTTTGGCTTTGTTTGTTTTGTTTGTTTTTGTTCACTATACTGTTTAGCTGGAGAACTACTTCTGATTACATATATTCAAAAGCATTTAATTACTTTTTTTTAACAGGTGATGCTGTTTGAAAGAATGTTCTGTGTGTTGGACGTCAGAGATAACCAGTATTGTACTGTCAGAGTTCAGAAGGTAGTGGTTTGGGTCTTGCACTTGTTCTGTCACTCTGGCAAGATTCTTAGGCAATGGCTTAATTGCAAACATGTGGAGAACCCTCTAAATTGAATGGTCTACAAATATATTTATAAATGAACTTCAAAGAAGCAGTTGTCTCATGTAGTTCTTTCAACATATGTACAGAGTAGAAGTCTATTGCTTCTGAAGAAAACACTGTTCTTGTTTGCTGAGGATAGAGGGGAAAAACTTGAGCTCTGAAAGGAGGCCCACTGTCTTGGTTTTGAAAAGACAGTTGTCTGCCAGGGTAAGCTAGAGCTTCCCTTGGAATGGAGAATATAAACCCCCTCCCCTCCAAATTATTATAATTTTGCAATTAGAGTCTTTCGGGCAAAGATATGGGAATAGGAGTAACAGTTCTTTACTAGGAATATTTAAAAAAAAATAAAAGGGGAAATACAAATGCAGTAGTACAAAAAAGCAAGCAATCAAGCAAACAAAAATCCTGGAAAAACCCTGACACAGTCAGGGATACAACCTGACACCTTGTTGGTCAGGGTGTTGGAAGCAGTCCAAATAAATCCTCCTGGAGTAACAGATGTAGTTCTGTGGAGTAGAGATGGTCCTATGGAAAGTCTGGTGGTGGCAAGGTGAGTCCAGTCTTCCTCTGGGAATCCAGTGGAAAAACTGGATGCCTTGTACCCTTCAGTCCCAGTTTTTATCTAGCTAGGAACAGCTGGCTCCTCCCCCACTGGGTGGAGCATCTCACAATGGGATGATGGAATGTGTCATGTCATTGGTGGGCCCTAATGGCCCATTATCAGAAGATATCCACCTGGAGGATAGAGGGGTGGTGAAAGAGATGAGAAACACTGTCCCACCTGGTTTTAATGGCTGGGCCATTATCAGAAGGCATCCACCCCCCTCCTCCCTGGAGTCACAAGAGATGAGGAAAAAAAAAAACAACTCCCCAACAGCTTTCAACACATGAAATAGAATACGTATTTTTTGGTTACATAACCCAAGACACACACCTGTACAGAAAAGCAAGGCATGTGATAGTGAATATGTAAGAATGCCAGTTACGCCATTATATTAATATTTTATGTTGCTCCTTTATTTTCTTGCTGTCCTCTCTTTTTGGTCTCTCAAAACAGGAGTATTTCTGAAATCACTACAATTTAGTGTATGGATCTATTCTATTGTGCTCTTTGTAAGACCTTAAATTCATTTGAAGAGAATAATGTAGGTTTCTGAATAATTTGGCTACATCTGAAAATTTCAATTCACTTTTTTAAAGGGTTTATTTAGAAAAATACTAACTTAGTTATGTAAATAATCTATATTATTAGGAGAATTGTTTGCTTTGAAAGGACATTTAGAGATGGGTTCCACAGAATGGTCTGTCACCAGTATCTGTTTTACTTTCCATTTTATTCTTCAAACTTGTTCAGTTCTGTGGTAAGATATCTGGGTATCTGCGTATACAGAGCATATGACAAAAGTACCTTTTCCTTGCCCTTAAAAAACAAAGGATTTCAGATACTGCAGTCTAACCACATGAAGGACATCAAACTGTGCCAATAAACTTCTAATAAGTCATTGGTACCAGTTCCATTTTTCTTAGTCTTTAAACCTCGATATTTTCCATATACTTACCAATGCTTCCTCCAACAATTGCCTAAACGTTTTTCAGTTTTAGATTTCAAATGTAATGCATCAGTCTTCTGATCTGGATACGCAAGCATGGGGTTCTTAAACAGTATGTGTGGATGACATTTTTCAGTAATCCTTCTACTTAGGTACATTTCAAATTCTTTCAGCACATTGTGTGACATAAACAGTCCTTGGTATTTGGCTGTTCTCTGTGTTCAGGTTCACTCAATAACAAACAGGCCTAAAAGTTTCTTTCTTTTACTTTTTTTTTAACACTGATGAAGTATAGCGTTGTTCTGTCAGCTATTTCTAAGACACTTGTATGCGTATTTGTGGTACAAAAATATATCTTTTGATTTAGATCCTGAAGTTGATCAGAAGAGATAAAGACCTCTTTCTAAATGAAACAGATGGTACTTAATGGAAATTAATGTGGTGGACTTTTAAAATTCCTTGGAGGGAAGAAGTTATAGAACTACAAATAATAGAACTAATCCTGAAGAAAATTGAAAGTAATAAAGCTTTTATGAATTGTCTACGCTAATCCTGTATCTAGAGCATTTTAATGGCAGAATGGGAATTATCTGTTTAGTACTTCGTCCTTCAATGGAAATCAATGTGTTAAAAAATACTTAGATCTCGAAACATGCAGATAGATACTGTAAAATTTCCTAAACTCTATTGAAACTACCTGAGTATGTTTCAAATACATGGCATAGAAACCTGATTACTTTTATGCCTCTTAAAACCAAAAATCATCAATTTTTAATCTGTTATTTTGTTGGGTTTGTTTTGTTTTTAGTTGGTTGCATTTTTTTGTTTTTTTGATTTTCTTTATGTTTCCAAAATCAAAAGTTTTTCAGTAGGTAAATCACTGTTATTTCTTAACTTTTTAGTATTTAATTTTGTATGTATTGTATATAGCTGTATATCCAATGGAAACAAATCCAGCTTATCACCAGTGAAAGTGAATGACAAATGAGATGTGTCTGCTGCTGTCATGTCCCTTTGTTTCCTTTTGTGTTAATATTTATTTTCTCATGCCATTGATTTCAAATTCTTTAATATCTTGCTGAAGCATGAGCCATTGAAATTTTCAGGACATGGTGTGTTGCAAGAGGAAAAATGTATGTTATATAGCTTCTGGATTGGGCAATGGGTAAAGGAAGAGCTATGGATGGTCACTTAAATGTTTAAAACTGACAGTAAAATGTTCTAATGACCTAAGTGGTCTTCTCTCTAATATGTGTGCATATTCATTTTAGATATTGAAAAGGCAGACCAAGAGCTATCATGTGTTTCTGTGGTTATGTAAGACATGCAGAACCTAAGTCAAAATATGTATTTAAAAAAATCAAAAGGCAAAACAAGGTTTAACACTTATGATAACGGTAATACCGTATCAACAGCCATTTCCAAATCCAGGCCTCCTCCTAACAGTTTGGTCATGACTATTCATACTTAAAAGTTTTATATAGGAAATGGTAAAAGAGGGGACATTTGGCTCATGATTACAATACAGTACTTAATGATAATTCAGTTGAATCAACATATATAAATCCTGTTGCTAACTAAAAGATGGTTTCTCATCTGCTGTTCAATATGGAGACAACTAATCTAATGTGAATAGATATTTGTTGGGCAGGGGCTTGTGAATGTGTATACAGTTCTCTTAATACCTCTATTTTCAAGGTAAAGACAAGCAATCAGATATAAGGGGACAATGAGAACACTCACAGAAAAACAGAAATGCAAATGTCTGAAAAACAGAATAACCTAAAGAGAGACTTTCTGCAGTGTCTTTTGTGGATAATACAATGATCTCAACTAAAGAAGGTATCTTCTAAGTTATCAGACCACCCACATTGGCTACTGGGTTGGAAAATATGTTTATAGAAAGATTTTAGGTGTACTGTTCACTCTTTTACTATCTAAAAATGTATTTTTATATGTCCTTATTTTTCCCTGCCAGTCACATAATCAGTTAGTCCCTGTTTCTTTTCTTGTGGGGCTAAGCTGGCTTCCTCATTTTGCAGTTCATCAATACAAAACTGATTTGAAGCTGAGCTGTATAATAATAAGCCTTGCAGCAGCCAGGCTTGACACTTGCCTTGTAATTAAGGCCTTGATGGTTGTGTTGATGGCAAATGAAAGAAAATGGCTTTGTTCTCAATTCCAGAGGCTTGATTGCTGGTTCTCGTTCTCACCTGAATTCGACCCATTCTGCATTGTGCACATGATTGCTGGAGTGTGAGTAATTGCAGTGCTGGCAGATGACATTTTCATGAAGCACACTCTGCACTGCTCCAGAGGGAATTTACAGAATTTATAACTGGAGAAGCTCATCAAACATGGATTTAGGAAATGCCTATGTGAAAAGTGGGAGTCCACAACTAAATATCAGAGCTTTTCTTTTGACATTTGCTTTTACATAAAGGACTGTCTGCAGCCTGTCTTACCTTATGGTAGCAGCCTATTCATGACTAGATTTTGTGATTAAGTGAAGTTACTGAAGTTTGTTAATGAAAATTTTTTTGCATGTTTTCTTGTAATTTTTTGTTTGCTTGGGAAAGGAGATGGAAAATGTTTTTCTCGTTTCCATTCATATTTTTACATTTCTTTAACCTTTCAACTATTTAAAATTTTTCAGATTTCTCATGATATTTATTGACAGCAATGTGTGCTTGATTTTATGTAAATTTTATTTTCACAACCTTTTTGAATTACAACATATTTTTGTTTATTTTAAATGAAAATGAATGTACATTCTAAATAGTTTTCTAAACAAAAAGGCTTCCACAATGGAAATATACTCTGTTATTTATAAATCAGTTCTTTAGAAAGAAATATACTGACATTTATAAATCAGTTCTTTAGAAGGAAAACATTAATGTCTTTTGTAGTGACAAGTTCACATATTTCAATGAAGGGTGTTTTGTGCGTTGTAAATAAGAACTGCATACTGAAATTTTACATTATAGGTAACATATGCCATGATATACACAATCTCTTCTTCCCTTTGCCTTAGTACTTCTGCATTTTCCTCTCCATCTGACAGTTTGTGCCTGTCTCATACTCACCATGTTCATTTCGGAGCCCCTGGTGCTTCTCCTTGCTCTTGTAACACAAGCACGCTGGGACGAATACCTGTTGGTTATTGCTGTGCTTGTGCTTTCCCTCAAACCTGAACCAACACAAACATTTTTGGAATCCTGTTGATATTTTTCAATCACAGTTTCTTGGGCTGTCACTGACTTTGCACGTGAGGATGCATGACTGCTGTGACTCAGATGTACTGTTATGCTGCTGTCTGCCTGGCAAGCCAAACTCTCTGCACTTAGGGTTTAATAATTCTTGAGGCTTCTCCGTCATGGCAAGTTGAGAGTCCTCTTTGAAACTGGTATTACTGAAAGTCCTGAGCAATTGAATGATTGAAGGTTGCAGGTATTTTTTTTTTTAATTAGGTTTATTGATTAACCACTAGGAAAAGTTGGGTGAGAAGTCCTTTGAGTTTCTGCAATAAAAATTTGATCCAGAGTCGTGCTGATTATTTAAAATACGCAGAAAAAAATCTGAGGTCTAAGCTGATGATGTTAAACTGCCAGTTGTTTAAGAGCCTAGTTCATCCTTATTTCAGTACCAGAACTCTGTATCAACACTAATGAATGACAACAAGAGGATAATAAATCCAAACTGCTGACAGTTGTTTTAATTTATGCTATGCTCCTCAAGTAGTTGGGTGGTACAAAGGGAGACTTTCTAAGTGTCTTACCTAAATTCATGGATGCTATGCTGCTGTCGTTGACTAAAAATAGGGGGGTTTTGTAGTCTTAAATGGGAACAAAATGAAACCTGTTGTAAACACATCTTGATTTTAGTCATATATAAGAGATTTCCTAATATACTTTGAGTACCGGTGTTAAATACTGCTCCTAATCTTAAGTGTTCCTTAGGGAATCACTTAAAACATTAAAGTACAGAACCTCAAAAGTTCGTGGACTTTTTCTATAAATCTTTTGAGAATTTGGGTTTCAGAGGGCCTCTTCTTGTCCTTTGAAGCCATGAAAATAACCAAGGTTTAAGGTTGTGAACTACAGAAGTCTGTAGTTTATTGTTTCATCTCATTGTTATTACTGGAAAGCTGAGGTGCAGACAGATACTTGAGCCCTGGCGGATACTCCTCTTGCAGGAATGGAGGGACCCCTCCATGTCCATTATGGCAGCCTTTTGAGGCACAGTTCTGTTCTCAGTTTGCTCCTCTTGCAGTAGTTCCACTCTTCTGTTGTGATCTGAGTGGCAACTCAGTCCCAAGAGGGGAATCTACTGTTAGATTTCACAGTGTTTGTAGCAAAACAACCCATACCTGCCTTGGACTTTTGTATAAAAAGGGCAGGTTTTCAACCTCTGTGTCCTTAGTCAGGACTTGGATGTAAAAAATTATTTCTTTTGTGGGAATGAGCTCTGTATCAAAGAGGAACATAGTGTGAAACCCCTGGAGATTCCTAACTATTTTTCAAATCTGTTGCAAAACAATAAACTCTGAAGAAAGAAATGGAAATGATGGGCAGTGGACTAGAGCAGTAAAATACAGCCATGAACAGCTTTTTTTTTGAACCTTGCTCAGTGAAGAGAAAAAGCTGCCTATACCATTACGTTAATTATGGTGATGGTCTGGGATATACTGAGGATGGTGATCAAATATTGCATTATGCAGACTGGTTTTGGATAACACTGGCCTCTAACACAGCAACTATAAAGGTAGAATCACCTAAGTGGTTTAATGTAGAAGTTAAAATTTTTCAAGTCATGTACAGTGTTCACCTGGTACTCTTACGGCCTTCTTGCCACTACCTCTGAACTTGAAAAGCTTCAGCTTATTTTAATAAATCTTTATCTTACGCCATTTTACTTTTCACTTTTTACATATCTCATTATCTTTCTCGACAAGAATGGTAAGATCTGACTTAATTTTCTCTGACACCCGTTTATGCTTTTCTGCCATATTTTCCTCCAACTTCTCCCTTTTCCTCAGTGATTTATCCCTAAGACATCTTGTTCCCTTTCCCCATCTCTCCTGGCTTGTCTCTTTGCTTTGCTCCATGTCTTTCGCTTGGCAGTGTAGATGGGGTATTCAGAATCTTGGCACATCACTGACTCTTAATTTCTCATGTCTCTTGCATTCCCTTCTCTTCTTCACACCTGTGGGAGAGAGGTCCCCATCTCATGCTTTATTTTCAGACTCATTGTGAGATGACCTTTTGGCATGTGACAGGGAGCTGACTGTGGCTCATCCATGGCTCAGCCTATTGCATGAGACCATTGGCTATTTTAAAATATTTTTCAGTATCACTCTCTCTTTCTATAAGTCTTAAACAACTTTACTGTAAAGGGAAGAGTTTCTTACCTGATCTGCATATTCTGTGCCCATTGCAAAAGCCATTGTTTTCTCTGGCACCACACAGTATATTACATTATCTGCTCCTGTTTTATGATTTTCCATCCAGCACAATCATCAACAATTGCTTCTTTTCACTGAGAAACCTGAAGTTCTTGGACAAAACAATGAGTGTGAGAAGTTCTATAATTCAAGGGAGATAATAAAAGGGCAAAAGTCTCCTCCTGCCATTTATAAATGTTAGGATTCCTGTGGTTTTTTCTTACATTTTCTTTAAAGCTAACACCTCTATTTGTTGTGCCCTTAAAATATTTTTGCATCTAAATGTTGATACTGAATGCAGGAGATCAGGCAGCAGCAGCACAGTGTCTGTGTGAAACTAAGTCACATAACTTTCTCACACTGGCCTGAGAAATTGTGAGGAGGAATTGAAACAGTCCTTGGAGAAGGAAAACAACCTTTGCAGGTGTTGTTTGTCTCTCCTGTTTACTTGCAAGAAACGGTCAAGGAGTGTTGTTCCTAACTGTACAATGATGGTGATGTGTTGGTTTGCTGACCAGTGAAACTTTATTCTCTCAGAACTGTCTATAAAGGAGGATTTTGAAGAGTAAGGATGGCTCTTTTTTTGCTTCTAAGCTGGAGAGTTTGTGTCGTTATTATCGCTATCCCTAATACAATAGTGACATCTAAACAGAATTTAAGCTTGTCTTATGTTGCAATATCTGTTAATCCGTAAGTTATTTATTCAGCACCTGATCTTCTGTCTAATAATGCATTTTTGATTTCTCTTTTGATACAAATTTACCAGTACAGGGGTAAAGCATGCTGTAATGTATTAGATAGTGAATTCTAAGCATATCTCAATAATGATATAGTTTTTGTATCTTTGTGGACAAGTTGTACACCTGTTGGTATATCTGCATCTACAGATTACTCTTCCATTCATGAATGCTTTACATTCACTCTACTAATATGCTTGTATAGCTCTTCGATATGCAGTTCCTACCATCAGCTGACTTTAGTTTCCTGCTTTGACACTGTTGGAAGTCAGTCGGTTGTAGGAACTTGCCCTACGAATATTCCATGGCCCATTTGAAGTCTCCTGTACCAGCATCAGAAGACACCAAGGTTTTGTCCTCTTAATGCAGTTGTTCATAAGCATACTCTGATTTCTTGACTATTTTCTACTGGAGGTTCGATGTTGTGTTTATGTTCTGTAACTGTTGACTTGTCTGTCTCCAGTGGGATACCCCACCTTTGCATCTGAGGCAATTTTTAATTAGTGATAGCAGTTACTGTTCTCTTACCTGAGAGTACTAGTGAATGTAAGGGGGAAAGAAGAGAGGGTTTCTGAGCTAAGGTCATCTGAGAGATAGTCTGAAACCATAAATTGCTTTAACATTCAAGAGTAATATCCATGGTTAGATTTGACTATAAATGCATTTTGGAATTAATTTAGTGCTCTAATCTGTTCACAAATAATTTGCAAAGAAATTTGATCAGTAGGAATGTACTTATTTTTCTCCAGTATTTGCTAGTTTTTTGTGCAGACAAATGCCAGCCTTACAGGAGAGTTATCCTTTCTATTTACGCTTAAGAACAATTATTCTTAGGGTGTGAATAGTCATGTATAGTTTTAGTCTTTGATTAGTCAGTATTTATAACAACAAAGTAATTGAAGGGCAATGAATAACTAGCAGTAAATACTGTTTTCCCTTTTGGGGTGTATCATCCTGTAAGTATAATCCTAAGTATAGGCCAGTTTGTAAACATTATTTAGACTTCTATTTTTTGTCAAATGTCACTAAAATATAAATTATTTCCATTTCAGGCAAATCTTTGTGAGTATTTTACAAAGCAACAGTAAGTTTTTTCACAAGAGTACTTTCTATGATGTAAATCATTGCAACTGAGTATACATAATGGTAATTTTCAAGTCCAGAATGGCATTTTAGCTATAGCTTGTATGATGTACTACAAAAATGCTGAGAAGAGCATTTCTTGTATATCTGATACAAAAATCAGTGTAGCACTGACACAGATTTTTCTTTTGCATTTAATTCAGTTACGCATAGTTTTTCTGTTGCTTCTGAGAATCGTAATAGTAAGTCTCTTCATATAAATTACTATTATAAGTTACTATTATAAAGAGGGGTCAGCTGAGATACATGAATTTGAACTGGCCAAGGGACATAAGAACTTGCAGCTTCCAAGTGACAGCTGTTGGGGTGACAGTATGACAGTGAAAGAATCTCCCGTACATGTTTCTCTTCTGTCCTAAGAATGGTAAAGCAGATTTGAGCAGGGTGATGTATGAAAATACTGCTGCTTGATCAAGCTTGTTTGATAAGGCAAAATAGGAGTAAGGCTTCTGTGAGCCCTTCCTCCTTACCCATGTCTAAGTAGGTGGGTGCTGGAAGATAAAGATCAGTGGCTGTATACTGATCAACCTCTCTTTAATATATCTACATTTTTGCTAATTGGGCTCAAAAATTGTGTCAAATTTTTTTAAACATTAGGCTCAGGCACAACATAGGACCTTTTAAATCGCCATCAAACTGAGACACTGGAAATGGGTCCAATGTGCAAATACAGTTTTCTGGACCAGGCTCTGTCTCTTTCATTTTGGTGTAGTGAAAAGTCTAATTCTGGGCTTCTTTATGTTACAGTATTGCAATTCCACTTTATTGTTCAAAAGATAATCTTGCTGCTAAGTGATTTCAGTTAAGGATTAAAGAGAGAGAATAAAAATTTAACTTGTGGCATGAGATGGCAGAAATAGGCCTTTGCCCACAGAAGAGTCAGTAGATGCTTGGCTCTTTCACCTGTAGTCATTAGGTAGATCTGACGCTGGTGCACAATAGACTGTGGAAATGGCCCTGCCCAAAATCTGCCACACAATGCTTTGCTGCATTTGCTGGTAATAGAACTCTTTTCCAGTAGTTTTTGTGAAGGAGGATTAAACTAAGTCTGCTAATAACTCTTGTATATTGTTCATAGTCTGCAGTGTGTAGATCTTTAATCTGTAGGATAATACTTGTTACACAGTTCAATTTTTCTAGTTGGTGGTTTTATTCCTTAAGATGCCATTACTGCCTCCAGCTGGCTTCAGAAAACGGCCGGAAAGATCTGGAAAGGCAAATCAGTTCTTTACCCTACACTTAATTTAATCATTGGCCCGTTGTTTTGATTACTTGCCCCCTGATTTTCTTCTGCTCTGGCTCTCTGGGTGACATTGTTTTGCGAAGGTGAATCTGCATGCCCAAAGGTTGACCTTGGAAATGCCTCCAAATCAACAGCTTTTAATGTAATAGCCTTTCTCCTAACACTGTTTGACTTTGTAGTAGGGTTTTAAAGTGCAGCCCTGTGTGCCATCCCTCTACTTAAAGGCAATTTTCAAATTCCATATTGTCCTGGAAGTGAACCCGCTGTTCACTGCAAGAGCCAGTAACACTGTGAACACTTTGTGTTTTCACCATCCTCATTACTTTCTGCGGTCAGGAGAGCCTCCTGATTTTTACTCAGGTATTAGTGCACTGTTTCATACTTTCTTCAGTGGGCCTCAGACAGGAGACGACTGTTCATCTACCATGTTAGGGATGCACATAACCTTTCCAAAAAGGTCCCCTCAATGCCAGGTGTGTATTTTCCTCACTGGTTTTAAATCCTTGTTTGGCAGCAATTGATCCTTTGAACCATTAATCCTACCTAAGCTACGCTTCACATAAGAAACATGGTATTCAGTATTAACAGGGACGCTCATTGACTGTCTGCTTTCAATGATGGTATTCATAAATTTCCCAAAAGCATCAAATGTCAACTTTGGAAATCTTCTTTGTCAAAGAAGGGCATTTACGCTTCTGTATTTTTGTACCAGGTCACTTTATCTTAATCATATTTTTTATTTGTAGATGGAGTTTTGTCAGTTTAGGAAACATTTATTTCAAAGCAGGGTTGGCACTAAAACTGTCTATTGGCAGATCTTCGTGGAAATTAATGTGAAATCTCACAAGAGCTTATACTTTGAAGTGTGGCGTTGATTGAACAAAGTAATACACCAAACATAATGATAGGGAAAAACTTTTTTCACCTTAAGTTCTTTGATTTCACGGATTATTTAGAACTTCATATTCTGATTGAAAAAATAGTTATTTGCTATTCACTGATGTTTTTTATTTAATTTTTTGTAGCTGTATTTCTTGGCCTTTGATTTAATGTTTGTTCCAGAAGTTTGGTTATGGTGTTGTTTCCACTGAAAAGTGAGGCAGATGTCTGTCTAATGTCAGCAGTAGTGGGACTAGGCCCATGTATTTTTATTTATACATTATTCTGAATAATTAGAAGCATGACTTTAGTGCCTGTAAATTTATGTAAATTGTTATTTGCCCAAATCTGTTGATAATCACAAATAACCTCATAAATCCTAATAGGAGAGAAAATTTTAAAATATTTTTTTTAAAACCCTCTCAAAGTATTTGAAGTAGTGTAATTATTTCGTCTTGCTTGAAAAAAAAAGCCGAAAACACTAAAGCAAATTATTGCCAGAAATAACTCAAGTGACCACCGGTGTTAAAATACATGAAAAGAAGGACAGTCTCTTAAAGGCCGGTAGTATTTGCATGAGAGCTGGACTCTTTCTTGTGATTTTATTTTAGTGGTTCAGGTTTTTTCATGCACCTTCAGGGATAATAAGAACTGGGAGCTCTTCATGACCTTTATGGGAATTGCTGTTTCTCCGCATCAGTCAGAATGTAACCTTTTTGTGAGAATTTTCTTGTCTGCTACTAAAATATCCACTGCTTATAGGGATAAAGGATCCATTCCAGGTGGTTTTGCCATTCACTTGCAAAGTGCATCGCTTAGGGCATCTTAGAGCCCATGACATTTAATCTGTCTTTTAAAGGTGCTTTGCTTGGGTGCTAAGCAGTAAGGAGAATCTGTACTTCAGCATCTTACAAGTATACCCTGTTTCTACTTCTGCAAGGATAACTAAATGTTTTTGGTTTTTTTTGATTCCTGAAACAAAGCATTAGTAGTAGTAGTAGAATAGGAATGGATAACACTGCGGGCTTTATTTTTCAGTATTCTCCGTGGCAAGCAAGTTGCCTATGGTTGTGTGTGCATTTGCCAAGTATTTGGTATTGAGGCAGACTCTGAATAGGTATTCCCCATGTGAAGATTTATATGTGCAAAACATTCATCCCCAAAACCACGTGGCTGCTTTTGGGTATCAGATCTTTAGCTTTGAAGTGGAGGGTTAAGAGCATATAGTGGAAGCCAGCATTGTCAGAGCCCAAGATCTGTTTTGACATATTTCAACAACCAGTTTTCAGATGTTAGTTCTTTAGTTCTCATTCTTTTCAAGAATTAAAAGTCATAGGTAGACCTCAAAACGATACCATTGGGAGAAGACTGGAAAAAACCACACCCATTATTTTGATCTTTGGACATGTTGTAAACTGAGCAGGGTGTTAGGACGTGGAGAGCGCACGCGGTGAGTGTCGCTGCTGCAGCCATCAGCAGCCACTGTCCATGGTGCTGCAGCCCGGCTGCTCTGGGGCAGGAGGAGACTCTATGAAGCCTTTCACAGTTTTGCTAGGACCTTTCTTCTGTAAATAATGATTTCTTACATGAAGATGTGTTTATAATTGGAGTTACACAACATATTGCAGCCACTTTCTCCTTAACAATAAATCCACCTGTCATCCTCCTATCCTTAGGTAGGAAAAGTTTCGTTCTAAGATCAAAGGCACAATAAGTTTAATTTATTCCCTCAGAATGCCGCCTTAAAATGAAAAACAAAAATACTAAAAGCCCATGATGCCTTGGGAAGGCTGACCTGAAACAGAAACTCGGCAGAGATAGAGAATAAAGTAGATATTTATTGAAAGGCCTTTAGGGTATGCCTTGGGCTGGACAAGAGCCTGACGAGGGCTACACTCAAGGACTTGAAATGGTCACAAAATTCGCGACTGGTTACAAGGTCTTACGCTTTTATAAGTTTGGGCCCATTTGCATATTGGGGTTTAATTGTCTGATGGCAGCTCCAGGTTGTGAAGTCCCATCCTTTCCAGTGCACTGTTGTTTATGCTTTTGGGCCTGAAAGGTGTACTCATCCTTGGTCTTCAGCAGGAAAAGAATTTGTTTTGTCTGCGTACTCTGTGAAGAGAGCTTACTGGCACTTAATACGAGGCTCAGAACTACACCCCTAGGCAACGCAGAATCTGAAAAACACGAAAGCTGAAACTTAAGGCATCACCAAAAAACAAGCAAACAAACAAAACAAACGACCCTAAACAAACAAAACCAAAACCCCCCAACTAACTAGAAATCAAGAATTTTGAACTCTCATGGAAGGTTATTTGGTATATGCATAATTTTATTTTAGCCAGTTGAATTATGCATTTGAGAAAATAATATTGAAACTTGGTCTTTAAATTATAAAATAATTTTATTAGATAAATGATGATTCTTTTGTTTAAAGGCTCTGTTCCTGGGTATGATTTCAGAAATTTTCATATAGATTCACACATTATTTTGAAGATTAAAAGACCCTTTCTTTGTTTTTATAAAATTGTAAAAAAGAAGCAATAGTAATGCATGTAAATAATTAGTATATTTACATGCAAAGTTTGTTTAATAGAAAATAGTACTATCTTCTAATCTCATAGAACATTTCCTTGCCTGAAAAGTAGCAAATAAGGAATTGAGTATAGTATCTTTTAGAGGATTTATGGTAACGCTGCTGCATTTAGCCGAGCATAAACAGCATGGTGAGCCCCTCCGGGTCTCTTCATTTTCCTGACACACTCCACTGCTGCCCCATTAACACTTTGTCTGTTATTGCCATCTACTCTGTTTAATGAGTATCTTTGAATTTGAAGTTCTTCACAAGAAATAATAGCTAAAATAACTGATGCACCTACTGTAGTTTTCAGTAGTGTATCTTATTCCCTTTGTAATTTTTTTAAAATAAATACTGCATGCATATTCTTCAGCAGTATAGTTATATCATGACATTTCCTTTAATTACAGTAGGTGCTAATCACAAACATTAAATAATGACTACAGATATGATGCTGTATGTGTCTGTAGAAGGTAAATGCATGCTGAATAGCTGAAGGAGGCTTTTCATTACTTTAAAATTCATCTGATTAATACTTTTTAATGTGAAGAAGGAATAATTCTGCTGGAGACTTTCTTCTAAGAAGTCATAAGACAGTGAGTAGGTGCTGTTTTCCGGTGTCTGGATTAATCCAGCTAACTGATGTAAAAGGTCAGTTTGTGTCTTATTAGATTGGATTCCTAAAACTGAGTTTATCACATTCCTCAGATGAATGGACCATCTTAAATTATTAAACAATAAGCCATACTTTCAGATGAGGACTCAACCTGAATTAAAGCTAGAATAATGTTGCACTGGGATGCATCATAAGATTTAGAAACAATTCCGATTTTGCATTGATTATTAACTGATCAGCAAAAGTGCTCTAAATCACATTAGATACTCAGTAGATCTGGGAAGCCTTTGGAGGGCCAAATAAAAAATCTGATTAATTGAATAAATTTCTGTTCTAGAAGATTGAGGCAATCAGTTGGATATTGAAACAAGTTTTTGTATTAAATGGATTCATTGAAAGGATATTTTTAAAATTTAAACATGAGTGATTTTCTGTGTTCTGGTAAGCTTGCTGTCCTTCATTAAAGTTTGTTTGTTTGTTTTTATTTTTAGAAAATGAGTCTGGAAGAAAATTGGTGAATTCAATCCAGAGGACCTACCAGCACTCTGACAGGCTCAGAGAGCAGAGTCTGTACCAAAGAGCAATTACCCCGCCAAACGATTTCAGGTACAATTGACCTAAATATAGCACTCTCTTGAGATTATTGACAAGAGTTCATTTCCTGTAGTGCTTTTCCCATTTGCTACCCCTGGTAACCACTGTGATCTTATCTGCCTGGTGCTGCATGACTTCTGGGATGCAGTTAAGAATTCTGCTGTGCATTATCTTTAAACAGACAATTCATGCTAAAAGAGTCATTTGCAGTTAAATTAGATGATGCATATATTATTCTTGCTGCTAAAGTTACAAAGACTAGGAATGAGTGCCTGAATCCTTTTGGACCTGAATGCACTGGAATTCTTTTTACTGTGAAATCAAAAAATTACTAAAAATTACTAGTGCTAATTATTTGTAATTAAATAGTAAATTTTATTTCATTAAACAATAACAGTAGAGTCAGATGTGCAGGATGGATAGGTTGGAACACTTGCTATTTCTTTCACTGTATATATATTTATTATAAAGTGTGACTTCCCCTATTGTTATCCTACTATATCCAGGCAATCACAGTAGTTCTTATATGCTGGCATTAAAACAAATGAGTGTAAAAATTGAGTGTGTAAGTGTACAAAATGTGGATGAAGTGATTTCAGAGGCTCGTAATGATAAAATCCAATTTAGTTTTGAAGAATGCATTTTTTTTAAACATTGCTTGCAAACTTATTTATAATGCTGGATATATTTGCATTCCATGTATGTGGAATACAGAGCAAATAGATGGTATTCCCTTGGTGTTCATCACAGAGGTTTTTTTCTTGAATAATTTTTCTTCTGCTGAATTTTTATTCAGAAAATCCATACATTGTGCAGAAATTCAGAAGGCTGGTATCAGATTCCATGCTGTTGGAGGGCCATTTGTCACAGACCTTTGTGAGCTGATATCACAGGACACAATTGTGCTGTGATTTTCCTGCATATCCCCTATGTTTTCCCAAAAGAACACCAGAATACTTTTACTTTATTAGTAGAGTATACTTTGCTAATAATCACAGGTCCCACTCTTCAAAGGAAGCTCACGAAGTTCAGTTGAAAGCTGAATAATTTACAAGATAGAGACATATATAAACTATTGGTCTACTGATTTGGTTCCTTTGATGATGATGGACAGCAGTTATAAATGTAGTTAAACTCAGAAATTCTATACTAAAATAAGATGAAGCATGAGTCATTTAATTGCATTAGACAGTAATTAATTAATTATAGGGAAAGTTTGGATTAGATATAGAAGAAAATTTGTCTGGGATTTATGTTTTGCCAACGTACTTTAAAGAGTTGATGAAACACAGTGGAAAGGAGTGCTGATTTGAAATGGAAGTGTAAGAAGAAAGCAGTAAAAGTGTATGTAAAGGTGGGATGAGGATATGCAAGGCATGATTAAATGGATCCTCAGCTCATGTTGAGCTCACAGAACTTTTTGTGCTGTAGTTTGGGATCATGAGATATCTGTATAGTGCTTTCTGGTGGACTACTAAAGAAAATAGTTTTGAAGTTAGAGATGTGAGGGAACATACATGAAGAACTTAAATGGATTCATGAAAAGATCTTTCTGTTGTAGAGTCTTCTCTCTACAGAACCAGACAATTAAGGAACATGGGTTTAGGGGTGAAAAAATAAATCAGTCTTGCCCCAACAGAGGGAGAGAAAACTCAAAGTTACCAGCAGCACCAGAGTCTAAGTTGAAATATTTACCTTCTTATATTTGGTATTTTGCAAACAGAATTTCTCATATTGACTCTTGCAGTGCCACAAGGGCTTACCTTAAACGTTGCTGATGTGATTTTTTCCCATTTTCTTTTTGCTATTTTCTTTTAGATAAAATGTATCTAAAGCTTCATATTTTTTATCTGCAGAGATTATCACATGCACACATTTTGTTAATGATTGTCTTGACATTCCAGAGACCTGACATGGCTGACATACAACAGTTGTACATACTGGAGATGATTAAATCAGTTTGAAATTTAGTAACTAACACTAGAAAAGCCCATGTAAACTGACTTTTCTGTGTGAATGGTCTTTATGAAGATTGCTCACTTCAGCTGATAAGAGATAGAAACATCATTCTGGGTCTTATATTAAGCTTCATCTTAGAAGAAGATGAAGTGTAATAGATGATGGACCCAATGAAAGGTACAGCATCTTAAGCATTTTTATTATATTTATTTCACATCTTGAAGGGATATTCTGGTACCTTACAGGATGCAGGCCCAAAGAGGACAGTATCACTAATCAGGGATTTTATTCTTGCTTCTGTATTCAGTTTGCCATACCATGGTAGTGAAAAGACATAGTAAAGCAACCCTAATTAGGCACTGACGGAATCTCTTGTATGCACTTAGCCAGCTTTATATTATTTCTGCTTGTTCTGTGGTGCCTCAGGGAACGAGAAAAGTCTGGCCCATTAATTAGAGAATTAGAGTTGCGAAAGATGAGTTCAAGTTTTGCCTATGCTAGAAATTTTCTACAAGACACATTGCTAAGTATCGACCAAAATTCAGCATGACCTAAGGGTCAGGGATTGTGACTGTAATTCCTCTGCTTTTGAAGCAGAATTGTGTTCTTCCTTGTTTATGGCATCTTTCTTACCCCCCTTAAATAAGTGAGTGGTCAAAAATCCTCTCCTCATTAGCTGAAGTCAATTCTGTATACTTCTCTGTCATACTTATCTTGTGTGAGGATATTGATGGAATGGCAGGGATGCACAAAGCAAAGTAACACCTGATGTTAGTTCAGGTAGAGTATTACAGAGATATTGTCATGGTGACAAGTTCACATTAGCTCTTTGCAGTGTAAGTCTTCCTAGTACAACCTTCTGAAGAAGCAAAGTTCATCAATGTAAGTGTCATATGTTGCTAAATTTGCAGTTTATAAATTGTTACTGTAAATGTAGGTAGTAGGAATCATCACAAAAAATTGTACTTATTTTTCTTTGTCTCTCTCCAGACTTAAATGGTTTCAAAAATGAGGCAATAGTATCTTTAAATTGCAGTTTCTGGGCAGCATCTCTGCTCCTGTGAGCAGGCATGGCTGTTCTATTGCGTGGCCCAGCCCACTGATTGTTCATGGGCTGCTGCTGAAGTTAGCATGCCAAAGAGAGCATAGGACATTAAAGGTAAAAATGCCAGGGCAGGGGCATATCACCACTGAGAATTAGAAAAAAAAAATTCTTGTGCTTTATTGGATATATAGCTTAGCCTGACAGAACATTTAATCCCTAAATCATTCTGAAAATTGGTTAGGTTGTAAAATCAAATTAAACCAGCTATGAAAGATCATGGTCTTTCTTCACTGTATTGGTATCTATGTGTATAAATCTCAATCCCAGGGCAAGGGGAATACACCACATAAGTACAAAAGTTTTTAAGAGAAATCTGATGAGGATAAAGCTGATTGTTTTTGTATCAAACATTTAGAAAGTATTGAAGTAATTTGATTAGAAGAGGTAAAAAACAATTTTGCTAGGTCATTACATCTTAATGTTGAAATCTTTCTTTGCTCCTACTTTAACATTTTCTGAAGAAGGTTTATCACACAGCTTTATTTTTATTAGTTTCTAGTTACTGGTTTGTAGCTTTGTTATGTGATCTTAAATGATTATTTTGTCGTTATCAATACTGGGTACTAACTTTTGGTGGGCAGAAGAAATCTTAGCACCCTTAGGCAGATTTTGCCTTCTTCCACTGGAGTCGAATTGCTGTGTATTGCTCTAACTGAAGTATTCATCCTCAAGCCAAGGAAGATGGAAGACTAATTTGAAATCCAAGTGAACTTTAGGAAATGACTTCATTGATTAAGTAGGGTTTGGGTCATGGTGTTGTTAGGTCAGAACTCTGCTTCTTATACAGTAGCCGTAAAGCTTTTATTAATGAGTCTACATATTAAAAAAAAAAAAAAAAAAAAAGACTTTCATATACTGAGACATAAGAGATGCAGAACTGCATTTTTACAGCACTTCATTCATCTTCAGTGCACTGAAGAATGTCAAGGAAAGGAATATGATAAAAATTATAAAGATTCTTATCCAGTAAGTAGCTAAAGCCAAGAGAAGGTAGATGTTTCCTTGCCAAAAAAGCTAGAAAGAAAGTCTTTTAAAAAGTTCTTAAAAGTATGGCAGGAGGACAAAGCTACGAGCAGATTCTTAAAAGTTCAGCAGTCCTTTCTGTGTAGAAATAAAAGTACTGTTTTTGACTCCCTATTAATTTTATTGCAAATAGTTAAAGAAAGCAGTGCACTCTAAAAGTTTCCTCTCTTCTTCTGAATATATTTTTGGGAAGGTGTAGAGGGAGTAGATACTATCATTTCATGTTCACCTTGCACATTTCATGAGGGAGTTCCTCCCCTGTGGTTTGGGAGAGACCAGTCTGTGCTGCTCAGCAGCTCTCAGTAGTATTGTCCCCACATGACCTTGTGGATGGATTTTTATTTCAAAATCATACAGAAATTAAATATTGGTGAAAATAGCATTCATTCCTGTTTCTTCTCCTTTCATAGCTTCTGGGGTGAAATTTATCAATCCTAATGTAATATCTTTTCTGTCGAAATTATCTTTGGCTAGGCTGCTTTTAGTCAGTGGAGAGAAATAGACACTTTCTAGGGCATGATTCATCTCCTAAGAAGGTAGACATCTAAGTAGGTCAGATGAATCAGACTGTACAATAGCACATTCCTTACTAGAGAGAATAAAGGAAACCTAGGGATCAGCTTAGATGCTGATGCATATATTGCAAATATCTAAAGTAAAGTGAAATTAACTTATGTCTGTAGGAACTAAGTCAGAGTTGAGAGTCAGGAAAAAAATCCTACTCTTCAGGTAGCACCCTTTTCTTCAGAGCTTGTGGTTTCACTGTGCTGGGGTGCATGTTCATAGTCATAGCCGTGAGGTGATAAATTAAAAAAAAAAGTGTTACACGCCCTCCTTCTCCTAACTTAATATTTTAAGGTGTGATGATTGAGTAGATTGAATTTTGCGAACAGGTAATTTGTATACATTTATCATCAGTGATTCCACTGGTTCCACAGTGGCATAATTTTTTTACCAGTCTCTGCTAATAATCTGTATGCATGTGGTTTCACCATGGTTTTGGTAAGTTCTTCTGAACCATTTCAGCACCAGATACTTTTTTCTCAATCAGAAACCTCTGCAAGGAGAAAGAGAAGGTAGGCATTTAATTTAGGGTAGTAGACTAATTTAAATTAGTCCTTCATAATAATCATTACTGTTAGTGCCAGAGTTTCACTAAATGCCCCAGTAGATGAGGTGGTTAGTACAAATACACCTGAAAGTGTCAACAATGAATATTTTCAAGTGCTAACAAATGAGTTTTGCAGAAAGGGTTTTCATTTTGGTTTGCATTTGGTTGTATCAACCATAATCAATAAAATGGAATATACAAGAATGAAAATTATTTATTATATATTTAAAATACAAAATCAACAAATAAAGACTCACCTAAACACCAATGAAGCTTTTTCATCTGCTGTTCTTCTCCCATTGTTTGCAAAACTCCAGATCCAAGCAAACCTGCAAGACTTTTGTCAGATGCATACCCAGGAGCAGCACAAGGATGACAGCCTGGAGTAAGCAGATTGCTAGTGAGGCTAGCAGGTGCCAAAACATGCTGCTTCATGACCCAGTGTAAAGATGCCAAAAATAATCTCAAATGTACTTCAGTAAATAAAAGCAAAACCCCCTCAGGCTTCAGAAATAAAGTGCATAGAGCTGTCTGAGATTAAGCAAGAAACTTGAAGTTAGAAGGCCAGTATTCTAGTTTTTTGCCTTGCAACAGATCAGCTATGTTAAGGTAGTGAGGCACTTTGGCCAAAATCTGCTTTGATATTTAAACATATAGTGTGGTTTTCAAAAGAAAGTGGGAGCAGAATTACAAAGTATTCCACAGATAAAAACATAAACTTAAGTTGAATCACATGCAGGTGATGACTAAATATCTACCTCATTTCCCATGTCTTTCAGAATCATAGTATTTATCTGTCTTCATTTATGGTAATTTCAAATGTGTAAACAAAAATAAAAATCGCTTTGTAAGTTCAAATGTTCTAAAACCACTTTATCCTCAAGTGCAATTTTGTAAAATTACTTTATGTAGAATCACTCTATCACTGACCAGGCTGCTCAGAGAAGCTGTGGAGGCCCCACCCCTAGAGATGTTCAGGGCCAAGTTGGATGAGCCTCTAATTAAACTGTTCCGGTGGGTGGCAACCCTGCCTATGGGAGGGGTTTTGGAATGAAATTATGTTTAAGGTCCCTTCCAAGCCAAGTCTTCCTATGATCCTATGACCTTACTGTTAAAAGTAAAAGTAGACTCATAGCTATGGAATATGTTTGTTTGATCAACCTGAAAACTGTTTGCTCTACAACAAGATCCAAATGTCTGTCTTAAACAGTTGCAGTAACTTTAAAGAGAGCAATACCAGGACTGTGCTAAGTGATGTTGAACTTGCAAAATTCAGTGTGAAATCATGAAAAACATTGAAATAGTTAGTACTCTGTGTTTGCTGTGTAGTATAAGATCAATGAAATAAAATATATATCTGATATTGATAGAGAGTCAGAGGTGAAAAGGATCTAAAAAAACAGCTGAGAAATTTTATTTGCATTTTAAATATTATGTTTAATTTTTAAATCCTTCTGGTACTGTAGACCTTTCCATATCTGCTGCTGATTGTATATTGTGAAAGACATCTGAAAGTTTCTAAAAGATAAGGGATAATAATTATCATTGAATCAGAGTATTCTGGTTTGATAGCGACCCACAAGGATCATGGAAGTCCAGTTCCTGATGCTGCACTGGACCATCCAAAGAGTCACACCATGTTCCTGAGAATATTGTCCAAATTCTTGAACTCTGCTAGGCTTGGTGCTGTGACCACTTCTCTGGGGAGCCTGTTAGAGTGTCTGTTACAGTGTTCCAGAATCTTTTCCGAATATCCAACCTAAACCTCCCCTGGCACAGCTCCAAACCATTCCCTCAGGTCTTGTCACTGGTCACCAGAGAGATGAGATAGGTTCTTGCCCCTCTTCTTCCCCTCTTGAGGGAACAGTGAGGTCTACAGCTGAGACAGAGGAATTGTGATCGCTGTAGTTTGACAATTATGACAGGACTGATGATTGCTGTAGTTTGTAGACACCCAAAGAAGTGCCCATGTGCTAAAATTTTCAGGGCGAAAAATTATTTTGATGGTAACAAGCACTTAAAATTTGTTTATGAATACAGAGCTAAGTAATCTAAAATTTAAGAGATAAGGTGTATTAAATGATTAATGAACATGTGTGTACAGTGCATGGTCTGAAGTTCCCATGAGCTGGCTCTATGTTCTTTAAGAGATTAGAGAAACGAAATCTTCTCTGCAGTCTGCCTGTTCATCATCAAGACGCATAACTTAGCCTTGGTAACCCAGGCAGTGCACACAGAAACAAAACCAGGAAGCATATTTTAAAACTGAGGTTCTACCTTAAGTAAGTAGCCGTACATTACAAATGTGATGGATCATATCTTTGAGTGCAAGAGAAAGTAAAGAATGAACTCATATTACAAAATAAGATCTCGAATTAATTATGCTGGTGTAAGAGACACGATCATTCTTAAAAGACAGAATATTTCAAATGAAAGTCACTTAATTGATCAGATAGATATACAGATACCCATATTTATCTACGCATGTGTACATAGGGAGCCTGTGGTTTTCACTAGGAGAAAGTCACATCCATATGAAAAAATGGAGGCAAAGTTTCATTTGGCTTAACTTATATGTGTCTGAGCAGGACTGATAAAAAGAGGCATGTGTTGGCTCTGCATCTCTTGAAGTTAATAACAGTTGAATGTACTCTCTACTTGTGAGAATCAGTCATATATTTTGTCTTGAATTCATGTACTTTAATTAATTTAAGGGACAATGGTCGGATGCAGGAACTACTGTGCTGTAGCATATTATGTAGAAGATGGTTTCTAAACTTCTTCTTTTGCCATTTATGATGCTAAAGCAAGTTTTTGGCTAAAATCCCAACTTTCTGTAGAAAATAGGGATAATTTGTAATGAACTAGTCATTCCTGTATTCCAGTTGTTATAACTCATTCCAGCATTGCATTTCCAATATTCGAAAGTAAATTATGTTTTGAAATGGATGAATAAAATAAAGATGGCTAATATATGTCCTTTAGTCAGATCTCAGCTGGGTGTTTAGTTTTTTCATATTGTGTGTGGAAAAATCTACATGAGAGTCCAAACACTCTAAAGCTAATACGTGCTAGAATTAACTTTGTTAAGGCAAGTTAATTTAATCTCCCCCATGCATATGCAATGTGAAGACTTCTTTAATTACATGATCACATATTGTTTTCTCTTACAGAATTTCTTCCTCATTCAGTTCACAGAATATTTGATAGTCACTTAATGAGCAGCTGTTCCATGTTTTGTTTTCATTACATTGTTCTGTGTGTGGCCTCACACCTTGTTTACTATAGAATATTTAAGCCTTGATCTGGAGACATAGTTATTAATTATTATTAATTTCCTTTAGGGATTTTCCTATGATCACGATAGTGCCAAAATGATGAGCAGACATTAAATTAGCATTAGTGCAGGCCTCTGAGATTGGCAGACAGTACGATTTTCAATTTATGTCTGGGAAACCATGGCCCAGAGTACTGTGTTCAAAAACTGCCACTGATCTACAGGGCCGTCCTGAGGTCCATCCAAAAGCCTTGACTCAGTACTGTCACATGAAACTTTTCTAACTCAGCTATGTATGTCTCTAAACATTGATCTCTTCTGCAAATTCAAATGCCTCATGTCAGTGAACTACATGGGAAATGAAGAATATACTTTCAGTGACCACCTGTGAAAAAGCTGGTTTGAATTACTATAATGGAAACTTTATGTCAAGGAAAGATAGAATCCTGCTTTCTAGACTGCCATCCAATTACTCTAACTATTCTTGTTATTGGTGTAATGCTGTCCCATTTTTAGTGCATCTTCAAAATTCTTTACTAAGTGAACCATCTACAGTCCACAGTTCTGATTCAGCCTTGCAGCAAGACTGTCTTGTGCACTGTATGAGGCAGGTGTGTTCTGGTGACAGTAGATATGACTCATGCCATTAGTCTCCATGCTCATTCACAAGATGGGGGAAAATTTGGTTATATAGGCAACCTGGCACTTTTGGCACTTTTCTTCTGGATTTGATCATGTCAAAAAAGTTTTTTGAAAATGTGTCTCTATGAGAAAGAGAGACAAAAACAGAGACAGAGGGAAAGCACACTTACCATTTTAAAATAGAAACTTCTGAGAATGTCTCAACCCCTCTCTGAATTGTGAGATGCTTGGAACCTTAAAATCCCCCACACAATGTTTTACCATTCTTCTATTAAACTGCTTGCATGGAATAATATTCTGCAAAAACTACTGCTGAAGGAGTAAGATGCAAGATACCTATTTTCACTGCCGTCAGACTGCACAGATAGTTTGTGATGGCACAGAAATAATGAGAAACTGAAATTTGGTTTCCGGAATCCCAAAAGGTGGTTTTAGTCATTACTGATTCTCTGCTCAGTTCTCAGTGACCTCTCCTACCCCTGTTCACTATTGGTTAAAACTCTGAGTATAATCCAGTTCTGTGTCCTAAGGAGAACAGTTCTATTTCTCACTGCCCCACTGGGTTTTTGTCCCATGTTCTTTTTTTTTTTACCATAAGCATAGTCTAAGTATTTTTTCTTTACCTCTTGTCTTCATCCCTCATTCCTCCAGGGCTGGATCCCCGAGCTTGTGTACATCTTTCTCATTGCCACTGGCTCTCCAGCCAGAATTCCTTTGTCAAGCTGTGTTTTCAGTTTCTGTGCTTCCAACCGTCTATCATTTGTTTCTTTGCACTCCTATTCCAAATACTGCTATGAAATGTTGGCTCTTCCTCTGTTTTTCCTGTCTGCTGCTTTATTTCCCTTTGGGCAGTAGGGAACTGATAGAACTCTTTTGATATTTGTGAAGATCATTGTAAATTTGAGAGCAGAGCCTCTGATCACTCTGGGACAATGCTGCATGAGCTTAATTTCTTTGCCGAAAATTTGGCCTTAAATCTAAATATAGGAGACAGAAGCAATGCACCCGTGACTGATACTCAAGACCTGATCTTAGTCCAGGCAATCTTTTCTAGTCCTGCTGGATACATATCATGTCTGCTTCTGTTCAGGTATTTCTGCTTTTTTTTCCTCCATTGCTGCTCATACTTTATCTGATCATCAGTCATCAACTTTTGGGATGTTGCATGGGTGCAACCCCAGAATTCAGCCCTGAAATTAAACCTACCAGTTATTTGAGTTACAGATGCCCCTCTCAACACATCCCAGTAACAACTGGGCAGGTTAATCTCTTCAGCAGAATGTTAATGTAATGTAATAACTTAGACAGGACCTATGCAAAAGAAGACTGCAATATTAATTTGTGGGAATTGTATAGTGCCAGATACTATTCAGTTTACTTTTTGCCTGCCTGTAAGATTTGAATGTAGAAGGGATCAGTAGTTTATCTAGTGTTGTCTTGCTTAACATAGGCTGCATACTCTTGAATCACTCTATGGCTGAAGAAGACCTACTCATTAGTTGAACTTAAATTTAAAATATCACACTACAGTGCATTTATTTCTATCCTTCATAACTTGTAAAGCTTTTCATAACTTTTGAAATTTCTTTAGAATTTCTAACCAGCTCCGAGAGGAACTGAGCTAATATCTTAATGTGAAAAGTGGTATCCCATATTAAAGGAAACAAGGTTGCACTGGAAAAAACTCACTTGGCATTGTTTAATTATTGTATTTATTTTCCCATGCTTTTAAAGTGCAAAATGTTTTAGAAGCCTCACAAGACTGCCCTCTGCTTCTTCCAGTTTCTGGCTCTTTTATTCCGTTGCACTTTACTTTGTCAGCTTGATGCCTTATTCCTTTCCTGGCAAGAAACTTGGAAGAGCACATGATCAATAAAAGACTGGGGAGAAATAGATGCCAGAACAGCCTAAACTTCATAACAGTCATTGGGAAGGATTTTAAATGAGGGCAGGGATACTGGATTTGAGGCAAGACAATAATGATGGTTAGATTTATTAGAATAATTATGGGAGATTTGTTCTCAGTTCCCTGCCTTGCTCACATCAGTCTGCTCTTGTCTCTCTGTGACACAGTTCCTTCTCAATAAAATGGGACTAGCACTGTCTCACAGATATTAAAATAGTTGCTTCACAGATACCATAGAAAGAAGAAAAAAAAATTATACTAAACCTAGTGTAGTATTATGGCTTGTATGAATACTGTAATACTGATGGTATGTCTCATATGAGAACTATCGTTGATGGGTTGGGAGGTTTGAAACCTAAGACAACAGATTTTTTCCAAACCTTTGTTTGCACAGTTCTCCTTACTGTTTTATTATCTTCCCCTCCCCTTAAGTAATGTTCATGCTTTCATGGTTTGTATTACCTTTCTCACGGCTCCTCACTCTGCTCATATTTTAACATTGCTCCTCCAGAATTCCCTCTGTCTTGCCCTTTAAATTTGCACATTACACACAGTAGCTTCTCTCTTTGAGCTGTCTGCCCCAAGTCAGTATAAAAGGTCTTCTGGGCTTGGTGGGGCATTGAGAGTGCATGTACCAATGACAAGATGAATGAGGTAACAGTCAAATTTAGTGCAAATATATAACTGTCTTGTGGAGAAGAAAAAATACACATCTGTTTTCACAGCAGGAGTCTCTTGGTTGTGTGAAGTAGTTCTTTGATCTGAATGGCATGTTCTTAACTCAAGAGGAATTATTTGTGGAGCTAGGAAAAGCTTAGCTGTAACAGGGAGAAACAGCTTGGCACTGACCATGCTTGTACTCATTATGCTTTACAATGTCCTGTTTGTCTTCATAGCAGGGTTAGCCCAACCTAAATGCAAGCTCTGTTGATAGGACTGTTGTCCTCACTGCTTTGTTGCTCAAGGTATGTGTATTTAGGGACATATTCCATAGCTGTCTATGCTGAGATGTTTTAAAATTATTGCCAAGTTAATTCTACTACAAGAACCTGTCTGTCTTCTGGGAAGGAATTGTTCAAATAGCAGAATTGAACTTCTGTGGAAGTGAGTTGAGTCTCTTTTCTTTCTGCAAGACCAGCATAAAAAAAAACATGGCAGTTTCCAGCTCACACAAAGGATAATGATGTAGATTTATGTGCTGTCAAAATTAACTGATTTTCCTATGAAGGGTTAAAACAAAAAATGTGTAAAGCCCAGATCAATTACAGTCTTGACAGCCACCATCACCTCGCTCAGCTTTAAGCACCTCGAGCAGTTCCCAATTCACACTGATCTTAAATATTGACTAACAGGGCATGATAAATAGCTCAGCATTTTGTAGAGATAACTCAGAATACTTTTTCAGAGCTAAGGACCTATCCATGCTAGGTTATACTAGAAAACAAGGAAAAGCAGCATTAATCCTATCTTTCTCCAGGAAATTGGAATTTTGTAGATCCCAGCTGATATGAGCTGGCAGTCAGGAAAATAAGTCCTCAGAAAAATAGAAACTAAGACTTAACTGTTTTCTCTGAACAAAGTAGACTGGAGACAGGCAAAATCAGTCTGCTTCATATATGGTAGAGGAAAATGGGACGAAGTGTCATTCTGGCTGTATTTCTTGCCAAATCTTGGTTTAAAATGTAGCTGTGGACCAGGAATATGGTCAATGTAGAAAAGTAATTTGCTAGGAGCTAGTAAATGCTCTCCTCTCACTAGCTTGGTACAAATCTCTGTGTTAAAGGCATAATTTCACACACAGCACAATATTAAATAGAAATATTGCTTTACAGAATCTTTTTTATCCTGACAAATATGTTTGAGTTCAAAGTTTTACATTTTTAATTTTAAAAAGGCCATATTTTCTGCTCATTTGTTCTGAATCTGGAAAGTGATTTTTTAAAATTAGGAATGATGAGCCTGATTGGACAGCCTTACTTATGTGAGTAGTCCCTCAGTGACTACTCTGTTTATCAGTGCCAAGGATATCCAAGATCCCAGCTCTTTCCTTTCATTTCCTGCAAAGTAAAAGACAGAAATCTTTTCCAGTTCTTAAAGAAGCTTTAGGATATTTGGGGTCCATCATAACTGAGTTTACATTCCATAATGATGTACAACATTACCTGTTTTGTTGCTGTGATGCATAGTAAGTACTTGAGCACAAACCAAGCAAAAACTGGGGAAAGTAAAATGAAATACATATTGATACAAATACAGTATTATTCTCAGTCAGAAGGCTTTTTTCAACTGAATGTATTTTTCAAGCATTACCTGCTTTTCTCCTTTTCCTTAGCTGGCTGCCAAGGGAAGTGGTTGGGTCACCATCCCTGAAGGTACTTAAAAGATGTGTAGATGAGGGATTTGGGGACATGGTTTAATAGTGCACTTGGCAATCCTGGGCTAATGTTGGACTTGATGATTTTAAAGGTCTTTTTTAACCTAAATTATTCTATGTACTTAGGTAAATCTTTGAAAAGCGAATATACTTTATTTAGCATGGTTTGGTGGGAAGTTCGTTGTTCAGCTGGAGTCACATGCCAATTCTTGAGTTGTTAAAGGCAAGAGATGTTAACAACAGAAAATAAGACTTTTTTTACCTAAATAAACAGCTTTGATTGTGTTGATACAGAATGTGGAATACACAGCATTTTACTACACCCATGCTTGCCAGTTTGATTAAGATCATGTGCCACTTAGATTTCATGATGTTGTTATTACTTAGAGACCTTTTATTTTACAGGATACTTCTGAGAAATATGTTTTTTGAATATTCAGCAGCAAAACTTGCTGCAGACTTGAAGTAAAACCTCTACCAGTGGTTCTTAGAGATTAGATAGGGTAGTGGGGTTTTTTTGTTTTGTTTTGTTTTGTTTTGTTTTCTTTAATGTTTTATTTGAAAGAACCTGAATCTTCAGTTTACCAAAAGAGCAGATTATATTCCAATGAGATACACTTCCAATCACCATTTCTTCTACATTTAATAATTGGAAGGGAATATACTCATTGTATGACCAAGGAACAATAATCCTGTGGCAGCTGTGAGCATCTGGAAAAGATTAGAGCAGTACTTAAATTGCTGTTAACTGTATGAATTCTGCTGTAGAAAATTTTACACTGAAGTTGTGATCCTTACTCTCTTCTGCATAGTCAGGAATCTGGTCTCCAGTTTATACTTTTACCTATTTGACATTGAAATTTCAGAACATGCATTTTAGTTGGCAGCACACATGTGTAAGGTATAATTTACAGCAAAAGTGTCTTCAGAAATGCAGGTCTTCTCCTGCATCTGTTCTTTCCTTGAAGAAGTGCAGTGTTACATAACCTGGAAAATCAAACATTCTGTCATAGCACACTCCTGGCACTGCTGTCATGCTTCCTTTCTCATAAACTTCCAAAATCCTCATGGAGTCTGGGATCTTGATCTACTCACACGGCCCATTGTACATGTCTCTTATGACAAAGAGTGAATTTAATCTTGATGAAAGATATGTCTAGATCCCATATTTTTAGCCTATTTAGTCTTTTCCAGAGAGTCAAAAGACACTGAAATGGTGGTGTGGTCATTAATTTAAGAATGTTTCATAATCATAAAACAAATTCTATTTTATTTGAAAGAGCTGTGATGTCCAGAAATATATTGCTTTCAACTATGATAAAAGGATTCCAACCTGTTTATATTGCTCTTACTAATTATTGACCATCGAAGCATTAATAGGGAGAATTTTATAGGAAATATATCTATTAAATTGTTATTTATGTCTAGTTTTTCCATCAGTTTCCTTCAGTTTCCAGTTTGGATCCACATATCTTGATACCTTGAAGTCAGATTTCAAAGGTGATTGACATTCATAAAGACATGTATAGTACTGACTAGGATTTTCTAACGGGACAGACTGCTAAGCTGCTTGTATAGGCAATCTCACTCCATTGCTAAGGCTTATATATAAACACCTCTGGAAATAACACTAGATACTTAATGCACTTTGGGGTGTGCAAGTACCTTCTAAAGACCCATATTGTACTTCAGGTTGCATTAAAAGCCTGATGATTTCTTCACACACAAAGTGTGAAATAATTATTCCATCTCTTCAGTCTATCTACCCCTCTTCTGTCCTTACACAGAATGACTCAGGTTGGAACAGATCTCTGAAGGTCATCTAATCCACCTTCTTTCTCAAAGCAGAGCCAGCTTCAAAGGTAGATCAGATTGCTTGGAGCTTCATACTGCTTTCAGTGTCTCCAAGGAGGGAGGTTCCAGATTCCACAGACTCCATCTTTATGTATACTCTGTTCAACCCTCGTGGTGTTGTTTCTAAATGTTTTTATACAGCTAGCTAGATATGATACTGGTCTACTAGTATTTTGATGCAGATGTAAATGCTTCTCATCTAGTCTTCTCTAACTCTTCTTTTTTTCCCCCAGTCATCCCTTTTTACCCTATTTCCTTACTTCTCTTACACTTGCTGTTATTTTCTCCTGGTTTTCTCTTGACCGTGTCTAGCTCCTTCCATTCGTAATTTAAGAGGATATTAGTCTTGATAAACATTCCCAATCCTTAGAAAGCCATCCTGGCTATACTTACCTCTCTGTCACTTCCTGTTGCTCCATGATCACTTTTGCTCTTTGTGCATTCACGTTGTTGCGTTCAAAGCAGGTGATTTCCAGTGCTATTGTAAACTCCTTCAAGTTGGCTTCTGACCTTCTTGTTATCTGAAACAACTCTCAAAAAACTACCTAATGATTCTCTTCCTTCTCCTCTCACACTGTCAGTTTTGATCACTTTAAATCTCATAATGATTTGTATCTTTGGCTCCATTCTTGTCTTGTTTTCTCCCTAATCCTTTAATTCATCCTTTGAAGTTCCGGATCTGACTTCTGCCAAAATCTTAAGGATTTTTTAGTATTTATTCATCTCTTCTCTCCTTTTACACATCACCTCTCCAGTCTTATCCACAAATAAGTGCAGTTGACGTGTCTGTGCTGCTGACCCAAATTTGTATCTGTACTCCAGACATTATAACAGCTCAAGACAGGCATTGTAAGAAAAGGGCTTCCCTCTTAGTGCCTCATTACTGCTTGTTTTCTTAGTCCCCATCTTTTCTGTCAGGCCTCTAATACAAATGTTAGTTTTCATTCAGGCCTCTTCAGATTCTCCTATCAAGGTTGTTTATAAATGTCTCAGATTCCTTTCCTTGTAACACGTCTGAGTTGGGGTTCTTAATCTCATAGCAGTGTATCCCTTTGAGTTCTTTTAGGAAATGTCTACACCATATATTACAAAATACATTCTAAGGACCATGCAGTTTTCAGGTAGAAATCTTTGACAATATAATGATAAAAATAATTTTTATAGGCAAACAATATGTACGAGTGGGTGAATTGTGCGTTGTGTACATGTGTTTGAATATGGGGAAGTTTATATGAGAGATTGGTGTAAGAGGTGGAAAAGTTGCAGTAGGCAAACTCACCTCAGGAATTCCGCTTCATACGTCTTTAATTTTACTTTCAGGTTTTATTTTTTAACTTCATCCTTGTTGTTCTGCTGCACTCAGCATGTACAAATGTGGTACTGCTATATTGTTTTCCACCATTTCTGTTATCTTTGAATTTAGTTTGGGGTTACAGTACATAGTAGCACAACAGGGGGGAAATAAGAAAATAAGGATGGATCCTTTGCCCTTTTTTTTTTTTTTTTGGGGGGGGGGGGGGGTGGGTGGTGTTTTTTTGTTGTTGTTGGGGTTTTTTGTTTGTTTGTTTTTGTTGTTTTGGGGTTTTTTTTTTAAAGATACTAATCAATGCTTTAAATTTGGATTCATGTTGCCATATTAGATCTACACCAAAAATTTGCTCTCCCCATAAGGCAAACCAGTTCCTGGAAATTTTCATACTGTTTATCTGGTGTGCTTGCTCTTAATCATGAGATTAAATATGATTCTGAGGCTGAAAAATAAGCTTACCAAAATCAACATTTATGCCAGTAATGTAGTAGAAAATACAAGATGTTTTCAAGCTAAGTCCGTGTAGGTGCTGAAACATACAAATTTAATTGTTTCATGTTCTAAGCATATGTTTATTGATCCCTGAGATGGACAGTTGGCTGTCAGAAAGACAGAAGGGAGGAAGGGTAAAGAGCAGGGCCATGAATTCAGTCTCCAATGTTTTTATTTTAAAAAGCTTTTAATTTCAAAAAGCATCTGAGAACTGAGATGGGAACACAATGAGACTAAAGTGTTAAATTCCTCTAACATAATTTTGAAGTTTTGTTGTTTTGTTTTTTTTTTTCCTTAAAAATGCCTCAAATCATATGGGTAATGAGAAGGACAGTAGGAATTGAATGATAAAACTTCTACAAGACAAACTAAGAATGTTAAATAAATGGGCATTTATTTTGCTTTAAGTTTTAAAAGCCTACAAATTACTTTCTTCTTTTTCATCAGAGATGTTTTATGGGACTTCTCTTTTAGCTGTACTATATGTGACCATTAGTAGCCTTTTTTCCTTAAAAATATTCTCTATGTCTTCCTCTGATTTGAGTGTTGTTCCCTCATCTGTCTTTGAGGGTTTTGTCTGTTTTAGAGTAAAGGTTATCAGATGTGGTTATGCTGATCTGCAGATTGTCTGGTGTGGTACTGAAAAGCAGCAGAGCCAAAATTGTGTTGCACTTGTAACAGAGACGGAAGTTAAGCTGTCTGTTAGTAAGGACTACTTTCAAGGCTTTAAATAGTCTAGAGAAAATATTTCAAAGCTGTAGTAGAATTTTTATATATCTCTGTATGTCAGCTATATATCTATATATCTATCTAATCTGTCTGGTCTGGTTGTAAGCAAATGCCCTGTCTGTATGAATATGTTTTCAAAATCACTTTCTGATACATTTATTTTGAGCATCATCTATTGAAACTGTAGAGCTTGGAACAGTGGGGTGCTGAAAGACTTCCTTCAGTGTAGTGTGGCTGAGGCTGCAATTAGGAATAAATACAATCCATAGAGTTGACTTGTTCTTCTGTCCTTTCTCATAAGTATAGTACCTATCTTTTTGAAGGGGGGAGTCATATCTTTTCCTGTGCTCATAGCTCATACTGATAGTCAAGGTCCACTTGTGCTACTGCAATATAAGTTGCTGTTTGGTAATAAATGCCCTTAAGCTTATGGTATTTACTGCTGGCAGAGAAGGTAGATGCCCTTCCTAGGGCTTCTTTTTCCTCTCTTTGTTGAAGTCTAAGGAGTCACCCTGAAAAACAGGCAAAGGAAGAGTTGTGATTTGACTGCTAGTCCACGGGCGCTGGTCCAAATACTTGCATTCATTTCACATGGGCCACTGAACAGCTCTCAGATCTCAGCAACTTCTGTTATTTTAACTGGGGTGGATTTGAACTAGTAACATAAAGGTGGACAGCCCAGTGGACCATTATCAATCCCTAGTCACATAGACCTCTTTTACCTGTCGTCTTAAATTTGTGCTTCATCAACGACTGTGATTCTAGCACAAAGCATCCAGAACTTTTGATATGGACTACACAGACATTGGAAAGCACCTAGGGACACCAAGGGAGTTTCTCTTAATAATTCAGGCTGACATTAATGCATCACATAATCTAGATTTTTTTATACATTTAATGCTTACAAGTCCCATTAGTTTCCACCTTATTCCCCTACCTCTCTTTCTTTACTTTATAGCAATATTTTTGCGTTGATGTGAAATTTTATGAGATCCTCTGTAGAATTCTTGCTTTATGTTTGTTTCACTATTTTTTTCTAACAGAATATTGATGTGAAAAACAATGAGAAGAAAAATGAAATTATATCAACTGTGATACGTTTATTCACATTATCTGTCTTGTGTGTACATGTTCACATCCTTGTTATCTCTTCTTGGGATAAAGTTCTGGGCTGTATTATGAACTCCATGCAGCAGCACTGAAAGAAAGGACCCACCTTACTTTAGTGTTACTTTTAAGTAACAGTGTAGGACCCTGTACATACTCAATATGTGATTATCACTCTAATTTTGTGTAACCACATTGGTACTGTAATACAGTAACTATCATAAAACCCAAATAACATCTTCTGAAATGTGCATGTTATTCAATACAAAGTATGGAACACTGGTTGGTTATTTATATCTTTCAAAGCTCCATAAATAGTTATTATTCAAAATCTCTGCAACAAAAAAAAAACCTCAAACAAAACAAACAAACAAACAAACAAAACCCCAAACAAAACAGACAACAAAAACCCACCCAAACCAACCAAACAAAAACCCATTGCCCATTAAAAAAATCAAAATTATAGGTATTATTAGTAAACTATAGGGAGGTTTCTAACTTACAGATCAATATTTATTCCTGTTTCTTAGTGGGGAGGGTGTATTCTTTCCACATTTATAAGCAAATTTATGTGTTTAATTCAATTAAAGAATAATTTGTAGCTCTAAAGCATGGAAAGCCATGTAAAACCCTGTGAAAATTGGCTCCACACCCAGTTAGCTAATGCAGCAAAAAATTAGCTGAAATAGAAAGGCAATTAGGAGCAAAACTTTTATGCAGCACTATGCTGTAGGCATTGGGTTAGCCAACCAGGAGTTGTACAGACTACACAAACAAATTCTTTCTCTACTGACACGCACACACAAGGAAACCTTGTAAATCTATCTGCTGTGCCCACCTTACTACTTAGAAATCACATGTAATGGTGCAGGAACCAGCATCTTTTCAGAAGGGAGCTGTTTCTGTAGGTCTTCATAGGGAGAAGGAAATGGTCCTGGAGTTCATGTGGTTATGAGTCATTAGACTGTGGTGATCATTAGCAAATATCCACCCTCAGAGCAGTATTCATATATTGAAATTTAGGCTCAGATCTGTCACTGTCGGGACTGGGTTTTCTTTTAATATCACGATTCTGGATTTTTTAATCTACATAATGAGGGTGTCATTTCTACATAGTACTTAGATAGTGAATCCACTTTGCATGCTGAGAGCAGGTATCAGCCTGCATGGTGAGGCTTGCTGTGCTTGCTGTCAAGACTGAGTGGATGTCAGCCAGGTCTGCCTCACCACTCTTGGGGCTTCGTTAGCACAAGCTCTTGCCTGAGCTAATTAATCTCTGACCAAACCTTTCTTGTGTTTGGCCAAGTTAGAGCACAGGAAGAAGAACTGGATTCCTGGGCGCTCATAGGCAAGCTCAGAAGGAGAGCTGGGTGGGCAAACAAATAATTTTCAGTAAAAGGGATTGGCAGCTTATTGCATAGATCCAAAATTTCATGAACTCCCACAGCTTCTGTTTTATTGGCATGGATTTCTGTTTTCCACCTCATTGTGCGGGGTCACACTGAGCCGCTCAACCCACAGATTAGTGCCCTCTTTTCTCTGCACATCAGGAGAAGTTCATCTAGGAAAGCTCCCTAACTACTGCAGAGAGAGTAGGATGTTTATAATACCATTTTGAATTCCTCAGACAAAATGTGGAATATGCATACAAAGTGTTATTATTTCAGGGTTATTCAGAGCAAATATTGAGTGCGAGAAAATGAATTTAGGCTGCAATGCTGTCATTGCATTCTGTCTTGACCAATCAGGCAGCAGGATCCTGACCATAATGAGACTGTATTTGAAGAAGGAGTTGAAAATCAGCTTTTTAAGACATCTGAAAATGTGTTTTTTCACTCTCCGGATCTGAATTTGGCAGCAGCATAATTCCTGGGGGCTGCCATTTCGGTGATAGTTCCAACAGAAGACTTGGCCTAATGACCTGTATCAAAGCATGAAGAACCACGCTGAAAACAGATGCACAGAAAGCTGGAGCTGCCAGGAAACACTGAGAAATGGGGATGGTTTCTAAAGCTACTCAGATGGGGGATTTGCATTAGCTCCGAGCTGTATTCTGAGCAAGAAGTTTGTGTTATTTGAATGCAAGAAGCACGGAGAAAAGCACAAGAAGAGTTCTAGACCTTGTGGAGAGTTGTGAAAAATCTGGTACTGATTCATGGCTTTGGCTGCAGGTTTGGTTCCCTTGATCTATCTTTTGATTTTCACATTTCACGTTGAAACAAGTTTGAGATCATTTTAAACACTGCAATTGTCAGACGCTTAGCCTTTGGTTATTAAAAAACGAAGCAGCTTTCATTTCTAAAGTAGTTAGAATAATATTTACAATGTTCATTTGTTTTTTTTATTTGCTCTGTAGGCTCTTAGGCATTTTAGACTTTCCTCCTACCGTGCTTTCCTGGATGACCAGTGAAATGTTTCTCTTAACTACAAGTCATAGAGGAGAAGTGCAAAGCCTTGTTATTTATACTAGTCTTGAGTGAGATCAGAAGACAGGGAGGTCGCTTTGGGAATTCCCTGAGGGTGGCACTCGGTATGAGTTATGCATCTCTGTTGTGCTAACCTGGGGTACATTACCTTTTCACTTAGTGTGGTACGCATAGTTCATAAAGTCTGATATGTCATCAGTTCTCTAATGGCATTGCTTATTTTCAGGCAAGGCATAGATGGCTGTGGCCTTGTGATCATAGCAGGAAAGAGGAGGTATTTATATCACTGTAATTTTTGTAGAAATATATAACTTCTATCATTAGATAGAAATATATATTGATATTTTTATAGAACATTCGTCATACCTATGGTATGGTGTATTTATAATGTCCAGAAACTTCTTTAGCTTTTTGGTTTCCTAATTGTCATTGTTTTAGTTACTTTATTTAGTACAATACAAATCTGCCATGTAGCAGTTACAATTGTATTCTAAAGTGCCAAGGGGAGTTGTCACATGACATTAAATCAGTTCAAACAGAAGTTTTTCAGTACTTTTCTTCATTCTTTGGTAGCTTGTCACGGGTTTGTAGACAAACAAAAAATAATATTTTTAAATTTCTTTAAATGTTGTTTTTTTTCATTTGAAGACCACCTAAAAAGTAAGGATAGTTGGTTATACATGAGGAAATGGTTCCAAAATATGTAGAAGAGTATGTTTCCGTTTTTCATCAGTGGTTTGAGAGCAGCTTGCAATCTGGAGTGCTGTAAGATGTGATCTGAAGCAGGTGTCTGGATCACTGTGGGTTCTTCATGCAAAGGACTACTGCTAGGTTTTCACCCACTTCTCTCCTTGGAATTTCTGTTGGACAAAGTCACAGTCTTTTGTCTGTCCATGTGATATGACATTCAAGATGTGATCCTGCTGCATGGCCGGCACACTGCTGTGTATTCCAAAAAATAAGGTAGGAATTAGGTATTTCTGCTGTGATCTAAAGGAAGCGATTCATCCACTAGGCCAAACAGCATGCCATTTAATATTGATCAGCTTATTCTTAGTATTGTGTTTCACTTTTCTTAATTTATAATGCCTTGAGAGGTTACCTAGAACAGGGCCTAGGCAGAGTCAAAGGAATAAAGTAAGTATTTATTAAAAGGCCTTCAAAGAGTACACCTTGGGCAGTACAAGAGCCTGGCCGAGGCTACACCCAAGATGGAAATGGGTCACACGTTTTCACACTTTTATAATTTTGGTCCATTTACGTATTGGGGTTAATTGTCCAATTACAGCTACAGGTTATGAAGTCCCGTCTTCCTGGATTGCTCTCCTCAATTCACTGTTGTTTACACTTTTTGGGCCTGAAGCTGCAACTGTGTCCTTGGTTCTCGGGATGGAAAAGGATTATTTTTTCTAACTAAACTGTGAGGAGAACTCGCTAGCACTCTATATGAAGTGCAGAGTTACATACTAATGCAGTACAGAATCTGGAAAATACGAAAACTAAAGCTTAAGGCGTCATTTAAGATTCTGAAATTCAGCCTCTTCCTTGGCTGTGGCTAAAATTTGCAGAAATTTGTTAGTTGTCAGTTTGCTTTTGCATACTCATATCTTCTCTGGTCCTAAATCCCTCCATCAGATCCACAGTATGGATTTCAGATAAGCAGCTTCAATGACGTACTGGTTGTAACATGTCAGAGGGTTTTCCCAGAGAGTATTCTCACTACACTGTTTGCCACTGGACATAGACCTCCTAATACAAAGGCTATTGTGTCTTCATAACTGGACGTGTGATCATATGGGAGCAGGTTGATGATGGTTCCAGAAACCAAGCATGCTAGTTGGCTTTTACTGCTTTCTGCCCAGATTTCTCTGCTCTTCTGTTATACACAGAAGACCAATGAAGAGAAGGGGGAATCACCAGCTGGGCTTGTTTGCAGTTTCGTTGTTCAAGTTACTTGCAATATAAGGAGAAAAAAAAAAAAAAAAAAAGCTTGTGAAGTAAGGCTGTCTGCTATGAAGGAAACTGAAGTACCTTTCTTTATGCTGGTGACTTAATATACTACCTTCAGGAACTTAGGATATTAGAGTTATTGAATGCAATTTCCTTTACTCTGTGCATAAGTGGTGTGCTTAGAGTCTAATACTCTGATGAAAAAATTGTAAAGTTGTTTTTACTTTATGCAGTGATCAAAATACTGTTGGTGTACAGGAGGAATACAAATAGAAAAGAAGATTTAATGACTCATGTTCAAAGATAAAGATGGCATAGAATAAATAAAGCACTACATTTAACATTTACCAGGCATAGGGGTGGGCTTTTCTGGTTTCTCGAGTCATTTATAAAACTTCGTTTTGACTTTGCAAAACAACCCAAACTTGTAGGAGTTATAAATGGCTAGATTAATGTGTAAACCACTTTAGCAAGCACTCTTGGACATTATCCTCTTACCAATTAATGTTTGGGAATATGGCATTTTGAGTACTAAAAAACCGTGTTTTTTTAAGTAAATCAAAGTATCTCCTTCACACTTCTATCCTGCAATATTTTTGAATTATTTAAAAATAACATAGGGATAACTGTTGTACTTACTATCACTTGACATGACATTTTTCATTCTCACATTAAACTATAGTCCATTTTGCCTGTTAACATCCCTTACTCTCACTGCAGTAACCTACAGAGATTAACTGGAAGAGTGTAAGCCATATGTAGGATTTACATGGAAAATGGAAGGCAGGAAGTGTTGCTGTGGAATGGTCACCTTTGCCCTGATGTTTCTTGTGCTCAATAGCCTGCCCACGAGTCCTTTGTAGTGTGGGGATGCTGGGACCCAGGTGGTGGCCCCGAAACCCATGCCCTCCCTAAACTGGCTGTGGGGAGGGCTGAGAAGAGGCAGAGGCTGCCGGCAGTGGAAACAGCTGCAAAGCAGCCAGAGCGGTGACATCCGTGTAGCTGTTGCTGAGTGTTTGCTGCCTGGAGCTGAACAACTCTTGTGCCCATTTGTTCTTTCCTTCCTGCACAGACTGTGTACCAGATTTGCTCCATGCCTGTGCTTCCTTTTTCTCCCTTGCCTGGTCCTCCTTTCATTTCTTTCAGTGTCCCTTCTTGCTAGCCTTTTTCCTGTTTAGTTCATCTGTCTGTATCCAGCCATCGCTAAATGGACCCAGATGGTAATGGCACTTAGTCTGCCCGTGTGCTCACCCCCTCGGCTGCCTCTTCTCTGCTCTCCCTCTCTGGACTCTCAGCTTTCCTGGCAAGAGCCATATGATGCTCTCCACTTGTGCAGTGATTGCACACTAATGCCGCCATCTTGACTGCTCTGCTGGTTTAAGCTAATCATTAAGACAATTAAGGGTGTATGATTTTCAAAATTTCTATTAATTTAATGTGAAACTATTTCAACATTATGGAATATACCCTTTTCCTTGAAGCAAGTGTGAAGATACATTTTAATTTATTGCTGTTGTTCACTACTTTTAATAATGTACCACTCACCGTCTTAATTTCCATCTCCCCTTTGAATCAATGCACCTGTTACTCCCACAGTCTAGTAGGAATATTAGCAGGCTTCTCATAATATATGGCCCTTTCTGAGGCAGTATATTTTTTGACTGTACTTTTCTTTAGATAAGAATGGCAAAGTAAAGCACAGTGTTCAATGTGCAGTGTACATCAATTAACATTGCATATTTGCAGTCTATTTTTAATGTTGTTCAATAACCTGTTTAAATTTTTCTTTGCTTTACTGTGCAGAGGGCAGAAGTTTCTCTGAGAATTTATCATTCACATGATTTCAATTTAAGCTGGGGCAGGATTAATGCTTGAGGCAATAATTCCTAAAATATAAAAAGAATTGGTAGAATACACCTGGGTACAGAGAAGCCCAAAAAACAGGAGAATTCTAAAAAACACTAAATACTGAGCAGATCCTTGCCTGCAAGAGGGAATGTGCAAGCAGAACGGCTTTAGAAAGTAGGTAAATACTGTAAAATATTCATCTACACAATACGTAGAGAATCTTCTTTATTTCTGAAGAAAGGGAATATTGGGACACGTGCTGAAAAAAAATTACAGAATCAAAAGAAACTAGAAAAGACAGGTGTGTTTGGCCTGCTAAACTTTATCCTTACTAGAATGTCTAATGTTCTTATGTTTACAGCTTCTGCAATTCGCATAGTCAGAACAATGCCTCTTCCAGGAAGGCTGGTTATCCCTGTCCCAGGGGTGACCGTGCTGCAGCCAGCAAGCTGCCTCTTGTCCTCTTTGCTCCTGAGACTTCAGGCCTGACCTCCATAATGCTGTGAAGCTGCCACTACCAACATGGTTGTCGCAATGGCCTTCAAAATATGTAACCAAGAAACTAAATGGAAGAGCAAAAAGGAACAAATTGCAGGGGAAATGTTAGACTGAATTTTTTCTAGGTCTGAAGCTTTTATAAAATTTCTTCATTGCCTAGATTTCCCCCTGTCATTTATTTATCATCATTATCAGAGGAAAGGTCTAATTTCCTCTAATAGAGGCAGAAGTAAGTTTATAGCTGAAAAATATTTTTTTATACACCAAATACTTTCTTTATTCATGTGCCAAACCTTCCCTTTTTCCCTGAATTCCATCTCACAGCACTTGTAAGGCATTTTTTCCAATGTACGTATCTTATTTTTCCCAAACTCCTTATTTTCTTAGACTTTTTTAGTGGCTTAATACCTATTTATTTAGTTTTATACATATGAACAAATGAATATTGCTGTGATTCTCATGTGATTTGCTTTCTCTTCATTTCAATTGAATGCATTTGTTATTCCTCCTCTAACCTGTGCACAGTGATATCTTTTGAGCAGGCAATTTTTTCACCGAATATACTGCATATGCTTAAGACTTATAGTAATCCATGGCATTATATATGCTTAGAGCCAGTGGTATTCTCATCTCTAACAAAATTCATAGCAGTTGCAAGAAAAACAGCAGCAATATAATAAATAAAGCTAGTAATAGTAGTAGTTTTTCCTTTCTTTTTCCTTTTCATGAAATACAGCCATGAAATATGGCAAACTATCACAGAATTCTGTTTTCTGAGCTAAATGGCTTCTGGTTCCCTAAGGCAGGTCTTTGTATAGTTGCAGCAGTGAGAACAAGCCTAACAGGTGTTGATTTTAGTTTTAATGGTGTATTATTCTGTATTAGTTATGCAGCATTAGCTGAATATGATTTTCAGGAAGCAGTTCTTTGTTTATAACCTAGACGTCGAAGCAAGGCTCATCCCTAGTGAAGAGGGAGTTAGGGAGCCCCTTCTGGATGTACATAAGTCTGTGGGGTGTGGTATGACACACCTGTGAGTGCGCAGGTTGCTGGTTGTGGTAATTTTGGAGCCACTCTTGATGTCAGGGTCGCGGTGACAGAGAGGTTCCTGAAGAGTGGAAGAAGGCCAGTATCACTCCTGTCTTCAAGAAGGGCAAGAAGAAGATCCAGTGAACTGCAGTTCCTTCAATTTTAAATTTCTTTGTTGGTTTCTCTTTGTTGTTTGCTGATCTAGCACCTGAGCACAAAATAATAAGATTCACTACTTTTAGTTTATAAACACAGGTTTTTCAAAACACTGAATGTTATGTGGAACTGGATATGCTGAAAACAGTGTTTCTGTTGCCATTGGTAGGAGTGTCTGATCCTGTTATTCCTGCCAGTCAGGCTGTGTGGTGCCAGGCTTGGAACCAGAGGTGAAGAACACAGATGGCATCACCTGCTCCATGTCTGGTTGGAATGATCTGACTGCCATGACAGGGGGGCTCCGTGGCAGAGGCAGAGGCAGCTGCAGAGTCTTCTGGCAAGGTTCAGCTGCCTTAACATTCCTGTTCTGCCTCATTCTGCTCTAGTTCTGATGTACCTAGAGGATGATAACCTACTGCTGCCATCAGTTGCTTCATATGCTTGCATGGTAGTAATTAGTGCAGTGGAACAAATTATTCCAGCTTGGCAGATAATCAGTCTTGACAATGTAAGGCCATATGATCAAATTCTAGGGATTTTTGTTTGCTCAGAAAACCAGAAAATATTTAACTACCAAAAAAGCACCAGCCCCCAAACAAACAAAAAAAACCCCAACAAAACAAAACCCCAAACAAACAAACAAACAAACAAAAAACCAAAAACAAAGAAAAAACCCAACCCCTCCCCAAAACCCCAAAACCAACCAGCCAAAAAAACCCAACCAACCAAAAAAACCCCCAAAAACCAACAACCCCAACAAAACAAAACAACAACAAAAAACCCACCACCAACAAAAACCTTTTAGAAGAATGATCTTAACCCTGTTATTTTCCTGTCTTTGTGTGTTTGTATTTTTAAATTTAGTGTTAACTTAGTTTTTCCATTCTGGTCATGTTGAAAACAAGCCCACTTCTTAAGAAAGTAGCGAGATAATCCAAAAATCTCCATTCTTAAGTAACTGTATTTTTTCTTTCCATATTCTTGTTCAACCTTTTTGTGAAGTATTAGAGTGTAAGCATACCACTGTTGTCCCTATTACTTTTTTTACAATTCTTCTTCAAGTGATGAGTTTTATCTATGATAATGTTTAATTTTGTGATAAATTTTGACATACAGAATAGGCCTTGAAATGGCATAGCAAGGCCAACACAAAATCAAAAATTGCTTGCCTCTTCCACCAGAAACTTCTTACTTGTGCCAGAGGAAGATCAGACCTTATTTAACTTCAAACCTTTTTTTGTGAGATGTGAGAGTTTTACTTCATTTAAAATACCATGTCCTTACATCATTATGCTATCCAATTTTTTCAGTTTTGTATGTTGGTCATATTACTGCCCAACAGTTTTACCACAGTAAAGCAATAGCACAAAATTACAAAAGCAGATTAGTTCCAGAGTGTTTCTACTCCTGTTTGTGGAAGCAACACACTTCAAAGAGAATTTCAGTGCTATGTGTATATATCTATATATCCATCTATCTATCTATCTATTTATCTATCTATCTATCTATCTATCTATCTATCTATCTATCTATCTAATCTCAGAAGGTGGGGGAAATAGTTTAGTGTGCATTGGTGGGGGTTAGATCCTAAGTTGGTTATTACATTTTGCTGTTTCCATCTTTCTGTCCCTCCCTCTCCTGATTTTCTTTTTATATTTATCTGGTATTAGTGGTAAAAAAGAAGCAAAGAGTGAGTACTGCTCTTCAGTGAAGGGCTGTTAAGTGTACCTGATAAACAGAGAGCTGAAGAAATGGGCTAGAAGTGCCGGAGCTCCTTCAGCCTTTTAAGTATCTACTGAGTTTGGGAGGAGCCCCATGGGCATGGGCAATATGGGATTGTCCTGAGGGTGTGTATAGTGTTCTGTGAAGCCATGTTGTGGTCATGTGGATTGGGGTGGTAAGAGCCAAGGCAGGTGGAGAGAGGAAGTAATTACCCCCTAAGATGTCATATATCTCTATCTCTATCTCTATCTCTATCTCTATCTCTATCTCTATCTCTATCTCTATCTCTATCTATCTCTATCTCTCTCTATCTATATCTATATCTATATCTATATCTATATCTATATCTATATCTATATCTATATCTAATCAGCAAAGAGAAGCCGATAAAACAGCAGAACTTCTTCAATGCTTGAGAGCCAAATAATTTAGTTGTTTTCATTTATGTAAGAAGTCTTGACTGTGTGCAGTTTTGTCAATGTGCCTGTGAGGGAGAGTGGGTTGTTTTGGCATGGGATTTTGTATGAGGAATAAACTATGTAATTCCCAGCTCTGTTATATTTATTTGGGCCATTGTAAACTTGCTGTATCATGTTTGAAGCAGGGCTTCTGTGTCTGAAAAGGAGCCAGGTCATTCAAACAATGTGAATGGAAAGCCAGAAAACCCACTGAAGGATAAAAATGTACAAATGTACAAATCAGGATGAGAGCATCACAGATACATACCAATAGTATTGAGAAGAAAATCTTAGGAAGTCTAAATGAACAACGTGTAACTTGTGTATGTAAACCAAGTGAGCAATTCTTTACAGAGAAGATGGGAAATTTAAAAAAAACCAAAAAATGACAATATGTGGCACACTAACATCAATAAAGTTGAAGACTAATTCTTTTTCCACTGTATCTCTTCAGTTTTGATTTTGTCTTAATATTACAGAAAGGTTGGGGTTTTTTTTAGATATTGATTTTTTACTATTCTCTTTCTCATATTAAAATGTATTTTTGCTAGCCAGTGGAGCTACCTCTATGGGTTTGGGGCCATAGCGGGTATAATGGCATGGGCAATTGTGCCTTGTGTCAACAGGTTTTTTTCCCAGAGAGGAAAAACCGAAGATATTCAGAAGTTCAGGTTCAGTCTAAAGCTGCCTATGTGCATTCTGGGGCTTTGAGGTGCTTGCTTTCTGATAGAAGTGTGGTTACTTCTCCCTTTTACATGATCTGAGCAGATTATATGACAGACAACAGATAAATCAAGCAGGCTGTTGTGTGCACATTCATCCATGAGCAGAATTTAATACTGGGATGTGCCATGCTGCTAATGACCAAACCTAGTTGATATGAATGAAGTTGGTAGTAAAAAGTTTAAAAAATAAGAGGCAAAAAGTCATAATACGGTAGATGCTATTATTAGTGGGCAAAAGTAAAATAAGTCTAACCCTATTTAAATGACTTTTAAAAGAAGATGATTGCCACATCTTCCACATGTCTCCTCAAGCCTCAAAATACATGCCCAACAGGTATGGTGATTCTCTGATTTCTATATATTTGCTATAAATCTTTGGCTTCCATAAAGTGAGCCATAGTGATGTCAGAAGCAATTTGGTTACAATGTCTATCTCTCTACAAAGTAAACAAAAAGCACCCTGACTCCTTGTCTGGCCCTGAGGGCAAGTGGCACGCCATGGCTTACATCCATACAGCTACATCCTACTTCACTGAAACGTGACAGCCTTGCCTGTATTGCATATTGGGAACCATCCCAGGCTTGCCTTGCCCTCCAAACTGTGCTCAGGTTTTGTGAAAGAGTGCTAGCTCCCCTGACTCAAATCTGTCCCAAGCTGTATACCAGCAATTAAATTCTGTGGACAGTTTCATGCCATAGTACCCAGGCCCAGTTTAGTTCAGTGGTGATGTCTGCAATGGAAGCTGCTGGCACAATTAAACTGGTAAGAGCTATAACTGTTCAACTGTTGGGATACCAGTTAGCTGGATCTTTACAGGACCAGCTGTGAAAGACAGCTGAGGGTAATCCTTTCAGTATGAGTGTTGTCACTCGTAATAGTACTAACAGTAGTATTGTTCTGGAATAAATACTATACCTCAAACACTCTAATGTTCGACTATGCCATATCTCCATTCTCTATAAGAAAAGTACACATCGAATGCCAGTTTTACATCTTTATTTTTCTGATTTTTTTGCTACCTATGGCCATTTCTCTTTCATAGAATTGCAACTACTGTTTATTAGCTGGTATTTTCTATGGTGAAGTAAGTTTAAGCAGTTTCTCTAGATAAAAAAACTATGGCTGCTCCTTTTAATTTTTGTTTAGTCTTTCCTAACTTCCATGAGACATCTCTGGGCTTACATTGCAAACATACATAAGAAGAACTTTTCAACTGCTTTCATCCTTCTTCCAAAGCTATGAGACAGTTGGCAGCTCTAGCTAAGTAGAAGGTTTCCAGTTCAGCAGTCCATTCAATGAAATAAAGCTGTAATTACCGACTGATTCAATACATTTTTCATCAGAAAAAAAAGACAAGAACTATGGAACCTTATGGTTCAGAAAAAAAATTCCATCATGAATATTCAATATCTTTACTTTGCCTCTGCAGATGCATATATTTTAGTATTGTAAGGCATGCTTATCTTCAGTCTATGCCACTGCAACAATCACATGTAGAAGAATTCCAGGTACAAGATTAAATCAGAGTCTGTGGGACACCTATGTTGCTTTCAAACTTTATGCTGGAAAACAGAGGTATGTGCAAAGAAGAACTTAGAAAACATGGGTGGTTTTGTCCTGGTTTTTCTTTAGGAAGCTGGATGGAAATTACATTGGAATGTACTGAGATGGGGCAGCAAGAGGATACCATCTGATTACTACATCTTCTTTTTTTAAAAAACCTCTTAATCTAATTCTGTAGCAGGCTAATTATTTATTCTGATTCCACACTCATTGAGGTGAGGGCAGATTTATTTGGCTGCTGATGCCAGTGATGTGTATTTGTGTGTCATGTATCACACTCACAGCCATGTCAAATTGAAGGCTTACCTGCCACTGGTGGATAAGGAGGCTTTATAGAAAAAGCATATAGGGCTTTTGCAAGCTACCTGGGAAATTGTACATGTAGTTTTAGACTTTGAGAAGAACAAAGACAATGTCCTTTCAAAATGATTTGTGGAAATCTACTGCCATTAATAGAAAACCTATGGGAAAACTTAAAAAGCAGGAGATTGAAACTGCGTAGACATGGAATAAGAAAATCTAGTGTTAATATTCTTTTCATGACATGGCTTTTTAAAATTCAGCTTTGTACATGAAGTCCATATTAATATGTTTGTAAAAGGGTCATCCTTGTAGGATCTTAACTTGGCCTGTATGGAATCAAATCTCTGTGACTGATTAAGAGGAAAATGAGGTTAATTGTTGGACCTAAATAATAAACAAAAGTCTTTAGGACCTTCTCTTCCCACTGGATATCTATTCTGAGCATGCTCAGTAGAAATTAGTAACATTAGTCATTCATAACTGACAATCTCCTTAGAACAATGCTTTAAAACCTGCCACATTAGTTTCAGGCTTGCAATTCTTAAAATAGGTTTGTGAAGTAATGTGTTCTCAGATCAAACCCCTGCCTTTTATAGGACAGAAGTAGCTTGCCTGAACATTGAAAGATGCAAGAAGGACTCTAAATCAATGATATATTATTTTTTCTGATAGTGGAAACTGGTCCCTGAACATTTTTGAAACAGGAACAGGAAACAGTAGATAATTTTGTTAAAACACCTTTCTAATAATGACAATAATAGATGTATTTCAATAAACTGTTTTAGTTCTAAATGTATTTCTGCTAATGTTTGCTTACTACTATCTACAAAATGGGTTTGTGCTGTTCTTTCTCTCTTAATGTTTAAATGAAGGCAATTACACTGTTTATGTTTAGGTTTGTTTTAAAAATCTGTTGGCCATTTGAATGACTCCTTCAAGAAGTTAGGGACTTCTCCTGGAAACTGCATTCATTGCCTGAGGTGAGAGTAGGCTCATATTTTATACAGAATATAGATAACTTAGTTTGATTTTTTTTTTAACATACTTACGGCTTCCTAGCTTTACTGTGGCCTTCAGATGGATTATCTCCCTGTAAAAATTACAAGCTTTTTAATTGCACCACCAAAAGGTAGTGAAATACTAAAAGCAAAGGAAAAGGTTTCTTTGAAACTTCAGATTATCTGTCAGTTAAGGTTTTTACAGTGTCTCATTTTCAGGAGGCATGCAGAATGTGCATGTCCATTAAAATTATGAATCAGTTATTTCCCAAGGTTTGATCTGCCTTAACTTGTGCCAGTCCTGTGACATGCTTACTGAATGATGTGATCTGAAGGGAGTGAATGAAACAAACAGTGAATGATCACTGAAGGGAGTGAAGGAAACAAACACTTACTACAGCTAGTTTCCAAGATGATGAGGAGATGAAGAACTCTTGTAGGGAAGCACTCCCTTTTACATACACTGGTCTTTCATCCCATAAAAGATGTCTACTCATGTGACTATTCATGGAAATGCTTTTAAAATACCTACATTAAAATATCTACTGGCAGAACATGAGTGGGAAAGGGAGAGAGGCCACAAGATCTTGCTTTTAAATAAGAAATGCCTGGAAATAATTGAGTGGAGAGAAGTGTTGCTTAACCATCTTTTTTGTCTCCCCCCCCCTGTACATTTTTATTCTTTCTTTATTGATAATTTCTTCTAACCTTTTTTGCTTATGATAGCCATTACCCTCTTCTGCTCTCCTTGTAGCAACTTACAGTAAGAACATAGATTTCCTTGGATTTAGCCAGGAATATACCTCATGAAGAGCTGGAGAACTCAACAGCAAACAATTATCATGGTCATTCTAAAATTCCCTAAAATCCAACTTGAAGTCAGATTGAGAGAATTTATCTCCATGGAAAAAGCATTTTTCCCAGGCTCCTCATAAATTTTGGCCTGTTTTTTTAAAGGTACTGATAGCTGCAACCATCATCATCTTTGATTGATTTACAAAACTCCAACAATTGCAGCTGTTAGCTTTTGAACTCTTCACTTATTAGATGGGAGCTAAGCTTTCTTGAAAATCTGGCATCAAGATTATAACATGATTTTATAAAGAAAAATTCAGAGTTGCAATTGTGTAGGGAGGTCTAGTTTCTGATTTCAAGGGTTATTCGTTAGTGTTTGGGACTGACATCTGTATTGGAGAAGAGAAAGCTGGGAGTAGACTTCTATGAGGAGAAATTTCTGCTGAATATATCAGAACTGAGCTTTTCTAGTCACAAGAACATTTCCCCAAAGAGGCTTTTCTTTTAAACAGGACTTCGCTTCGCTACTCCCCCACACCAAAAGAAACATTTGAAATGTTTCCAAAAAAAGCAGGTGTATGCTAAAGGCTTCATACCATCAGCTTTTAGCATGTAAACTGTGTTCTCTCAATGAGACTAATCACATGATACTGAGCATAATAGTGATACTGGGATCCACTTGGGCTGGCAAAACTGAATAGAAATCAGACCAGTCACTTGTCTGGGACCTGTTCCAATTTTATTTTGGATGAAAATCAACTTTCTCTGAACCACTCCCCTCCATTTTCTGTCTATCTCTGCCAATCCTCTTCCTTCAGGGAAAGAAAAAGAAAAGAAAAGAAAAGAAAAGAAAAGAAAAGAAAGAAAAAGAAAGAAAGAAAAGAAAAGAAAAAGAAAAGAAAAGAAAGAAAAGAAAAGAAAAGAAAAGGAAAGAAAAGAAAAAAGAAAAGAAAAGAAAAGAAAAGAAAAGAAAAGAAAAGAAAAGAAAAGAAAAGAAAAGAAAAGAAAAGAAAAGAAAAGAAAAGAAATGAAAAAAAAATCGAATTGCTTATTTAGTTATGTTTTCAGGCATCCAAAAGAGATTGTTTGTCACCTACATTTTCTTTTTGTTCTTTTGGACCACCTCAGTGGTGGTATTTTTAATAGAAATACTCTTCATCTCCATGCAGAAGTGATCTCTATCATCTGTTTTTACAAATGAAACTAAGTTTGTAGACTTCAGGACTTCTGATGTTATCTTAAAACAAAGATATTTTGCTCCTTTGCTCCATGTGAAGTCAAGGATACTGTGCTGGTGGCTTAAGTCTAGGGGTTGGCTGTACTGTCCTAAGCCCTAAAGGTCCTATTTCATCTGCTGCTGCCAACTTTATCCTTCCACAGGGATTGCTGCATCAGTGTGTTCTGGTATGCATGTAATTGGAAGCATTCAGCAATCTAGCAGGATAAAAGCGCCAATATAAATGTAAATTATTATTATTCAGCATATTAATCCACTATTAAAATATGGGGGGTTTTCAAAATACAATTTCAGGATACAATATGGCCGAGAGACTTATAAAACCCATTTCCAGTCCATATCATTCATTAATGGGATTTTATATTTTGACCTAGCAGATGACTTTAACAATGCTGGTGCATGTAGCAAGTATGAAATATGGCATGAAAGTGACTTACGATAAATAAAACCTACTGAGTTTGGAAAAGAGATGTCCATGGAACTACCTTCCCACATCCCACCCCAATCCCTGCAGCTTTGACATTTTCTGTTGTCCTGAAATAATTCAAGAATAAGAGCATATCAAAGGTAGAAACCCCAAATTTATAATAAAGTTTTCAATAGGAAACAGAGGTGCGAACTTTATATTTTTATGTGACCAAGTTGTGGGCAACAAGGAAGAAAAGAGTAAAACACACTGTTCTTGTGTGATGTTCTTGTGCAAAAATGTTCTTCTTGGCCGTAATGCTGGTAATGGAATTTATCATGTGGAAAATACTTTTCCATCCTCGTGCCTTCTGATTTCTCTCTGTAGTAATTTGTCATTAGCAGATCCTAAATAAGGAGTAAACAAATTCAGCTGCCAACAAATACAGATTCTGATAGCCAGTGTCTTCAGGAGATTCTGACCATTTTGAATTATCAGAGGAAAAGAAGCATTGCTTTATGAGCTGAAAAAAAACCCATTTGAAAAAGGTTAGTCTTTGGTGAAAAGTACTACTAAGCTCTTGTCCAGGCCTCAAGGGCTCTCACAGCCCTAGTATCCCCTCCTGGACTCTCCTCAGGCCCCCCTCTGCCCTGCCAATGGAGCCAGCACCGTGGAAGCTGATCCATGGGCAGTATAGTACCTTGCCCCTGTGGTGGGTGCTATGGGACATACTCTTGCCACAACACTAGACCTTACCTCAAGAGCCTTCCACAATTCCAAGCGCTGCAGGTCAGAACAGCCAACCTCTAGAGTGGGGGGTCATAGCCCTGCATCTGCAGCAACTTCTGAACCCAGAACCCTTCAGAGATGACTGACAAGTGTATGGGGTCATTTTAGTCTTTTAGATGTTTATTTTTTAGGTTAGATGTCCCTAACCTTTGCTGCCTGTGTCTTGTCTTAGCAGCTCTTGGTTCATGTTGCTAACTGTAGTCTGAGTTGTCCCTGCAGTCCTGGCCTCCAGAACTATCAGCGCTGTGTCGAAGAATGAACTGTATCAGGAATAGCATCTAATAAATTCTTAAATAAAATAAGAAGAGATAAATGGAAAACAGACATCATCCAGAAGTGCTGCTGTAAGGATGATGGCTGTAGATACTGGCTTATAACAATAAGTCACCAGACAGGTCTGAGTCCACTGAGTTGAGGATGAATGACAGATACCAAGAAGGTGCAAAACTTCGAGAATAACCTTTCTGTTTTGGGGTGCACTTCCATGCCTTAGTACACTGTTGAATTAGAGTTCCTGTTCTAGGATTAGGAGATGTGGATCACGTTTGGGGTGGACGACCTCACTGTTGTTGACATACTTCAACTTCTCATGGACATGCAATAGCAATGGATATTTTGCACTGTTCTGTTCAGGATGTTTTGTGCGTAGATAAGCATGAATGCTGTTTAGTGCATCACAGAAAGTGGTCTGCTTGACCAGGATTGATTCCCCACCCTTACCTGATAGCTGCTGTAGGAGGGATAAAACCTTAACATACAGACTGCAGTAATTGCTAACTTAATCACTTCATGAAGGGGGGGAGGGCAGTCTTCCTTGTGTATGGTTGGGTTCATAGCTGCCTAAAACCAGTCTTATCGTTGGGTAAAGCAGTGCATCCCAAATTGCAGAAACAAACAGCAGAAAGACCCAAACTGGCCTGTAGCTGCCATGAGCACAAGGCAAGGCATGAGATTTGTTTGAGAATGAGCAAGTACTAGTAGAAGTAATGTGACTGGCACAACACTCCAGGGAGAAAGTCTTGCTGAATAACCATTCCAGCACAGTAATAAAGCTTCCCCACCACAGCTGATCTGTTCAGATGTTGCTGCACACCTTTTATTTACCAGGTGTAGGCAATGCTATCCAGAGGGTGTGCTGAGGTCAATGTACAAGGGAGTACCAAAAGGCATGTTATACTGGTTTTGGCTGGGATGGGATTAATTTTCTTCATAGCAGCTTGTATGGAGCTATGTTTTGGATTTGTGACCACAACAGTGCTGATAACACATTGGTGTTTTAGCTGTAGCTCAGCAGTGCTTGCACAGTATCATGGCATTTTGTGTTTTTCATGCTGCCTCACCAGCAAGCAATATGGGAGTGCACAAGTAGCTGGGAGGGGACACAGCCAGGGCGCCTGATCAAAGGGATATCTCACACCATATGGTGTCATGCTCAGCAGTGAAAGTTGGGAGGGAAGTTTGCCAGGGCTGCTGTTGCTTTGGGAACTGGTTGGTCATCAGTCAGCTGGTGGTGAGCAGTTGGGTTTCTTTGCATCACCTGTTTTTCTTAGGTTTGTTTTATTTGCTTCATTTTCATTTATTTATTTATTTCACTGTCTTTATCTCAGCCTAGAAGTTCTCTAACTTTTGTCCTTCCAGTTGTCTCTGCCATCCCTGTGGGAGAAGTGGGCAAGTGGTTTTGTAGCATTTAACTGCCTTCCAGGGTTAACCCACAACAGATAGGCAGTCTGGTCTGTACAGCATTATATATTTAAACATCAAGAAATAAATACAGAAGTTTCTAAAACATGTTTCTATATGTACTCTACATCAGAAGGAAACCTACTCTCTAAGCAGACAGCTAATGTTTACATATGTGACTGCAAATACTGTGTACTTAAAATACTGGGAGCTAAGGGTTACAGTAGCCATGTATATTAACCCATAATTAATCCATGCTGCCAGACTGTTAATTTTTCATGGTTCAGAAGAGACTTTTTTGAGCAGTATGACTTTATCATTGTGGATATTTGAATTTTGCCTTCCTTGATACATTTTCCCTTTTCCTGTCATGGAAAGAGGAGATAATAGTTCCCATCTGGTAAGAAAAAAAAAATTGTGTAATAGTTACATGTTTTTTTATGGAGTAAATTAAGAATAGGTCATAAATAGAAATACAAGTATAACCACTTATAACTTGTTGTGTGTTCTCATTTGAATCCTTTAGAACCATCATTATTTATTCTTCAGAACAAGTTGAAAGTTTTCAGAATTTTAATTCAGTTCATTACAAAAAAACCAAAAAAACCCCAAATGTTTGCTTTCAGTATTTATCTACATACTCTAGAAACTCTATTAACAACTCTGAAGTGCTCCTATATTAGAAGAGAACAAGAAATTGCCCAGATTTCTGCAATTAGAGACTCCTCTGTGAAAGAGCTGAAAGAAGCCTAGTAAAGTCATCCAGCACGTTCCTGAAGTAGCCAGGCTGGGAAAAGAAGGCTGAAGTTATGCTGCAAATGATCTGGGGCTGCAGCCAGCCTGATACAGTTTTAAATAGCTTTGAGGCTGTTTTAAATGATGTCTGAGACCAAGTTATGCTCTAATGTCAGAGACGCATGAATAACTTCCTGTTTTCTCATCTGAATATTGAGGAATTTTATTAAAGGAAAGAGGAAAAAATAAAGCTTTATGAAAAGAAGGTATAATTACCAATTCACAAAAATGGAGAGTATGTATTCAACTCTGATGTACAGAATAAACACATTGATCCCTAACTGAGATTGGTATCCTTTTGTGCCATATGGATACAGAGCTAAAAAAATGGTTACCTACACAAATATATTGCTACCTCAAGAGACAGGAGGGACATCAGGATAAAGTATCATTATTCCCTTGCTAATAACAGGTGAAGTGAGGAGTCCTGTATTATTCTGAAAGTTTCCATACTGCCTGAGGTTGGCACTTGGAGGTTTCAGGTCTGCCTTCTGCTCTCACCATGACACAGCTGTGACTCTGCTGGGGGACAATGACTGAGGGCTCCAACTTCCCCTGCTGTCACTCTTTCTTGGCACCCCATGCTTAATAGGCAGAGGAATTTTAAACTGATATAAAACATGGTCCAGGAAAGAGTAAGGTCTTCTATGTCTTACTATATATTGTATGTACATCTAGTGCTCTTATTACTTTAGCTTGGTGACCACTGTTGAGCAATAAAAGGAATTTATGCATTTGTTGTTGAATATGGTTAACTTTTCCTGGAGCATGAGGTTATTAAATGAGGATTGAGCTGTTAAGAGAGGCAACTATGTATTTTCATGTCTAAAATCAAACCATGGGTAGCAGAAACTAATTTTTTTTCTTCCAAAAGTGCTTACAAAGGTAACTCTCGACTATTAATCAGGTGTGACTGAAGGGAGTACTGTGACTGAATTTTGCAGAGCTTTCAGCAGTACCTAGTAAGCAGGTTCTATTGCATTCAGCTGAGTTCAAATAGGCATAATTTATATTTCAGTAGTGTTAGCTGTTTCAAAGCTATCAATGTTCATTAGAAAAGTGTGTCATGCTGTGGAGATCATGACAGTGTTCTGTGAGAGACATGTCTCTGTAAGGTAGAAGGAGACAAGTTGAATCTAGTCCAAGAGCCTTGTCAGAAGTTGGAGTGACATGGAGGAGGAGCCTAATGGTCTTAGGCCGGGATAATGTGAATATCATTTAAGTATCTGTATAATTTTCTATGAATTTCACTCTTACTGCTCCAAGATAGATGATCTCTTAGCCTTTTCTGTGTCACTGAGTGCACCAAATGTGCAATGGTTTTATATAAACCTATTTTGCATTAAACTAATACATTAATCCACTGCATATCACAATTACTGAAGAAAGAGCATGTTAATCACAAGCTAGGCAAGGGCTGCAGAGAATGGTTGCCTGTTTGGCACTGCCTGTTCTCAGCATGCCAACCCTCTGCTCCAGTTAAGCCTAACAGCCCATGTCATCCATGGCATCTAAGTGGTAATCAGGGGACACTTCCAAACCCACCAGAGCCATCTTGTGGCATTTTGAGTAAAAATCTGGCTTACAGATGGAGCTGAGATGTTCTACTGCTCTCCAAAATATAGAATCACAGTATCACAGAATCACAGAACAAGCTGGGTTGGAAGAGACTCACAAGGATCATCAAGTCCAACTCATGTCCCTGCGCAGCACCATCCCAAAGAGTCACACCATGTGCCTGAAAGCATTGTCCAAATGCTTCTTGAGCTCTGTCAGGCTTGGTGCTGTGACCACTTTCCAGGGGAGCCTGTTCAATGCTCAACTACCCTGCGAGTGAAGAACATTTTTCTAATATCCAGCCTAAACCTCCCCTCACACAGCTGTAGGCCATTCTCTTGGGTCCTGTCACTGGTCACCACAGTGAAGAAATCAGTGCCTGCCTATCCTCCCCTCTCAAGGAAGTTGTAACTGCAGTGAGGTCTCCCCTCAGACTCCTTCTCTCCAGGCTGAACAAACCAAGTGAGCTCACCTGCTCCTCAAATGACTTCCCCTCAAGGCCCTTCACCAACTTTGTTGTCACCTTTTGTACATTTTCTAATAGTTTGTATCTTTCTTACATTGTGATGCCCAAAACTGCACACAATATTCAAGGTGAGGCCGTCCCAGTGCAGAGCAGAGCAGAACAATCCCCTCCCTTGCCTGGCTGGCAATGCTGGGCCTTAGTACCTCAGGACAAGGTACATTACCCTGGCCCTTCTGGCTGCCAGGACAACTGCTGACCAATATTCAGTTTTCTATCAACAGGACCTGAGGTCCCTTTCCATGGAACTGCATTCTGGAATCTCATTGCCCAGTCTGTACAGCCAGGGTTGTATTCTGCCAGTGCAGAATCCAGCACTTTTCCCTTGTTGAACTCCAGGCATTTGGTGATTGCCCAGTCTTCCATGTTGTTGAGGTTTTGTCTTTAGAGCCTTCCTGCCCTCAAGGGAGTCAGCAGCTCCTTCCAGTTTTGTGTTATCTGTGAAACTCCTAGTCTCATGTCCAAGTTGTTCATGAAGATGTTGAAGAGCACAGGGCTGAGGATGGAGCCCTGTAGAAGCCCACTAGTGACAGATTGCTGGTTGAATGTCACCCCAGTCACTATAACTCTTTGTGTCTGACCCATGAGGCAGTTGCTCACCCATCGCATGATGAATGCTGGACATTTTATCCAGATGGATATTATGAGGATATTGAAAGCTTTACTGAAATCCCAAAAGATTGCATCAGTTGGCTTCCCTTGATCAACTATATGGGTAATCTTGTCATAAAAGAAAAATCAGGTTTGATAAGCAGGACTTCCCACTCATGAAGGCCAACTGGCTGTGACCAGTGACTGCCTTGTCTTTCAGGTGTGTTTCATAAACTCTCGGAATAAATCATTCCCATAATTTTAACCAGGCAGTGAAATGAGACTGACAGATCTGTAGTTTCCAGTGTCTCCGCTCTTTCCCTCTGAAAATTGGGACATTTGCCAGCTTCAAGTCCGCTGGGACCTCTCTGGATTCCCAAGACCACTCAAAAAATCAAGAGAGGTTTTACAATGACATCAGCTAGCTCTTTGGAATTGTTAGAATATTATCAGGTCTCATAGATTTGTAGAGATCCAGCTAGAACAACAGATCCTACACCAGGGTCAATTGGGAGTTATTATTCTCATGGTCATGGTCTTACAGCTCAAGGCACTGAGACCCCCATGGTCTCATCTTTATTGAAGACGGAGGCAAAGAATGTGTTTAACAACTCTGCCATCCATGTTCCTGTTTGTGAGGTGACCATCCATATCCTGTACTGAATGGATGTTATTTCTACACTGCTTATTCCCAACAATATATTTGAAAAAAATCTTTGATTGCCCCCCACAGTTCTGTCACTTTGAACTGCAGTTGAGCTTTGGCTCTCTCCAGTGGCAAGCAGCAGCTCTGTATTCTTCCCATGTTTGCCTGATCTTGCTTCCACTGGGCATATATCTTCCTTTTCTTCTTTATTTCCAAGAGAAGAATCCTGTTCAGCCAAGACGGCCTTCTACCTCATCTGCTTGATTTATGACATTTGGTAATTGCCTGCTCCTCTGCCCTTTGGAGGTGATGTTTAAAAAGTAACCAATGCTGATGGATCTCAGTACTTGCAAAAGCATTTCCTAGGGGGACTTTAGTCACTGGTTCCTTGAGCAGCCTGAGGTCTGCTCTCCTCTTGTCCGGAATTTTTTCTGGATACTTTTCCTCCTGTCAACAGAGATTTTTAAACTCAATCGCTTCATGGTAGCTCTGGCCAAGATGGCCACCAATCACCACTTTGCTCATGACATCCTCTCTGTTGTCAAGCAGCAGATCAAGGAGGGCCATCTTTCCCAGCTGGCTTCCTTCAGGACTGTTCCATAAAGTTGTCATCCAGTTTTTTTAGGAATCTTCTGGCCCATGTTGTACCAGCTGTGTGATGCTTCTGTTCATTTCTGACAAGTTGAAGTCCCCATAAGGACAAGAGCAGTTGACTTGGAAGCGTCCCTTAGTTCCTCAAAGAATAATTCATCGGCATCATTGTCCTCGTTGGGAAGTCTATAGTGGACTCCTGCGATGGCATCCACATTATTTGTTTGCCCCTTGATTCGTACCCAGAAGCTCTTAACTGTGCCATTGCCAACTTGAGTTTCCATGCATTATAACCCTTCTGTCACATACAGTGCCGCCCCTCTGCCTCTTCCACCTTGCCTATTTCTCCTGAAGAACCTGGAACTGTCCAACAGGCCGCTCCAGTCACATGACTCATCCTGACAGTTTTCACTTATGCCAGTTATGTAAAATATTTGGGACTAGGCCAAAGCCTTGAGCTCCTCTTGTTCGTGCCTCATGCTATGTGCAAAAAATATTTCAGATGTGTTACATTGTAGCATTTTATGATTTTTTTTTTAAATGATACCTTTTTAAAATTTAATTTTGAAACCTTTCTCCTCAGCTTTTAAGTTTTTGTGGCTGTTGGTTTTGGGTTTTTTTCCCTAGGAAACCAGACCAGGTCAGGGTTCAAATTAAAGTAGGTTGGGCCTTATTTTTGGCTAAGCTTATATGAAATGGTGGACAAGGCCGTAGGAGACCACATATACACTCTTAATTTCTATATTTGATTTCCTGTATGAAATCAGGAAATTGCGTTTTCTTTAACAATGATTAAGATGAATTAAGGTGAATTACTTTCTCAAATCAATAGGATATTCTTCAAGAAATTAGCATGATTGCTGACATAATTTTTGAAGGACTCTCTGATGTTGCCTATGGAAATCTTTCTGAGCAAACCTGGATTCATTCTCTAGTGCTATTACTCAGTACTCGATACTCAAAACTCATGTGTCCAAGATAAAGGCTGGAAAACCTTGATATTACTATTTCTGAAAAGAACGGGTTTTGTATTGATGCAAAGTGACTAAAAAGCTTCAGAGTTTTGGTCTGGACAACATTTTGCCAAGTTGTAGGTACAATGTAGTAGAAAGAAAAGGAGAATGGTACATTTGTGTGTCGGCTCTGTACCAACAGTAATTTTGGCCGTGGCAAGCAATCATTTGAACCAAATAAAATCTTGTCACTAGCAAAAATACCCAGGGTCAAGTTCAAAGGCATGGGAATATGTCCTGGTTTGGGACAAATTTGGGAGAAAACCCCTGTATAGGATCCCTCTAAGGAAGCAAACCCAAGTGGCCCCTCCCTCCAACGGGTCCGGAAAAAACCCGTCTTTGGAGAAAAGTGGAAAAAACTATTTTACTAAACAAATGAAGTGCATACAAGTATAAAGAATGAATAATATGAAACAATAAAACCTCTCCTTCTGAAGTGAGATGGCAAATTGAGAAAGTCCTTGCCGTGGGTGTAGCTCAGCTCTCTCTCAGTCTCTCCTCAGTCCCAGTCTCTCCGGCGCTGCTGGAAAATGCCGAGGTCCAGGCCCCGGTGGGCCGCAGGTGCAGCCCCCAGTGCTCCCCTGGGCTTTCAGTCCAGAGCAGGTTTAAACAGTTCCGAGAAAAAGGAAAAAACCAGTCCAGGGAACTTCTCTGCCCTAGCTAGCTGAAACTAACTAAAAGCAAAAAAAAAAAAAAAAAATCTCCATCCTGCAGTCTCTCCAAGCCTCCGCCGAACACGCTGTCCGCAGAAGAATGTGGAGGAGTCAGGTAGTTTTCTCAAAACAAACTCTGCGCTTCTCCTTGCTCTTAGAACCAGTCTTAAAGGCACAGGACTCAATATACAGCACAAACAGAACAGACGATTGGGGATACAAGCATCATTAAGTTACCCTAGGACAGAATAGAACCAATTTATTGCTATACTTAGAAGTTAACCTCTGCTGTTACGTTAAGAGGCTGCACCTTATCTGCAAAGTCTTCCTTCATAGTTCTCACTGGTACACTACTGGTAAGATGGTCCAGCTGTATGCCAAAGTATTTATGTCCAAGAAAATTGTATTTTGTCTGGAACATATGCACATTTGCTTGGATATGAGATAAAACCATGTGTTTGTGACATAAGATCTCCATATAATATCACGTCAAGTCAGGATGATCTACTGCATTGTAAATGCTTTATTTCCCATATTCTCTGGGTTAATAGAATGTACTCAGATTGAAGATTTTTTAGAATCAAAGAATCATCAAATATATGTCAGCGGCAGTTGAGGGTGATGAGCTTAGGCTGTTCTGTATTATAGATACCTTCATTTGGTCAGTGAATTCTAGCAGTCTCCAAAAACTGAGCGGTGAAATGTTTGGTGTAGTAGGCTATTGAATGCATAGCTTCATATGCCAGCAGTAGTTTTTAAAGCTGCTACTACTTTTTTTTTTTTTTTTTTTTTTTTTTTTTTTTTTTTTTTTTTTTAATTAGAGGAAACATTTGTATGGAATATCAGTGGTTTTAATGGGCAGTGCTTTTGTCAATACCAGACTGAGAATTGAAAGCAGTGGCAATATAATTTAGAGGTTCAAGGTTAGGGAAGAAAACAGGTTTTTCTATGGTCTTTTCTTTATCTGTTCGTGAAATAGAGACTAGTGGATTGACTACTTGCTACTTTACCTTTTGCATATATATTTACACACATTAAAAGGCTAAAAATCACAGCTACATCTCTTTCAGTGTTCAATTGCAGAGATGCAGGTGTCCAAACCATTGTCTTTCATGCACATACATAAATGCTTAAAGAGTAGCTCTAATTACAACATTACAAAGAAAAGCTGTGTTCTAGTGGCATTTCGAGTTCAATTAGAAAGCAAAAGCTTCTGCTTATAATTGTTTCTATTAAAGATCTGTACATTTTTCTCATTTAGGGCACCAAGAACTACGTGGGGATTAAAGCATACCTTTTAAATAGTTTGTAAACTGCTTGTTCTGTTCCTTAAATTGACTTCTAACACTATTAGTTTATGAAGAAATGGGGTTTAGTTTTTTGGATTTTTTCAGTTCTCAATGAACATTTAAAACTTGGATAAGATTTGTATCTGTATTTGTATAAGATTTTATGCCATGTAAACAAAGTTGTAAAGAGTCATATATATCACATCGCTCTGGTGGTAGCAATATAAAGCTGATATCAGTAAATGAGGGAATGGGAAATCAGTTGCCTTCTCCTTCCAGCAGTCAGAGTAAGCGCCTCTATGATGGGCAATTACCTTAACTGCCTGCCTAAAGCAGCAGCAAGTTGTATGATCAGTCCAATGCACAAGATTATATCCTCCCCACTACTTAATGAAGAAATTCAGTCTGCAGTGATCGTTACCATATCAATCCAGTGTACTGCTTTTAAATTTATTAAGCAAAAAAGGTACTAAGATAACCCAGCTGGAAAGCAATGGGAAAAATAACATTTCAGTTATCAGAGAACTGCCCAGGCCAGAAGGGACCTTCAGAAGATCATCTGGTCCAACCTTTTGTGGGAAGGGGAGCCTCAATGAGATTGTGCAGTGCTCTGCCAAATTGCATCTTGAAAACAAGTATCAAGAAATCAAACGTCAAATTCCTATTCCCATAGCACAGAGTGATGTGGTGATGGCTCAGAATCAAACTGTAAAAGCTTTCTCTTTCTGCTGAAAAATGTCAGATATGTTCATTTATTTTCATTAATTTTATTTAACAGATTTGACTTTGCTCTAATTGAAACAGGTAGAAAAAAAATAAAATGTCATACTTAAAGCAATTTATAATACAAGCTATCTCCCTCTGGTTGCGGTATTTCTAGCAAAATGAAATCATGAGCATTTCTAATCCTTTGTTTCAGTCTATGCTGTTTAGTAATCTGTGAGGGAAGAAAGCCAAATAAACAGCTGGCATGTTTTAGCAGTTACTTCCAGCTTCTCTCTTGGCTGTCTCTGTCGAATATGAGGGATTGCCTGGTGAATTTAAAGGCAGGGCTGAGTGCCACACATTCTCATCTTACACTTTGACTCTACTGTTACGCTGAGCAGTTCTGGCGCAAAGGAACTCTACAAGCAGTGTGGCTGCTTCTTGGTAGAAAAGAGTGAACCCTTTCCAGTGCTAAACACACACTGTGACACCAACTCCTCACAATCCTTCACAGTTCTGCTTCTAGTGTAGGGTCTCTACCTCTGTCCATAGTCACTGAAGTAAAAACACACTAACATAAGAAAAGTAACATCCCTCTTTATCTCAAAAGGGCAAAGGTATTGTGTACTTTTTGTGGGATGATGAAATGAACCTGAAAGGGATATCAGTCATAAACAACAGGTGGTGGAGATGTGATATGAAATACTGCAGTGAAGAAGTTTGTTTCACTTCTGAGAATGACTTTTCCAACAAGGAAAAATTTAGACTTGGTTAATATTCATTAATTAGCTTGCATTGCAAGTGCAGTCAACAGAGCATTTGCACTGTGTAGCAATATGCAGACTCTTATTGATTATTTTAATTCTATCTTCCATAATTTCTATTTTAATGTTATCACTTTCAGTCTGTAGAAATTAAGATCAATATTACTTTATTGCTTCAGTGTGGTTTTAAAAACCTCACCAATTTTGATTAATGAACACTAATCAATTGCACATGATTAATTTTCATTATCCTATTCCTATCTGAGAGTATTTTCTCCCTTTATTCCTATTCTTCTGTCACTATCTCAACTTGCTGCATTTTCATTTCATTTCACAAGTAGCTGGTATTGAGTTACACACACATGTGAAATCAACTTTACCATTTGAGAAGCGAAGTGCTACTCTAAATTTGTAATCATTTATATTTATTAGTGAAGGCAAATTTACAGAAATTGCGTAATTGAATTCAGTAAAAGTCATTTTGTTCAGTGGGCACTTAAAAGTTTGTATCATGGTTATCATGAGGAGGTTCCATGTCTCAATCTGACATCTAGTTGGTGCTGTAAAACATTGAGCTACGAGGTTTAACAAAGCCTGAGTTGTACCTGTGGAGTGGTCAACTCTGGCTGTGTGTCTGTTTTCATTTTTTATGGCAAACTTTTTCACATAGAATTTCATATTCTTGAAATTTGCTTCTATTTTAAAATCTTGGTTGTTATACAGTGCAAAATACTGTGATCCCTGACCTCAGGTTTGTCTTCCTGGTCTTTATGTCATTAATGATCTCTTCACTTCAGATAACTGCACATTTTTCTGTAACTTATTCAGAGATCAACATAATGACTTAAGTCTTATGTCCAGTGTAAATTTTCAATGTAAAATTTATGTGAAAAAATGTAAAATTTATGTAATTTTTCAGCTCAGGCCTCCTGTTTCCACTAATTTAAGTTACACTGCTAAATATGGGTGTTTCTATATTTCTTTGTCAGATTCTGAGTCTGGTGCAAATGTCCATACTCATATATATCTTGTCTTCAGTTTGTGCTGGGTGAATCTTGTGCTTGTTAGCACATTAACTGAATTGCAGTTACAGTACAGAATATTGCCAAGCAATGCATACCTAGAAGTGCATACTATGCACTTCCGTGTAAAGATTTTAAAGACACAGGTGATAATTTTTTCATTTGATAGTTTAGTTATCTAAACCCTGTCTTAATTCTAAGAGTTAGATTCTTATCACATTTATATACACAAACTTAATCTACAAAGATACAGCTTCATTTAGATATGCAGTGTGAAAATACTGGCTTCTGCAGCCAGTGTTCAGTCTGCCTTATTTCAGAGCTGCCTGCTCTTTGTACCCTAATCCATGACTCTTCTAAAGTCTTTTGCCTGTAAATCTCCTTTAACCCATCCCTCTACCCTAATGAACTCTGGTAAGTGTGGTAAGTCATCTGACTTTTCTATTGATGGGAATAAATTTATTTCCCAACACAATTAAAATGTACATATACAGTATCTTTCTGAATGCTGGGATACAGGCCATCCAATATTAGAATTGTATAGTCCTTTTCACTGACTGATTCCTTTTACTTATTCTGGTGTCACTCTTCATTTCATTAATTTTTCATTTTCTGCCTCCAGGAAACTTCTCTCTGATTCTGGCATGTTTCCCTCTTTCTCCCTAGTGAACATACTTGAGACAAAGAAATCTTTTAGCTTTGCAGCACTCTGTGCCTCATCTGTCAGCAACTTGCCTCCATCCATCACACCAAGAGACTACAGTCTCCCTCAAAATCTCCTGATCCTTATCTATTTGTAAAACCTCTTGTTGTCCTTACAACATTGACTAGAATAGTTTTAAAAAATTCCTTTTTACTGTGATGCTTTTTGTTTTCGTGTTTTTCAACAGATGTCTCAATTATAGCAATGGTAGTAGTTGACTACTGTTTGTAAGCACAATCTTGTGAAGAAAAAGAAAACATATAGTTAACAGCTGTAAAATGCTTCAGTACTATATCCTCTTGTGGATTTTACGTGAAACATTCATTGACTTTCCTGAAGCAGCAGAAGGTTTGCTGTTTATTAAACAAAGAAGCCGAAGTATACATAATGCACTGTTCACTGTAATGGCAGGAACGAAAGTTCAATGCCTCTGAATTGCCTTGGCTACACTAAAGGTCATGATTTAAACAGTTTACACTGGTTTGCATCAGGTGAGCTTGTTCACCATAATGTGCAACCAGCAAAACCAAAAATGTTACGTGAGGTGACCAGAGAGTTGAATGAGGCTCATATTCCCAACTGTGAATGTTAGCTGCTAAAGGTAACAAAAGGAGGAGATGGCCAAAATGCATTCTGGCTGTGAACTATTGGCCAGTTATGTTAAATTGTCTGCCTCCACAAGAGTGTTCAATACTCTCTTGTGCATGAATAATTTTAAGATTCAGATGAAGTGATAATTACGCCAATGGATTTCAGGCTTATTTGAAATCTTCTTTAGTATCAGCCAGCCTAGTTTTGCCAGTACAGTCTGAAGTACCATACCAAGAAGTGCTTGGATGTGAGGGATAGGGCAGGTGATCATGTACTTTGCATAATGGATGAACAGTTTACGATTAATGTGTAAACAGTCAGCATGAAACTAAAAAGTCTTTATTATCAGAACTTTTATTTAGGTTCTCCTGAATCACATGAATGTGTTTTAGCAAGCCCTTCTTAGATAAAGGTTACCATTCTTATCTCTATAAACAATCCCTGAACTGAGCACCCCTAGAGGAGACAAACTTTAAGTAATATTAACTTAGTTACATCTGACAGTTTAGTAAATAGTTTAATTTTTGGAAAGTTCACTGTCAGTTGCATTTTATTTTATTTTATTTTATTTTATTTTATTTTATTTTATTTTATTTTATTTTATTTTATTTTATTTATAAATGGCATTTTTATTGTCTGTGGACAAAGAGGTCAGTGCCTGCCATCAGCTAGGGTAGACAAATACAGGTAGAAAGACAGTCCTTACAGTAAAGAACTAGGAATCTGCAGGTACTGTACAGCAGGTAAAAAGTATACGGATGGTGGCGTGCAAGCAAACTGGAAGACATTCAATGTCCCGCATTGCAAGCGGTGCTCACACAGTACGCCTGCTATCTAATCTTGGTCAAGGGTTTGCCCAGGCACCACCACAAATTAAGGACTCAAGGATCAATCAGAGGTATTCAATTAGAGTCCTTTGCATACGTCAACAGGAAGCAATAATGCACAAAAGAAAACACAGAGGAAATGTCAGAAAGTGTTAGAAAACTGAGTAGTTGAATGGTTGAGGCTAGCATTTTTACTTCAGAACTTTATTTTTCCAGGCAACAATAATGTATGGCACTGGCTGCAAGTTTCTTGTTGTCTTCTGATTCTCCATGTTATCTTCTAAGTCTACATGTCTGAATACTCATTATCACTGTTACGTAATATTGTTTTGATTAACTGATACATCATCACCTTACATATGAGATTTTGCAATTCTAATATGAGATTTCTTGCTCAAATCTCTAAACCACCAGCCAACCTGTATTTGCAGATAACCCAGTCTTTTGTTTAAGAATATATTAAGTTATATTGGAGTATATTTCTAATATGTACTATTATATATTCTAATAAATAAAAATAGTAAGTATGGCTAACCTCCACCCTCAAACCATCCTGACTTTTTCAAAGCCTAAAATCATATTCAGAACATATCTTCTGTCTCCAAAATTATCATTTTCCCGAATACTTTCTATCTTCAGAGGTAGAATTAGAGAATCATAGGTTATGGCTGGAAGGGACTTCTGCAGGTATAGTCCCATCTACCTTCTCAAAGCAGGGTAAGTTAGAACAGATTTCTCAGGGTAATGGCCAGGGTATCTCGAAGTTATGTTCAGCTGGACTTCAAATGTCTCTACTGATGGAGACTGCACAACTCTGTAGCCAGCCTCTTCCAGTGTTTGATCACAGTAAACAAAGCCTAAACAATTCTAATGTTTAAGTGGAATTTTCTGTATTCTGCCCATTGTTTGTTCCTATTGCCTCTTTTTCTGTTATTGGTATCATTGAAAAGAGTGTGGCTTCCTCTTCATTTCATGTCCCAGTTGGGCACTACACTTCATATACATAATCATTTATACACACTGGTAAGATCCCCCTAAATCCTCTGTTTTCCAGGATAAACAATCCCAACTCTCAGCCTCTCCTTGTACAAAAGATGCTTCAGTCCTTCATCATCTTTGTGGAATTTTGCAGGACTTACTTTAGCATGTCCATGTCTCTAGTACTGAGGAGCTCAGAACTGGATACCGCAGTCCAGGTGTGGCCTCACCAGTGCTGTGTAGAGGAGAAGGATTACCTCCAGTAACCTCCTGGCAGTGTTGTTGGCCTTTTTTTGCCGCAAGTGTGCATTGCTGACCTACAGTCAACTTGTCCACCAGGAGACTTGGATTCTTCTCTGCAAAACTGCTTTCCGGACAATCTGCTCTCTGACGTTTCTGATGTCTGGGTGCAGGAATTTTCATTCACCCAGCAATCAGATCCTGCTTGATCTCTTGCTAGCCTCATTTCTAATAAATCTCTTACTTTGCCTTCCATAGATTCCTCTTTTACATACAAGTTCAAGATTTTACATTGTGTACTTTTTGAAGACTTTGTCATGTGTGAATCAGATTCATTGATGAGCTAACCAAAATTCTTGAAGTATTCAGATATAGCTTTGGTGTCTTACCTCAAATTATTTTGGTTTTGAGTTGTATTATTAAACAAATGTAAATGTTTTCTGATTCATAGTCCCAGCCAAAGATTTTGCAATCCTTGCCCATATCTGTATTTGTGGAAGACTAAGGACATAATAGAGTTGTACATACCCCTTCCTGACAGAGCATTTTTCAAGAATTCCTCACTATCTTGTTATTTGTGTTTTCCTCTTATACTTTCTGACTTTATTACTAATTTTCCACAAAACATTGGGTACCAACTCCTCTGTACCCTGTTTTACCTTTCAATGGACTTAATTTAAAAGCCTCTTGAGGTTTCCAACACAAGACCACTTGGCATGACATGCACTACTGTGTTGTCGTATGACACTTGATAATTTCATGCATGGTATCCTTATTCAAAAATCCCATGGTCTAGGCAGAAACTTAATGTCTGTCTTTTACAGTGGTGTGGTATTGCAGTGTCTGGTCTGCAACTGCAGCAGCTGGTAACCTGGAGCATGTGGTGCCTGGAGGACGTGGCTCTTCTGTGGTTGGAGAACTGTCAGTACTACAACTTTGTAAAACTCATGGGGGAAAGCTTCCTGTATGGAATAACGTGTTTGCTTGGCCCAGTAGGGCTGGCAGTTGTGAGGCAGCTAATTTGGTATGAGAAAATTAGTAGAAACACACAAGGTCAGGAAGGGCAACTTTTGGTTGGGACAGGGAAGCATTCAATATTCCAGGAAGTCTCCAAGAGGCTAGCATCTAGCAGGTAGGTTCCAAAATGTCATGCCAGTAGACTTTCACTGGTTACACACTTCAGTGGAAGATTGAAAGGCAGGAAGTTCTCTCGCTATGTGCAGTAACAGAGAACTTCTAGTACAGGTACCATATCACCAGCTAGCCTAGGGACACCACCCAGGAGCAGTCAGGCACCTCCCTCCAGTGCCAGATAAACTGCAGTCCTGGGCTGGCAGTAAGACACTGCTGGTGGTCCTGGGTTTCCATCACCACTTCCAGTGCAGTCTGCCTAGACACCAGACCACTTGCTCCTCCCAACCTGAGATCACCATCACTTACTAGACACCCATTAGATCCCAGCTAGATTTTCAGCTAGTTTTTTTCTCCAGCTGCCCTGGATGACACAAACTTCTTGGTATTCATTCCAAGAGCCTACTCCAGGACTATTGGGAAAGACTAAAATGTCCAACCATGAGAAGCAGCATGACTTGGACAATAAGAGAGAGCGGAAGTCTTTTTGGGCCTTTTTCAGGATCTGGGGTCAAGGCTATACCAGGAAGAGAAATAAAAGAAACACAGTTTTTAGGTGTTGATTACACAAGACAAAGATGGGACAAAGATGGTATATACTCCACAAACAAGCTTTTCTCCAATCTCACATTGCTGCATTTGCCCAAGAGCCCTTGAATAAGAAATTATTGTATAATTACATGTTTCAAAATATTAGTATCTGTTAACACTATCCCTGTTTGTATCTGGTAGTGAGTAATGTTTGTTTTCTTAAAAATGTCTTAAAATGAAACCATCAGGGTTATTTTCTGGATGTAATGACATTTTAGTTTTAAATTTATCCTTTCCTTCTCTCAGCCCAGAAGACAAATGCCATAACCCATACACCCTGGGTCAAGCTCCCAGCTTCTGATATATAAAAGAACATCCTCAGATGACACTGAAAGAGTGACTGGACCGAGAGTGTGTTTGCAAGATAGAGCAGATGCATCTGGCGTCAGAGCCGGGGAGCATGTGGAGGGAGGAGAAATGCTGGAGTGTGGCTGGATGACATCCTCCAGTGCGGCACTCAGAGTTGGCGGGTGCTTGGGGCAACTGTCTTTTGCTCTGTGCTAGGTGGTGAGCACAGCAGTGGTGCCTGCTCAATGCTTTCACAGGTTTGGAGCCATACTTTTAGCATGACTACTGGAGGAAGGCCAAACAGGAACAGATGGGTAGGGAAAGATGTGTGTGAATATAGATGGTGGAGCTGGCATAAGCCATCATGCAGAGGAGCCCAGGGTACAGTTAAATTGCGTTTTAGAAAACTTACTTTTTTAGCAGTTGCATGAGCTGAGAATCTGTCCATTTCCACCTAAGGTATGTCCTAACCCATGCAGACAGATAGGAGAGAGAGTACAGGATAGAAGAACAAGTTAATGTATGAAGGCAATTCAGTATGGGTTGGATGATCTTGTCCTGGCTTTTGTGGTACAGCCTGGAAAAGTTTATTAAGCTTGGAGGGTAGTTAGTGGAGAAAAGTTGGATATAATTGTTGGGAGAAGAGGAGAAGAGATTTAAAAGGAATGGTGAGAGAGGTTTTCCTTTCAGTTTTTAAGTAAGTAAGTGAGTTAGGGGTTGTAGTACCAGGTGTGGATGTAGAGGAATGACCTCACTGATGTACTTACATTTTGGATTTGCATCACTTTGTGATTGTCCATTGAAGTGATACTCAAACTTGTTGATAAATAGGTGAGGGCCTTTCAAAGACTACGGTGAGGCAGAGGGTAAATGCACATACAGAGCATAAATTGGATGGGTTCTGGTGTTTACCGAATCATGGAATCAATTAGGTTAGAACAGACCTCTGAGACTGAGTCTTACTTGTCTCTGAACATCACCATGCCAACTAGACCATACCACATTCAGTCTTACACGCACCTTCAGTAACAGTGACTCCACCACCTCTCTGGGCTGTCCATTCCAATATCTAATCACTCCTGGTATGAAGAATTTCTTCCTAGTCTCTAACCTAAACTTCCCCTGGTGCAGCTAAAGGCTGCGTCCTCTTGTCCTGCTCCTGGTTTCCTGGGAGAAGAGACTGACCTCCACCTGTCTACAACCTCCTTTCAGGTAGTTGTACAAAGTGCTAAGGTCATCCCTGAGCCACCTTTTCTCTAGGTTAAACAATACTAGCTCCCTCAGCTGCTCCTCGTAATACTTCTATTCCTTCACCATCTTCAATCACCCTTCTCTGGAGCTGCTCAAAACTGGACACAGGACTCGAGGTGTGGCCTCAGCAGTGCTGAGTACAGGTGTTGGAGTCCAGGGCATTCCTTTGGTTGCCCTGGAGGGTCAGGGACCTGGGCAGGGGGGTCTGGGACCCCAGCCCAGAGCTCAGAGAGACACTGGCTTTGATTTCAGTCCATGGGAAAGGCTTCTTGGATTGCAAGAGGGTTTACAGGCCACAAAAGTGTGAAAAATAGTAGTTTAGTATGTCACAGGGTGAAAAAACAGTAGGTTTGGGATTTTTGGCATTGAAGTGAATGGGGCAAGATGGAGAATTTGGGGCGTTGTCTCTTTCTTCTTCCTTCTTGTTCCCTCACTCCATTTCTGCAGTGACGTTGGCACAAAGTAGTTAGTGAGGATTGGGTCAGAGTAAAGATGACCTTGTTAGTAATAGTGATTGACATTGGTAAGAAATAGTAAATAAAGAATACGTAGCAATTAGTATAAAAGATAAGGACGGCCCTAAGATGAGAGGAGTCGTCAGATGTCCGAGCTGCGGCAAACATCTTGCTGGACACGGAGAAAATTGTAAGATAAGAAACAATAAACACGAAGCATGCGACCTTGAAGACTCCGTCTCTTTCATCCATTTGGCTCAGAGCTTTGCAGAGGGCAAAAAAGACTCTAAAACCACCTAAATGCCGGGGTAATTTAAATTCCTGCAAAGGAGCCCCCGACATACAGGGACAGAATCACTGCCCTGGCCACACTATTGCTGATACAGGCCAGCATGCCATTGGCCTTCTTGGACACCTGAGCATACTGCTGGCTCATGTTCAGCTGCTGTCAACCAACAGACCCAGGTCCTTTTGCCACTCTCCAGTCACTCTGCCTGTAGCACTGCATGGAGTTGATGTGATCCTGGCACTTGGTTTTGTTAAATCTTATACCTTTTGTCTCAGCCCATCAATCCAGCCTGTCCAGGTCACTCAGCAGAGCTTTCCTACCTTCCAGCAGGTCAACACTCCAACCCAGCTTTGTTTCTGTGAATTACAGAATCACAGAATAATGAGGTTGGAAGAGACCTCTAAGATCATCAAGTCCAACCTATGCCTTAACACCTCAACTAGACTATAGCACTAAGTGCCATGTCCAGTCTTTTTTTAAACACATCCAGAGATGGTGACTCCACCACCTCCCTGGGAAGACAATTCCAGTGCTTTATTATTCTTTCAGTGAAAAATTTTTTCCTAATATCTAACCTGTACCTTCCCTGATGTAGCTTGAGACTGTGTCCCCTTGTTCTGTCAGTTGCTGCCCGGTGGAAGAGACCGACTCCCACCTGTCTACAACCTCCCTTCAGGAAGTTGTAGAGAGTAATAAGGTCACCTCTAAGCCTCCTCTTCTCCAGGCTAAACAACCCCAGCTCCTTCAAACGTTCCTCATATGGTTTGTGTTCCAAGCCCCTCACCAGCCTCGTTGCCCTCCTCTGGACACGCTCAAGCATCTCAATATCCTTCCTAAACTGAGGGGCCCAGAACTGGACACAGCACTCAAGATGTGGTCTCACCAGTGCCGAGTACAGGAGAAGAATGACCTCCCTACTCCTGCTGGTCACACAATTCCTAATGCAGGCCAGGATGCCATTGGCCTTCTTGGCCACCGAGGCACATTGCTGGCTCATATCCAACTGGCTGTCGACCAGCACCCCCAGGTCCCTTTCCACCTGAACACTGTCCAGCCACACTGTCCCCAGCCTGTAACGCTGTAGGGGATTTTTGTGGCCAAAATGTAGAACTTGACACTTAGACTTATTAAACTTCATGCTGTTGGACTCTGCCCATTCATCCAACCGATCTAGGTCTCTCTGCAGAGCCCTCCTCCCTTCCAATGGATCAACACAAGCTCCCAGCTTAGTGTCGTCTGCAAATTTACTAATGAAGGACTCAATGCCCTCATCCATGTCGTCTATAAAAATATTAAATAGAACTGGTCCCAATACAGACCCCTGAGGGACACCACTGGTGACTGGTCGCCAGCTGGATGCTGCACCATTCACCACCACTCTCTGGGCCCGGCCATCCAGCCAATTCCTAACCCAGCGAAGAGTGCTCTTGTCCAAGCCGTGGGCTGCCAGCTTATCTAGGAGTATGCTGTGGGAGACAGTATCAAAGGCCTTGCTGAAGTCTAAATAGACAACATCCACAGCCTTTCCTGCATCTACCAGACGAGTTACCTGGTCATAGAAGGAGACCAGGTTGGTCAGACATGACCTACCCTTTGTAAACCCATGTTGACTGGGTCTGATACCCTGGCCATCTTGTAAGTGCTGTGTGATAGCACTCAGTATGAACTGCTCCATTATCTTACCTGGTACTGAGGTCAGGCTAACTGGTCTGTAATTACCAGGATCCTCCTTCCTACCTTTTTTGTAAACGGGTGTCACATTGGCCAGTTTCCAATCGCCTGGAACCTCGCCAGTGAGCCACGACTCCTGATAAATGATGGAGAGTGGCTTCGCAAGCTCATCTGCCAGCTCCCTCATCACCCTAGGGTGGATCCCATCTGGTCCCATTGATTTATAAATATCCAAGTGTCCCAGCAGTTCTCTGACTGCCTCCTCTTGGATAACAAGAGGACCATTCTGATCCCTGGCACCACCTACCAACCCCTGAGGACAGTTGTCTTGAGGATAAGCTGTCCTACCAATAAAGACTGAGGCACAGAAGGCATTAAGCATTTCCGCTTTTTCCTCATCTTTAGTTACTAAGTTGCCTGCCTCATCCAATAAGGAACTGAGGTTGGTTTTACCCTTCCTTTTATCATTGATATATTTGTAAAAACTTTTTTTATTGTTTTTAACAGAAGTTGCCAAGTTAAGTTCAAACTGGGCTTTGGCCTCCCTGATTTTTTTTCTACATGCCCTAGCAGCTCCCTTAAATACTTCCTGAGAAATCAGTCCCTCCTTAAAAAGATGATACATCTTTTTTTTTATTTCTAAGTTCCTTCAAAACCTCATTGCTCATCCAGACTGGACGTTTGCCTCGTCGACTCATCTTTCGGCACACAGGGACAGTCTGTTCCTGTGCCCTCAAGATTTCCGTCTTGAAGCACACCCATCTCTCCTGGACTCCTTTGTTTTCAAGGACTGTTTCCCAAGGAACTCTCTGAATAAGTCTCTTAAATAGGCCAAAGTCTGCCCTCCGGAAGTCCAGTGTAGAGATCTTATTGATATTTCTCCTTATTTCACCAATTATCGAGAATTCTATAATTTCATGATCACTGTGCCCCAAGCGGCCTCCAACCTCCACATCACCCACCAGTCCATCTCTATTTGTGAACAATAGGTCTAACATAGTCCCTCCCCTGGTGGGCTTGCTCACCAGTTGTGACAAAAAGTTATCCTCCACACACTCTAAAAACTTTCTAGATTGCTGTTTTTCTGCTGTATTAAGTTCCCAGCAGATGTCTGGTAGGTTGAAGTCACCTACAAGAACAAGGGCTGATGATCCTGAAACATTGTTCAGTTGCTTATAGAATAAGTTGTCCACTTCTTCATCCTGATTGGGTGGACGATAGCAGACTCCCAGGAGGATGTCAGCCTTGTTGGCTTTCCCCTTAATTTTTACCCATAGGGACTCCATCATCATTAGTTTCAATACCTATGACATCCAAAACTCCCCTAATAAAAAGGGCCACCCCTCCACCTCTTCTCCCTTTCCTGTCTCTTCTGAAGAGCTTGTAGCCATTGAGTGCAGTGCTCCAGCTATGTGAGTCATCCCACCACGTTTCTGTGATGGCAACAATATCATAGTTCCGCTGATGCACCATGGCCTCTAGCTCTGCCTGTTTGTTACCCATGCTGCGTGCATTGGTATACATGCACCTTAGCTGGGCTACTTATTTCTCCCTTAACACAGTCTTATCATCCTTGGGCCTGCTTCCACACAGCCCAGTTTCATCCCCTTCCCCCTTCAAGCCTAGTTTAAAGCCCTCTCAATAAGGTCTGCCAGTTCATGGGCTAAAAACCTCCTGCCCTTAACAGAGAGATGTATCCCATCTGATTCCAGTAGAGCAGGTGCCATAAAGGTTGCTCCATGATCAAAGAACCCAAAATTTTGCTGATAACACCAACCCTTGAGCCATTTGTTAAAGATGTGGGTTCTCCTATTTCTTTCATCATTTTTCTCTGCCACCAAAGGAACTGAGCAGAACACTACTTGTATACCTGTCCTATCAACCTCTTGACCCAGTGCCCTAAACTCCCTTTTGATCGCCTTGACACCCCTTTTTTTAATCTGATCACTGCCAGCCTGGAGTATCAGCAGTGGGTAATAATCAGAGGGCCGAATCAGCCTAGGAAGTCTCTCAGTAATGTTTCGTACCTGGGCTCCAGGGAGGCAGCAGACCTCCCTGTGGGATGGGTCAGGTTGACATATGGGGCCTTCTGTCCCCCTCAGGAGGGAATCACCCACTACAATCACCCTTCTTTTTTTCTTGATGTTAGAGGTAATAATCTGTTTTTTAGACGAGTCGTAATTGGAAGTCTCACTGCGCAGATAATTTTCTTCTAAATTTTCTAGTACTAGACTCAATCTCCTCATCCTGATCATCAGTAAAGATATAAAATAGGACAGGGCCCAACCCTGGTCCCTGGGGGACACCACGAGTGGCTGGCCGCCACCTCGATATGGCACCATTCACCACCAGTCTCTGGTATGATGTCCCAGTTGTCCATCCAGTTCTGAACCCAGGAAAGGGTGGACGTCTTCCCGAACCATGGGAAGCCAGCTTCTCCAAGAGTGTGGTATGGGAGACTTGCATTAACCTGACTTATGGGGACAGCTGGCAAGCCTTGTCCTGTCAGCACCACTGGGTTTCAGCCACCCAGTGTGTTGCCTCCACAGGCCATCTTCTGGAGGTTAAGAGACCCTTGAGCTCTGCGGTGACAGGGTCTAGAGGTAGGTATGTCATCTCTTTAGTGTCTGAAGTGTCTCTACTAATTTGATGTACAGACAGGAAGTTGGTCTTTCATATTCCAGTTAATGACTGATTTAAAGGACGTCGTGAACTTGTAATGCAGATCATGAATGACCAGTGCTGTTCAGAGACAGTGACCCTAACTTTGACGATAGTATGTCTGTGCCTGCCTAGACTTCAGTGAGGCCTCTGCCTCTTCTTCCCTTCACAATGTAAATATCCAATTGTCACACAGAGGAAGTCACAGGCAGCTGAAGGAGAGGAGCAGATGAGTCTCTTTATGTAGGTTTCACTAATGATTCAAGACTTTGGATGTGCAAAATTCAAAGGGGACGTGCACCAAGTGCTACAAAGGCCTTTCTGAAGGATACAGGAGAGGTTAGAGGACAGATACCACTGCTGGTATTACCTCATTCATAGTCCTCAGATGCCCTAAAAAAGCCTGAAACATAGACACATGAAATATTCCCATCTGGGAAGCTGTCTTCATGCTGATTTAGCCAAGGAGGTCTCTTAGATGGATGTATGAGTCAGAAACAAGAAAAAATCTTGTAATGGGGGTATGGCAAAGTTACAATAAACTCTGTACCATGAAAGAGCCCATAACTTTTAGATCTTAGCTCAAACTTGTAAAAACGCTTGTACCATGAAAAAGAAAGCTTCATCAAAACACTAGTACAGAAGCTAACTATCTAGTCTGCCTCCACACACACATTCCCAATTGTATGAAGTGAAAAAGGAAGCCAAAACGTTGTAAAGTGGGTGCATTCTTCCCTTGTCCTGAGATGCCCAGGCATCTCTTTTAACCACATAAGTTTTGCACATTGGTCAGGATGTTTGAGAAATACATGCTGCTTTTTTCTTACAAGCTTTAAAAGTTTTTTATGGTAAAAGATTAATACTTTTTCCACTCTAGAACTTGAGAATTGAGATCTGCTTTTCAATAAAATATATCGATAAATACTGTAAAACATTGTAGACAACCTAAAGCTGACCTTTGATATTATAATGTTGAGGGGTTTTGTAATAGAGAAAAATAAAGAATACCCCTGGCCTGAGCCTGGGATTGATTATACATGTGTGCACTTCATTTAATCATGAAAGTCCAATTATATACTTCTGTGTGATTCAAGATAAGATGAGGGGAAGTCTGTATTGTTGCCCGAAGTAAGATTTCTTTTTAAATATATCTTCTTAGTTCTATACCAATACATATGTTTATTTCTGTAGTCAGTGAGAACAAAGGAATGTGTTTTCCTAGTGACACCAAAACAATATAGTAAGGGCAGTAGCACCTTCTGTTCTGTCATGTGCGTCTGTTGCATACTGCTGCTTAAAACATTATGGAAGGAAACTCATGATTCCAAAGCAATAGACAATGTCAGCATCTTCCTGTCACAAGGAAAACATAACCTTAAAAACACTTTTATCATTAGACCTTGTATTAGTGTGCTATTAAAAGTATACTCAATGTATTTTGATTCTTCATCACTAAATGTTCATTAAAAAGGCCTTCTAAAGTAACTTAATTACATTTACTTCGCATATTTTCTGCTTAATTTAATGTATTTTCTTCTTTCTTGGTGCTGATCAGCAGCGAAAGTTTGTGTATTTCAGGTATTTATAACTGAAATCTATGTAATAGACCATGTTAAATAAACTGATCCGCAGAGTAAAACTGCACTAACTTGATCTTAGGGACACAATCTTAGGGACACATCTTTCAGAACTACTTACTGACAGATACACTAGGCTATTTGTATTTTTGCTTAGTGCTCAACTTATTATTGGCGTATTGGCAATATTTAATAACAACAATATGTATTATGAGGCATTTAATATAAATGTTGCAAACCTCAAAAATGCAAGCTGTGGTTTTAAGTTGGTAATATTAATGGCAGTGGCCCACATTAAATAAGTACAAAGACACCTAATAGTCTATTTTCTGAGCCGAATAAACAACCCATGTCCCTCAAAAAAAACCCCCAAAACAACAAAACAAACAAACAAAAAACCCTAAACCAACAAAACAAAATCAAAAAGCATCAAACACAGAAAAGGCAGAGTAAGAGCATTGTAATTTAACAGCGTGATGGTCAGAGGTTTCTTCCCTGCTGAAGATGATTAGGCTTTTAAAATGTATCAAATTAAGCTCTGGAGTGATGCCAGTACTGCAGAGTCCTTAAGAGAGTTCAAAGATGCTCAAAGCCTAACAGCCTTTACCTTTCCTGTAATGTGTCTCCTCTTTAGATCTTGCTCTGGTCTTGTTAACTGTTTAATCACCAAGTGAAAATTGAGATCTAATCCAGAGGAATAATTTATAAAGTATATATCTATCTGATATGGATTATCTGATTTTACTGAGTAGAGCAATTTTGTGTTCTATCCTTGAATGTCATGGTGGTAAGCATAGTAGTTACTATATCTAATCAGAGAAAAGCAGTTATACTCACTGATTTTTTTTCTTTTCTGAAAGACATACTTGCAAGCTGTCCTTCAAAAATAATTTTCAAAACTTTTGGTTTTAGAATTAACCACTGTCCTTGGACCTGAGAGATGCTAGTCTCCTTAAAACATGAGCAGGTTGACTAAGGAAGGAAAGGTCAATAAAGTGAGAAAAATAGTAAACTATTTTATTCTATCTTACATGAATGCTTGCTGTCTACATGTTGTTTATTTATAAGAGATCTTGAGTATCTATGAGGAAAGTTTTATGTCTCCTAAAGTTAGCCCATTGTGCTAAAATGTCCTTGAAGCACATAACTTTAGGACAAGTAGATACTATACAATGATAGATAATTTCTTACACCCTAATCCTCCAAGTTATTTATGAGCAACTGATTTTTAAATGAAAAATGGTACATATTACCCCAGTATATACTGTATATATCACTTAGGCCTAGAGCACTTGCTTTTGAAATGCTTATTGTCAATATTAGTTTTTTGGAAACTTGTGACTCATTTGAATTATATTTTAGAAGTCAATTTTATAGAGACTTGGGATGTTTCACTTTTGAAAGATTGGGTTAGAATGATTAATCTTAGTTATGCATGTCTCCTGTTAAATTATGCAGGCCTTGACCTATAATAGGGTTTGAGATGACAAGGGGATTGAGAAGATTACGTTTCCTTGCATGGATATACATTCATGCAGAGCTGAATCCAGATACTCAGCAGCAAAGGTCTTGTGGTCCAGTGTTGGAATAGCTGGACTTGTGTGACTTCCACTGAAATCAATAGGACTAATAGAAGCTGAGTAAGGGCTATTGTCTTGTAATTGCTACAAGTCTTGAAAACAGAAATATAAATCTTTGCAGATCAATTCTCTTTACTGTGTTTTAACCTTTATTACTAGCTTTTTCAAGTTTTGGCAAATGTACGCATGCTTAATTTACTACCGTAAGTGTTTCCCTTTAGCAGTCCCATTAAAGTTGATCTGTAGGTAATTGCAGATTGCAGCCTCACAGTGTGTTTCACCTGTGTAAAATAGTCATAAGATTGAGTCCACCATATTTTTGTACAAATTATCATGATACTTGCTATTTCTGGTTCTTGTTACAATACATGTCACAATTAATGGATTAAATTTATGACTTTTTTTATTGGTGTCTTATTTTTTGCCAGTGAACCAGAATGGATTACCAAATTACTTTCTCGGGGAAATCCCCAAACAGAGACTCCAGTCATTAAAAAGTGAATGTAATTCCATTTTTTTCACAAACTTTTGTAGGAAGAAAACCTGGCATATGGTTAATACCCAATTATGGAATGAAATAATTTAATATTGCCTCAAAATAATTATGTTTACTGAAAATATAATCAACCTTGTTCATTTATTGGTAACACATATTGCTAGTGTTGCTCTATAATGTGTTGAGGTAAATAGATGCATTTTAAAAATATGCATTTGTAAACACGAAACAGATACCTTTGAGTGCATCTGGTACATGTTTGCGATAAACCTTAAAATCTATACAAATTGTGTAACGTTATAGCTGATAGGAAATTAAGCTGATTTTAAATTTAGTTTTACTTTTAGTGTCAGTCATATTTTTTAAAAAATGCTGTCGTCTTTATTGTCACCAGGGATTAAATTAAAGAAAAAAAAAAAGTTAGAGTGAGCATTTAGAATTTGAAATAGAAAAAAGGTATCCTTTCAAACATCAGAAGAAATGTTCCTTCTGACTTTGTTGATAACTGGATCATGAGAGAGAACAGGCATAACCTGTGGCAAACTCATTTTTATGGAGCAGGCATGAAGAATGAGGCAGCTTCCGTGCTGGAATGGGGATTCCAACAGTAGTCTACTAAATAATAATGAGTGGTTAATCAGGTAAAGGCAGGAGAAATGGGAAAACAGAACAAAATGTGTCCTTTAAAGGAAGCAAAGATGTACTGAGAAGAATGAAAAAGGAGTTAAAAACATTGGGAGAAAACATTGAAATTCCTAATGCAAAATGAGAGAGGTGGAAAGGACGTTAACACATGCTGTGCAGGGTAAAGAACACTGGGAAGGGAGATAGCTAGTAAGGATAAAGCAAGGGACTGTGGAAAGTAGAAAACCAGAAATGACGATTTTGTTTCCCTGGTGGTAGCAGTAGCTCAGGAACCTTGGAAGAGATGAGTGAAACCATGAGCTCTGGTGATGGGTACAAAAATCACCTCATGAAAGGTGGGAGAGGAAATCTGGGACATGTTAAAAAGTGGAGGTAGGTAGGAAATTGAAATGAGGATTTCATACAGTAAAAATTACTGTTGATGTTATGATTTAAGTATGTAAAATTTTAAGGGATTATTTTGACAAGCTAGCAAAACTTCTGTGCTCATTTGGGATCTCTAGTAGCTCAGCTTTTTAAAAAGGTAGACAATATGTGGACCAGAAGCATTCTGTAGGCTAAATTCCTGCATCCAACCTTACTTGTAACTCCAGTACCTCTTCAAGGCATTGTACATGACATGTCTGTGTATTTGTGAACCAAAAAGCTAACTAATACTGACAGAAGTGCCAAAATTTATCTTTGGTGTGTCTACCAGAGACGAATTTCCTCTATATTCTTAACTAAGGCATTCAGTGTGAAATTCAGCTTTTCCTGGCATTAGTAGCTCTGCTGTTCTTCTAGAACTGGTTCATACTAGAGGGTTGTATTCCCAATTTATTTCTATGACTATTGAGTCTGTGTCAAGAGTTGTGGACAAGGATTAAATCTAAACAGTTCAGTGCATTATTTCAAGTTTCATAACTAAAAAAAAAAGTTGAAAAAGAACAGAAAAGATTCGGTGATCTCAGTTGAGCAGCTGGGAAACAGGACCACCCCCACTTGCACCTGACAGTAGAAATTAATAGCGAATTAAATAGTAAGAGCTGTCCTAGTGTCCTGGGCACTGCTAAGCCCCTGTTCAAGGCAGAGCATTGGCTCTGAATGACATCACCTTTTCATTCTGTGTAAATGCACAGGAGTGATGTAAATCCACAGGAGGTGCAAGGAAAATAAGAAAATGCTGAATTTGGCTTCAACCTCTGACTGACAAAAGAGGGTTAAAAAAAGTCCCAAAGGTCTCAGTCAAGTAGCCAATTGATGCACAGCTTAGACTTCCTGCTATTGGAACACCAGGGCCTGGAGACAGTCTTAACTGCAGGCTGTTCAAACTTCTCTTTTACTATCTCTTTAAAATATAATACATTTTTTCCAGCTTTCAAAAGCCACATGTTGTATGGCTAAAACAAAGTCCAAAGTCAAGAACTGCTGAATCGTCTGCCTCTTCTCTTACCAGGTTTTCTCGTTGGGAGGTTCAGACATCTGTTCAAGTACAAATCTGTGGAATGTCACAGCTAGATTTCACTATGCGTAATAGGCAGGTTTTTACAAGGATTATCCTGTCTCACAGAGTTTAACAAAACCTGATACTGGTATCATGGGCCTGTCTTGATCTTGATAACAGTGGTCAGAATGACTCAAATTGAGTAGAAGGTGGCAGACAAGTAAAGCTGATGGAAAAGAACTGTGTCTTCGTGAAATAACCTCTGTTTCAGAATAATTTTCCTCAAAGCAAGTATGTAAAATAAATTTCTATCAAATTAATTATCAGTGTTACATTACTTTCCATTTAAAAGAGAATATTTATAACTTGAGATATTTTTTGGAGTCTTGGCAGGACTGTGTTTTGTCCGTGTGCACCACCAGTGTCTCCAAGAGAAGTCAAGGGTTCAGGAATTTTCCTGATACATTTTGCTCCAGGGAACAGTATCCTCGTCTGGAAAATATCTTCCATTGTGCCTTGCAGTTGTGATAGTCCTGTGATGCCTCAAAGGTGTTGATCTCAATAACAGAATGATATGGATGGGTTTTGGCTTGCTGATCCCAAAACAAAAGCAAGTAATATTGATATCCAGAACACTGGTAAATATTATGAAGATCATAGTGCTTTACTTTTGAGGTTTTTCTGTGTCTTATTGTGAAATACTTCTGGTTGATGTGGGAGGACAAACTCCTGGAATGGTTAAGGTGATGCTATGGAATGCTGTTTGTATCACTGATATGTGGGGAAAAGAGAAAAAAGGTTCCTAAAATTTTAACTCAGACAGATAAACGAAAACTCAGTATAGAAGTAGTCTCATAGTTCTTTCTGAACAGATTCAGCTAAACAAGGACAAACTCAAGGTCTCAAAGTGCAGTTCAGAAGATGTTGATTAAAGAAGGCCTAAATAAGCCCTAGAGGTTTTTCAGAAATGAAAAACCTTATATAAAAATTGTTTTGATGGAATTAAAGTATAAGTACTTTTAGTTTGTCATTTTAATAAAGCTTCGGCTTAGTCTAGCTTTGAGGGGAAAGTGATGGTTGAAAAGCACATGCAAAAACATCTCTCAGAACATATAGCTACATGTATACAGAACAGAAAAATAGCAGCTGTAAACTTTTATGAAAAAGATTTAATTCAAACGGGGAGGGGGGGGGGGCGGGGGAAAGAGTAAACCATACCACTTGTCTTTGTGAAACATAATTTTAAGTGAGAGCCTTGTGTACAAAGGATTACATTGGTTCTAGAAAGAAACCAGTTGTTCTTAATGAAGACGATTACACAATCATATCTGTATGGGTGTAGATCCATAGTTGTAGCTATGCCAATACAGTAAAGAGGACTTGCCTAAATAAGGAATTTGAGTGCATGGTATTGAAATAAATCAGTTTATTATCTGTTACGTAGTTAACAATAATATTTACAGTCAGAACAGTCAAGGCCAACAGTAAGAGAAAAGAAGGATATTTGTAATTGTAAAATATCAATTCCCAACCTATGTTTGACATTACCCAAAAGTCACAACACTCCTTCTGGTAACTTTAGGAAGCACATTCTGGAACTGATAGGTCCTTTTATTTTAATGTGTTTTTTCTTTTTCAAGAGTGACTGTATAAGTTGCTACGCTTCATGCTATCTGTATACAGAGGTCATATTTGTATTTCAGCTGTGTAGACAAAAATACACAGTTGGAAGAATCTGTTCAGATATATATTAGCTTCACAGACTGTGTTAAAATATATAATGAATGAAAAATTTATTATTAAATGGACATTAATGTATGCAGTGATAGATGTTTATATATAACTTAAATGCACCTAAAAAGTAACAAATGTAAATGGGATTTTCACTGCTGACAAGGAAGAATCCAAGTACTGAAACGTCTAATACTATCATCAATATTTTCTCATGCACATGAAATTTCCTTTACCTCACAGAGGAGGTAGTACTTTCAATGCAAACATATAAAGGAAAAAATATAATTGAATATGGTAAGATTGAATCTATTTAAAATGTCAAACTGATGAGAATCATGAAAGACTAAAAAATGCCACTGCGAGATTTGTCTGAGCAGAGAATTTTTGTCAAGTATACAGACAGTAGCAAAGATTGTATTTGGAGTCAATGTTACTAGCAAAAACACATATGCTGATGACCTAGATGTACTTTATCATAATAAATCGTTACATTTGCATAAAGTATGTCTGAAACATCAGTTGCAAAAAGTACTGTAAATTCTAAGAAATAAGAATCTTACTATTTCCTCTTGATCTAGAATTTTTCCAGAAGTTTGGAAGCAGATAAGTAGTCTCTTTTTTTTTGACAACAACAGACCAAGCCTAATGAGTGTTATTTTACACTTACGTTTTCCTGGAAGATAGGGCTTAATTGTACTGTGCATGTTTGTTACTAAAACTGCTGGAAAGACTGGATTACTTCTGAGATGGTGAAACACTTCTAGTGAGTGTGTATCTCAATGGGATCCATTCCTATTTGGGACACTTCAAAATCTTACTGGACACTGTCTGTAGCACATGGCATAGGGAGCCTCCTATTTCACGTCCCTCTGTTCAGAGTATCCAACAGTCAGTGCTTATCCTAACTATGTGGTCCTATCCTTATCCTAGACCTGTCAATAATAAGACTCATGCAAACCCTTCCTCAGTGGGATAGGGTGGAGAAAGCAAGCTCCCAGCTGTGCTTTGGATTGGACACTTTACAGCTCTGCTGGGTGCTTACAAAGAGCATGGAGGGAACAGCTGTCATCCTTGGTTCATAGTCAGAAACTCCAGACTGTAATTATACACCTCAGAAAGAATGATGAACTTGGCATCAAGAAGTACTGTTAGCCTTTTCATTAAGGCTAAGTAGTCTGGACAAAACTGATGCAATTTTTCCCTTGGTGTGTTTTATCTGACCTCTTTCCGCAATGGGTCCGATGGGAGAGCAGCAGTACAACTGTGACACAGGTCACTTAGGATAACGTTCAGTGTGCCATGGTCATATTGTCAGGCTGTCTCAAACATATCTTCATCAGTAGTACTGCTTACTTCCAGTAAGGCAAATTCTGTTTTGTAAAAGAAGGAAAGTGTTTGGCTTTTATTATAGTGAAGGTGGATGCAAAGTTGGAATATCAAAAACTGAGCAAAACAAGATATCCATTCATCACTTCCCATGGACAGGCAGGTGTTCAGCCATCTCCAGGAAAGCAGGACTCCATCAGCCATAACAGATACTTGGAAATACAAACACTCTAACTCTGAATGTTACCCCATCTTCCATCTTTCTCCCAGCTTTTATTGCTGAGAATGATGCCATATGGCATGGGATCAGTTGGGATCAATTTGATCGATTGGGTTCAGCTGTCCAGGCTGATCTACCTGTGATTCTCCTGATTCTTCCTCTTTGCTTTTCTAAATTAAAATATATTTTTAACTGGTCTTTTCAAACACAATAAGTCTAACATGGTGAAAAACCTAAAATACTTGGTGGTGGTCTTTTATACCTGTCAGATGACAAGTACAAGAGAACAGGCAACATATTTGAAAACTGATAATCTTAATTGAGACCAAATTTCTTAAAATCTCTCTTTGGCAAGTCAGGTATTATGCTGGGAGATAGCAATTGGACTTTCCTCATCTGACCCCATTTTTACATATTAAACGAAATAAAGATACTGTCTTCAGTTGCAGTGCTATTTGATTTGGTAAAATGTGGCTTGCTTATATACAGATTTACTCTTACTGACACAAATTTTCAGTCTGGGCCAACCAGGCTATTTAACAAGCTAAATTATCTGTGCTGATGCTAAAGGGTCCACTAGTCAAATTAGGTGTATTTTTTTTAATTGTGTCTCCTGCTTATCAACTCTTTAGCTGGCTGAATAAAGTGAGCGCTATTTAATACTGCATCTCTGCACTAACTTTGTCAGCAGACCTTCTAGATCATTGAATGAGTAGCATTGTTTCAGTTGGAAGATACAGTCCAGATGAAGTCAAGGGGCAATGACAAATATTCAGCACTGTTAAGTCAGGTTTAGGGCACATAGATGCAGCTATTGTACTTTTAAAATGTCATTACTGTTCCATAGCCACCCTGGCCCCTTTATGAATCCATGACACTGTTGCAGTAAATTACCTTACTCTCTCTCTCTGGACCTTCAACATCTTACTGTCTTTCAGTATTCTAGCCAGGAAGTTGTGATCTCAGCATATGTGATAAAGGCCAGCAGTCGTCATGGCAGGTCTTTAGAGTCCATTTAAGACAGTTCATAGTAAATGGAAAAGATAGCCTCTTCAAGGAGGGGTATGCAGTAGGACCTTACCAAGTTCAGCAGCTGAGCCTTAGAAAATTTGCCTGTCAAGTTACTATTACAGTTCATGGCCACTTAAGTATGAGCACCAGCAGAAAACTTTCTACTAGAGCTTGGGCACTCCTGGGCACAATTCAGTCAGGTACATTAAGCAACCCAGCTGGCTTGGGTGCTCACAATAAAAATAATTTGCTTTGATATGATTTACCACAGTGGTACAAAGTAGAAACGTTTTCTAGAGGGTAAGACACCTGAAAAGGAGCATGATAAACATTTAAAGTATTTAAAAATGTGAAGGGTCATGTAGATTCACTCAAAACTAAATGCCTGTCATCCCCAGATAAAAGCAAAGAAAGGGGTCTTAAAAAAGTATCTAGGAAAGTGTTCTACAGGATTTACTTTTTGTGTGTGAAATACTGTTAGAATGGGTAGTAGGCAAGATACAAGCTTTTTAGCATCAACATAGTAACACAGTTTTATCTTTCCATGTTTTAATAACCAGTGTAGAAGCTTGTCTGATGGCTTGAGATATGTTCCGAGAAAGTATGTTTTATGAAATTTTTCAGCAATTAATGTGTTTTAGACTAAAAGCTGTATGTTAGATGTTTAATTTATAGTGAAAGATCCTGTCATTTGTCAATAGCAACCCAAGAACTCATCTGCAAAAATAAGACCAGAACTTGCACTGCCTGAATCCCTGTGTTCTGTTCACTGTGCCACACTGCTCTGCATTCTTCAGCAGAAGTACTGTGCCAATTCTGAGTAGTCTGTTCTTTACTGACCCTTCCTCATGATAACCCAGGGCACAGTCAAACTAGTGTTTCTTTCCAGTGAGGTTGTGTGATTTTATGATGATTGGTAATACACTTCCTTACTATATTTTGTGAAAAGAATACTTCATTTACATTCATCATGCCTCTGAAATCATATGGTGTCCTGGTTTGGGGACAAATTTGGGAGAAAACCCCTGTATGGGATCCCTCTGGGAAGCAAACCCCAGTGGCCCCTCCCTCCAACCGGTCCAGTAAAAAAAAAAAAACAAAAAAACCAAAAAACCAACACACCTCCTTGGAGAAAAGTGGAAAAAACTATTTTACTAAACAAATGAAGTGCATACAAGTATAAAGAATGAATAATATGAAACAATAAAACCTCTCCTTCTGAAGTGAGATGGCAAATTGAGAAAGTCCTTGCCGTGGGTGTAGCTCGTCTCTCTCTCAGTCTCTCCTCAGTCCCAGTCCCTCCGGCGCTGCTGGAAAATGCCGAGGTCCAGGCCCCGGTGGGCAGCAGGTGCAGCCCCCAGTGCTCCCCTGGGTTTTCAGTCCAGAGCAGGTTTAAACAGTTCCAAGAAAAAGGGAAAAAACCAGTCCAGGGAACTTCTCTGCCCTAGCTAGCTGAAACTAACTAAAAGCAAAAGAAATCTCTGTCCTGCAGTCTCTCCAAGCCTCCGCCGAACACGCTGTCCGCAGAAGAATGTGGAGGAGTCAGGTAGTTTTCTCAAAACAAACTCTGCACTTCTCCTTGCTCTTAGAACCAGTCTTAAAGGCACAGGACTCAATATACAGCACAAACAAAACAGACGATTGGGGATACAAGCATCATAAAGTTACCCTAGGACATATGGCCAGATACTGTAACTCATTATATTTATGTATGGTAAGCAGGAATTACAGAGTTGCAATCAGTTCAGAAGTTTCCTTCTTAAAATTCATAGAGTGGAGATATTACTGTATTCAGAGAGTTTGAGGACTGTTTCAAAAAGTTATTAGAAGCAATGCAAAAACCTAGATCTTCGGCTTGAACCTTCACTGAGACTTGAACCAAACTGAGCTAACAGGTCATGTCTCAAGAGCAGTGAACCTACCTGCAGGCAAGGGGGAGTGGGCAGTGAGGCAGGCACATCAATGAGCACCAGAGACAAATCAGTTCCTATACAGAGGTAACAGAGAAATATAACCTGAAGCTAATGAAATGGGAACAGAAGGTGAAGTAAAAAAATCCTGGAATTTTACTTTAAATATCTTCCAGTGAAAGCCTTTAGTCTGTTTAGATATCATCTGTAGAAACTGGAAAATAAGCTAGGCAGATGTAAGGCTGAACAGCCATTTTCTTGGATATTCTGGTCCCACATTTTGTGGTGTTTTTTTTTAAATAATTTAACTTAATCTTATTTGAAGCTATTAGGTTAAACTATAAGAAGAAAACAAAACCCCTTCAAGATGCAGAAAACCTGTTCCTGGTAATTTTCTGAATTGGGGGTCAATGCCAGTGGACAGCCAAGAACCACACCGAATGCTTACACAGTTTCCCCCTGCTACCCCCAGTTGGATAAGGAAAGAGGGAAGGAAGATTAAAAGCAAGAAAACTTGTGATTGAGAAAAAAAAATAAGAATTGTTTAATAAATAAAGGAGAAGTGAAAAAGAGAAGGGAAACAAAAGTGATGCAAAGACAATCAGTCACTGCCTCCCACAGGTAGCCTGATGCCCACCCGGTTCCCAAACAAAAGATGTGTAACTTCTTAAACCATCTCTCCCCCGCTGTTGCTGAGCATGATGTGACATGTTGTGGAACTTGTCTTTGGTTAGTTTGGGTTGTCTGCCCCCTAACCTATTATGCCCTCCTCTATCTGCTGCTGGACAGATTGAGAAACCAAGGAAGCCTTGATGCTGCGCAGATGCTGCTCAGCAGAAGCTGAAACATTTGTGTGTTACAAGTACCATTTTGGTCAAAAATCTAAACCCCTAATGAGCTACTATGATGAAAATTAATTCTGTCCTATCTGGACCCAGTACACTTACATAGAAGATTTTTAATACCAAGCAGGTAAGCAGGTGTACTCTTTTACTCTTTCTCAATAAAGAGTTATTTCAAAATACACCTTATTTCCATTCTTAAAGAAAAAAAAATCTTAGTTTTAAGGATTCCATTAAGACTTTGGTGGATACAGAGACCTCAGGATGCTTGTGGGAGGAAGGCTGGGATCTGTCTGTCAGTTTAAATGCATATTTTAAGATGACTTATTTTTTGTTCTATCAGGAAGTGTTCTTTCCTTCTCTTCCTACTGTTTTCCTACGAATACATCCATGCATGGGTGCTGCTCATTTCTCAATTCTGACGCTGTCACTTTTCTTTTTAACCAGCCTTCTGTGCTGGTGACTGCTGCTATAGCACTTTTGCTTTGGCTGGGTGGGCAAAGTGAATCCCAGTGAAGCAATTCATCAGTTATGAAACTCCCACCAGAAATGTTAATATCAGCACCTGTGATCGATGAAGACCGTCTTCCACAATCAGTGTATGGAGCATTTTAACACATAATTTTCACAGTGTTAAAGCGAACTTCTCACGTAAATCCCCAGCTCGGTATATGTATTTGAGGAGCCTAGCTTCCTTAAAGAAAAGCTAACGTATAATGCGTATTTTATCCAGCATTACCATTCTTTCTCCCTATCTTTCAGGGTTTCTTTCCTTTGTCAGTGCCCTGTCCTACACATATGTAATTTAGTGCCCTTATTTGGTCACAGCTCTTCCTATTTCATATATACCCATGCACATTTATGTACATGTCAGTGTAATACATGCCTAAGCCATCTGGTATCTTTCCTTGCAAATGTTCACATAGAAAATTGACTGTGAGTAAGGTTCTGAACCTGCCTGTCCAAATGGTCCATATTTGTTTGATTTTTCTAGCAAATGCATAGATCCTATTAGTGAGACTGATCCAACATATTTCCATGTGTCAGCTGTACCTGCTGCAAGTGTCATTCTGTTCAGTGATAACAGGACTTGCATCCTAAAATAGAGAGAAAACAAGAACATCAGGTCCTTTTGAGGATCTGAATTGCTTTTTCTACCATCTGCTGACCAATGCTTTGAAAGAAAGAAAGTCTGTGTCTGGATTGACACCTTCCTTCTTTCTAAGCCAATAAAAGATCGGCCTGTTAAAGAGCCCAGACATACCATGTTTGCAAGAGAAGCTTATTAGAACGTAAAATGTCACTATTATCGTATGTTTGCAACTCATTTCAGCATACAGGAGCTGGTACAGGTATTCTTTTAGTGTATTTGTTGCATTTAATTATTCTTTGAAATAGCTTAATTTAACTGTGCAGTAAAAACTATTTTATTTTTATTTTACTGTGATACAGAAATTGCAGAACAAGTTACCAAATGGGAGAAAAAGATGTGAAGAGAAGTGATGCTTGGCTCCCTTGTTTTATTGTTACATATGTTTTGGAAAGATCTTTTAGATATTGCTGTATGAATATTTTTTTCATTAGTAGGTACATAACCAAGGCTGGAAATTGTAGGAGTTAGAAAATACAATGCAGGACCCAGTTTAATTATCATTATGTGTAGAAATGGTTGCATGGCTGGAAGGAGTGTTTGGGATGAAGCAGTTCCTTTCTCTGAAGCATTTGATGTTAACTAAAGAATAGTACAATTTTAGATGGATTAGTTATCTATTCTAGCAGTGTTTATAGAATAAGGAAAATAAAAACTTTACCTGATATACAGATTTGGGTATTCTGCATTTCATATATGTTCACATTGATACAACATCCCTTGTTTTTTCATGCCCTATTCATTTCATGTGAAATCAACCATTATTAAATTCCATTTTATATTATCCAATAGGGCACCGTCAATCACCCATGGAAAGGTAATTTATATGTTAGTCGAATAACAGCTCTCTTGCATAACACATTAATTTTAATTGTAAGCATTTCATTAAAGCAATATTTACTTGGTGGTTATTCCCCTATATTCAGTATAACTCTGACACAATGAACTCTTTGTAACTGCATGGAAATTCTCCTGTATTCTAACCTTAAATACAGTCAGCTGTATTGAATTACTGTGGAATTCTGCCTGGATCCTGTAGTCATTCCATCCCTAACCTCACTGACAAAGGTCTAGTGCTGAATCAGCTCACCTTTGTGGTTTCACAGTCCCAGTATGCACTTCATACTGGGACAGACTGTGGCTGCTTTTCACTTCTGTTGGCTTATGAAACACTCTATTGCTTTGACTTGAGCACAGCCACAGCACTATTGCTGTGTGAAATTTTGCTGTTCCTGTTATACAGTACAGTTTTGGAGGCAGTCACACAGTCACCATTGAAAAATCTTCCTTCCAGGGCTTTGCAGGTTTCTTTTATTGTTTGGACAGGTTGGAGCTCAGGAAGAAATCATTTCACTGATCTCAGAGTGAACATGCTAAGAGGTGAGCTAAGCAGCTATCTCTGCCTCTGCAATCTGTACCATACATGTTGTTTTCTTCACCATTTGTGACACAAAATGCCTGATGTTAGCTGAGCCAGTATGTATCTACTGGTCCGCAAGGGCAGCTGTAGCAAAATTAGTGGAAGGGATTTGTCTTTATACTTCTTACTGCTGGGCTATTTGAATTCACTTCTGCTTCTTCCCTTGTACCTTGGATATCATCTGCACAGAATTTTCAGTTTCCCTATAATTGTATTAAACAGTAGAAGGAAATAGTCATGTGCATGTGCACTGTCCTTGTAGGACAGAGACAGTAGACCTATGTGGTGTGCTAGTGTGGCATGATGCTGCAATGGTGTGCATCTCATGACCCAGAAAAATCATAACTGTGTTAGCATAACTGAGCAAAGGCTAATTATCCCTTCCTTTGATTAATGTAAGTAGTCTGACGGCCCTAAAGCGCCTGGGATTACTGTACCACCTTTGGTGCCATAGCTGGCTCATCTGGTGCTAACCGGGAGGAGGGAGTTGGGGACTTCTTGCAGGAATTTATTGCACAGTGCAGGCATGTGCTTGAAATACTCACATGCATTTTATTCTCTTCCACTAGAGGCAAAGAGATCCCTAAAAATGTTTCTAACAATTTTCCTTGTATTCTTACCTCTCAGCCATATCTATCTCCCTTAATCTGTCTGCCTCCTGTACTTGGTATTGCCTTTCTTATCTGCCTGAGAGGCGTTTCATCCCACTTCTGCTTCTGTCTTCTCCTTGCCAAGTTCCCGAGCTGGTCCTTATAGCTCCTGGTACTAAACCCCTTCTTCAGTTGCATCACTGACTGTGCCTGGGTCTGCTTGTGTGACTCTGGAGAAGGTGGCTACTAAGCATTTTAACATATTGTGCCTTTTATTTCCTGCCATACATCCATCAGCTTTGTCTTTTCATCTCGTTTACATTTAATTTTTTTTGCTAAAGGAACAAGAGGAAAGGTGATAAGCAGTGAGGGGGGCATGAGGGGCATGATTACTAGCCTCCTACCAGTTCCCCTGCTGTGGGAGAGTTGAAAATGAAGAGAGAAAGTAGTTTGGGCTGATGGCCAGAAGAAGCAGGTGACACCGGCTGCATTACAAGGGAGCCAGAGAGCAGGGCAAAAAGCCAGAGCCTACGTGTAAATGCTAGAGTTTAGGCAGGCCTGAGTTCCAGTCAAACCTTCATGCATGGACTCATCAAAACCTTATTCAAATTAAAATAAAATGTTTTCATGCAGTAAGAGTCTCATTTTCCATAATTCCCCTCATCATGCATTAAAACCCTTGCACTTCTTCCATTCTCCCTGTCCTCCAGTCTACTCTCACCTTCCTCTTGCACATGAAGGCATTTTGTCTGCAGTTTCACTGGCCTGTGTGCTCTGTGGGTACTTCTAGTCTGCTCAGAGATTCACAGGAAATGAGCTCCAAATTACTATGTGGCCATCTCTTTTCCAGTCTGCAGAAAGAAATGCGATATTTTAGAAAATCATAGTAAAGCAACACATGTGCAAATGACTGTTCATTGAGCATATTTTGACTAACAAAAAGTGATTTTTTCATGTAGATTTTACAGAGAAATATACTAAAAGTGTTGAAGACAATAATTAATGCTTCAGCTACTAATGTCTAAATAGTCTGACATAATTACTCTTGTAAGTTCCATTTGCTCTTCTTTATTATCATCATTTATTGTAGCATAGAAAGGTTATGGGCACATGATTGGTGAAGACATATATAGAAACTTATTAATAATCTTATTTTATAAAATGGGAAAAAACAAAGCATGTTTAGCTTTTCATCAAAGCATGGCTTGAATATTTAAGGGAATTTTCAGAAGTATATTTCCAAGAAAGCTGGAGATGCAGTGAAAATGTGCCTGCCTTCTGCATGGCTCATTGCTTTTTCACAGGAAAATTCCACATCACCCTTGGCCTGTGACTGCACAGATGTATCTTACAGTGAATAAATTTTGTCTGCTAGTGAACTAAGGACAGATGGCAATGGCGCAAAAGACCAGAATAGCCACAGCAGCGATATCACCTGCTACCACCATGAAACAGGACATCATCCCTTCCACTCCTTTGAGCCCCTTCTCAGCTCTGAAATGATTAGGTCTTACGTTTCATGCTTTAACTCCAGAGGAAGTTAGTTGTTTTCATTCCTCTCATGTCTCTTTCTTGTAAGCCCCTTTTAGATCCTGGAAGACCTCCCTGAAGCCTTTTCTTCTCCAGGCCAAATCACCCCAACTCTCTCAGCTTGTCTTCATAGGAGAGAGATTTTTTTTAGCTCCCTAATCAGTTTGAGATAGAGTTAGACCAATTAGTTCAGACTTCAATCCAGATAATGAAGGGTGCTTGAGAGCACTTAGTTGTGGGAGATTGTTGTGGATAAAGGAGCGCCAGAATGTGGCAAAGCAGCCATTAGTAATTCTGGTGAACCTTAGGTGGGAATTGCAGATGCTCTTTTATAGCAGTATGTAGCTGCAGGTATATAACTGCTTCGTAGGGCATCTACATGTATGAGGGCTGAGAGACTCCCTCAATTTCATTTTGTCCTTACTCCATGGCATCTTCAAGGTAAACCACTTCTAATTCCTTATGTCAGTCTGTGTGGAAAGAAATGTTCTCTAGCTCTAAAATATATGTGTGCCCCTCAGATAAACTGTGGCATTATGCTTTTCAGCACTGAAGCAATTTAAGGGAGTATTTGTGCATAGCTGTTTCTGGCTACTTATTTCTGCCCATGTGCTCCAGGTTGTCATCCCCTTAGTTATGGTAATACAGCTAGGTGGTGCTTATCTGCAGACGAAATCCACCAAAAGAGGAGTAGTTTCAGTGGCTGGGTTTACAGCCTAGCAACACAAATTGCTATTTGTCAAAATTACTTACAGGCATAGAAATGAGAGGTTAGATCAGGAAATGGACTTCTTAAATCTATTTGCTGCTAATTATCTCATTCAGGGAAAGATCCTGGCCTTCCTGTCACAGTCTTCTCTCTCCTTTAGTTTCAGAGGTTCTGTGTCCTGATCACATGCAGTTATCACGTGCCCCAAAGGTAAACCAAGTTCAATACGTTTGGCTGAGGAGTCATTATTCCATTCTCAAGTAAAATCTTGGTAAGGCACCACTACTGGTCAGAAGATGCTCAAAGCTCAGTATGATGTTCTTGACACACTGAATAACGTGTTTCATATGAATGTGCAAATTAACCACACTTCATATGGGCACAAGTAAGATAACTTGCTACCTCTCGTTGTTTCCTGCTTGAGAATGGCTTAGCAGTAACTGAATCACTTTGAGAAGATAATATGTTTAGAATGTTGGTTAAGTTTTTAGGAAATAGTGTTGACAATGGTTACTTGGAAATGTTTTGCTCTCATATGACCTATAGGAAAGGAGGTCTACACCTGGGTGAAGGATGACTGTGCAAATGCAGTGATATGAGGCACAGTTCTACTTTGTTCCCCTGAGGAGGCTGCGCCTCCAAAGGTTTGGTGAGCCAGCCTACAGCTCAGGCTATGCTTTGTTCATCTTTTGATAGAGAAGTTAGATACTTTTCTAGGCCCTGTGGTCAATCAATACTGACATGTGATACTTCTGTGTTTTATTCTTCCTCATGGAGAATGTAATGAAGGAGGTTTGTCCATTTCCTGGCAACTCTTTAATCACCATCTCTTTCTCTTCTCTCAGTCTAAAATATTTTGTTTGCTTCTTAATAGACTATATCACTTGGAAAGTGATAAAGTCTATAGTCTAATAATTTGCTGTTTCCTGCCATGTGGCTGACAAACCAAGACTTCCCATTGAAAAGTAGTCTGAACACTTTTCAAACACCTCCAACATTGTGCTTATCTGATAAGGAAAAAATAGTGTGCCAAGTCCAGCAGTGAGCCTGAAACAATTGCAATGAAATCAACAAATATAATAGAACAGAATTGTTGACAGAGAGACTTACTCAAACTGGTTAAATTGTTTTGGTCTTTTTTCCTCTCATCTGAGGAAGTTTAAGGACTATGCAGGTTCTGTTTTTCAACAGTTGATTAACAAAACCAGAAAGCATTTATGTCTCCATACCAACAATTGCATGAATCTTAGATATAATGACAAATAAGGAAGAGCCATACGACGCTGTAATTTTCATGTGAAAAGGCAAGAAAACTGGCAAGAATCCTCAAAAACCAAATAGAGGCATGGTATTGCTGTACTGGGAGTTCTCTGTAAATGATCTGTCATTCATGATACCAAGGCTTGCAGTTGATAGGTCTTTGGATATTAACATTAATAGAATTTTAAAACCACACTTTTTTTTTTTTTAAAAAAAATTCACCATATGTGTAGTGAAGCCAACAGTAGAAAAATTATGCTTTGCTTTAAATAGCTATGTCTTGCTCAGATAGTTTCAGAAGATTATACAGTACCTGTATTCATATCCTGGGCAGCTTCAAAATTGTATAAAACCTTATTCTTGCAGAGTTTTATGTATCTACTACAGCAGTAGTTTACATGGGTTCTTTCAAGGTGCACTCGTGGCTGGTTTTTTTTGGCTCCAGTGTTATGTGTAGTATTGTATTCTGTGTATTTTTGTTCTTGTGATGACTGCCTCATGTATCAGCTGTTCAGACATCCAGCACCATGGTGTGAGTTGGATACCCTAGTTATTTTTCCCTTGTGTTGGGATTCCCACTCATTTCCATGGAAACCTGGAGGAATAAAGCACTGAAGCTATTGCTGTGTTACAGTATGTGCAGCTTGTGCCTGTGACTGCCAGTGTAGTTGCAGGTATGGTTGGGTTTCCAGTATAAAACCTGTGTTTTAAAGGGTTTAGGTTTTAGATTGATTTCTTATTCAAGCCTGGTTTTATTTTTCTCATGAAGGAATGTGCTATAAACACACATTCTTATATACATGTTTTTTTAATACCAATAAAATGGGCACCCATGCACATAAGTGCATACTTCACTGTGTATATATATGTGCATATGTTGATACAGATACATACACAGACACACATGCACACACATCTCAGACAAAAACACATTCAGAAACAGAAGTATTAAAGTCTGTAAGAAATGTATAACTTAATGCAGTAATTCTAATAGCTGTCACTTTGAAGGCTTTTCTTAATCAAAAACAAACAAAAACTTGAATAGATTGACAATGAAAGAAATATGAATATGACTACATACACTTTTTAGTGAAATAACCTAAAATATGTGTACCTCCTTCACCAAAAGTTAGAGATTTAGCCATTTTGCTCTTGAGCAGCTGGTTCAGAGCAAATTCTGTGAGTGAGTAAATTCTGTGAGGTAATGAAATGGAAGATGAAAAAGAATTTAGAACATAAATGAACATGAAGTCATAGATAAAAAACAGGGCTTGATCAGAGCAACCATCTTAAGTGTTACTTCCTCCATGTTTTCTCTGTGTTACTTTTCAAATCTCACTATAACCACTATGTAAAATATGAAATTGGTTCTTTGATTTTCTGCACCTGTATTGCCACTTTTTACTCCTTCCCTTTGTCTTGTAACAGGAATATCTGACTGCACTTTGAAATCATTTTACTATGGTATGCTGCTATTTTTTTTTTTTCAGCCACAGAGACACAGAAACTGGAATACTATTACTTAATGTGAAAATTTAATTTGGAGATAGCCACTGTGATTAAAAGACAGTTCCCTCTACAGATTGGTTATGCTCCAATTCACAACAGGGTGTGATGCATGAAATCAAGAAACAAGTAGTCTCTAAAACTGCTGTTACAAAAACTATCTGTAGATGTCCTCAGTGATTTCAAATAAGTGTAAATAAAACTTTGGAAAATATGTATTAAATACAAAGATCTTAGTCTACATCTAAATTCCCGTACCTTTAATTTCCTACTGCCTTGTTTTCAGCTCTAGGAGCCACCTCAGCAATAGGAAACACAAGATTCTAGTACTTAGATGGAGTATAAGATTTGTGACTGCATACTGTAGGTCGTCAGCTAATTCCATAACCATACTCTTGTAGATCAGCTTTGGAGAACTTTGGAAGAGGGGAATGGAGATTTTATAGGAGGGCTCTTCAGGTGTGCCTTAAGCATGAAAAAAGCCCTCTCAGAAAAATGGTATTTAATAATATTAGATGACTTTCTGAAGGATGCGATTTGTAGCATCAGTTGCACATAAATGTAATTTTCTGTTTAAAAAAAAAATCTTAGTAGGTGTTTCGGTCGCAAAGAGAAGCTTGAGTGCTTTAACATGAAGTTCTGATAGCCAGAAAGCAGAACAGAGAAATAAAAACTTTAGTGTTAAAAATCTTGTAGTGCTAAAACCAGTCATTGGAGGAAGCTGAAACATACTTTCTGGAGGTTGGGAGTGGAAGTGCTGGTGGTGGAAATTCATATGAGGTTCTAGAGATATTCACTAGTAGATTTCAATCATTTAGGTGCTGGAAGGTGCTTTACAGTCTCCCTGGAGCTGCCTCTTCTCCAGGCTGAACAACCCCAGCTCTCTCAGCCCATCTTCGTAGGAGAGGTTCTCCAGCCCTCCAGTCTTCTTCATGGCCCTCCTCTGGATTTCCTTCAACTCACTCATGTACTCGTTTTGGGGACTGCAGACCTGGACATGTTCAAGCTCTAATCTAGAGTTTTCCTTTATTTTGGCTTTCTTCTCTGTTTGCACGGAAGCAGTTGGATGTTTTCAAGTAAAGTACATGCATTCCCTTCCTTTACTCATTGATGCTTAGGGAGTTACGCTAAATATTCCTGCTGGGCTTTGAAAAGATGAGTGTACATGCACATATAAGTAGTTGTCTTGCTTGTAGTGTTATAGTGCATATGGACTGCAATCACAATCCAGAACTTCATTTTGCCAAGTGCTGTACAAACATATGCCCTTCCCGGAAGACTTACAGTATAAATATGTTTCAGTTTTTTTGTCAGTGGGACATGTCATGAGCTCAAGGATCTGCATATTATATTTCATTATAGGCCCATGTGGTCTAATACGCAGAACAAACATGCATGACTTTCAGCACATTGATATGGTTATTTTATTTTGTTGGACAGAGACATATTTTCAGATATTTTAACTTTTACATTTCTACATCTATGTGTATATATATTTACCACATCTGAGTTTGCATACAAGTTTAGTTTTAGTTCTCTGTGTCTATAATACTTTAATGTGATACCTGCATCATGTATCAGCTCTTTAGGATGTGGAGTTCAGAGGAATAATCTTGCATTATACTGTTATAATATGTGGTGTTAATTATTTTGATAAAACTTTGAACAATTTTGACCTTTTTTTATTCTGAAGTTCTTCTGTAGACATGCCAGGCATTGGTTTATGCAAAAAGTTGTCAAAACTTTATAAAAATCTCAATAATTTGAAGACCTGAGCCTTTTTGTTGTTGAGAATTTTATAAAGGCAGATTCCCGTCCTGTTGCTGGCACTGTACCTTTTCCATAGGTGGTAAGAACAGCCAGAAGTTTGGGCATCCTCTTTCAATGTCTTTGGGAGAATGCTTTTCTGCATAAATGGCTTTCTTTGCATTTGCCAAGAAACATTCTCTCACCCAGACAGCATAATAACTATATTAAAAGTATATTGTCTCCTCACAAATGCTGCCTCAGATCCTACATTTCATGTTAAGGATTTAACATGAAATTTGGGAAGAAAAGAAGTCCAGGAAGAGGGGAAGCACCTGCACTTTGCAACATTGTCTTGCATTAGATCAACTGTTTCAGAGTGTATGTAAAATAATGCACATTCCATAAATCTTCTTAGGTTTATCTCTGTTACTCAAGGATGAAAGGGACCTCTTTTTATGCAGAATTCACTTCAGTCCTTTCCTAGCTGTCAAAACAAAACCTAATGATGCAGTTTCCCATCTTTACAACATGAATCAAGGAGATAAAATCTTTACACCATTGGCCCTGTGTGGCTGGTGGTATAATAGAGTATGTATAATAGGTGGTATAATGGTATGTCACAAAACTGACATTAAGGACGCAGAGATGTAATTTTGAAAGTCTTAGTTTTCATTATTTTGTCCTCATAGCATATAAACATGAACAGAGTCAATCAGATTTCTTTCTCCCTGTTGAGTAACTGTATTAACTGAAGTCAGAAGGCATAGTTTTAACTGAGGGCAGAATACAGATTGTTCTACCAATTTGGTCTTGTTTGACCACTTTGAATTATTTAACAAAGTTCTTTCTAGATCTTGAAACCAGTACAGACAGCATAAGAATCTGAATCAGGGAATCTCTTTTGTGCCTTTTTAAGAATAAATGTGCTTTTCATTTTGTTTAAAAAGAATCCATATTTATAATAACAGAATTTACAGGTGCTTTGATGTCAGAATGACAACAAGAAATGAAAGAACATTGAAAAACATAATAAATATATATTAATAAATTAAAATAACTTCCTGGCTGTCCTTTCATTCCCGGAAGTAAAGGGGCACTCTTTATGCCAGTTTAATCGCATTCTAAAACACATGCAATCATCCAAATTGCTAACTGTGCTGGTAATAACAAGCCTACTTTAATGTAGCACTTTTTCAGGCCTTGTATGGGCCACTAGGTCGCTGTGCGATAGTTATCACTATACTTGTCATCTCTGTCCTAGGAAGATTTGTGGGGTTTACTGTACATTACGCTACAAAATCCTGTCAATTTGGGCTATGTTTCTTCTTTCCGTTGTTTGGTTGTTTTTTTTTTTTCCTTTTACCTCAGAAATTGCTATAACCAAGTTTTGAGCAGATAATTACCAATGAATATTCATTATTCTCATGGTCTCTTTTTAGTGTTTTGAGTACTGTGTTGTATAGTTTTACTGTTAAAAGTGTTTGAGTTACTGAGCAACTGAAGTAGGTGCTCTTGTTTTATGCAAAAACTGCAGTAATCTGTGATCCTGTGTAATTTATGCTAATTATGTTAGAAGGGCCATGATTGATTATTTGCTTGCCTGCCTTATTAATTTATCTGTTAATTGTTGCACTTCTAATAGCTGTAAGCTATTTATAACATACCCATTGAAAAGCATAACGCCCTGTGCAGTAATAGCAACAAGCACTTCTGATACCATGTAGTTCTGAAATAATATTCTAGCCATTGCTGTGATTAGACAAAACCTAAACCCAGAAATTTTACTACTCCACTGTTGTGAAGCAGTGAATAGGGAAGAAGGGATGTTAGTCTGTTCACTTAATAGTGACGTCAATTAGCTAGTTTTAACAGACTAAGATTTTTTAATTTTTTTTTTAAACTATCCTGTTTTCAGTGTGCAGAGTGTTAGTTTACTAAACTGAGAGGCCTATATAGTTACCTTCTGGAATTAAAAAGACGATATAATTAATAAATGTGTCCTTTTCTATGTATGAAATACTTGTCTTTTATATGATACATATCCACTACAGTTTGCTTATGTTTAATTGTGTTTAATCAAAACCATAAACAGGAGTCCCATCTTTTTAATAATACTTAATTCATGTGGTGCTTTGGTCTGTTTTGTTAAAAAATGGTTATAGGTGTCTTCAATAATTGTCAGTCTGATTCAGTGCCAGTGAAAATGCAACTTTTTTTTTCACTGAAAGCAATACTGGATCAACAAACCTTAGCATGTGTATTGTATTAGTTGTGATATATTTTTGAGTTTGGGATACTAGAAATGAGATTCTAAAATCTGGTATCCTAGATTTTTAAAAACAAAAATTGCATATGTTTATGTTGCAGCGCATTTATACTCACTAATAGCGATTTGTGGATGTGGTGACTGGCTTATAGAAAAGCTTGTTCTGGGCATTTTATATCATAAGTATTTGTGTATGCTTCTCAGTGAGAAACAATGCATGACAATACTAAATATGTTCAGATTGCTTGTTCTATTTTCTCCTTGTGTTCAGAAAAATATGTATTTTTATACATTCCTTATTTAAAGTCTGAATAAGTCAAAGATAAACCAACAGTCTCAATTCGTTACAGACTTAGTTAATGTAGGTAAGTTGGGGGGAGGTGAAACCTGATCCAATTTGAAAAAAATTCACAGGATGCACATGCAAACATTGTATTTTTACTTCAGAAACCTTATTTCCTCATTGATGGAGGGCAGGGTGAGCCTGTGGCAGATTTGGAAGTGAAATCTGCTAAGCAGACTGGGAGAATTGAAGCCTTTTCTTTCCCCTATTACTTGCCATAATGATCTTTTGGTTTACAACTCTTAAGAGCTGTTACTCTTACAACTCTGCTTCTGGCTGAACTGTGGGAACAAGTCAGTGACTTTATGTTTCTGCAGAGCTGTGTGCTTTTTTTGAAGCAGTTTGCCAGGCTCTGGGAGGTTGTTCCCCATCAGAGGGCCTCTAGGCCTGACCTAAATGTGGGTGATTCAAGGCAACAAAGAGGTTGAAACACAGCATGATCGTGATTACAGTCTTCAGGACATTCAAAGATAAAGCTAAAACTCCAAAGTTATGACCACTTTGACCTGAATTTCAGTGAATGTACTTTGGCTTTTTGTCGTCTGGTCTTATTTCTGCATATGGTGATAGGCAGTACGCTGCATGCTCCTCAATACTGGTGCAGGCCCCCTGTTTGGCTTGTTCTTTATTGGGATAGAGGTGAGACGGGACCACTGAGAGACCTTTTAAAAGGATTATTAATCCTCAGTCTCAAGACTGAGCTCTTAATCTTCAGTCTCAAGAGGGGGTGAGACTGTCCTCCCATCAGAAGCCGTAGTATCTCTAGTTACAATGCCTTTTATGGGTTTATTAGCCAGTAAACTACTGCCATAAAGTTAGTTATTATCTTTTACACCATTGTTTTGTCTAACATGTTTTTGTCGCAGTGCGTCTCTTCTTAACCAATCATATAAAGCCATACCAACCTACATTGCTACACCTTAAAACTTCTTACTAACTCTATAGCAAGTATTATTGCTAAACTTTAAAACTTTTTAAACTTCCACTCACTAGCTTAACATGCTTCTGCTTAAACTAAAAGTCCACATTCTTGCTTCAGGTCTCTAAATCTGGAAGCCTCTTCCAAGGTCTTAGATCAAACCCTGTATTCATTTCCAACTCTGGACCTGCATGTACAAAGTTTTGTGAGTTTTCTGTGCCTTGATTTGCCACAGTTCTTTATTCTCTCAGGATTGTAATGGTAAATCAAAGATGTGAACTGTGAATATATTGAATGAGAGTTACAGAAAAAACCTCTACAGCCCTTCCTTGGTAGGGACATTTCAGCTAGTAAAATCGGTGCTTCGACAAACATAGATGCAAAAATATTAGACAAATAGAAATATGGAAACGTTCATTAGGTTGCTGTGCCCTAAAGACCATTGTATATACTATTAAGATGTATATTAAGTAAAAGTGTTTCTCGGTTTTTGTTCATCCAGAACATAGGCTTCCATGAAATTAGTCTCTGATGTTAAATCTTAGGAGTTAAATGTAAACCTGTCTTTTGGAGCATGTTATACCTCAGGACTTGCACGTAGACAGTGTGTGCAAGAACAAGTTACACACACGTGCCAAGGGTAGGAGTAGACTCTTTAATAGAGACTGCCCCTGCCTTGAATGCCTTCCCTAAGCTGATGGGTTTTAAGCCTAGAAGTGGAAGTGTAGAACATTTTGTGTTACTTGTGAGCCCCATGTCCATGAAATCTAACTCTTTGTATTTCACTAAGTCTTATTGACTTACTGATTTCTAAAAATTAAATATTTCAATACATTTTTTCTTTTAAAGCATTCTTACCAATATTCTTCCATAATACTATGAAAAATCTAGGTCTGCCATGAGCTAAATTATTTTTCTGCCCTTGTTCCCATACAAAAAGTAACAAATTGCCACACTTCAAATTTAGAATTAGAAAAATAACCTTTCTGATGCCTTATATCTGACATTTTGGAGCACATTGTGTTTGGGAACGGGATTTTAGAGGAAAATAAATCAAGCCAGATTCAACAACTTGGAGAGATGCAAGGCTGCTGCTGATCCCTGTCCCTGAGTTCAACCAGGAGCAAGGCTGAAGATTCATTTACAGCAAGCACACAAAGCACATGTGTGTACTACATGTGCATATACATAAATACATGCTTGCATGGCTGCTCACACAGATTCTAGATGGACACCTAGAGAGCTCATGTGAGCACAAACATCACACACGCAGCCACACACCTATCCAGACAGAAGGTGCAAGGAGACGCATCTTTTATATCATTCTAAGTGCAACTAAGACTTTTGGACAAAAAATACTAAAATGTCTTGATTTTCATGGATGTACCCCATGCAAATGGAATTTCTAAAATAAAATTAATGTATTTGGTGCAAATTTTGTTCAGAATCACCAGCAATACAGAAAATAATCTTCAAGAAATTTCATTTTATGATGTTACTAAAGGTTTAAGTTGCTTATCCCCCCACTTGAAAGTAGCATCTCCTAATAGAAGTATGCTGCTTCTATTGATGACAAGGAAATTACAGTTAAGTCCAAATTATTTGTCTCTATTTTTTGTTTGATTCTTACTATAAATTTTACATTCAGCTTTAATCTGTGCTGCTTCTGAGTGCTTTGCTGACTGTGCTCGGGAAATATGTAGGCCTGTTTTTCTTTCTGTTATATTTAATTTCTTATTAGAGCGCCTTCGAATCAGAGACTGCTTTCTTTCAATGTCTGCACCTAATGCAAGGAAATGTGAATACTTGTTTAAGCCTATCCATATAACCAAAATATGAATTGTAACAGGAACTTTAAAACCTTTAAAACAATATTTTTTCTTCTCATGTGAAAAATACTTAGGTCCCCAGTCCAAAATGTTTATAAATAGGGGGGAAAATGAACATGACTAACTATAAAGCTCCTTAGACTTGAGTATTGCAAGGTCCTGTCAGCATGTGCTGACTTTTATCACCCTGACCCTTCGCAGATCAAGTGGCCTGGCACAGGACCATCGTCAAGGACTGTTTAAAGGATGTTGCAATTCGAGTTGCTCAGCTTTGTGGACATATTCTGGATGTCTTCTTCCCAATGGAAGTTCTGGTTCATGTCCCAAAGCCTGTTCACTGAACATATACAAAGTATCTTTATGGAGCCAGAGTAATGAGTGGATATCTTTGCCCCTAAGAAGTGCTATAGATCCAGTGCTATTTCTTCTTACCTTTTTTTCCCACTACTTTCTCATTCCTCATATCTAAGATAAAAAGAGGTAATAAGAGAAAGATGCTCAAATGACCTGTGTGCACTTTGGGTCTTTTCTACTCTAATCTGAGGCTGGTGAGAAATACTTGAAATACCTGCTTCCCTCCAGGTTACGTCATTGAACGCCAAATGCATTTCCCCTACCAAAAAAAAAAAAAAAAAAAAAAAAAAAAAAAAAAAAAAAAAGATATATGAGGAACTTGTGAGTTTAACCAGAATTCTGCTTATTCTGGCCTGTATTTACAGATCTGGCTGCAGCCTGCACTGTTCATCTGAAAATGGAGGCATTAGGTCCCTCTGTGCGTTACGGCAGGAGAATGACTCTTACTCAAAGTTTCAGAACAAATCCTGAGGTTATGTGCTCCTACTGCTCCTACTGTTCTGCAAGAAGGACTCTCCTTGATATTAATAAAAGCTTTGTGTGTTCATCACAAGTGGAAGAGAGCAAACAAGTAGTTTATATTCTAATAATTCATTTGCCCACATGCCTATTTGTTTGCTTTGTATTTTGTACCCTCAACTAGTAATTTTTATCTTTGCTGAGTTCCCCCTAGAACTCTGCTCTGGTTGTATGCTGGAAAGGGAAGATTCAAATACGGTAGTTCTTTTATAAAGTTTGCCTTTTCCTGAAAAGGCTGTTCTAAAATACTTGAACTAGATTTCAGATGTCCATCTGAAGGCCCTGGGTTTGTGGGCTATAGAGTCTGAAAGGAGAGGAAATTGGCTCTCCATTCTCCTTAACTTTTCCTTAAACACTCCAGTAGCTTCTTAGAGTAACTTTCTATCCTGCAGTTTTGTATCTCTTTTGTCTTTAGATCTTAAAATAAGAAACAAGTACCTTAAGTGTGTTTGGGAGAGTCAGGTTTCTGTCAAAATCAAGATCTTGAATTTTATTGTGGTCTGTTAATAACAGTAATAGATGATATTTAGTCAAGATTATTGAAATATTAAGGACTGTTTTTAAAAACTGACTGTGCAAATACAGTCATAATGAGACACAAGAATACTCTGTCAAAAGCTTTATTAAAATCGAGCTGAATGCCATCAACTACACTCCTTTCAGTAATACACACATTTTATCCTAGAATGCAACTAATTTACAAAACTACGATCAGTAAAGCATAAATTAAGGTTCAGATATTGTTATTGTTTCAGGTGTGGTCTGCTTATCAGGGAGGAAGACCTACTGAAGCAGACAGTGCTATACAACAGAGATATTTGGGGCCCATTGAAATAATTGATAAATGTCCCATTTACCAGATAGGTTAAACAGTCTCACAAAACATATCCAGTTTATAAAAACATATTCAGATTATCAGGAGTCATACTTGAGAAATTAATTTCTTTTGTAATACACAGATGTGCTTGAAAAGAGGTTATGTTAGAATTTGGATTTGCCTGTTATTTTCTGAGGAGATCAAAAGAAGGTCAGTTTGCAATTTTTTTAGGAAGACTGCACAAAGTACTTACATAGTATAGGATACACTGCTTACATAAACAATTCAATGTCTTCCAAGTCATATTTCTTTGATTATGGATAGAAGAGCATTTTAAATGTGTGATATACATTTGACATGTTTTGTTTTGTTCCTTGAGACACTAGATTTAAAAAGAATTCTTTGAATCCTTTCATTTGACTTTCCCACAGAAGAAATAACATTTTCTTTAAGTTATAAAAAGAGATGCTGAACAAACTTTGGCGATAAAAATAATATAGAAATCTTACCTGCAGAAATTTGAACCTTGCATCACAGGGGCTGAAAATCTGTCTTTACTGAGTAATTTGAGTAACATGGAGATAAATTTTAAACTGCAATCTTTTAATATAATAAATGCCTTATATCTTCAGGAAGTCATCATATTTTTCTCCAAACATTTTACTTTTATCACAATATGAGTATGTCTAATGTTACTGATTAGGGAAAAGCAAGATTTCTAATATTTTTAAGCAACATTCTTGATTGACAATAAAAATTATGCAGTAATTCTAGTATTTAACAGCAATTTCCATAGATTTTTGAGGTCACAGATGATCATCTACAGAATCACAGAATGAATCAAGTTGGAAGGGACCACAGTGGGGCATCTGGTCCAACCTCCCTGCTCAACCAGGGTCATCCCAGAGCACATGGAACAGGATTGTGTCCAGATGGTTCTTGAATATCTCCAGTGAGAGAGATTCCACAACCTCTCTGGGCAATCTGTCCCCGTGCTCAGTCACCCGCACAGTAAAGAAGTTCATCCTCATGTTCAGGTGGAACTTCCTCTGCATCAGTGTCTGCCCGTTGCCTCTTGTCCTGTTGCCTGGCACCTCCCTTCAGGTACTGACAGACATTGATGAGGTCCCATCTCAGTCATCTCTTCTTGAGCCAGAACAGGCCCAGCTCCTTCAGCCTTCCTGTTTAAGAGACATATTCCAGTCCCTTAATCATTTTTCCTACCTGTCTCTGGACACTCTTCAGGAGCTCCATGTCTGTCTCATTCTGAGGAGCCCAGAACTTTCTACAATAGAGACAGTGAATGTTCTGCCTCAGTAAACACTGGACATCTTTTGAGAGTGTTTGTATTCCTTCAAATCCAATTTTGATTGGAAGAAATACAAGTAAGAAAAAAATTAAGAAAGACTTAATTTTGGAAGTACTAAGGTCTTTAGCTCTTTTGTGGCTTTGTAGACTTCCATTACATCATGGCTGGAGAGAAACCATAATAATTCACTAAGAAAATGTTGGCTGACCCGGAAATTTAGGAACTTGGGACTGAACCTTTCAGTCACTGTGCCTCTAGCTAGAAGTTCAGGTACCTTGAGAATTTTAACAGGGAGGATCTTTTTCAGGAGTACCTGCCCTCAAGGGAAGAAACTGCTGAACTACTTCCCCGCAAGGGAGCAAAAATCACAATTTGTCCTGGAAAGGAGACTAAGTCTCTTGATCATTTACAGCTGGCAGCCCTGAGAAAGACCATATGGTAGATATGTGAGTGTATCTAGAGACTGGGAGAGCAGTGCTGGTTACAAAACTTTTGGGAGCTCAGGCTCCATGGTGAGACTCAAAGCCTTGGTATCCAGCAAGCCAACAGATAAGGTCCTGTTGAAAACTTGCTCTCTGTTCTTAGAGGTTACTGACCATATCTGAAAAATTCAGTGGTTTTCTGGAAAATTAATGCAGCCTTAAAGGATGTGAAGCTACAGATCACATTCTGCTCTTCAGCTGCAGCAGCGCAGGAGTTGGTTGTGCTCGTCTGGTTGTCCTGGTCCACTTCATTGTTACTGCCTGGCAGATTAGGATTTTTTGTCTCTCAAGAATGGCCCACAAGTATTGTTCACACGTACAGGAGCTTGGAACCAGCATGTTCTTCAGATGGATCAAATCTGCTAAATGACGCAGGCCAGTGTATGTAATTAGCGTGTCTCCAATGTAGTTTATCATTCTGCTAATTTCTCTATTATCTGTATATTTCAGTAGCATATAATCTTCCAGACTGGTGAAGATACTGAATATTGTAGGGCTAAAATGTATGCTTATATTAGAAAGGCTCTTCTTAAGTGTATATTTTTTTGTTTTTACAATTATTTTTGTATAAAAATAACTTTTATACAAAATAATTTTCTTGAAAAATATTTTTTTTCAGGAGAAATGTTTGCTAACTGATAAATATGCTGATTTTATGAAGCACTTATTTTTTGTCTGAATGCTCAGTAAGAGAAAGCAAAATGTTTCAAAGGTGTCTAAGGATATGATATCCCAACATAGCTACCTTTACTGAGAACTTTTAGAGTATCCTCAAAGAGCAGTATCTAGGAATTTTGATTACAGATTTTCCATGATGAAGTGTTGACTGGTGCTAATTATGTCATCATCTTGTTTCCCATATTGCTCTTGTACAACATTTCTAAGGGTCAGCATTAGGAACATAACTTAGTGAGCCACACCATCTCCTCAACAATTAGCAAAGGTTAATTTTAAAAGTTACAAGTAAAACTTTTTCAGAATCTTTTTTTTTCAGTTCTCCCTCATTCCCCAAGTAACAGCATTGTATTGAAGACCTATTATCCTGTGCTTATTTTGGGGGGTAAATGTTGTCTGAGACTTGGATTTTAAAATTAAAAATAGTGACAATAACTCTTAAAAAAAAAATCTTGTTGGTTACTATTACTGCATTTTCAAATAATAATAATCAAATCTCTTTTATTAAAGAATTCTTCTCTTATGACTATGTACCTTTTCTATTTTTAACATTTAATTAAATACTTTCAGCTGCTCCTAATTGTAGTAATTTTATGCTATAAGATTATCTTCTTCTCAGTTTGTCTGTTATTTCCAGCTTTCAAATACTGACAATTTAAAGGCACCATGTGTTTGTATGTGTGTGTAGTAGTTACTGGTATATGATTCTGTACAGTAAAATGTAACAAGTCTTATTGCCTGCACGCAGGTGACCACACAGACATTTGTTTTGGTTTTACTCTGAAAAATTATATTTAGTGTACCATCTTGTGGTTTATTTGTTAGAGGACTTTAACTATTCATGTCTTGCTTCTCTTAAATCTTCAGTAACACAAATGCATATAATGGTGGTACGGACTTCTTAGATCTATCTCTCTCTGCCCATTATCTTAAGTAAAGCATATCCAATAATTTGGTTATTTTAATTCTAATTTACAAATTTAATTTCTACCTAGACTTCTTTTATTTTTTCCTTCTGGGAATTGAGAATTCGTAGAATCACAGAATGGTCTGGGTTGAAGGGGATCTTAAAGGTCATCTAGTTCCAACCCCTCCCATTTGCAGGGAATGTTCGACTAGACCAGGTTGCTCAGAGCTCCATCCAATCTTGCCTTGAACACTGATGGAGATGAGCTTATACAACGTCTCTGGGCAGCTTCTTTCTTCCAGTATCTCACCATCTTCATGGAATATCTTTCTGATACCCAACCTAACCTATGCTGAGGTTGAAACTATTCTCCTTTAGCCTGTCACTACATGCCCTTGTAAAAGGTCCCTATCCGTCTTTCTTGCTGGCTCCATTCAGGTACTGGAAGGCCACAATTAGGTCACCCTGAAGCCTTCTCTTCTCCAGGCTTAGCAAACCAAATTCTTTTAGCTTTTTCTTGTAGGAGAGCTACTCCACTCTCTAATCAGCTTAGACCTTTCCATTTTCATTTCTAGAGCTTCTCTTTGAATAATGGTTAAAATTTTCTTCTCTTCCTACTCCTGATGCCTTTCTCTTTGCTTTGATCCATAATATTAGATGCCAGGCTAAGACTAACTCTAGCCAGCCTGTCCTCCATGTCCACAAGTTCTTTTCTGGAACAGAGGCTAAGTAAGAGCTGAGCTACAGAGCTGTAATTTAGAGGTCATGAATAAAGTAGAACTATTAAGGTGAACTCCTTGTGAGACCAAGGTCCACATTTCCTTTTTCTGCATGTGAAAGTGATGGGGAAGTCCATGTTTGTGTGAGATTGATGGTCTCAGTAGCAGAATTCTGTTCCTGGCCATTAAAGTGCCAGGGGTGCCAATGAAGACTGCAATGGAAGGCTACCAGGTGACTTTACTTTTGCAGAACCAATGCAAATCTTGCTGGAATTTCAGGAAGTTGCTTGCTCCCAGCATCCAAAATGTAATTCATGGAGGAATGAAGGCTGAAGTTTTGACATGGCTGACAAAGATCTGTGAGCAAGCATATAAATATCAAGGTAAAGAAAAGTTCCATTAACTAAATGTAGACACCTGCCATCTGATGTGTCTTAGAGCAACCAAGACTCACATCACCATATATGAGAGGGCATCTAGGTCATAGACAATGGCAAGTCAATTTGTGCTTTTCTGGAGAAGCAGCAGACTATGTAGAATACACAACAAAATTTAAAATGGCATTGTGTGCCAGCAGCTTTTATAATGTTTTTATTTTTTTGACCTGCTTCTGGGTATGGATTGTGTGGATCTTATAGGGGCTTTTCTCACTTATTAATTTCTTCTGTCATTGTCAGTGTAGTTAAAAGTGCACTATACTACGCTCAGTGTTCTTGAAGTGCTTACTTTGGTTTAGAAAGACAGATAAATCTGTTTTGTAGTTCGTCCCTTAATAAATTTACAGACTATCATAATAACTGGGGCAGCATTTCCAGGTTAAGATCATAATAGTTCTTTCAGCAGGCTTTTCATTATTGACAAATGAGGCTAAATAATGTTTTTCAAACATTTTAAAAACATACTAGTCTGAAGATCAAGTAATTTCACTTCTGGTCTCCTGTCAAGTCTTTACACATTCAAGAGTTATAGAATAATACAGTGCACTGTTTTCTTATTAGCAAAAGAAAAAGAATATCATCATCTAGTTAGTAATTTTTATATTCCAGAGAGCCTGTTATGTGCTTTCACATGGCAAAAAAGCTCCAAATGCCTCTCAAGTCATTTGATCTAAGAAACAGGCTAGGATGTGAACTCAAGGTGTAGGATAGATACTTGTGGGTGGGTTAAAGTTTAAGATTCAGTTTGGGTGCCTATAGGAGGTGTCTACAGGCGTGCAAAGTTTCTCATGCAATAGTTGATGGAGAGTTAGACAGTACAGACAGAGGTGCCTAGAGACTGATTTTATCCAGCCTGAAGTAACATCATGTAGCTGATCCGAGGAGTTGGTCCTCAAGCTCTGCTGGTTACATTAACCTAGAAGTAAATTCAGTTATCTAAGCATAGGCAGTTAGTGCCATTTCTGATGCCAGAGAATACCTGAAACTTCTGCACATGATTGGTAGATATAACAAAGGATCTATCTGTACCCTTCCATACTTCTCTGGACTGGAAGTTGAAGGTGTGAGGGACTACTTTGTGGCTGGTTGATGAAGATGGAAGCTTATGTTCCAAATGTTTCTGCACACAAATAGCTAAATATAGGTGTCTTAATTTTAAAATGAAACCCACTCAAAGTTATGAAGAAGACTGACCTGAAGCCTCCTAAGAGAGGCTGGTGATCTGTTAGCTTTCATATTATCAGTCTATTTTAAATCATCCCTTTAGTGTGGAACATAGCACCACCAGGAATCAGAGGATGACTGCCAAGAAACTGCTGAGAACTACATCAGTAGCACAGAGTCTTGTGAGAGTGACACTTTCTTTTTACCAAATCCCTGTCACCCACAAATTTTGTTGAGGTGATTCTTTCCTCCTGCAGTTATGTGTTGAGGGAGCTCTGTAAAAATGCTCCTTGATTTCTTTCCTAGTTATATACCAAATTGTTTGCATTAAGGTACTGACCAAAGAAAGTTAGGTGATTAAAGGATTAGCTGCATGTCACTTGGACCCTTTTCCATGTTTTTGGATGAGGTGTATGACATTCTTACCAGATATCAATCCAAGGATATTGATATAAAGGGGGTGATTGATTTTTTTCCCTTGGGGGAACTAGAGCTCCACGGTCTATTTCTGTTCTTCATGACCTTTACAGTATCATCACTATGTATGAAGCACTGTAGATCCATCTTGCCATCTTGTTCTTCTACAGCCAAAGGAGCTGTAGAAGCAGCCACTGCATATATTTTCCCTGACTCTGTATCTCAGCATAGTTCAGTGCAATTTGCTTCTGTTGAACAAAATCCTGAACTCTATCTATCCTATTTAGCTTACCTTTTAAAGTCTGGGACAATTGTGTATATGAAATCAGAAGGAACTATGTGGCCCTATGTTAATTACTGTAGATGAGTGTTTGTGATACTTCCCAAGATCTAATCTGGAGCCTTGCCCCTGTCTGGTAAATATGTAAAATTTCTCTATATTTATTACTGCACAGAAAGCTACACTGGATAGGCAAGCTGTTTGTAAAATGAAGTAAAGATCTAGTAATGTAGCAAGGGAGCCCATTCCTGAAACTTGTAAAACACAACTAAACAATGAAACATGCTGGCAAAGATTGTAATGGCACATTAAATAACATGAAATATTTGAAGGTCTAATGATGACTCTTCATCTCCTTTTCAGTCATTATTCCTTCCTCTCTTTCTCGCAGTTAAGTGTTTGGTTAGAAAACAACCTGTGGTTTGTGACCCCTTGACTTTAGTTTTAAATTGTATAGAAATCTATTGAATCCTTGTTTTGAGATATATAGGAGTAATGAAGGGTTTATGTCAGAAGTATCTCCTTGAAAAGAGGAACCGGCTCTTAGTTGCACACAATTTGCTATGTAAGCAGGGCACAGAAACTGACTGTTTAAAGCAGAAATTACTGCATTTTCTGTTTTCAAATAAAGACGAAGATCCTAAAAATCCCCTGTAAAGAGAACTTTCCCTTACAGGATAAAATGGAATTAAAGTAGTGTCAATAAATCGTGTGAGAGACTGATACAGTCTGTGCATTGATAGTCTGTGCATGCAGGATAAGAACATTGACTGCCTGCTAATCTATTCCCAGATGGAGGTGGATGCAGACGAGAAGCGCCATCGCACACGCTCCAAAGGTGTTCGAGGTATGTCTCTTGCTTCAGTAAATCACTCAAGGCCCCTGCTCAGGGTGACCTTCATCCTCCAGAATCTCTTTGCACGATTCATTCTGACCCTGCTTTTACACAACCTTTCTGGTAATTTTCTGTAGAAGAAGGGTACTTGTAATAGATGATAAATTTTTATATGTTTTCCATCTCTCTGCAGTTCCCGTGGAACCAGCCATACAAGAGCTGTTCAGGTTAGTGCTCTGAGTGTAAAATGTATCCCCATTAGCAATTTAGAAAATTCATGCCTTTTAATGGGTATAATGCACTTTCAAGTTCATTGGTGGTTTGCTCATGCCCTGCTGCACTGATGAAATTAATTCCCTTGAGACTTGCTAATAAAAAGCATCCCCTCTTTTTTTTTTTCCCTTCAGTTATTTGATTTCTCTTTCTGTCTTTGCTGCCCTCCATCTCTGTAATACATACTGCCTGCCTGCTTTTAGTATAATCTTTCTGCAGCACACCAGCACGTATAAATTTATTCTCTCTTTTGCAGCTGTCCCACGCCTGGCTGTGATGGCAGTGGTCATGTTAGTGGCAAATATGCAAGACACAGAAGGTAATATCTGTAATTTTTCATCATTTAGTGAAGAGATTTGATAAACAAGCTATCTGGAATGACCTTGATAAACCAAACCATGATAAAAATTAGCAGTTAGATATTCGGAAAACCATTTAGATTCAGGGTTATTTTTTCTTTCTGAATGTCACAGAATTTAACTCACATTTTTGCTGAGGAGACTTGCTCTCATTGTCAGTCTTCTCTCAATTTTTGCATACAGTTCTCTTGCTTATGTATTGTAAATTAAGATTTGGCCCTACTTACATGTTCATGTTATTTAATTGGCACTCAGGTTCATGTTATTTAATGTGTTTCATAACTGAATGAAAAAGAGCTTCTGAGCGTTTAAAGTTCATTGATCAAGTCAGATTCAAAGGTCAACGCTTAAGGCAAATCAACGATAATAAGATCTCAGGGTTCAAATGTTATACTGTATTATAAATACCTTTACTTCAATTTCTAGACTATGAAATATGGAGATATCTCCTTTAAAAAAAATGTCCAGCTGTTTATGGTTAATGGTATACAAGGTAGCATATGTCATACAAACTGCATGTGCTTCAAATTAATTTAGACTTCAATCTTTACATTTTTGTGTCTGCAAGGTCAATGTTCAGTAGTGTTGTACATCTGCATAAACACCATTCCTTTCCTGAATCATTTGTCCATTAATTTTTTGTGCAATATTTTGAAAATTTAACAGCTCTAAAATACATGTATTTTTCTCTCATTGCTGTCCATTTCATTTGACATACTTTATACAGTAGCCTGTTGTAGGAGATAAAATGGTTGATGTTTAGGCCATCTCTTTTCAGAATTGAGAGAAGTGTTCAAACCAATGTTAAACTTTCCTGAAACTCTAAAGATTTTATTTTCATTCTTGGTTTTTCAGCTTATAAAGCACTTGAGTTTATGAGAGTACATATTTCACACCAAATCTGATTACTGCATGAAATGGGCATATAGGATCTAGGAATTAAATTTAAATTATACATTTGGGGTTAAGGCATTTATTTGAAATAGGAAAAGAAACTCAATTGTGTCACTCAGTCCACTCATACACCTTTTCAGTGAATGAAGCTTAGGGACAAGTCCAGAAAACACTTTCAAAATTAGACTAAGAATAGTAATATTAGAATTACATTGAATTACATTTAAACTGTATAAACAAACCAGAAAATAATTATTCACATTTATTTTCATAATAATTTCTTCACTCATAAGAGCAGTAACATTTTAGGGGCTATTTGAAGGCTTTGGTTCGATTAGAACACTGATTTAAGAAAAATATCCCAAATAATTATTTTTATGTTCACATGTGACTTCTCCTTTCAAACCATGGTTTTATTTTGTTTGTTTTCTTTATGGAAATACCAACCTCATAAGTAATTAAAGAATGGCACTAAATCCTTCTTTTCCCTCAGAAATTTCATGACCTGTCAACAATCAAGTGATACGATTATAATGTCCTTTCTAATTACAAGATTGTAGCTACATACATTTCTTTACACTTCATGGAATTTTTATGCAGATATCAAAAGCAAAAGTTTTAAAACATACAGGAAGAAACTCTTTAGCTTGAAAAATACTGACTTTTCTTCTGGATTTCTCTAACTTTGTGTTAGAGTTAGTGTCTGTGTGTAAGATCATCCTTTTGCAGAAAGAGGAAGCAATGTGAGGTTTGGAAAGATTACATGCAGTTTTGAGATGTTAATTCCATATTTTTCTTTCTTGACATGATTCTGGTATGTCAGTACACGAACAGACTGAATCTCAGAACTGTTAATTAAATGAAATTTTTTGGCAGATGCGATAAGAATAAAAATTGGAAATACATCAAAAATTCCTTTTTTTTCTACTAAAGAATTTGTTGGGCTTTTATGTTTTCTTGTCACCATGATTGCCAATCCACTAATCAAAATATATTTAACCAATATATGCCCTATTTAATGTAAAAACACAGAGTTCTTTGTTGAGGTCCACAATGTACATTTATCTAAAATTTCTGTTTTCTAGAAGAGCAGTACTATTTATTCACAACCAACACCTACTAAATTAACCTTTTTGAAAGAATTTGAAGGAATTTTCCTCTTCTATTTTTCTATATGGGTGGGAAAGACCCTCAAACATTTCTTCCAGGGAAATCAGACTGTCTTAAAAATTTTATGTGTTCAGGGAATTGCATATCTCAGCTGATGCCTAACTCAATTCCGTTTAACCTACAGAGCATTTTAATGAGGTTAAGACCTTTCCATTCACGATATCAGACCAGCTCATTATTAGGAATGAAATGCATTTGCTTCCACTAGATGTAGTCAGAGCTCTCCATAATTCTGTTTCTTCTAAAATGTCTTGAAGTTTCTGGAATTCAGAGTGTTGGGGGTTTTGTTTGTTTGTTTTTGTTTGGGTTTGTTTGTTATTGATGTTTTTGTTTGTTTGCTTGTTTGTATTATTGTAATTTTATCTTTGTAACAGTGAAAACCCATCTTCAGGTAGTGCATTAAGCTTGAACTGAAATAAACAGATCCTTACACATTTTCAGGTAGACTCAGGGGATGAAATGTTGTTCAGCTGATAAAGTATTATATAGAAGTTATAGGAGAGTTTTATCACAGGTTTTTTGCCTCAGTTGTATTTTTAATTATGAAAGAGCTTCAATGTAGGTTTACTAAGGGAACAAGCAGACTTTCTAGGCCATTGATGTTTCCTTTGAGGTGTACGAGAACACAAGACTGGAACTAGGTAGGGTAACAGTGGTAAGAGCTTGTTGTATCATTTCCATCTGCTTGATGTTTTTCTTTGTGTCAAATCGTAGTTGGAAGGGAAGCAAAACCTTGCAAGACGGTTGTCAGCTTCCTCCTAGGTTTTAAGTTCAGTGCCTGCTTGTTGGCTGGACATGCTAATAGACAGCTAGATGGACAAGGCTCTCTAAAGGGCACTTTAGGACAGAATGCTGTGATCTCTAAATTTAACATGGTGAAAACACCTTTCTCCAGTGGCTGCATGGCAAGGTCAGAATGATTAACATCCCAGTCTGAGCACTGAGGAGAAGTACCCAAAGTTGGATGGTGTACTTGCCTTAACTAGAGCAGAGTCCTTTTTTTTTCTTGTATTTTAGTAATACCTGGGAATTTGAAGCTAACATGGATCCTCTAGTGCTGTCCATGACACCCAGCATGAGGCAATGCCTCAAGGTTAGAGTTTACACAGACAGAACCTCAGTATCTGTTGTTTATGTTTCAAAGCACCTGATACCAAATGAACTGAAAAATAAAAAGAAAACAAAAGTAGTGAAAGATCTGAATGCAAGATAGAAACAAACAAACAAACAAGCCATAAGCATGTTTGGGTAGTGGTAGACAAGAGAAGAATTCAAATCTTAGGAGTGAAAACGGGAGCATCTCCCTGGGCCATGCCTCTGATGCAGTTTTTTTCAGTCCCTTGGTAGCTGTTCAGGCCCATTTTGCATAGCAGCATAACAATGAACACTGCTCTTAAACCTTCAGTACTGCGAATTAATTTTGAACAGTAAGCTTGGTCCAGATCCTTGCATACTTTTAGCTGTGAATAATCCATCTCTATATATACCAGTGACTCTAACCAGACCAGGAGAGTGTTCCCACAACTGTGTTTTCAGGATGCCTTTTGACTAAGCATCTGAAGAAAAGCATAGATTCAAGTGTTCTTTCATTGCAATTAGAAGAAACTTTGCCAGTTTCATTAATCAACTTTAGAGGCAATAGGAATCACATTCTATGTGTACAAATACAAATGTAAGAGTCCAGTTTCTGGTCTGTTCTGCAAGTGCAAATCCCATAGTTACATAGTAACTGAGTGCAAACTGGCCATGTTACTTACTGAGTAGAAGTGAATGTTTTCAGAAATATTGCACTTTACTTTGTTGGTCTCTATTTAGCATCTTTTTAAAACGATGTCATATACCAAATAGGTGCCAATGATTTGCCATGTAAGTAGGTATGTAGACACATCATAAAAATCCTAACTAGATTACATTAAAAAATGCTGATTGCATACAGCGGCTTATTTAAAAGCTTCTTAACAAAACAGTTTCTTTTATTCTCAAGTAACAAAAGTGATTAGATTCTGTAATGGATTAATCACTTGCCAACTGCCCCATGTTTCTAACATAATATTCTAACAAATAATATTCTAACATATAACATATATTCTAACAAAATATTCTAACAATTAGAGACCTAAAAAGATCTTAAAGTTGTAGCATGACACTGTGTATAATAATTTAGGATTCTTTTAGAGTATACAACAGTATATATTTGAAAACAGATACAGCCATTGTATAGAAATTAAAGCAAACCAGCTGTTGTCTGAAAAAATATGCATAAAATTTCAGTGAAGAATGTTAAGACCAAATGATAAACCCTTCATATTATAATAGAAATGGTTATATAGCTTTTACTTTATCATTAATTTCTATTTGATTGCTGAAAATAAGAATTCAGATGAAATAAACCAACTAAAACATTTCATCTACCAGGGAATTTTCGTGCCTTTTCTTCAGGTCATATTTTATTTGTAAAGGATTTAATTAATTACTGATACCATGTCTTGCAAAAAAAGGACTAGTCTCAAAACCAAAGAGGGATCATAAAATGGTGCGTGTTTCTGTAATGAATTATCCCTAACTTTATAGATTTTTTCCGCCAAATTTCATTATAATACCAGTTCTTTACTGCTCTACTAGGCTGTGTTTGGCTTACTACATTATACAGATAGAATTATTTTGACTGTCTTTTAATTTTTAGGCATGAGATTTGTCATTTCATATACCAATTTGAATTTACAAATACCTTAGAATTTAGCATTGCTGTTTTGATTAGAAAAAAGCCCCAAACAAGTACCACTGTATTGCCTTGACATTATATACTGTATTTTAGTCTACATTTTCTAACAGACTGAGTGAAACAATTCAGGCTCCCAAACTTCAGAATTAAAAGGCTCAAATATCTCTCTGCTATTAGAAAATTATTGAATTTCTGTGCCTTGTTGTGCCATATTTCTTATTCAAATTTTTTCATTTCATATACCTTTTCACCCACCAGCTTGATTGCCATAGCTGCAGCCGTGGGTGAATAATTGCCTGTCTTCACAGGAGCATGTTCTGGAGCTAAAGTCGAGTGCTTGCTTCCTGATGTATGCCTCATTTGGATTCTGCCGACAGCCTAGGGGCTGTATTATTCATGCCTTGACAGATAGCACTCACTAAAAGCATTGGAACAGGGCCAGGTACTGGCAGAGAGATAGTGGAGCATTGCAACTTGCAACCGAGAGGAGCATCTATAATACAAAAAAGAGAAACCCTCATACCTTCCTTTTACTGGTCTCACTTTGATGGAAAATTCATTTGCATCAAAATAAAATACCCTAAAAATAAATACATTTTTTCTAAACTATGCTTCAAAGTTTAACACAATTTTCCACATTTAATTGCAAAGCTGATTTTAATTAGTAAGGCCCTGCATGTGAAAAATGAAGATTCACTTGGGTGAGTGTAACACATTGCGGTGTCTGCTGAATGCTCTAATTAATGTATGGCTGCTGTACAACAGGGTGCACTGTGGGATATTTATGAAAAATTCTGTGCACGCAGCCAGTCTATCTGTATTTTAGTTCTTGAATCACAAGGATAAATAACTTTTCCCCCTTTATTCTTTATGAGACATCATTGTGCATGCCATCACCCTATCCATAAACTTTATGGCATGCCTATCCTTTTTGCTATTTGTCAAAGATATTATAAATCAGAAGCTAGGACATACATATTTTAACATTAATTTGATAGCACAGCATGGTTGCATGCTGTGCAGAACCAGAGGTCCACTGATGCTTTTGTGCTAAAGTCTGACCACAGAACAGGGAGGTCATTACTGTTGCTTGCTTTCATGATACTGTGAAAAATCCCACTGGATGCTGGAAGTATAGAGAAATGTATATTCCTTTAACTCTCAGCTGATAGTCAACCTTTGTTATAGTGTTTTTAATGATAAAATGATTCATGGATATTTACCTGAGAAAATACTCTGACATTGTCTGTGAAATTTAATTCTATTTTCTTTAACAGCGTATTTGCTAAAGACTTATGTTAGGTCATGCTAAATACTGAGAATAATATTATAAATATATTTTATATTAAGTAATTCACCATTCAGGGTTTGTAAAAAAATGTTAATAGATAAAGCTTCACTGCTTCATTAAATCCATCTAAAGAGATATAAGTAAGCAAGTAAATAAATAAGTGCGAGAGCATAGGGATTTTCAAACAGGACACTGCAAACAATAAATAATTGTGCTGACAGAGAATCCATAATGTATTAGAGGTCTGTATTGGCTGCTGTCTGGATTCAGCAATAAATCCTTTGTCTGATTGTTGATTAATGATTAGAAAGGTACAAAGCTCGAGCAAATATACACCAGCAATTGGTGTGAGTCTCTGCATGCTAGTGGTCATTGTGCAGAGGTGACTACACAAAGGAACCATAGCTCAATTACTATCACCATCTGGGTTTGGAGTAGCTATTGCAGTGGCAACAAGTTGCAGGGCCTGCAAGTGCTAGGAGTACCAGCCTTACAAGGGCAGGGGAAAGAAAGTAAATCAGAGGCAGGAGCACGGGGAGTGTTGACCTAACTGTGCAGCAGCAGCAAACAGCGGATTTAGGATGTGCTTTCTGCAGTGGGTGCCCTGGGTTGTGTTGCTGAAATGATATGCTCCTTTTCTTTCAAATGGAAGGTGCTGAGCATATTTCTCATGCAGCAGTCCACTTGCAGCCACAGGGTTTTCTGTGAACCCAGCTGTCTGGAGATGTCCCTGTCAGCCACAAAATAAATGAAGACCATAGAGTATCGGAAAGAAAATTAAAAAAACAAAACAAAGGAACAAAACATCCAGTAATACTGGGGAGATAATTTCCCCAACAAGATCGTGGAAGTAGCTATACATATTTTCCCTTTACCTATGGGAAATTTATTTGGTTGGCCTGGTAGGTTTGCTGAGTACATTGTGTTCTCTTAGGAGAGAAATAAATCATTTGAGGTTGAATAACTTGTGGTTTTCATAGTGGAAAAGAGTTGATTCACACATGGTAGGCAAGACATTGCATCTCACTATGCCTCTGTTTCCCCATTTGCAAACAGCAAGCAAATTTTAAGTATTGGGAGGTGTAAAGACAGAAGAATGTATGGGGGATTATTACAAATGTAGTAAAAAGAGAGAAGTCTGGCTCTGATGTTTATCTGATATTTAAATAAAGATCTGTTGAATTGTCATTGATGTCAGAGAATGTCTAATTTTACAATTCAGTGCTTTTTTGATCAAAAGATTTTTACTGGATCCTGGAGCAAAATCAACTGATTTGTCGTGATAAGACAATTTTATATTTAGAATCTACTCTAGTTTCCCAATTTCATAATTTATCAATTATTTCTACAGTATTTCTGTAAAAATATTGATTCTGAGCTTTGAAAAGCCAGACATATTTAACAAAAATGTTTTATTAATGTATATTTTAGTGAAAATGGAGTGACAGTTTTTAACCTTAAGACTAAACCAGAAAAGCCACAAGCAAGGTAGTGCACTGACTTTAGGCTACTATGGACCTGCCTGTATCCTACTCCCAGCAGTTCTGAACAGCAGCCATAGCTACTGTGTTTTGAAAAATGGCCTTTGCATTGGAGCATCCTAAGTCAGAGTTTTAGAGACAGGAGAATTTATGGGTGAATACTGGCAGCTGGATGGACAGGGAATCCCATCTTATTCCTTGCTCCAGTGTCCACACAAACACAAATAACTCCTGACTTTGAAAAAGTTCTATCTGACTTTGAAAAAGTTCTATCTGGCTTTGAAAAAGTTCCGTATGTAGGTGGCACCCATGCTATCAGAACAGCATTACACTGCTGTTTTTTCTTCACCTCAGCAAAAACAACCTGAACTCTGATAGAATTGTCAAAAAGGAGGCAGGAGAAATCTTGTATGTAATAAATAAAATTATAGCTATCTTTTCTTTCAAATATTCATATTTTATGAGATTGAGCATCCCAGGTATTACCTGAGGTAGCAAAAGAACATGAAGAACATAAGAAACCAGCTCAGATATGAAGGAGGCCTAAAAATACGCCGTGATGTGTCTGTAAAGACTTCTGCTGAGGTTTTTCAATAAGTTGAGACAACCCTTTCAAAGACATCACTTCTTATTAGTGGTTGATATGAAGTACTGCTTCTAGTAATGTCAGCTCAGGACAGGGAGAGGAGGGGTAGTCCTGAGCATCTTTGATGGCAGCAATAAATCTAAATAAATACATCCACAGAATTAAAAGTACTCAGGGGATAGATAGCTCCTGAAGTCATCCTCAGCACTCTACAGCCTAGGACACTGTAAACAGTGATAACTTTAACCAGGTGACTGGACCAACAAAGTTGGTTTTCTGGCTATTCACCTGAATCACTTCTCAAGAAAGTCTTAAAGCTTACTGGTGACATAAAAAGGGGTTGCAGAACCTAATGTCCTTTCATTATTTGCGAGAACTAGTAGTTCTTGCAGATAAATTCTTTAAGTATCCATGGAAGAGTGTAGAATGCCTAAGAGAAAATATTCCTGTGATTAAAGTTAAGGCTGTGCCTCAAATCCATGAATTACAATAAAATTTGAAATACTGTTAAGTATACTGAGATATGATTGACTTTAAATGCCAATACCAGTCATTTAACAAAAAGGTTCTTTGCCTTCAGTTCCCTGGGACTGGGGCAGATTTCTCTACCATCAATTTTTTTGTTTAAAGTAGTGAGCAGGCCACTGAATTGGATGCACAAGTAGTGGATGAAGGCTTTCTGTTGAGCTCATTCTTGTGGGAGAAATTCACCAGTTATACACATGCTGATGTTTTTCACCCTCTTAATGTCTCCAGGAAAATATCTAACCTGTATTTGATGAACAGGGAACACAAGTTCAGAAAAAAGGCTAGAGATAAAAGCTGGTATGCATTCAACTTCTGCCTTAAGTCCAGAGGGTGGACTGTCATTAATGCTCTCTTGTTTTGTGTCCAACTCTGAAGTTATGGTAGAACTGTACTTTTAACATTACGCTTGCCCAAATCAAGTCATAGATTTGTTAAGGTTGGAAAAAGACCTTTGAGTTCTTACAGTGTGGTGGTGCAGAGTACAACCATTAACTCAGCAATGCCCAGTCCATAACTAAACCATGTCCCTAAGTGGTACATCTAGATGTCATTTAAATACTCATAGGGATGGTGACTCAAACGCTTCCCTGAGCATCCTGTTCCCATGCTTAATAATCCTTTCACTGAAGAGTTTTTTCCCCGTACCCAACCTTAAACTCCCCTGGCACAATTTAAAGCTGTTCCCTCTCATCTTATCGCTTGTTACTTAGAAGAGACCAACCCCCACCGGCCTACAGCCTACTTTCAGGTAGTTGTAGAGACCAATAAGGTCTCCCTTCATCCTCCTTCTCTCCAGCCTCTGCAATCCCAGTTCCTGAAGAGGATCTTCATGAGACCTGTGAAAACATCTATTTGGGCACCTTGATGCCATACTAAGTAAACAGCATAGATAGGTTATCTTTAATCTCTCATCTGCTTATTTCAGTGTAGCAAGTGCTTTTAAAAGCCCCTCAGTTTGTGATCTGTACAAGTATGCCAGTCTCCCACTCTTCTTTGTCAATCTGGATTTGATTGGAGGTGTTTTCTCCCATTTTATGGGAACTTGCATTCTATACTGTAAAGAAGTTAAGATGTCAGGATGCTTGCATTCTTTTTTCTTCATCTATATTCAAAAGGAGAGGGAAGGATATAGTTTTGTAACTTTGAGTAGTCAGTTTGAGACAGAAGGAATCCATTTTCAGTCCCAGCATTAGCACTTCATCTAGGAAACAGTCATTTTTGAGACAAATTGAATGAATCCTTCACTGGTAGTAAAGTACTGGTAATAAAGAAGATGTCAATGTTTTGTTTCGCGTGAAATATTAGAGAAGTGTGCACTCTAAACCTAGAGTATTATGAAATCTCATGAGCAAGCTGTCTTCTGAGAAGTGTAAAACAAAGCTTCAGTTACCCCTGGCAAAAGAGGATATTAAACACAAGTTGGTCACACATTTCTGTGCGTTCTAGATTAGATAATGGCTAAGACTGGGATTGTGATTTCTCCCCTCACCATCTCAAAGTCAAAAGACTGAGTTAATCTCTGCTTCTGTGCAGGGGAAAAAAAAAAAAAAAGACAAAAAGAAGGCTTAAAGTGATTAATTCCAAGAGTGGAAATCCCCTTCTACAGAAAATACCTTCTACCAGCCTGAATTACAGTGTCTAAATTCTGCTGTGTGTTAAGTGCCTACATGTCCCTAGGTATTAAAAGAGAAGCAAACACACCTCACTTGGATGTCAGAACTTCACTGTGCAGCTATGCATAGAGACAGAGCTGTAATGCTTTCGCTCCCTTGATAAACCAGGAGTTCGTGACTCTGCTACCACACAAGAAATTTGCATTCCTGACAGAAGTTGAGTCATGCCTCTGAATTCTAATCCAGTGCCTCTTGCTGTAGACCATCCTTTTTATATCAAAAGTTTGTTTTTATAAAAATTATGAAATGTTTTCCTGTTACTTAGTATTTGCAAGGACAGTAAGAAAAGTGTACTAGAATTGCTTACATTTAATGTAGACCTTGCTTGGACATGTTTTCTTCTAGGAAGATGAATGAGAATTAATGGTTTGTTGGTTCTTAGTAACCACGTATACCACTTCAAAAGAGGGGGACACGCAAACTGCCATTTCAGATGGGAAAGTATATCATACATCATGACATATGTGATTCATTTTCTCTGACACAAGTGTTCTAGATGTTTACATGTCAGCACTACCACACAAAACCCCCTGGTTTCGAAACTTATTTCTCGTAAAATTCATATATCCCATACTTCGCAAAAGTAAGTAGAAGGTGCAAACCCCCAGTGCTATGGACAGCTAAGTACAGCCAGGGTAACTGTTTTTTATGCTCATAAAGCTTTTTCAGCTGGTAATTTTAAAACATTTCACAAATGTAACTCAGTAGCCTCAGTCCGTTTTGCAGTGTTAGGTACTTGATTTCAAATTACACCAAAGGTCATATTGCCTATTATGTTGCAGCATATTCCTAACACCACATTCACAAGACTGGTTGTAGCAACTTTGTAGGGTACAGGGCTTGGGATGGAAAGAAAAAAACTAATAGATTGTTTTTCTGTCTGAAAATGTAGGAATGATTGTGGCAGAATGTAATTGCATGACATTGTTTTAGTTGGGGCTTTGGAATTAACATTATTAGTTCTTAAAACAAAGACACTTAGCTCTTCTTTTGAATTCTGTGTGACATAAGGAATTACCAGCTTTACAGTTCTTCTGTCCCTTCTGCAATGATGAATTTGTTTCAGTGCTTCTGCCAAGTCAAGTGTACTTCTTTCTGAGTTGCATTACTGTCTCTGCAGCATCTAGGTGTTCCTTGGAAATACTGACATTCTCAGAGCTGACATGGCCTGGCATTGCTTGGTTTGTGAGACCTAAAGAGATCACAGAAAAGGACGGACTCAGAAACTGAGTCAGAGTTATAAAACAAATACCATTTTAGAAAGAATGCAAATAAATGTTGACTGCTGTGTAAGATTCAAACCTTAGCAGTCAAGCTTGCAACTTCCAGTTATGTTATTAAAAGGATGTAGGAGGAAGGACTGAACAGTTAAAATGGCATTGACTATAAGTAGAACAAACTATTTAAAATGTCAGCATTTAATTAAAATATAAAACAGAGAAAGCACTTAGCTTTTTCTGTCTACTGTAATTGTTGATTGTTCTTTAAACATTAAAGCAGTCAATCAGATTAAGAAATCAGTCTAATTGAGAGCTTGATAGAACTGCAGCAGAACTGTCATGGTTCAGATTTGTTAGAAGCTTTTTTTTTTTTTTTTTTTTTTTTTTTTTTTTTTTTTGTATACTATGGGTTAAACTGATCTCTTTTGTAAACAGGAATTGGATTTCTTACACCAGGGCACTTTCTTAATGCTGTTACTCTAGAACTCTATAAAAAAACCACAGACTCACAGAAATACACAAGTTTATTGTCTGGACTGAGAAACAGGGATAATGAGATTATAACAACATCCCTATTTTTTAAACAAAAAGGAAATTTAGAATTACCTGGTGAGAGACAGGAACAATTTACCTACTGACTACAACTGCAATATAGCTTTGCATCATACCAGATAATTTGAAGTGACATCATACCTATGACGCTTTTCATCCCTACCTTCAAAACCTTCCAGGTATTTTTAACACAAAGTATCATCTGGCACCTGCTCACCTTCTGTTTAGTACGTTACCAGTCAATTAGAGATGAGACAACAGTTTTCCCCTGTTAAATTTCTACATCTGGGATTTTCACAAGAATTTCACAATATATAGATCAGAAAATAAGCACAAAATTCTAGAGCACAAGTACAAGTAGACCTTTGGTGCTGAAGTTGAAGACAAGGATCCACAAAATTCCCAAGGCTGTAGCTGACCAAACTTGTAATAGAAAACCAAATTCTGTAATTCCTGGAAATGCTGCCAGTTTATCTAAGCTGTGCTGCTCAGGGCTTTCTGCCTTTCAGAATGTTTGAGATTTGCATGCTGCAGGTACCAGCATCCTCGGATCCAGAAGACAGCAGGAATTCTCTGCTCACACTAACATGCAGGTGCCTTATTTCTATAGACAGTACAGCAGTCACATGCCTTTCACTGAAAAAATTAGTGGTAGTTGTGCATCCTGGACAAGCAGTGTTACTTAGGAAGCAACATACTGCTTCAGTTTTTCCACTAGGTTGAATGGGTGCAAGCATCATGTTAATTCTCAAGCCAGAGCCATACCAAAATGATGACGGAAAACACTGGCAAGGATTCTTCTGTTCTGGCTATTGAAGTCAGGCCTTTGAATAGAAGGAAGTTTTTACAGAGAACAAAGAAAGAGGAGTTACTTCAATAGTTAAAGGACTGCTCTAGAGGAACCAGATTTGGAGCCATAAGAGGTTGTTTGGGTAAAACCAACCAACCAAAAAAAAAAATCACAAAATGAAAAAACTCAAACCTAAAAAAAAAAAAAAAAAAAGGTTGTTCCATTTGCTTGACAACTTTTTTCAACCTTCTTTTTTCAACCTTGTTAAAATGGTTGAATTATCATTAAAAAGAAGAAAAGTCAGATAACAGTACCACACCACCTGTAATCAAAACAGAAGTAAATAAAGTAGCTGTCCATACTACGGGCATGACTCTTCTACCTGAATCAGAAAGTGTATTTTTTGGATTATGAGTCATGTTTTCAAGATTATGCCTAATTCCAAACTGAAACTACATGCAGACATCAAGAACAGAAAAGTTATTTTAGAAGCATTCTTTTCACAATACTTCATATTTTTTAGTTTGGATATAGCACAATTGCTCTTTTGACTCCTAGGCTTACATACCTACATGTTATCAGTGGGGAATTTATTATCTAAGGAACTGATGACTTATGATGTTGCCACAACTATTATCATGATAGATCCCCAAATATAAAGAGAACACTTTTAAAAGTAACTAACTCATTGCTAACCAACTTTTAGTGATGTGTGCTAAACATCGAATACCTCAAACTATTAAAAAAGTTAAAGTAGCCTTTGAAGTTGCACACACTTGCTAAAAAGTTGGCTTTTATCTTTTAAAACTAAGGAATCTTTTCCCCCTCTTGCCATCCTCCTGTTATGCATTCCTACTTCCAGTCATTTCTCAGTTTTACTCTTTGGTCCTTGGACAGAACATAATTCTGGACTTTTTGCTATTCAGTCTTGCTACCTTTCTTGCCTATGCATCCTTAAAACTGAGCAGCTGAAATTCAGAGAGGGACAACTGCCACATTTCTCTTAAAAATCTAGCCATAGGAGGTATACTGGCAGCAGATTTTCAATGGAAAATGCCATTTCCTCCCACAGCCCAGCTGCCACATTTAAATCATGCTGTGTGGGGCTTCCACTCTCTTGGAAGGCTATTTTCATTTGCCTTCAGAAATTCTTCTACAGTCTAATGGAACTCACTGTCAGCTATAAAAAGCAACATTATGTGCCATAGTATTTTTTTTAATTGTGATATGACTCAAGTTGAAGCCTTCTTATTCTCCACTAGAATGTGATGGAATTCAGTTTGACTTTTTTGTTTAGGGTTTTTTTTTTTTTACCTGAACAGACATCCTTCCTTTCATCAGATATATCAAAAAAGGCCAGATTAAGGCAAAGCCATCTGGTTTTTAATTATTATATTTATATGATTAACCTAGGAGGTAATCTTTCATTTTTAGACTGAAGTATTTCTAATTCTCCTAATAATGAAAAATTAAAGCTGAAAAACATCAACTGAACATGAGATATAAATTTGTCCTTTGAGTCTGCTGACAGCTTGAACCAATTTCTTTATGATAGGTAAGCTTGTAGCTCATGGGTATGCTACCTGCAATACTCCCTAATACTATAGCAAAGAAACTTCTGTGTGCTGAAGAAGGATACTAGTTCAGTAGATTATTATCACAAACAAATATATGCCTTTCAGGGTGTAAGTCATGGCAGAGGGGAGGAGGTTCTCAATCCTTTAACAACCAGAATTTAGGACATTTCACACTTGAATGACTCCTAACCGACCGTGCAAGACACAGAGCAGTATCCTGTGGCTTAAGCTGGAGGTGAGACTCCAGTACATAAGCACTGAAGTGTTTGCAGCTTGTATTACTTCTGCTTTTGTCATTTTTTTCCTGTAATTTCAGATGTTTACAGAGGACAGTCTTGTGCTAGAAGGCTGCTGCACACCATTATTTCTTTCCACTGGTTATATTCTGTAGCGGTTAGCTATTTTGCTCAAGTAAGAATCTTATTGCTATAGTTACAGGAAATTTTTTGTATCCTATTTTTTTAATTCTGACCCATATGTCTTCCTTAGTTAAAATTAAGTCGGGAGTCAGTGCTATTGTGTGTCTACGCAGATATGATGAGAAGATTATGATAAGAATAAAGTAGATAGTATCACTATAGTAGCTCTGCATTATAGATGTAATTAAATGACAGCACACTCTATTACTCGATACTTAAGTACATGCTAGAATATAGTTTTACTATTCTGTTGTTGTCAAATAAGATACATCAAGTCTACGCCTAAAGGTGTTGATTTTACTAATAGATATCTAGCCATGTTTTTAAGTGATGGACAGTACAGCTACATGAACCACCTTTGATTTCCAGCACTTTTATTTCCCTTGGTTTTTGAATGCTTAAGCATAACGTGCTGAACTACTTAAAGGAAATCACATTTAAAATATTGGAATTGAAAGATCTCATGTTCAAGGCTCAAACATTGAGAGTGTGCAAAAATGTTTTGTAACTGATAGGTGCACTCTTGTAGCATATTCTGACCCTTTCAAACTGGTCATGATTGATTGTGAACTTTTCCATTTTATGATATTATAATGAAAAATAAATAAATTGGAATTTGCCCTCCCCTCTGCCTGTAAGCCAAGTTGTCATTACCACTGAGGCTGAAAACACAGGATACACACAAATCTGTACACCTCAACAGCTCTAGATGATGCTTTTATTCAACTCCATGTAGCCAACATAATTTTCATCTCTATGTAGAAAAATAGGTGTTCTTTCCCAAAGTTTTTTTGTCAAATTCATATATATTTTTTAGATAAACGTGGACCTCAGGATTTTGATTTAGTGCAGAAGTCCGTGTTCTTTGAGTTAGTGCAGAAATGGTCACTGACTCTGCATGTTCCCATATTTATGTTTCCAGGTTACGTCTAAATCAACATCAAAGTACGCAGAATCAATAACCACTTAGCAAAACTTGATTATATGCATTTCATCTAATGAATCAGTGAGTCATTAAACCTGTGGTCTTCACACTATCCTGCTCTCCTTGATCAGCCCCAGTATTCAAGGATCTGGCAACGAGACATTATCAATTGTCTCTTCTTGCTCTCGAACACACAGTTAAGTTGGGTATTTGCCATCCCAAGATTAGAGGGAAACTCCAGCATTTGTCTGACATTGGAACATACAGATAGTCTTGAAAAGATTGTGAAGCTGTAGAGGGGAGGATTATTCAAGTTAAGTGATACAGCAGCTGTGGAAAGGAAAGAAATAGGGTTTTGGGTTTCTTGTCATAAAACTATTATGGCATATGGTTTTACATTCTGTTAGGTATTGTCTTTATTGAATCTGGACAGACAAGTAAAAAGTAAAAGGAGAGAAAAATTCTTGGACTTGTCTCACTATTAACAGATTCCTAAGTGGTGTAAATACAAGTTAATCACCAACATCTCTCTTTATTTTCACTAAATAAAGTGTCTAAGAAAGATAAGATGAATAGGCTCCCAGAAGACTCCTGTTTCTCTGGCCTGAGTAATGAAGGTATCTTAGCATGACATACGTAGACTTAGGTTTTGGAAGCCATGGGCTAGGTGAGAAATGAACCCTATCAATGACATCATAAGTCATGGGGCAGATATTATATTGATTTATTTGTATAAATACTCCTGAATAATCAACAACTGCAGGGCATGTACTTTGCTAACCTATGCTGCCACGTAAGTTTTTAGTCCTATGATGTGTTACATATATTTTTTGTATCTTGCTTGAAATGAGCTCTCCATGGCTGAGAGGTTTCCCATATATTTGTACAACACGTAGAAATACATTGCTGTGCTTAATTTTTCTTTGCTGAACAGCTGTTGTGTTCAACCAATTAAATAAACTTGTTTGAATGGGTTAGTTATTGCAAAACTTAACGTTTCCTTTTAGTTGTCATGTCCCAAGAGCAGAGGCTTTGGTGATGGGTGAAATGATCTCACCAGCCAGAGTGGAGGCTAGTTTGTCAGTGTTCCTCCCAGGGTTCAGTAACACCAGTTTGGGGTCTCAGTGAACTCTGATGGGGAGACGCTTCACATGGAGATGATAGGGACCAATGAAATAAAAGATTCCTGCTTTGACTTAATTTATTGTGACTGTATTAAGTACATCAAAGTTATTCTGCTTTTTTTTTTTGCTTAAAAATAAATATTTCAATATCTGAATTTCTAAAAGAAAAAATACTTGAGTCTTGAGCTCCATAATTTACTTCTGGCACATCATTCTATCATATTATTTGTTACTTCTAAGTCTTTTTGGCAATGCTGGTTTTTAGGCACCAGTTTTTCTGTAAGGTTATTTAGTTAAATATTGCTGTACATGGGTGGATCTGTGGTTTAAAAAGGCTCTGAGTTGCAAAAGAGTAGAGTTGGCTTTTAAAACTCTGTGGAGAAAGTATCATGTCTCCCTCTGCCTTTTGAGATCCAGCATGCTTCTGGGCACTTCTGTAATTTTTCTTGCTGTACTATAATGTGGAAGAGTAAATGTTTGCAACTCCAGAAGGAAAAGCAGTTTGAATGTTCTACATTTCACTCATTCCTGTCACTGTAGCTTATGCCTATTAAGGTAAATTAATAGTTTTCACTGAAGCAAATTACTATTGTATACATATCTAAACTGAAAAGTCAACAATGTTCTATTTGGTACAAATAAATGAAGCAAAGAGGGTGTGTTTTGCACACACAAAAGTGCTTTCTGCTTATAAGAATCTGATTTATTTAATCAGAGGCAGAAGCTCATGAGAAAGCCTGAAATACAGGAAAACTGTAGAGATGGGTTTATTGCATTTTAAAAGATATTAGTTAATTTAAATTATAATTTAAATACATAAAAACATATTAATTTGGTCACAATTTTCAAAAAGTATTTAAGCATGTCAAACCAGATTTTCCAAAGCACTGCCTCTGGGTTAGTGCCTAACCCCAACAGAGAAGACAGGGGTTTGGGCAGTCATTCTGTAAGTGGCCTTAGATGCCATGGTGCTTGGCAGTGCAATGGTTGCAAGAAGCATGCCTGATTCTGGAACAGCAGGCTCCTGGAAAGCAGATTTGAGTAAGCTTGTCTTCTGCATTGGGTTTCATAGCACATAGAACGCTAGCACAGAATTTTAATTCATCTCATTGGAAGCACCAAAACCAGTGTGTCCCAGCTCCAGCTTCTAGTCTGCAATTAGCCATCTCTAAAATAAAACCCCCAAAACTCCATGTCTTGCTTGAACTTTGACTTGTTGCTTTTCCCATTTTCTCTTCTTAAGTGATTGGACTTTAGCTTTTCACAGCCTGGAAAGATTTGACTCAACACTTCCCATATTCTGTAAGAGTATGCAGGCATTTTGTGGGAATTCTGTGGGAGAGAAAAGATTCTTGACCAGTGTGGCTTAGAAGAGTAATTTGTAATTTCCCACATGAAGGAAGTTTGACTTTACCACTCTGCAATTAGCACTGTCCACTGCTGCTCATTCATGTAGCAAGTTGGCATACTTTAAGCAGTATTCAAATATGGATGGAAAGTCATCTTCAGCTGAAAGAGTTTATTCTTGCAATTGAGTAGACAAATCACTAGGCTGGAATGAATCTCTTTTTCTGAATTTATTATAATTTTTTTCATTCCTATCAATTCATTGATCCAACTTCACCAGGAGAGCTACTAGCTCTTCTTTATAGTAGTCTGCTGGGAAGGGCTTCCACTGTAGTGCGGGGACTTCAAGCTGTAGGGTTTGCTGGAATCTAAATATTTATTTTTAGATCAACTTCTATCAATTGATATTATCAGCCCTTTCAAGCTAATGGTCACTGCCTTGAGAGTGACTTAAAACATTGCAGTGTTACCCAAATTAATTTGATTTGCTCATTCTTAAAAGACTGGATTTGTTAGAGAACTTATCTGATAAATGCCTGTTTTCTCAATACTCTAAAACTCTTCATCTGGAGGTCTAGACTTGGAATTTATCTAGTCCAAACCCAAAATAATACCTAGCAATATCCAGTGGGACAAATATAGATGCCTTGGGAACTTTCCACCTAAAGCCTTAAGCAGAACTTTGCTTCCAAGCATATTCTGCCTAATTTGCTATCTTATAAACTGTATATAACATTCCACCTTACAAACACTTCAGATACTGAAGTACTTAATTTAATCTTTCTGAAAACTCCATTAGGTGTTTGTATAGCAAATTTTTTGATTCTATTCCCTACCAAATGTTTTGGTTTCTGTTAAATTAAGTTCTTGCATTAAAAAAAAAGAATGAGAACGCTGTTACTGGAGACACTTTTTAGTTTGAAAAAAGGTTTAATAAGATTTTTCAAAGTACTACTAAGAAAGAAAAAGATAACAATACTCAAAAAAAAGTATTATTCACATTTAGAGCATAACATTGGCATTATCTTATTTTTCTTCGCTTGAATCTTATAACTTGAGGCATCTGAAATAATAGACTCAATAGAAAGAAGAGACAACTGAAAAAAGGATGCTGGCAAACATGGCACACAGGAATTACTTTATCCAAACTGGGTATTTAAAGTTGACTGAACTCTTAATAATCATATAACTTCCCTTTCTCATATTCTCATTTTCCTCTAAGAAGAAAACCTCCTCCAGATAAAGATGTCATGTTCCAACTTTGGCGTGCAAGTTGGCATATTGTAGAGGGAAAAATATTGGTCAGTAATCTTATTTAGAAAATCCTTTGTATTTATTTGGTCCTAAACTATGTATATTTAAATAGATATGTCAGTTGTTATAGATTAGAAATAATAACCATACTAATTATCCTGAAAATTATATTAGTAATAAAATATCTATTAAAAATCAGTACGTTCAAGTCTAGAGAAGAAATACCTATTTCCTCAACTATGCTCCGACTGAATGTACCAGTGAGTAGCATCATAAAGTTTTTAATGGAGAGAAATTGCATGAAAGTTAAAAAAATACCATAAGTCATCTTCTAACTAAGGAGTATAAAGTGATATATTATTTCTTCCATTTTTTCAATGATTAATATCTATATGTCCTTTTGAAGCTTATCACTATGAAATTCAACACCATTCTTTCCACAAGAATTATTCATGACAGATTCCAAAAACCAGAGATGTCTGAGACACACAGCAAAGCAGTGTAGAATATTCAAAAGTGTGTCTCAGGAAGCCCAGATATACACCCTGCTGAAACCCAAGAGAGTGGCTCCTGAAGCGTGAGGAGAAAATAAGACAAACACAGCTGACCAGGGAAATACAGGGAGTAGTGAAAGAATGGATAAGGGCAGACATGGCACATAAATCAATGGGGTCAATGCTCTGGGCAGGGATAAGCAAGTCTAAAAATAACCAAATAAGGGGATGATCACAGAAGCCAAAATTGAAAATGTAGAGAAATTGCAGAAGCTGTAAGGACAAACAATAAGAGCTTTCACAAATATACAAGGAACGAGAGGTCGCTGGGAGAGACTGTCATCTCTGTATGTGGGGAAGTCAGTAGCACACACTGCTGGGAAGCCAGCGCAGCCTTCCCCTTGGTGTGCTCGCTGGGAGACCACAGGGAACATGCCAGAAACAGAGAGAAGTGTCCTGGAGGCAGAATCTGAAAAATTAATGAAACAAAGGATGAGAGCGGAACAGGTTAAGAAAGAAGAAGAAAATAGGGCAATTTAACAGTAGGCTTCAGGTCTGGTGGCCTGTTTCCTGGGTTTCTAAAACACATAGTGAGGGGTTTTTTAACTCTTTCAGGCTATGAAGTCTGCCATACATGAGGTATATATAAGCTGTGTGAGGTATACAGTTGAAAAGCAGAAGAAAGCCAGTACAAGCCAGCATTGCAAAGGTTTTATATGAAAAATCACTGCAATGGTGGCTTTATCAAGTATAAATCCAAGTAGAGACAAAACCAGGTTAAGGTTGTGGAATATCTGGTACAAATTAATTAGGAGAATTTGCAAAAGCTGAGTTGAACTAGTGATAGGACAAGGAGTAATGAATAGAAATTGGAACAGAAGAAATTTAGGCTGGGTATGAGGAAGAAATTTTTTGCTGTGGGAGTGGTGAGGTTGTGGATCCCCCACCCCCGAAAGTATTGAAAGCCATCTTGAACAAGGTGTTGAGCAATCTGGTCTAGTGGAGGTCTGTCTAGTGGAGGTCAATCTGCTCTGTCCATGGCAGAGGGGTTGGAATAGGTGGTCTTTAAGTTAGGTCCCTTCCAACCTAAACCATTCTATGATTCTTTGAACTAGCATACACCATTTCCTTAGCAAAACTACATATTTCTAAGCCTTAAGATTGGATCCAGTTATTAAAATATACAAATAATTGTGTCTTGTAGTTGCTGATGTGTCCTCAGTTTTAATTCTATGAGCAAAGGCACTGAAAATAGATTCATAAAGATAGAAACTAAAGTCAAAGTTCACAACTTTACTTGAATAGCTGAGTTCCAAACAGGTATTTAATTAGATTTATAAAACATCGAAATCATCAGACAGCTTACTGGAATTGATTTCCATTGCCAGTTATGCACTTTCCAGGGGGCCCTGAGTCCCAAGCGATGCTATAGATTCTCACAAACTTTATAAAGTATTGTATAGAAGACCATAAAGATGAGACAAAATATTAAAGGTGACAAAATATTAAAGATGACAAAAAATGATGTGATGATTTCTTTCTACCTTTGACCAATAATTTGTATCTAAAAAGTCATGCAGTTCTTCTTAGTTGTCAAATACAAAAATTAAACAGTAGTTCAAACCAAAATAGATGTATCTGTCATTCCCCCTGTCCTCTGCCTCACTTCTTACACTTCTGTAAATTCCAATAAAGATTGTTTTGGGGCATTAATAGATGAAAACTGTTACAAGTATTTAGTGTTTTTAAATGGAAAAATATTGGTGCAGGATGGAATTAATTTTCTGACTTTAGTGTGACAAAATGGCCATGGCTGGTTGGAACTTTGAGCAATCTGATCTAGTGAAAGGTGTCTCTGCCCGTGGCAGGGGAGTTGATCTTTGAGTAGATGTTTTTTAAAGATCATCTTTAAGTAGATGATCTTTAAGGGACCATCCAAATCAGTCCATGATTTGATGAAAAGTTCTACTTTGTATGAATGCCTGTGGGGAAAAATGTTCACAATTACCCATCTATGGGTGCCCTTTTAGGTCAGAGCTGCCCAAGTGTCATCAGTGCCACTTACAAGGTTCTAAGGTTATAATAAGAGGAAGAAAAATCCTGGGGATTTGTGGGGGTAAGCCTACTCACATCTTTGGAAATAAAGAGCAAGATTTAGAGAACATATAAATTAACAAATAATGGCACTCTGAAGAAGCTATGGTGAGGGAAGTATGAGTATGAAAGAGAAAGAACGGAAACCAAGGAAGCAAGACACATCCATTCAGTAAATGTTAATCTGTCTGCTTAAATCATATTGAATGATATGCAAGTTTCTAAAATCTGCCTGTGCTCCAGGACGTGATCAGCTCTTGTTTCCCAGGATGCAGCCTCTCTTAGACACCTAAATAAGCAGGTTCCTCCCTAATTATCCGGCCATTTTCCTCAGCACAACACACACTCTGAAATTCTAGTTCTGAGGAAAAAATCATGTCTTCTCAGACCTCCATGAGGAGACTTTAAATAGGTAGCTGCTGAAACCCCATAGCACCAGGGAAAGCACCAAAATAAACCTGCAGAACCTGCAGGTCAGAACTACAAGAAACAGTGCTTCCCTTTTGCCCCAGGTTTTATGCTGTATCCAGACTGATGAAGACTGAATTCCTATTTGTGCCTTGACTGTGATGATGTGGGATGTTTATCATTGAGATATGTCCTACATTTCCCCTTGATACTGGGCAGCTGGGTCCTGACCAAGAGGAAGACTCACAGGACAGGACAGTCATTTGGCACTGAACTGTGGTGATCTAGGACAAGGATTTCTTCTGTATTTATAGGTTTTACTTTGAAGTGTCTTTAGATAGAAACAAATACAGTCCAGAGAGAAAACATGAGAAGCTTAGGGCTCCCTATTTTTTCAGGTTTAGGGCTCTTAAAATTAATGAAGAGTTAAGCTTTTGCTTGCCTGTTGCATCAATTTCTTGCTTCCAGGCGCACTGGGTCTCATCTTCCATAAGAGGACGCTCTTCCACTGACTATGCCTTCTGGATGGAGCATGGCTCTGAAATCTGGAGGTTGCGGATCTGTTCCCCCTCTAGCCTGCATCACTAGGCCAAAATTTTGATGCGGGTGTCTGGAATCCATATTCTGCTAGGATTACTACTCTACTCCCAAGTGAGGTGTACTGGAATCCTGGATGGAGGGTTTTATGCAGTATTTCTCTGTAGTGTTAATGGATGCAGGTGTTCTTAGGCATGCTGGATTAGACTTCAAAGACACCTGTTGTCCCCACAGAGACAAAGGTGCCTGTGTTGCACAAAAAAGGTCTCCTGTAGCAGGTTTTTCATGAATACCATCTTTTGTGACTCTCTATGTTCCTTAGACATGTGTGTGCCAAGCAGACTGTGAAAAAGTGATTTGAAATTTAGGTAAGAGAAAACCTAAGTTAGGCACTTAAATAAAGTAACTGGGTGCTTAAATAGAATTGTTTTAACCTAAATAGCAGTTTAAGTAATCAGGATGAATAGCTGCTGGGATGTAATTAAATTTGATCAAGATCAAGACTATGAGTATGCCATATAGTGCAGTACTAAATGTGGCCAAGCGCCAGATATTTCAGTGGTCTGTCAACAGAATATGAAGTATTATTAGAGTGGAAGAAAATAAGAGCTCCTTGGTGTATTTGGATAAAGGGAAAAAGAATATAACATAAAACATAAGTTACTAGTAGATATGCAGAAGAGAATAGTTGAAATATCCCAAAACTAGTTAATCATAGGAAGAAGACTAAAAACTGATATAGCTTGAGTAATGTTATAATCACACAATGAAAAAGTTCTAAGAGGAAGTTCTTTGAACAAAAAGTAGTGAGTGTATTCTGTCACACATCACAGAGGATTTAGAGGTTACACAAGGGAGAGCAATTTCAACAAACACAGGTTGTGTGATCAATGAGAAGCGGGTGGCTACTCTGGTAGAAGACCAGGACTCTGAAATACTATTTCTGTTACAATGCATTAAAATGATTGATTAGGAAGTGGTACTCCGTTTTGAAAAGTCCGTCTTCATTGACAAAAGATTTTGTTTATTGTTTGAGGTGTGGGGTTTTTTGTTGTTGTTTGGTTTTTGTGGGTTTTTGTTGTTGTTGTTGTTGTTTTGTTTTTTTTAACATGAAAACACTTGTAACACTGGCCATGATAATTACTGGGGTTGGTTGTTTTAAGGAGCTTGCTTTCCCATTTGTCCAGCCTTGTAGCATGTAATAGAGAAGAACAGTGGGGAATTTAAGAGTGATTCATTATTATTTTTGTATTACTATGTTACTATTTATAATAATAACAAACAACGGCATTCAAAATAATTATGATCATATTTTTATTATTTAAACATCATTGAAACATATTTGCACACAATCAAAATACTGAACACTACAAAATTATGAAGCACTGTGTTACTCCTGAGTGTTGTAAAGTTAGCTATAGGTAGGACAAGATTGCTGCTTTTTTAACTATTTTCATCTGCCTGAGAAAGGAGTGTAGCATGTTAAAAATGAATGAGAAGGAGAAACACATATTTGTATCACTTCTGAAGCTGTTATGCTATTGTGTATGTGTGACATTTTCAGGCAAATAATAGTCACTTGGATTTTTGCAGGTTTTGTGTCCTTCCCCTTGGACATCATTGTCTAAACATAACTTTACTTTGAAAACATGCATTTTGTGAACAGCAGCTAATCATGATGTAGAATTAGAATATATGACTAAATAAAATCTGAAGGATAGTGTAATAATTTGCATCTTTTATTTTTGAACAGTGTTTATGGCTGTCCATTGGCAAAAAAAAGAAAAACACAAGATAAGCAACCGCAAGAACCAGCTCCCAAAAGAAAACCCTTTGTGGTTAAAGCAGACAACTCTTCAGTAGATGAGTGCTATGAAACTGATGGAACAGAGGAAATGGATGAAAAGGAAGAGGAAGAAGAGGAAGAGGATGAAGAAGAGGAGGAATATTCTGATGATAATGAGGAGCAAGGTGACGAGGAGGAGGATGATGAGGAGATAGATCGAGAAGAAGAAGAGGAGATTGAGGAGGAAGAAGAGGAGGATGAAGAGGAAGGTGAAGATGTGGAGGATGAAGAGGAGGAGGAAGAAGAAGAGGAGGAAGAAGAGGAGGAGGAGGAAGAACGTGGTAATAATCAGAGTATTAGTAAAAAGTAAACAGTGTGTGTGTTTCTGGGGTAATCTTCTAGTGTGGTGTGTGAGGATTTAGCTGTTCAGTTCTCATTAAAGCTAATGGAAATCATGCAGTTAAATATCTCTGCTCCACACTGAAAATATACCCCACTGTGTTCTCTTAACATTTATTTTAATAAGTCTGTCTTCCAAATATTTTTAATACACCAGCACTCACATTTCTAACAAGGAGGGTGGAGGTGTGTTTGTGCTAAAAATGCTTGCATAAAATGTAATCTTCATAGTGGATTAATGCATGCAATTACCAGGAGAATATTCACGAAGGTACAAGCCAAGCATCAGCTACAGCTGGATGCCTGTACTAATCATTGCAAGGGTATTTGCTTGATCTCTTTATAGAATGTCAATAATTTCCCACATAAATTCTGTCACAAGTTTGCAGAGAATTTTTGTGAGCAAAAATGGACCTCTTCCCTCTGAAAATTTTGCCCTATACTTCCCCCTACCCCAAGAAACTATTCAGAACTATTATAATATACTTTGGTTCTTTTAGACTTGAATTCTTTGTGTTTTAGTTGATTCTATCAAAAGGATAACGAGTGACAGGTTTACACAGATAACGTCTTTCTAAAGTTTATATATTTTTTGTTATCATGCCATGGCATAAATGCCATTTAGACATACAGGTTACTGGTAGTAACCAAATTAATGCAGTAGCAATGTGATTACCCTATTCAACTTTCTCTTTTTCTGGGATATTAGACTTTTATATATACTTTCAAAATATGTAATCACTGTCCATTTACTCCTTATGCTGATGACAGACATCATAATGCACTGGGGTGAAATGAAGGAATCATGCAAAAATTAATGAGCTATCTAAAAAGTATTTTGTTCCCATTTCCAGGGAACACGTTTTTGGTTGGGTAGATTCACCTTTCTAACCAATAAAAATATAAGAAAAGCTTTCAGCACTCCTCAGTTGGATTCCTCTTAGGAACCAGGTATGAAAGTTGTATGACTTTTGTTTCAGCATTCTGTAAGGTCAGATCTTAAAGAAAGACTTTGGAAGTATTCTTTCCCTTTGGGCAAGATGGTGGCCAGCTGGGTGGCTATCAGAGTTTTCTCAGATACTGCATCTGTAGCATTTCCTTAATTGCCTGAATTTATCACAAAATTGCTAGAGATTAAATGGTCAGTCTTAAAAGTTGCAAGAGTTTGATGCAACAAGGAAGTAATTTCCTTTTGCAGGGAACTCTGCTGTTTCAGAACCTGGAAGAGAAGCTGCGTTAAATCAGGCTGATGTGCAACTGCTGTTGTTCTCTTGATGAGCAAGTGCAGGATGTCCAGCAGTTTCTTTAAAAATAGCGGTGACTAAGTTTGTTGGTCTTAGAGTATGGTGCAACTGCTGATGTGATTTCAGCTGACATTAAAAACTTTGAATCTACACTATCAAAAATGATGAAAGGAAAAGGAAAACGAAAGCACAACTCAAGAGCTCAAAACAATTGCTTCTGGCAAGCCAGTAGGCTTGATACTCAGTTTATTTTTCTATGATAATGAAACACAGTGGTTTACTTATTTCAACACAGTTACACATGCAGTTAGTGGTCCTAATCAATGTGAAGAGACTGACATTGTTTTTTGACTGCTTTCCTTCCATATATAGTAGGCTGTGGTTAAGAACTGCAAAAAATTTACAAAGGTACCTCTATTAGCTGCTCTGCGTATTACTTGAAATTAAAACTTACATAGGTCAACTTTTTCTTAGGAACTCATGGTTTTTATTCCAGTAACTAAACAAATGTACATTAATAAATAAATACGTGTTCTATTTAAATGATTAGTCATTAAGAAAAATTCTGCATGAAATCAGAGAAGTGATAATAAAATTTGAAAAGTATTTCATGATCCTTGAGAGTATCAACATAGTAATCAGTATGCAACAGTCCTAGTTAGAACAAAGATGATTTACAAGGAAGAGTTTCTAGCAATTAATTAGGAAGGTAGTATAGAGTTCCTTATGTCTATGCCAAAGAGTAGAGAGTGATAAGAGTTTGGTTTTGATGAGATCTAGAGACTAATTAATAAATCATATTTTTAAAAATAGTTTCTTTCCTATTGTTTCCACTAGGGATACTGATGTTTCACTTTATCTTGTTTGTAGCATAAGATGCACTAATAGAATTTGGGCTGCTGATTTTACAGAAAAATGAGGTGCAAAATTAGGTATTCTTACACTGCATGGTCTGAATATGACTCTTGCCTTTATCTATTGACTATATGGAAAATTAGATCTGTCAGCTGTGAATTTAGTTGTCTCAATCACTTGCTGCTCACTGTAAGGCTCACTATAATATTGTAGTAAACCACCTTATAAGTAACCTTAAAGCAGGAAGCCTTAATGTGTCATAGTATTCCTGTCCCTAGAAACGAAAAGCAGAATTATCCACTGATCACCAGGATGCCTACACAGTTCTTACAGAAGTTTCTGTCACTAGTACTATAGATCACAGCAGTTCAGAAAATTTCCAGAAGTAGCTATAGTCTAGGTGAACAAAACAGTTAAAAATCATAAGTATTGGTGACAGAAGAATTCCATGAGCAAATATAGGATAGGACTGTAGTGGCAGAAAGGGGGAAGGGGGGAAGGGAGAAGGTTGGATGGTATGGGTAAGGTATTTCACCATTTCTTAGGTCAAATTCAGTTTTCTAGTAGAAAAGGGTAAATTCTGGGAAACTCAGCTATGTCACTGGTATGTCATTGCCCATTCCTTTTTTTTTAAAAGAAATGGGAATTTTGAATGGGGTTCTCAGTAGATGTAGGTACTATACAGGTAATGTAAACAGTTCCTATTGGAAATACTTGGGCATTCATTGAAACCATCACCATTTCTTGAAAATCGTAGCCTTGTCCTTGGTAATCTAAAGGACATAGAAAACACAGATGTATCCTAACAGTCTGATAAATCTTGAAATACCAATTTAAAACTAAAGGAAATAAAACAACCAAACTTTTTTGATGAGTCCTAAATTCTGTGCTTGTACTTCTGTACACAATACTTTGAATCAAAATTCATGTTTTAAACTCTCCGTCAATGGCTAGCATATCCTTTAAATTTCCATTAAATCTGAATTGCTTTGAAGAGCAAGTATTTATCTGTCTATCTATGAAGAGACTTGAGAAGCCCCTCTGTTCAGCACAGCCACTAAAGGAGAGATGAATCTTACTGATTTCCCTTCTGTCCCTAGTTAAAAAGGAAAGATAGAGATGACCTGTGTTACCCGTGATAACCTAACCTGTAAATTTAAACACAAGTGGGAAGGAGTGAGAGTAAAGGCTGCTTTTGGGGCACCCCTTCTCTGTGATGACAACTGCCAAGAACCTTTGGATTAAAAACTGAATTGTGCATTCAATTTTCAAGGCAAACCAAAGTACTTTCTTCTGGGATGAGCTTGCTTCAGGTAGTTGGATCCTGAAATGATCCTGATCCTGGATCCTTTCACAATGATTTTCTATTAAAAACAAACAAACAAACAAACAAACAAAAAACACCTCCCCTGGAGAAGCTCCCGGAACAGATGTTCCAAGGAAGTATTTAGTCCATATCACATGAAAGCATTCAAAATGCTTGTACTCTGGGAATTTTCTCATCAGTAACAGGTGGAGTTAGGTTGATTCTAGACCTGAGGTAACTTGATACATCATTCAAATCAATTTCCCAGATAATGCTACAAAAACTACTGCAGTTTCTTAACAGGTGTATTAGGAGTCTTTTAGATTGTACCTTATATTTTCTATTAAACTCAAAGTAGTTGGCATAACCAGTATACTAATACGTGGTATTGTACCTAATTTTTCAAGTGAAATACACTTCAAAAATAGCTGTAAACCACAGATAGCAGTGTGTATTCAAGGGAGACATAGAACAGGTTTTTCTAATAAGAAAAACGAGCACATGGAACAGAGATAGATGTACCTGTTTTCATATTTCATAGAATAATAGAATTATTTAGTGTCTTGGTTTTGAAAGACAGTTGTCTGCCAAGGAAAGCTAGAGCCTCCCTTGGAATGGAGAATGTAACCCCCCTCCCTCTAAATTATTATAATTTTGCAATTAGGGGCTTTCAGGCAAAAATATGGGAATAGGAGTAACAGTTCTTTACTAGGAATATTAAAAAAAAACAAACAACAACAACAACAAAAACCAACCAAACAAACAAACAAAACAAACAAAAAAAACCCCAAAACAAACAAATGTAGTAGTACAAAAAAACAAGCAAGGAAGCAAACAAAAATCCTGGAAAACCCCTGACAAGAGTCAGGGATACAACCTGACACCTTGTTGTTCAGGGTGTTGGAAGCAGTCTAAATAAGTCTTCCTGGAATAACAGGTGTGGTTTTGTGGAGTAGAGATGGCCCTGTAGAAAGTCCGGTGGTGACAAGATGGGTCCAGTCTTCCTCTGAGCATCCAGTGGAAAAACTGTATGCCTTGTATCCTTCAGTCTTTATCTTCAGTCTTATCTTCAGTTTTTATCTAGCTAGGAACAGCTGGCTCCTCCCCCACTGTGTGGAGCATCTCACAATGGGATGATGGAATGTGTCATGTCATTGGTGGGCCCTAATGGCCCATTATCAGAAGATGTCCCCCTGGAGGATGGAGGGGTGGTGAAAGAGATAAGAAACACTGCCCCACCTGGATTTACTGGCTGGGCCATTATCAGAAGGCATCCGCCCCCCTCCCCCCTGGAGTCACAAGAGAAGGATAAAATATCTCCCAAAAATCAGCTTTCAATAGGTGAAATAGAATACACATATTTAGGTTACATAATCTAAGACATTTAGGCTGGAAGAGACCTCTAAGACCATTGAATCCAAGAGTATTTGTTTAAATTGTAGGATTGTTTTTTAAAAAAAATCTCATCATATTTTTGTATTGTTTCTTTCATTTGCATGAACTCAAGACAGATAGACCAGCAAAATGTAAAATCTACCTATCAGCTCTATTGAGATCAGCTCCACTATTTTCCTGATCCCCGTAGCAGATTGCATCTGAAGCACTTGTGTCCTCTGAGCAAGAGGAGACCCAAATGCCAATCTAAAAGAGGAAAGAAGCCCACGTGCTGAGGAAAACATGGTGGCACACAGCTTCCCAGCTGTGCATGCTGCTGCAACACTCCTGATAAAGTAAACATCTTGATGAAATGAAGGCAACCTATCTGTATTAGCAAGGTCATCTGTCAGCCTGCTGACCACTAATCATGCTCATTTATTCAAACTGCTAGAAGGAAAGTGGTCGTCTATTTGGTGAACCAGTAGGTGTTCAGTCTTAATCAGAGCAGAGAGCTGCGCTCATGTGTACCTCACAGACAAAACAACTAATAGAAGTAAATTATAGCTTTAAATTAAGAGCTTAGTTGATTAGAGCATAATGCTAGTAATACCAAGACTGTGTGTTTGATCCCTTTATGGGCCATTTCCTTAAGAGTTGCAATTGATGATCCTTGGAGTCCGCTTCCAACTCAGAATATTCTGTGAATCTGATACCTGCATTTTACATTGAAGAAGCAAGCATGGGTTACAACATGTTCTGCTGTTTAGCTTTTTATATTTCATATTGAGAGATTCAGACTTTTCACTAAAAATTGTTGTTGGAAATAATGCAATTAAAATATTTGGTACTGGTGGTTTAGGCCTGGAAACCTCAAGGTTGTTGGAGTAGGGTGGGGAAACAGTTAGCTGGTAAATAGCCTCTGGATATTTCTAGTTCTTGTGGAAAAGGTTGGATCTTTGTGTTGCTGTTACATTTTTGTGGTTGGTTGGTTAGTTGGTTGGTTGGTTTGTTGATTGCTTAAATATGACTCAAGTGCTAATAAATTCTGCTTTTTACTGTGTTCCATGCTCAAGGTCTCTACTATACAGAATAATTTATAGATCATATAATTTAAACTCATTAAAAAACAATATTTAGACATAGTCTTATAATTCTCTGAAGCAAGATTGGGTCTGATACTGAGCTTGTTCGCCTCAAGACAAATCAAGGATAGCTTTATGTCAGTAGCATTCCATTTATGTGAGGTGGTATGTTGCACATGTTGTCCCTAGCTTTTCCCATTTGAAGAATTGTTTTAGAAGACTTCCTTTGATTTTAATGTTTAACTCAGAAGCTCAGTAAACCTTCTGGGCTGTGTCTAGAAACTTACATTGCCCTCTCCATCTTAATTTCCACATTTAATAAAATAATTTACTTAAGTATCATTCTCATGTAGAAGCTTACCTATTAACTCCTTTCCTACAAATAAAAGGCCTTAAATGATAATGTGAAATATCTGATCCTTCAAAAGCAAATTATCAGTTATAGCTTTCTGCAGTGTAAAGAAATGATTCACCTTTAATGAGACAGATTATAGATCTCTGTCATACACAACTTTGGTTGATGTAAGCAGAAATTCTGTAGAGGACATTGGCATACTTAAAGAGTTCAGGCTCTGACCTGAAGGCCTTAGTAAAAGCATCTAGGAACACATTCAGCACCACATCTGATTTCAATTTGCATTATTCTGAAACTGTTTTACATGGCATGGGACTGCTTGTTTATATTTTTAATACACTAACCCCTTCCTTCAGTGTTAGCTGAACTTGAGATGTTGGGCCCATTGTCCTGTCAAATTGTTTCAGGGCTTGTCTGCAACCAAAGCTTTCCATCATCTTGCCAGAGCAGTAGGTTTGGAAAGGAACCATGTCTCAGCAGCACTGCTTTGGATTCTCACAGGTTGCAGTCCTCAAGAAAAGGCTGCCTTTTCTGCATTTCCATTGCATCCTTCCAACTGCAGAAAAATACTGTGTGGATCCTTGATTTTTTCCTATTTCGTTTGTTGTCTGACAAGATCTTAGAGTAAAATTAATTCTTTCTGGAATAAGATGGATTGGAGAAGTAATTAAAGTGCTGTAGTCTTAGAGGTGTAGCTCTGTTCTTGCTTAGACTCTCTGTAACCTGTAATTGCCAATGATCTGGTTTTGGCACAACTCTCCCAAGAAGCCAGTTGATTATATGATGTAGTGCTTTAAAGAATCAATAATTAGCTCAATTTATATAGCAGTTCTTTGCATCCATATTTGTAAATTACCTGACATTGTAGAAGGTCTCACATCTCGAATATGTCACTTTTAGAAACATTTTCAGGAGCTGTACAGAACTGAACTCTTAATGATCTCGCTTTGAATTCCTTTGTCTTTTACAGTGCTACTTCAAAGAGTCCATTGCCCGCACTGTACCACACCTTACACAGTGACCACAGACTCTGAACCCTTCTTGACACTACAGATGTAATGATTCTTTAAAATAACTTTTGCTTGGCCAGTGGCCAGTGTTAGAGGTTCCTGTTTTTCCTCTTGTGTTAAGAGTGCTGCTCTAAGAGCAATTTTGATGACCCTATTAATTCCCAATTCCCACTAGGCTTACAGTGTTTGTACTAAAAGAGTGAACACAAATAGTAGCTTTTCATCCTGAATAGCAGAGAACTTTATTTGGTAACGGTGGGAGTTAATTTTGCCCTATTAGGGCTCCTCCAGGAGATAATAAAATGAAATGAAATTACACACTGGATTGATAATTTCTTCTGATCCATGTCCATTTTCACAAATCAAATTTGCAGTCCTAGAAAATGCCTCAAATCACAGAAGTTTTAACTGAAATATATAAACTTTTTGAAACAAAAGCACTGATGTGTAATGAACATATATATGTAATTTTGAATACTTTTGCACTATGGAAGTGTTTCTTCCTTATTTTACAGGTCCTAAACCAGTTGACCTTTGTTCTTTATGTCACTTATATCACATGATATAGTCTTTTTACTGTAAGAAATACTTGCCTTTCTGTAAATTAATGTATTCTTCAAGTTGTTTTTTTCCTTGAGAGTGGACTCTGGGAGCTACAGTTAGTGAGCTGGGCAGCAAGCAAAGCCAAGTCATTTAGCAGAATACAAATAAACCCCAAAAACTAGTGATAAGAAAGAAACCACTTAAAGGAGGCTAGGTTTGGTCAATGTTGTTGAAATCTTCAGAATTATGTGGTTACATTAAGGCTTCATGCGGAAAGTACTGAAAATAGTCACTTACATTAAGCGTTTCAAGTATCCATACCACCACACAGAGGGTGTGGAAGATACATGCTGTCTGCAGTAAATATTATTGCTATAGCAAAAATTTGTGGTGGCTCTGTCAGAGAAAGTTAACAGGATTGACAAGTCAAGACTTAGTGGGGGTTTATTAGATGAACTCACCATCATTCTGTCATCCCAAAAGCTTAATTTTGCAGGCTATACTATTAAAGAGAAGGGTAGGAACTAGTATTGCTGTGACACTAAAGGAATGCCACAGGAGAACTGAACTTAAAATTACAAAAACAGACAAATCAAGCAGACATTTTCTTCCTTGTGCTCCACAGACATGGGTTACTGACAAGGGCAAAGGTCTGTGTGTCGTGAACACAATACAGGAGTGTTTGCAAAGCTGCTCAGGCCTATGTCAGACTAGGGTTCTGTCATTACAAAGCATATGTGGTGAGATTCCTTGCTTGTCATAAGGCAAGCTGTGCAAATGCTTTTCTTCTGATTTCTATTGTATCAAATCTATTGTTTCACCAACTGTCTCCACTTATTTTAGAAGTTCTGTATAAACAAGATACATCTGCAGAGCAATTACTTGGATACCCTGTAAAGAGCTAGGCTGAAGATTTACTGAACATTGTCATTCTGTCATCTGCAATAATTAAGGCATTGTTCAACTTTAAGGCTGGCATCCAGTAGAAAGTTAAAAATTGTTTCTTCTTCTATTGCAACGTGTTGAATAAAACTTTGCCCTCAGATCATTAAGAGAAACATTTTAAAAAGTAATAGTGGAAATGGAGAAAAAGAGATCATTATTAAGGATGACTGTTAGGCATAAGGCTGAAGTTAGACTTACAAAAAGTGTACTAAAGTTTATAGTAGTGTTTGTTTATTATCTAGTGAGCACAGTTTATGAATGTCCTTCCCTGGAAATACAGCCAAAAAGGACAACTTTCAGAAGAGTAGAAACTGGAATCCTGTCTTAGGAGCCAAGGGTTCTGTTAACAATTGTGGAGTGAGACAAATGTTTCACAATAGAATGGAATGAAAATTCTACCCCTATCTGCAATGAAGTTGCCTGAGTTAAGTACAGGAGTTCAATGCCACGTGTCCTTCTTTTCCTAACACAGAAGGTTGGAGACTAGGCCAGTGACTGTTTTGCATAGGGAATGCTTTTACACACATTTCTGGAACTCTATCACACCCTAGAAAAAACATTCAAGAACTGCAATAGGCCAGAGTGGGTCATTCTCCTGAGAAAGCAGGCCATCCTGAGATCTGTCTTTGCTCTGAGGGCCCTTTAACCATCTTATGGCTTGACTTCTTAATATTAGGCTAACAAACCAGTCCTGGGCACAGGGAATAGACACTGTATTTCTCTCTTCAGGGCAAGTGTCCTTGTATAATATCTACAATAAAGACGTATTTTTGCATGACCAAATAGAATAAAAAATAGTATGGGTCTTACTCTACTCTTACGTTTTTTGCTTCCTGATGGAGCTTGAATCCAGTGTAGCTTTTATTGTGGTGACTACCAAATGTTTTTGGTCTGGAATCTATATAAACCATGAGAGCTTATACTCTTACTCTTCTGGTTCCTTAGTGAGTGACCCACCAGACAATGTGTTTAACCTGGGCAGTGGGCATGTGGAGGTGAGCAGGGGAAGTGAAGAAGGAAACAGGCCGTTCTTCGCTTGGCTACAAATGAAGCAAGCCAATCGAAGCAGCATTTCATGGGAAGCCTTTTTTTTTTCAGGTGTGCATTAGAGCATACCTATTGGATTAGGTTTGTCTGGAAAATTATGTGTGAAAAGACTCAATGTCTAGAATCTTTTTGTGCTTAAATAGCAGATAGGTGGAGAGCTTTGTGGGGCTGAAACTGTGCACATCAAAGCAGAGCTTTGAACAGTTGATCAGTGTTAAGGTGTCTCCCAAGTTTATGGCACAGATGAGTATAGATGTAGTTGTATTACCAAGGAAAATAGAAATATGGCTGTTTCTTTCTATACAACATTCCACATGAGAAGTCTAATCTGAAAGTGTTTCAGACACTAGTGCTGCTATTCATAAGTTTGGGGGTTTTAAGTGAGTCATGTTGAAATCCCCATTAAATATACGGAATGAGTTCAGAAAAAAAAATTGATTCAGTGGCTGGAGGGTCTTTGGACACAAAAATGGAAACAAGTTCCAAATGTAAAAGGGGTAACAGGGCTTATGCAGGAAAGAAGAATGCAGAAAGATATAAAGAAACTTAGGAGGTCAGCATGGGAATACTGCAGAGAGCAAATGAAATAGGCTGTTAGGATTCCTTCACAGACAGCAGGAAATGAGAGATGTGAAAGCTGCAGTAAAGAATCTGCATTATGTGAAATATTTAATTTAACAGTTAAAGGGCTTTAAGATGGAAGGTCAGGGCTAAACAAAATACCCACACCCACAGGGAATGCAGCACAGTTTTTTCTGTTATATTTTCTCATCCTTAGATATATGTGAGCCTTTTCCTATAGTTCATGATGTGAAAAAGTGTACTGTGTCTTTTTTTCTTAATAATAGAATTCTTTGTCATCGTCATTTGTAGAATCAGAGCTAGACACATGCAGAGCACTTTTAGAACCCCATTCAATATGTGTAGACTCTCTGAGACTTTTAATAATATTGTAAACAAGGATTTTTAAACTATACCTGATGTATAAGATGAGCCAAAAAAACCAGCAATGAGCCAAAATTACTAACTGTTTAAAAAATGCATAACTAAAAGTAATAACAATGTATTCATTAAAGAAAGAATAACTGCCCTGTGGCAAGTAAGTGTTTTGCTTGAAGTCTGCAAATTGCACATCATGGAGAAGATAGATAGTGTAGAAATAATGTACACAGTTTATCTGAGTTTGAGGAATGGATTTGATGCAGTTCCCTTTCATAAATTCATTTTAAGTCATAAAGCATAATGCAGCACCAGTTACAAAGGAACAGAGGGGGAAAAGTTCATGTTGGATAAGTTAATTCCATTGACTCCTAATACTCAGATACTTTAGTGCACAGAAAGTTAAATTAATGAGACTAGAACCTAAAATAATGACACAAAAGGTAGTTGAAAGGGAACAATAAGTTAAAGTGGAAAAAAACCCCAAACACCCCCTCCCCCCAAAAAAAACCCTAAAAAAACAACCAGAAGTAATTTAAGGCAGAAGTAAAAGCATTAGCATTTGTACATCTCATGTACATTACTTTCACTAGAGAACTTCACCAAAATAACTTCTAGGCTGAAGCATCCTGAGACCAGGCTCAGACTCACATTTTAGTTTCGTGTGGTGTAAGATTGTCTCTGTATCTACGTGCATGTATTTTGGAAAACTATTGTGGTTATTTGATAGATTTTTTTTGTTGCTGTTTGCTGTTTCTGCGAGGATATTTATTTTCAGCACAGATGCTATGCACTGGGACTGTGCTGCTGTACTCACTTTAGGCACTGTGAGACTGGCAACTAAGCTACTGCCATCATAGCTAGTAGGTACATACTTAGTTGGAAATCTATAGAAATGTATGTAAATATGTAAGTTTTTATTTGTCCAGTAAATACACTCCTTTTTAAGAGATACAGGTATTCATTCCAGTGCACATCTGAACAGAGTGTGAAATGCGATTTCTAAAATGAGAGCAGTGTGAGGACTTTAGGTGGACAGGTACTTGGAAGAACCTCACTGGAAATATCTTTTCAGATGCCATATTGACGTAAAAGGTGGTCTGGATCTGGTACTATAGCATACATTTCCTGCATTTGACAGGTGTCTAGGATTCTGCGCTCATTTTTACACATTTCCAGTCACGTGGGCCATTTGTACACATAGATGGCAAATAAAAAGAAGGTACTAAAGACTCTTTGTAGCTAGCTAAGAGGCAGTGAATCATCATTTTCTCTTTTTTGAGGTCCTCTGTACATGTGTACTTGGCTGACTGGAGTAGCATGATTGGCCAGGGTTGACCTTGGCTAGATGCCAGGTTTCAACCAAAGATGCTCTTATCATTCCCCTCCTGATAAAGTCAGGGATAACTCAATAGTTGCCATCAAAGGCAGAACAGCTTGGGGAAATTATTTGAATTTACCAGTGAAATCAGAGTAGGATAATAAGAAAGAAAATAAAGCTGCTTTTCCAGAGCTGCCTGCTCTTTCTGGGGGTGCAGGGAGACGGGGAATGGGGGTTACAGGCCTTTCATCACAGGTTGTTTTTCCCACTGCTTCCTTCTCAGGGAAAGGAGTCCTTCCCTTGCTCCAGTGTGAGGTCCCTCCAATGGGACACAGTCCTCCATAAATTTCAGTATGAGTCTTTCCCATGGGCTTCAGTTCCTCACATTGCTCCAGCATGGATCTCTTTCTACCGGGTACAGCCCTTCAGAAGCAGACTCCTCCAGTGTGGGTTCTCCATGGGGTCAGCAGTCCTGCCAGCAAACTTGCTGCAGCATGGGCTCCTCTCCACAGGGCCACAGATCCTGACAGGAGCCTATTCCAGTGTAGCCTTCCCATAGAGTTACAGCCTCCTGCAAGCATCCACTTGCTCAGATATGGGGTACTCCACAGGCTGCAGGTGGATCTCTGCTTTCCCATGGACCTCCATGGGCTGCAGGGGAATCCCTGCTCCAGTGCCCGGAGCACCTCCTGTTCCTCTCACATACTCTCACTCAACTCTTCTCTGCAATTACTTCTGCCCAATAAATTTTCTTTTTCCTTCTTAAATATGTTATCACAGAGGTGTTTCTGCCTTCATTGATGGACTCGGCCTTTGCCAGCAGCGGGTCCACTGTGGAGCTGGCTGGCATTGGCTCTCCTGAACATGGGGAAGTTGCCAGAAGTTGTAGCCCACCGTGCTACCAAAACCTTGCCATGCAAACCCATGGTAAACTGATCACATTTACCTTACTCGTTCCTTCTGAAATGTGTTTTCCATTGATCCCAGCTTACAGAGGCAAATGTAGATTAAAAAGGTAGATGAAGGAATAAAAAATAAAGGAACAAACCTCCTAACTAAAAGATTTACATTTCAGATGAGGTCAAGTCAGGCAGTTGTGCACATAGATGTCTTTGTCTTTCCAGATTCCTTGGCGCTGAACTCATTGAGGGCACAGAAAGAGACATGAAGAAGAAATTTCAATGATACCACATTTATCAGTTCTCTCATCCTCTAGAATGGTAGTGATATGTGCCTCTGTCCTTCAGCCAGTCAGATCAGCTTATCAAGGCACAGAGTTTCTTTGATAACCAAACACAACTATAAAAAAGTAATTAAACTTATAATGGAGACCAAACAATAATGTAAATAATGCAGTCACAAGCATATGCATAAGTCATAAGCATATATCCCATCCACACCAGCCTTTCCTGATGTATCTTTGTCCATCTACAACCAAAAAATAGATCCTTTTGTGTAACTCCTCATTCCTTCAACTCAGCAGTCCCTACTGTGCCATACTAAAGATACCACTGAAATTCAGCAAGGATCAATTTGAAAATTTTGAGTAAAAGCAATAAAGACAGGATTTACCCCATCAGTTTAGTTGATAACCAGTCAAGATAAATAGTCACTTTTAGGCGATAATTCAGCCCATCTACTAGAGATACCTAGGTAAGGATGAAAAATCATATCCCAACATGCATGTTTTTGTTCATTAGCTGAAAATGGAATCTAGATGTGCAGTTCATATGGAGACATGTTCAATATGAACTGAGTCAGAGATCTGAACTGAAACCAAAACAGTAAAAAGAGATGGTGTATCCCTATACTAAAGATTCCAACCTCTCGTCTCAGAGATTTGTGTGTGAGAAGGAAAATACTTGGTTTATAAACTGAAAATGTGTTCTTCAGGCTGCATCCTTTGTAAGGCAATGAATATGGAGAGGGATGTAGGCATGGGTCACTGTCTGCAGCAGTCTTAAGAATAGCCCCATGAGAAGCTCTGTACCAAGAGCCCTCTGAGTGGGTGTTTTGCCATCAGTGCAGCTGGTCCTCTGCTCTCCTGCTGTCTTCCTGCTGTATCCCAGTATCTGGAGAATAGATTTTGCTTCCTCATTGCCTGGTGCCCTGCTGAGCTGTGGAACCCTGAGAGAAGGCAAGAAACTGCCAAACTCCACTGAATCATTATAAGGCTGTGAGATAAAATATCTCGCCTCCCTCCTATTGACTTCCTAGGGAGAAAAAGTAGGATGAAATGAATGCCAGTCATCAGCTAAAGCCATCTCATTATCTCCTCAGACAGAAGTCAAGTTAAAACAATTAAGGGCTGCCTGAACCTGATTCACAAAGAAGTGTGGACCAGGTGGGAGTGACTGGCTAAATTGTCCTGCCCTTGCAAACCCAGCATATCCACTTCTGTTCACAGGTAATCTCAGAAAGTTCCTTCTCAAACCTAAACATAAACCTCCATACCAAATATTGCAGACACTGCAAACCAAACAAGCATACTTCATACCAACCAGGGACCTTTCCTGCTTAAAGGGATGCTGGTAGGTAACCATACTGTCTCTGGGGTGGAGGAAAACAAGATAATTCCCAGAAAATCTCATTGCCTTTTGACTTTTGGAAATAATGTTTGGCTGTCAGGATGAAAAGATTTGAGAAACAGAAATCAAAAGAAATTAATATTCCATTTTATGTAGCGCTTATACTTTGGTATGTGGAGTAATAGGTCCAGTTTTGGGCTCATCAGCACAAGAAAATCTTGAAATATTGGAGTCTAGTGATGAGCAGTCAGGATGATTAAAGAGATGGACCACATGATGTGCAGAAACATTGAAGAAAAACCAGTTGGTTCACTTGAGGAAGAAAAAGCTAAGGGGAGAAATTAGGCTTCAGCTATCTGTATGGAGAGTGGAGAGAAGATGCAAGTGTGTAGCATAAGAATAAGAGACAAGACAGAAGTTGTAACAAAAAAAAAAAATCCATTTAGAAATAAGAAAGAATTTCTCACCATGACAGTGGTCAAACACTGGAATAGATTTCCTAGAGATGCTGTGGCATTTCTATCCTGGAAGACCTTTAAAGCTGAGCTAACAGAACAGGGCCATGGTAATTGCTCTAAGCTGGCCCTTTTTTTGAGCAGATGTTGGACCACAGAACCTCCCTAGGTCCCTTCCAGCGCCAGCTGCTGAGTAATTCTATGGCACCAGTGCACTGTCAATAGCATGTGACAATATCTTAACATCAAAGAAAGGCAAGCAGTATCTTGTGGTGCAGTGACAAAAATCTTAAACACGTTGGCTTGAGTCAGAACCTAGATAACCTTTAAGAAGCTCTTGCAGTCTGGCACTTGAAGCAAAATTACTTCAGACATGATCTTGTCAGAGGAGCTGTCAGATATCCTTAGATCCTTTTCCAAAATCGTACTCATACAGGTAGCTTGTAGGGATTTGTATTGGGAAAACATGGATGAAAGAAAATTTTAAAACTACGTTGCTCTGTATTACCTGATGCTCTCTGTCTTTATATTAATAAGAATAACCCAAGTAAGAACATCTGTATTCTACCAATATTTATTGTGGACTTTTGCAGATCAGGATGCTGTTCATGCAGATGTGACATAAGCAGAGGCTTAATAATAGGTCATAAAAATGAAATATATATGTATATATGTGTGTGTGTGTATATATATATACACATATAAATAGTACTTCAATTTTCAGCAAGCAAAACCAGATAAAAAGTGGAACCTATAGAAAACTAAAAGATCAAAACATAACAGGAAAAAAAAAGGAATGAAAAGATACATAAGACTGCAAATTGTGCATATTTAAAAGTCTGTGGGCTTGACGCACTGTAGTCCTCACTATTAATTTATAATACTGACTCCTACTGTAACATGCTGCGTTCTTCAGCTCAGAACTTCCTTGCCACACTTAATGACCTCTACTCTCCATTTATTTTACTTTGATCATTGATTATTAATTGTATATATATATATATACTATAATTGTAGTAGAGTCTGAACAATAAGACCCAGTATTATTGCTATTCTAAGCAGTTGTAGCAGGCTAAGGGGGAGAAGTGGGGAAAAAATGGAATAGCTAGAGAGAGTCAACTAAGTGAACAGTTACCTTTCTCTTTTGCCTTCCGTTATGTATATATGGTCCATAAAGGAGCCAATTGTTACAATACCCAAATTGCTTGGGTCTTTACCTATAGCACTTCCAGTATAAAATAACTTCAGGAGATTTTGTAGAGATGAAGAAAGTACTCTTCATGTACATGATCAACTTCAGAGTTCAGTGCATAGGTGAAATAGGCATACTCAAATGCTTGGGTTCTAATCCAAATCCCATGTCGGTAGGAGTGTTTAGACTTTTAGGAGACTTTGCTTAGGTCCTTGGAGAATTACACATGTCCCGTTTCTTCTGTGTGGAGTTGAGAAGTTGAGAGCTCACTGAGTTTTCCACCTCTTCAGTTTCCTTACTCACAACAAGATTTTCCCCAAGACGACAATGTACAAACAATCCCCCTCCCCATATTATGCTGTGACTTTCTAAGATTTGGAATTCATTTGTGCTGACATTGTCTTGCTAAATGTTTCTCATAGGCCAGCTATCAGAGACTGTAATGTGGACATGTGTGCATGTACTTTGCATTACAGCTTAAAGGGGGAAGAATGCTGAGCACTTAGGAATTGACAAATAGCAGTGGCAAGAGCAGTGAAGTGTTTTAAACCAGGAAATGCTGCCTGGATAATGAAACCATCCATCTGGTCAGGAAGCCTGTGTGACCACATGTAGGTTTATCTTCTTAGCCATCATGTTTTCCCATGCTTGGAAGAAAAGTGAGTAACTTGATACCCAGACCACCGATCTGGAAAGTTTTGTTTCTGAAGTCTTTGTCCTTTGGTGAGAATGTAGGTGCTGTTCCTGAAGTATCATTGCCTCTCTCTGCAAAATCTCTCAATCTAAATGGTATGTATTTTCCTTTTCAAAAGGAAGGTGCTGTTTTGCATGACTCCCTACACTAAAACCAGCAAGCCATTTCACCTGGCAAAATACTGCTTAAAATTGGATGTAATTGGAACAAAAGGAGGAAACAGTCAAGGATGTAGAGGCTTTAATTCATATTCTCCCATGACTCCTGGTATGACATGGAAAGAGTCACTCAAATTCTCTGTGTCTCAATTTCCCATCTGTAAAATGGGGTTAAAATACCTACCTCACAGGGGTGTTGTGAGGCTTCTTAAAATAATGTTTGTAAAGTGCTTTGAGATCCTTGGATGAAAGGTGCAATAAGAAATCAAATTATTCACTTTGTTTTAGTGCAATACAAGTGCACTTCTGTCAAAATGTCTAAAGGCTTCCAGCTCTCAATAGCTGCTCTTACACTACTCCATTATAATTTCCTCCTGCCATTTGTTATATCTGCTGCAAGTTAAAAAGAACGAATTTAAAATCTAGAATGCCTAAATTTTCATGATATTTTATGGAAGAGGGCTAGAATAATCTGATATTCTTTTAAAACTGTGTTGTGTATTCTTTGGCCATGCAACCCTAAAGTTAACAAAAAAAGGATATATTACAACTTTGTGCATTCTTCACCTAAAATGACTAGCTTGTGTCTTTGTGAGACAAACTCAATCTCTTCACAAAATAAAAACCTTCAGTTTGCATTGCTGGTTCCAAAACTTTTCCAAGGGGTAGAGTAAATCTTCTGCCTCTCCTGGTTTCGCAGTCATTTAACAGACAGCCATTAAGCAGCACACTGTAAAGGTAGTTACTGAGTTAAAGATCAAATCTAAGAAATCACAGAAATGTGAAATGAAAGCAAGATTAAATTTTAAAGAGCTGAATCAAAGAAAAGGCATATAGTTCACAGAGCTGCTAATGTAACATACTTCCTAGAAGACCCTTAACTAATACACAAACTGATTCAGTATTTCAAATTTCATATTGATAAATAGATGATACAGGTGCCTCACTAGAGCAAGCTTAGAATCCAGCTGTTATTGAGGAGTTGACATGGCATACATAAATATCTTCCTCATTAAAATTAACTGCTGCATGGAGATAGGAGTCATGAGTAAAATAGCTGATAAAGAAAGGAAATGCAAAAAAAGGCCAAAAATTAAAATAAGAGAAATGAAACTTAAATATTTTGCTTTCCTACCTCTCTCATCTGAGATTAGTGCTTTACACTTTCTTCTCTTCCACTACCTTTTCCTTCTTCATTTTCTGACTGAATGGATGGGAGACCAGAAAAGGGTATAGCCAAAACAGAATAAAAAATACTGTTGTTACAGTTTTCACCCAGCTTAGGGTGAAAATCAAAAGGAATTCAGATGTCTTCTGTCATACAGTGCATGATTTATATTTTGACTTTTCACTTGTAGAGGCAAGGTATAACATATTCCTCCCCTTGGTGATCATTTACCAACACAACCCCCCCTTTTAATAAACAATCCTTGAAACTTTTCACACTTCAAAAGCTGGCCTAGAATAGTCACTGTGTACCTAAGCAGTTCTCAGGATGACTTGAGAATTTTTTTTTCCACTTTGCATTTCAATATTGTATTGCAGCTAGATTTAGACTGATTTCACCAGTGTTTGTTGATACCTCATCCTAAATTTGAAGGCACTAGCAATTTTGGAGGTATAGCTTATTGCTTCTTGAATTACTTTGATGTTCCTTTACTGCATGTGACTGCCCATCAGTGTAGTTACAAGAAGCACCCCACAAAAGCCTCAGTTTCTATGAAACAATCTCCTCGGCACCAGGTTTTATCCTTAATATTTAAATTAATTTGGGACTTGTTTGTACATCTTACTTTAGGAAATTATTAGTGTATTTGCTTTTCAAATAGCACAGTCTAGTTCTTCACCGGTCCTTCATTCCCTTCTTCTATTCCGTTATTCAAGATGGACATTTTTCAAATAGGAAGTGTAAGTGGCAATCCTTGTACACTGGAAATCTGATACTCTGATACCCTTAATTTTTGTGGCGCTGAAACATAAATGCGAATTATGATGATCTTGAAAAAGATAGTAACTAAAATAAAACCACCTTTTATGATAAACAGATAACCCGCTACTGTCTTGGAATATCTTGTGATGTAGAAATACCATACTATCTTCTTTATTAATTCTCTTTCCTCTGTATTCAAGCAGATAATATGTAAGATAAAATATTTTACCATTAGGGCATTTTTTTTTCTAGACATAGCCTAGTCATCAACCAGTTCTGCTGCTTAACTACAGCCTACTATCATCCCAGGATCCCTAACCACTGTGTAGAAGAAATACTATCTTGTGGCTGAAATATGAATTATTACGCTGTTTAGCTTTGTATTTACAACTCTTGATTCATTATCTTGTCTACCAACATAAAAACTGTTTTTATCAAACACTATTTCCTATTACCAAAATGTTAGTGCGCAAGCCACCTACTACCTGAAAATTCCCACTTTGGTTTGTTTAACCCAAATTATGAGCCACACTTTAGAAATTGGTATGTGTTTAGGTGTACTAGTGTTGAAAATACATCTAAGCTGAAAAGATGCTATCAGAAGTTTATGGAATAGCTCTTGAGCAGGTGTTAATTATCCTCGCTCTACTGGTTTGTTTCAGTTTGCACCAGCTGAAAAACTGGCCTAGCATGTCACTGTAATGACAGATCTAGGAACTTTCTTTTCCAGTGCTGGAAAATGTTGAAATATAGCTTGGGTAGATGATCATCAAAATATAAGTTATGTAATGATCATTACTCCATTATTATGAATGTGTGTTTTAAGATTGAGTCTAGTAATGGCATAACTTCTGAGTGAAGATGAGATACCAGAAGATGCTCTCTGGATGATATTCATCTGACTGAGTATGGGTATCTTTAAGGTGGGAATCAAGTCTGAGTCTCTTCATTGTCAGCGATAAGAAACAGGCACTTGTAGTGGTTGTTAGTTTTATTCTCAGGAAGATATCCTAACCAGATCAGGTGTGCTGTGTCCACAAGGTGTCTGCTTCTCTTACTGACTAAGGATGGAACCATGGATGTAGATGTAGATGTAGATGTAGATGAGGTAGCTGTAGCTGTAGCTGTAGCTGTAGCTGTAGCTGTAGCTGTAGATGTCTGCCTTGTTCATGTCTAAAGTTAGGTGGGGTGAATCTCCTCCTCAGGGGCTCTCATTGGCTCCATCTTCGTAAGGTCTCCCTAACAGTTACTAGAAAAAGCTGAGTAAAATGTGGTAGCACCATTCTGTTACAGTACACAAAACAGTAAATAATAGCCCTATCATACATATATGACTATAAAATTTGGGCTAGCATATTTACTTGAAATTATATTGTGCATATAATTCCTTCTATCCTCCTTTCATGTAACAACTCTTTTAAAATTCTTAACTTCTCCACAGTTGAACTGTGAGATTTTGATTTTGCTGATGGATCCATTGAGTAAAATGCCATTTTAATCTTTGTGCTTAGCTACTGGTTAACTAGTGTTAATGGTGTATACAGTGTTAAAAATGTGACATTTTCCTTCTTAGAGTATACTCTTTCGGTGAATGGCATTCATCAGTGAGAGAATAAGTCCAGTAGTACTCACTCCTTTGCCATCTACCATATTTACAGGAAATACAGGAGTGAGAAAAGTTGGAAACCTAGGCAATTATGTCATCTGAATAATGTGATTGTAAAAAATCCCATAAAACTGTGAATATAGAAGTGAAAGGAGAAACATAAGTATTTATGCAGTAATATTTAGCAGTAGTAGTAATTAGCATTTTGATTGCCTTTTTCTTATCAGTTCTGTGAAAGAAATTCATGTGAATAACAAATAAACAAAAATAGCCCTATGGACTATAGAGAATTCAGTTCAAATGGGTCAGCCATAGTGTTCTAAAATTGCTGTATGTTTAACAATATTTGACATGCAGTTTGTTTTCTGTCCATGCGATTGCAACAACAGTTCCAATTGTAGCCACTTTTTTCTTTTCTTTTCCTTTTTCTTTCTTTCTTTGTTTCTTTCTTTGTTTCTGTTTTTTATGCAGAAGACCATCAAATGAATTGTCACAATACTCGAATAATTCAAGACACAGAAAAAGACGATAACAATAATGATGAGTATGATAATTACGATGAACTGGTGGCCAAGTCATTGTTAAATCTTGGCAAAATTGCAGAGGATGCAGCATACAGAGCCAGGACAGAATCAGAAATGAACAGCAATACATCTAATAGTCTGGAAGATGATAGTGACAAAAATGAAAATATCGGTCGGAAAAGTGAGCTGAGTTTAGATTTAGACAGTGATGTTGTTAGGGAAACAGTGGACTCCCTTAAATTATTAGCACAAGGACATGGTGTAGTGCTTTCAGAAAACATTAATGACAGAAATTATGCAGATAATACTTCACAGCAAGACAATAGGAATATGAACTTTGTAATGCTAGGGAAGCCTGTGAACAATGGACTTACAGAAAAAATAGTGGAGGAGAGTGATGAAGAGGTGTGTCTCAGCAGTTTGGAGTGCTTAAGGAACCAGTGTTTTGATCTGGCTAGGAAACTCAGTGAGACAAACCCACAGGAAAGAAATCAACAGCAAAACATGAACACTCGTCAGCATGTCAGGCAAGAAGATGACTTCCAAGGAAGAACACCAGACCGGAATTACTCTGATATGATGAACCTAATGAGACTTGAAGAACAGTTGAGCCCCAGATCTAGGACTTTTTCTAGCTGTGCCAAGGAGGATGGTTGTCATGAAAGAGACGATGATACCACCTCTATTACTTCAGATAGGTCTGAAGAAGTATTTGATATGACAAAAGGTAACTTAACCCTGCTTGAGAAAGCAATTGCTTTGGAAACTGAGAGAGCAAAAGCCATGAGAGAAAAAATGGCAGTGGAAGCTGGAAGGAGGGATAATATGAGATCATTTGAGGAACAGTCTCCAAGACACCTTTCTGGAGATGACAGGAAGCCTAAACCAAGTGACGGCCATGTCAAAAAGCCATATTATGGTAAAGGTAATATTTCTATATACCGTATGTTATGTCATGAGAAAGTGTGAGCTAACATGTTAAGTTTTTGCATAGATTTCTGAAATGAAGTTATTAATTCTACCTAATGGGAACTTTATTAAAATTGTAGTATGACATGATTGTAAAATAGCATCATGCTATGATTATAAAATAAAAGAATTCATTCTGCAGTGTTAGAAATATGTACAGTATATAATTGGCTAAATTAAAAAAGTAACTTCTCAGGAAAACAAAACAAGAGATCATGTTGAAAGAGGCAAAGATTTTTCTCAAGGTTTTAATATATATTATGGTAATAATTAAAAAAAAGAGAATTGTGTTGCAAACTATATTGAAGAGGGGGGTTTATGTAGCAGATAGTCAATCAGCTATGAAGTGCATATATTACAGATTGGATTGGGTAGGTGGCATCGTGACTTATAAAATTATCATCAAATGACAGTTATCGATGAAGCCTCTCCCATCTAAAATGTAGAATTGCCTGATAGAAATTGAACAGTATCAAAATGACCGATAACATAAGATAGGGGCAGTGACTGCACATTAATTATCTTAAAATAGTAAGGTAATGGAAACCATTTGCTATGCAAGGCATGGTGTGGCCTGGGCTGAGATCAATAGCAATTTCTTTCTTATGTGCATTCCACTTCACTGGTTTCATTCCATTGTGGAAACAGTTAAGGTGCTGCCTTGACCATAATTCAATACAAGAAAAACAACAATAAAAAGAATAAAAACCAAACCAACCAAACAAAAAACCCCAACAGACTAAAGGTCACCTTTAGAATGCCTTTTAATTTGCAGGATTATCATGGTGATGGTGTGTTTATATTATAACACCCCTCTTTAATGTGTTTATGTCTATACATGTAGGGCCATGTTGTATTAAGTGTTCAATACCTCCTGAGATTCATTGAACACCCCTGATTCCCATTGACTTTAGTGGAAGTTGAGGACGTGGTATTTCTTGAGAGATGCTAAACAGGTTTATCTTATATTTGTTGTAAAAATATTTGGTTTGCTTTCTGCAATTAAGATGGTGGGAATTTTTCCCTTTTTTTATAAATCCCTGTTTTGAAAAAGTAATCTGCCTGCGACATTCATGTAGGCAGACAACATTTTGATCCAAGAAAGTTTTGATTATTTTTCACAAGTCCTAAACAAAAGTAATGATCAGTCTTTTAGAAAAGCATGTAAATTACTGATGTCAAACATTGCTGCAATGTATTTTAGTGAAGTTTTGTTTGTTCTAACCACAGATATAGTCCACTGTATGCTGTAGTAACTTCGGGCATTTGGGGAAGACAGCTTTATTTAGTTAGTGCATTACTGCATAGCCATCTGGATGTTGTGCTAAATGTTGTTCACATATGACCTATTATGGATGCATTTCCCTGTGAGTACATGTCTCTAAAAGCACGGAAAACATGGCAAACAAAAAATAATTTTTGAACAGTTTTTAAATTCTGCTATTGTCCAGCCTTTCCAGTCTATATATGGCTGGGAAAACATTTTTGCATATAGGCCTGCTGTCTCCAAAAAGCCTATATAATTTCTGATGGTGAGAAATATATATGGATATACTATTTTAGTGAATTCTATTGCTTCTTTGAACCATCCTATTTCTTGGGAGCTGCAGGTTGAATTGATAATAGGTCCAAGGCTCAACCAGGGACTAAATACTGTGGGAGTTTGGACCGTTAAACTTTTTGGAGTGGATCATTCTTCACTTTTTTAATTAAAAAACAAAACAAAACAAAACAAAAAAACCCCACCAAAACAACCAACCAAACACTCAAGGAAAAAAACCAAACCAAACCAAAAAAACCCAAAACAAAACAAACAAACAAACAAAAAAATAAACCACCACTGAGCCAAACCAAACAAACCTTTGGGAAACGTTCTGGTAGTTGTTGAGAGAGGAAGCTTTAAGTAAGACAATTGCTTATATCATTTGTTCTCCAGTCATATGTTATCTTCCAAATACTGCTGGAAGAGATACCTGCAGAGATGTATGATACGGTTAGGTGGAAACTTTCTTGGGAGCACAGATCTGTAGTGAGAACTGCCTCTTGGCTTCAAAGATCAATGAAACAACCGTTAGGAGACCACTAACCATTTCCCCCCTGCCATTTTAAGCTTTCTAAACAGGTTTTCTTCTGAAATTTATGCATTTTGAAACCTTTTAAAGTCCTTTGACAACCTTCACTCAGGAAATACTTCCATTGTGGCAAGGAGTGAGAAAAGGTTGCACAGTTCAGTAGAACTGCAATATTTCTCCCAAATAGCAAAAGAGGATTTACAAAACAGTATCCGGTGCTTCGTAAAAAAGCTGTGAAAAGTTTACTCAAATGTCTTCCATTAAAAGCAATGGGAAATTGTGCAAGTGCAGTTTTATGCAGGTTTTAAAATCATTTAGAGTAGTATACAGCATCTTTTCTGATTCATTAGACCATAAAGGCTCTTAAGGATCTGATATGTGCTATAACTTTATGATGTAGTCCTTAATACAGAGCAGGATTTGCTTGACGCTGTAGGATGCAAGTGTCTAGATCCTCAGCTGCTCTAAATTACAATACCTTCACTGACTTTGGTGGAGTTCTAAAGATGTCGAGTAGCTAAAGTTCCTCTAGTTTAAAGTCTCTAAAAAGCCATTATGGTCTATTAATCATCTACATTTTTGCAGTCCTTGAATATTGTTATATTTACATAATTTATATTTCATTTACATTATCTATTCACTTATCTAATACTTTTACACATCCCAAAGTACTTGACTTGATGAGTTGCTTAGAGTTGTGTATGTATGTAGCTGTGGGCTTGCTGTTCTAGTGGTCTCAGCACAGGCCTATCTGGCAGGAATTCAAATCCCTCCTCTGACATTTGCTCCTTCTGTGGCCTTGGGTTTAACTTCTTGATCTCTTTCTTCAATTTTCTGATGCATGAGATTATGGTCTTTCCAGGAGTGTTGTGATAACTTTATAACACATTGGAGACAGATTTATATGTTCGTTTGTCATTAAAGAGCATGGAACAAAGAACTCTGTTCTACAGTCCATATGCAAGCTAAGTAAAATAAAACTTTCATAATTAGGGTTTCCATTTGCAAAATACAAGGTTTAAGTATGATATTATATGTTAAGAATGGATTTAAGACATGAAGAGTCATTACAATGAGCTAAAGATTTTCTGTAAAAATGAAGCTGTTTTGGAAGAACTTGAAAAGTAAAAATATATATAAAACCTACCAGAAGGAAATCAGGAAAAGATACATCCAAAACAGAATGTGAACTCTGGATTGTACTGATTCATAATTATAAGAATGGGTTGTACGTGAAGTTCTGCAAGTACTGAAATTTCCCCCTATTGTACTGAGGGTTCTTTCTGTTGAAGCTGGGATGGAATTTAATGTAGAAAAAGGCTTACTGGAAAACAAGTAGCAAAATCTTATTTTATGGAAATGAAAGTATAAATACTGAGGCAGAGTAATTACAAGAGCAACATAAAATTACTAAATTAGGATAGTTCTGATTGGGTATTGGAAGGAATGATGGACCAAAAATGATGTTTGTGATCTTGAGCCAAAATTGTAGCAGTCTGAGTATCCTGAATTTTATCCCTTTAATACTGATATGAAAATCAGCAATAATGTCCAAAACCTGGCAATTGTGGTCAAGATGATAAGATGTAATTTTTATTATGTGCTTGTCTGGAAGAACAGATGTTTTGCAGATGTTTTGTTAAAGGAAATAAGCAGATGAGTTATATGAGAAAGTTCTAAATCGGGATTAATGTCACCAGTATTCCATTACATTATTGGCAGAAAACTTTATTTTATGGAAAAAATGTCTAGTTAGGCTTTTCTTTGATTTGTAGTCAGAAGATCCAACAACAATCCAAAAGGTCATTAACCTTTCAAGCATATGAATATTCAGATGTTACATATGCATGTTGGTAAAGGCCCAGATTTACAGCACAAGCGATACTTTCAGTAATTCTGATTACAATGTTTACTCCACCGTAATTCATTGAAGAGAAAGGAATATTTATGTAATTTTACCACTTCATAAGAAATTTAAAGAAAACCAGATTAATTTCCTCATTGAGACTTGGAAAAGGGATTTTTGTGGAATCGTTATGCTAAAGAGCTGGGTTTTCTACTCTCAGGACATTGAACTGCTATGACAGTACATTTGCGGACCTTAATACATGAGGCAAATAAGAATGTAAAGAAGGGAAACTCCAACTAAACAGTTTCCAAATGACCTTGCACACTCGAGCTAATGCTTGCCATCAGAACATTGACTGACAGTGGTACAGCTTTGCTATAAAAAGGTCATTTTCCAATCATTGTGAATGGATATTGCCGTGATCATGGGAGCCTGCAGCCTGAGAAGAAGATAACAGGATAAAAGTGACAGAACTGTGATAAGAAGTAGAAGGGTTTTTTTGTTTTTTTTTTTCCAGTTTTCATAATAACATTTACCAAAGAGTAAATGACATGATTAAATGAACCTTCTTACAGAAATGTGAAAAGACTCATTCACTTGACACATTTGTTGTAAATTATAGATCCCTCAAGAACAGAAAAGAAAGAGAGCAAATGTCCTACCCCTGGGTGTGATGGAACTGGCCATGTAACGGGGCTTTACCCCCATCACCGCAGTTTGTCAGGATGCCCACACAAAGATAGGGTCCCTCCAGAAAGTAAGTTCACCTTCTTTCATGGAAACTGGGGATAAAACTACAAAAAAAATTTCTAGCATGCTTTTTAAACCTTTTATTTAAAAAATTAATTTCATTTTTCAGTATGGTTTGTCTCAACTTAGTCAAATGTTCTGTGTTATACTTTTTCCTTTATTCCATCTTTTCCATTCTTTACTAACTTCACACTAAAAGAACAACTTTTAAAGCTGTATTCTTTGATTTTAAGAATCCTAGGTTGTTTTTTAATAGACATATTTTGTCAACAGAGAAAAATATTTCCAGAATATGTGCACTGCTTTTGCTTCTGCGTGCTAATGTCACATCAAATGTCCTTATTGTCTTGTACAGGAATAATTATTTCTGAGAAACTTGCAACCCCTTTCCTTTGTTATTGTTGTGTCTGAAACATAATTTATATTAAACTAGTGCATATTATAAAAAATAATAATTTGGCTGTTTACTTAGTTACAGAACTCAGGATTTTGAGCAAACATCCCCTGTCAGTCACATGGGTAGAACTTCCTGCCCTGTCAGCAAATTCTCTGTGTAGGAAGTTCACCCATATGAGCCCATGGACACCCACCTAAAGGCAGAGGGCTTCATTTCTGGAAGTCACCTCCTTGGCTGGTGAAATCAGCATAGTTCTGTTGAAGCCAATGACTCTGTGCTGGTTTTCATCAGGAAGTGTCTAGCTAAGATCCAATTCTCTTTCACACCAGTTTTAAAATGGAGTTATGGATTCCATTCCATATGGACCTAAAATCCTCACTGTCCATCAGCACTTACAGACTTAATCTCAATTAATTTCCAACAGCCTTAAGGAAATGTGATAAAGACCGTCAGAACTAAAATGGTCCCCAGTTTCCAAAGGAAAGCAGATTCTGATGGACAGGAAAATAGAAGTAGATTAGCGCTGCTAGAGTGGCAGACATAACAAGTCTCCTCTTCCATGGTACAGTGGCTTCTTCCAGAAGTAAAGTGATGAGGAAGTACTTTAGGAAATTTGTTGTAGTTGGGTTGGTCTCTGAATACAGTAGAACAAATAAAGTAATTTCTCTGCTTTCCAAGACCCTGTAATTGTCTGAAACACAAATACTTATTTAGTTGCTCAAAGTTCTATCATTTTTTCAAATGGTAAATGAAAAGCTCCTTAGAAGACTTTGTAAATCAAAGAAGAATATAGCTTTAAACTGTTTGCATGCTCTTGTACCTACTAAAATGACAAAGGTGAGCTCATCTTTTTTTTCCTGTGATGTTGGCCTTGTGAAGCATGTTTCAAGAACAGCTTTAAATATTAGGAATTTCAGAGTGAAGCTTTTGCATCTATACACATTTTATCACACTGATGATGGGGTGATGATGATGGTTATCTTTTAATGAGTATATATGGTTTAATTCTCAAGTCTCTGAACAGCTTTTATTCAGTTCTTTACTCAGTCAAGGTATTGACTGATTTTATTAGTTTGGTGGGTTTTTTCTTTTTTTTTTTTTTTTTTTTTTTTTTTTTTTTTTATTTTGTTGTTGTTGTTGTTGTTGTTTATTTATTTTGTTTGTTGGGGTTTTGTTTTGTTTTTTTTGAGTGAGAACTAAATACAGGCTTCCAGACCACTTCTTGTGTGACAAAATGAGAACTTCACAAGGGCTGGATGGCCTTTTTCCATTGAGTGATGCACTGCCATCCAAGACATGGATTCAGATATGCCTCATGTCATAAAAAACTCTTCGGCGTTCCCAAAAAGTTCTTGATAATTTGGCCCTTCATAGCATGAGTTTTATGATTTAGAGGGGTACTTCTCTGAGCAGCCTTGGAGTAAGTTTTCCATCCAGCTTGCAGTGGATGCGGATGTAAATCAGTTTACTTGCTTAAGCTTGTACCACTTATTTATTTTTTACATTTTTCTTTCTGTCATCCCTCAATTTTTAAGTGTTTAATTTTGGTTCTTAGTATTTTGAAAAAAACCCCCACATTTGTAGGGAATACAAGTGAAAACTAAAGGATCCATTCTGCCTGCCATATAGATATGAATGATATATCTATGTGGAAGCGAGCAGAACCTGGCCCCTAGCTCAAATGGGCTGCCTTACAGTTAGGGTTAAATTCTGTTCAGGGTTGTACTGAGGTGTGTTTCAAATAATTCAATGTTCTACCAGTATAACTTGAGAGCAGATTTTCAGCTCATGAGTTCGATACTGCATTTATAAAGCTATGTATTAAGAATACATACATTTCCTGAAAGAATTTTCCCAGTCTATAATTTTGTTTTGTATGGTTGCTAGCTCACCCTTTACTGTGGAGCTGATCTTTGCTCAGTGGCTTTGTATGAAGAAGATGTTGGGCGTCTTCTGCTTCACTGTTCCACCAGAGATACATTTGTTTATAGGTTCTGTAACCTCCATAACTTTCACTGTTGCCCTGTGTTAATAAGCATAGGGTCACAATACTTATTTTCCTCATCAGGCTTTATTGGCTATGTGTGTCACGTGTATTTTGAGGAATGCTGGTTGTTAATGAATCCTGCTTTGTTTTAAAATGGTTTCATATATACTGGGATTTGATTTTTTTTTTCTTGTTTTCATACTCTGCTGTTTTCTCTTACTCTCCTTGTCAAGTTCTTGCCATGCATGAAAATGTTCTTAAGTGTCCTACACCAGGCTGCACAGGCCGGGGCCACGTAAATAGCAACAGGAATTCCCACCGAAGGTAAGGATGCCGTCGCTGGACACCAATCTAGAGGGAACAGTGCCTCCGAACTGCAGCCCTTCTAGCAGTCCATTGGTGGGGGGGAGTGAGTGTGTGTCATTGTTCTGTTCTGAGGATTGACAGATGGTGCTTCATGTGCTTTATCCATTTTAAAGATTAACATTTATTCATGTATTTTCTGAGAAGAACGAGTGTGCGTTTGCTGTAGTATGGATGAATTGATCCACGGAAGACATTTTAAGCATCCTTAGCTTTTTGAGTGGACTTTTTTTTCTTTTAGTTTTGATATTTGCTGAACAGCAGTGGTACAAAACAAGTGGTATGACTCCTCATGGGTGTGTTGCAGGGAGAAAGAAGATTTTGTCAACATCATTAGGACTGGGACAGAGTTCTTGTTCTCACACTTCATTCTCCTCAGAGATTATTTTGTCGTGCATGAAAAAATCTACTCTAATCCTAAATTATTGGGGTTTTTTAATACATGAGAAACAGCATTTTAAATACACAGGTGTTAGCTTTCTTTCTGGCCACAGTCTCAACCCCAAAATACTTATTCAGCTAAAACTGAATGAGAATCTTGGCTGTTTAAGAAACATTAAGAAGGTCTCGTTACATTTTAAAAATGAGAAGGCAGAATTATTAGAAGTAAGTAAAAAGAAAAGAGATCAAGGAAAAAAGCAACTTTTCCAGTTTCCTAAGATTGGTAATAGATTCTTAGGGAAGGGATGCTATTGCCAATTAAATTCTGTCACACAAATTTTGAAAATGTTACTTTAGTGTTCCACATGTCATAATTTTCCCACAGAACAATAATAAAATCTTACTCATTCCTTTACAATTTTAAAAATCCAGAAAATTTGGATAAGACGGTAAAAGGAATTCTGCAGTTGTTCCTGTTATTGAATTCCTTTTTGCTGTTATTGTAGCATGAAGGCTTAAGGGAGTACAGGTGCTGGACATTCAGTCTTACTTTGGGTTACTACAGCCCCTCATATCAGCTGCATTTCCCCCGGAAGACTCTTGTGGGTGCCAGCCTTTCTGCAGTAAGCTCTGGTATCCCTTCTCTGCAGTAATGCTGCCAGTAGATGCAGCAAAAACCTCTGAGAAGGCTTTATGGGAATTACTGCTGCTTGAAGCAGCATTCACTTCTAGTTGAATATCCACTAGAATATTTGAGGTGTCTGAGGAAGAGCATGTCAGTGGAGTGCAGCTGCCCCCTGGCATGGCTCCAGAGCTGCCTCACCCTCTGCAGAACTAGGGCAGTGAGGGCGAGCGGGGGGGGGGGCACTCTGCAGTCTGTGCTCACCTCCTTCTGCAGCTTTTGGGGCATTTTTCTCTACTTCACTTTTTTCTTTTTTTTCCCCGCTTATTTCCTATAGAGAAGGGAACATCTGGGAGTGCACTGATTTGCCTTTCATTTAAATTTCTATTCCTGTGGAGAGCACAGAGAGCTGCGGTCTCATAGGCATACAATAGACTCTGACAAGGAAAGGAAACCCTCCATTGTCAGGTCACAGGGTTTTACAGCTTCACTAAGAGCACCATCTGCTGGCATCAATATATTTATTTTTCACAGTTTAAATCCTTTCCACAAGAATCAGGCTTATTATTGCCACTTCAATAATAGTTCAGCATTCACAAATTTAATTGAATCTCCAGTGCAGAAATATTTTTGATTTTACATCATCTACTATTAGAAAGCGTACTTTAGTGGCTGAAATTCATGAACAAACACTAACAGTTGACATATAGATTTAACAATCCAAGGCAAAATTTTGCTCTCATTTATATGCCTAGTAAAAAGATTAGAGTTAATGGAGCTGAATGAGGTGTGAAGCAGCGCAAGATTTGGCCTATATGGTGTTGTCATTTAATTGTCTTCAGGAGCCATTTCATTGGCAACATTTGTAGATGCATAAAGGTCACAAGTCTGCTAGCACAGCTGCACAGTAGATTCCAGTTTATATTCGCCTCTCCTACTGGTATGTTCTCTGGCTGACATCCATGAATAATCTACCATGTACTGTGAGAGAAGAGGAGCAGATGTAAGATTTACCATGCAACTTTGAAAGCAGAAGAAAGGAAGTCTATTCTAGAGAAAATACACATGACCAGAACATTTTTGGAAACCCTTTTCCTTCAGTTTCTTCCTGATGCTGGCTAAGGAGGAGAAGGAGTAATTGGATCAGTGCTATAATGTGAAACTATGCAGGACAAGACAATTAAATTTCCTTTCTGTAATTGCAGCCTCTCTGGATGTCCTATTGCTGCAGCAGAGAAACTGGCTAAAGCTCAAGAGAAGCATCAGAACTGTGATGTGTCAAAATCAAACCAGGCATCAGATCGGGTTTTAAGGTATTAGAAATCACTATAATACTTATTCTTATGCAGAATTCATCACACATTCACCTAATCTGAGAATTTATATTTATATACATTGTATATACATATATCTCCTTTAAAGAAGAGTTAGAATTAGGGCTTCTGGATCCAGTTTTCACAGTGTATTTTTCCCCACTCAGTTTTCATGGGGGAGGGTTGTTAATTATTTTGGCAAATACATGTAAAGCTGAAAAGCTCATTTTTGTCTTAGGCATTGTTTGGTGTAAAGATGACTGCTGGAGTGCAAAGTCTAAGAACAGTGTGAAAAAAGTTGGTATCTTTTGGGAATAAACTAATATTTACCGGTAAGTCTTGGTTTTTTCAGCAGGCTTTTACTAGTAAATATCAGTTTAAATTAAACCAGAAGCCCTGTGTGCATTACCAAACTGGTAGTACACCTTTCAGCAGGACACTTGGAAAAACACCAGGTATAGCTTAGATTCCAAAATAACATCAGGCTTAGTTCTTTGTCTCTGTTCCCCCATTCTCTGCCAAGAAAGACAGAAAGAGAGAAAAATTTTCCTAAAATTTCATATGGAAAGGACCTTGAACCAATTTTATATGATTATACTCCTTTTCTTCATCCATAAATATTCTGCGTTTATCTGAAGTTGTATCCAGCTTTGTGCCATTGTCTCCTCTTTTGAGATATGTGGGTGGAAAAAATATTTCTAAGGAGCTGAAGTGTGAAGGATGCATGTAAAGCAATCAAACTTCTGCATGATTTTACCAGCCTTATGCTGATGATGCCCCAAAAGCTGCAGAATTTCTCCATGGATACTGCAATATCTGTGGGCTGGGATAGGTACATCCTTCCCAGCTGCTTCAAAGAGCGTGGAGGAAGTGCTGCAGCTTTAGTTTCCAGAATTTCCTACTTATCCAATAGGTTTCTTAGTCTTTAGCTGTCTTCTAGATTTCAGAACCAATAGGGCAACTTAAAGTTTTCTACTGTGTTATCAACACCATTCTTTGAATATTCTCTTAAAAGTCCATCTAATCTTGATGGTCTTTTCAAAAACCAGCATTTCCATGGAGCTGGAAACACAGAAGTATGGTTCACATCTACAGAAGATTTTTCATCATTCTTGTTGACTGTGCTCTCCTTCCACAGATTTTTGATGGGATTTATCTTAGCTGCCCCTAATTCAGTTTGCACAGCTTGGCATACAACATCCCACAGAGGTTTCTTAGAGTTCTTCAAATCCCATTACTAAAGAAACTTCACTCTTTGAGGGAATAAAACAGTTTCTCACTTGATGGAAAAAGACACATCAAAAATGCAGTGGCTTTTACCACTGCTCATTACAGAGAAGCCACTGAAGTTAGTTTCCTTCCATAGAAGGAAACTGCTCAAAAGCAGCATCCAGTTTGCTGGCAAACTCCCTAGGATTGTTCTGCAATCTTAACTTCACTTGTGAGCTGCCTTGTGTTTCAGGTTTTATAGGTAACTCAGTTAATTCTTTCATCTTGTCTCTTGCTTCCCTTTTACTTTTAAGTCATTGAAGTATTTAAGATGAACTTGGCTGCTGTTTATAATATTTGCATGCAGGCAACTTATGGGCAGACTGAGGTGTTTTAAGAGTAAATCTTGAATATCTGTCTTCATCCCAGTTTCCATCCCACTTGCATTTGAAAGTTCTTACTTAAAAATAAATCCAATTCATAGGACTTGTATTGCAGTGAAATTTGGGATTTGCATCAAATACTCAGGATCTGAATTACAGGTTTTTGGCTAAACATAGATTAGCCAAACATAGAAAGAGGATCAAACTACTGTTCATATCAGCTCATTGTATAAATAAGCCCACTGTATTTTGTGAGGAAGAAGTGTCTAAAGGAATGAGCATATATAAATCAAAGGGAATATTATGACTAATATGATTTTTTGAGTGAACTTTACATAAATATCCTGAAAAAATTCTATGAAAATAAATTCATTTGGAAAAACTATATGATATTCAAAACCTGTTTCTTACTATTGATCACATTTAACTTTGTTAGCATGGTGATACTTCTGATCTCAACAGAATTTATGTTTCTATGATTGTTCCTTCCATTTCCTCTGGTTATAAATGCAGTTAAAAAAAATAAAAAAAAAGAAGAAAATTTTTAAAATGCTATAGGCTTTTTGATTCCAGCAGAAGCACCTCAGGTGTGCCGTTCATCATCCTCACCTCCTGCTAAATGCAGCAGGTAGACATGCAGCATTGTGTAGCAGTTGCTTCCTACAACCCAGTCACATAACACTTTCTTGTATCAGTAGGGTTTGCAGGATCTGACCTTGTTTGCCTGCTTTGAGCCGATGAATTCCGTGTCCACATGGAGAAGATGGTGTGAGAGTGGAGTTCACTGCAGCATTCTTTCACTAAGATTTCACAAGTTTCTCAAATGGCCAAAAAACATCAATCAGGGCTTCTTCTGACTGTCCACCTTCATCCTAAATGAAAGAGATATTTAAATGAAACAGTTTTATTTTGTATTCATTCTTAGAACCTTCCTTGAGGTGTGCATCTGTGTGTCAGGAATCACAGCTCCTGCCAGAACCTTGCGTTTAAGGATGAGCAGGACCTGCAAGGCAGCAGCTCAGAGTCAACAGAGCTTCTGAGACTCTTCTCAAGATGAACATGGATTTGTATATTGAAGGATGAAACAGGAATAGTTACTTTTGAAAGGAAAGGAAAACAGCATAAAACTCTGTTGGAAGAAATTTGGAAGAATCTCCATATATTTAGGTGGAGCTTCCAGATCTACTTTTTCTCTTCGATATTTAAAGAATTTGTCCAAACTTCTTCTGTCAGTCAGCTTACCCCTCTTCAATTCACCTCCCAAAAGAAAAAAATGTTTGCTATGTGAGGCAATTACATGGGGAAAGGGAAACCCTGAAGTATTTTAAAACAGAATTTTAAAATACTTTTAGCAGCAGGATACATTTAGTGGTATTAGAATTAATTTTGTCTAGGCTTTATTCAAGGAAATAAATATTGTTTGTCTGCTGAAAATAACCAAACTAAGGAAATGCAATAATATATTGCTGTCTCTTGAGTACAAGAAATAACTAAGATTTTCTAATCTGAACTATAAATTATGCACAAACATAGTAAACTGAACTGCATCTAACAAACTGTACATATCTTTAATTTCTAGGCCCATGTGCTTTGTTAAGCAATTGGAGATCCCTCAGTATGGCTACAGAAACAATGTCCCCACCACCACACCCCGCTCCAACTTGGCCAAGGAACTAGAGAAATACTCTAAGACTTCGTTTGAATATAACAGTTATGACAACCATGCCTATGGCAAGAGAGCCATAGCTCCCAAGGTGCAATCCAGGGATATATCCCCCAAAGGATATGATGGTAGGAGGTGCACACTCTTATACATGAGAGACAAGTTTGCAGTTAATCATGTTGTTGTATATGTAAACATCATACAAATAAGACATGTTTTCATGTTCATACAGTATTATGAGGAATGCTATCATATGTAAGTTATTTTAAGGGCCTTTTTAAAAAAGTGTTGTTTTATACGGTGCTTGCTTCAGTATTGTTGCACTGTTAAAAGACATCTCCAGCTATTAAGCTCCTGGGATGTACTGAGATGGCAATAAAAGCTAAGAAGTAGAGATAATGTTCTTATGTTACTGTCTAGGAGACCTGGCCTCAAGGGTCACATTAGGATTCTCGCCTCCATGCAGCAGTTCAGGTAACCCAGAAAGATAACATACTTGCTTTGTGGGGATATGGAAGTAGAAAAGCTGGGCCTCATTGGGCTTAGGAAATCACTGCTACATACTTAAAGAGGCATTTCTTCTTATTTTGTCCTCACAAATAAACTGGTTGAATTCTCTGGAAAACCAACCATACTTAACGTGTTTAGGAAAAAACTGATACTAGCGCCAGTTCAGGAGAAGACAATGGATGGGATCAGTCAGGCAAGGGGTTTTTTACTAGGGGAGAAAAATGAACTACAGGATAAAGAAGGATTATAGCTTTTTGAAGACATCAGGAATTTCTCAGTACAATACATTTATATATGCATATATATTATATGTGTGTATATGTATATATGCATGCATATATCTATGTATGTATAAAACTAAACCATGCCTTTTTTTTTTCTTTTTTTTTTCTTTTTTTTTCTTTTTTTTTTTTTATTAACACTAGAAGTTTATTTTTTGGCTGAACTATTTGATGCTACTCAGTGACTACTATAAGAAATTTCAGGAAGGTGTCAGATTTTTTGTTTAAGAAAACAGAAAGAAATGTGCTTTACAGAGCAATTTATGCTGCTGCCTGAACACAGACTGACATTTGAAAGTAGTTTAGTGAAGAAAGAGAAAATTACTACAGCTCTTGCCTTCATGTGTTTGATATTTTGGATATTTACCTTTCTTATAGAATTAATAGACATATTCTTGCACTATAGCAGAAAGGAAGAGGGTTGTGAAAGGAAACCTATTTTTAGTAAAAGGGCTTTCTTTTTCCTCATACCTCCATCTTATTTGTCAGTATCAGAATAAGGAGTTGAACAGAATTAAAAGTAAAGCACTAACTGTAACTGTGGTTAGGAAGGTAATGAGTATACATTAGTATAAGGTAAATTAGGTATTAAATATTGTATATATATTCTGTCTACTCTTGCAGAAAGGAAAGCATCACAATACTGCTGGGGTTCCTATGAAAAACCTTATTTTCAGATCAAATTACTGATGCAAAAGCAACTGATTTATATTTTTCTCATTTAAGGCCCCTTTTTCAATATATAATGACAAACTTCACTTTCTCTCCCAAACCATCAGAATTTGAAAATACATGTAACATTTAGCACAAGTTTACAGTGGCCTTAAATAACAAAAGGCTAGGTTGATACAGGTCACTGTCTTTAAGCACACTCATCTTCCTTTGATATAAATAGGAATTTTTCTTGGCTATAGGACTGCTTCACTGCTCAGTCATGTGAGCCAGAGGGGACTGAGGGACACTGCCTGTGTGTGCTTCACGCTGCTATAGCAAGTGTAGGGGGCTCTTGTGCCCTCGGAACAACGGAAGCCCGTTAAAGTGGGAGCGGGTTGGTTGCCAAACAAAGGCTGCTGTATGGCTTTGTTCCATACTCCTGGCTCTGCCAGAGGCAGTGCACACTGCACCTGTTCCAAGTGATGTGTGAGCTGTTTGGCCGTGTGACTGCCAACATAGTCCCAGAGGTGGGGCCTGGTGTGCGTTTTTCTTTTCCCTGTTAGTGATTTTCATGAAACTTCCAGGATTCACATCTCTCTGGAATTTCAGAAGTACTCCAACATATTTGGCTTAAATTGGCTCAGGAAAGTCAGTTGAATTCTTAGAATGATGAAGCGAAGTCCTGAGCATGCTGAAATTTAATTTTAAAACATTTTGGCCCTGACTTTCAACGGAACAATGATTCTGCTGAGAATTATTGTAAATAACTGAGTATGAAGGAGATTTCAGGAAGAGACTCTTCACTTAAAAGAGCCACTTCAAAAAACTTCACAGTATTTTTAGGTGGGTTTTTATTTGTAACTAAAAAAAATTATTATTGCTACTAAAGACTTTATGGAGGTCCAGAGAGCACACCTCTTACGTGTGTCAGCAAAGCATGTTTATATAAAATCGTATTCAGACTTCTGAAAAGTCATCCTATAAAACCCAAAAGTACATCTAAGGCTTTGGGGAGAATGTGCAGGTAAACAGTGCTTTAGTCCTGACTATGTGAGAGAAGTGGTCTTAAGGAAGTGAAAAATCGGTAGCTTCACATATCAATTCTTTTTTAATTATCAGCTAGTACAGTATTTTCATCATCAGAGAAAGGGATTTTATCTTCAGTAATTGTACAGTTGGGAGTTACATGAACATAAATAGCTCCTTTGAATTGTTTCCTTGATATTTTTTAGAGTGTGATTTACTAAAAACAAACAGAAAATGTATACTTTGGATTGTTGGGTAGGGTGTTCCAGTAATTCTTGATTTCTTGATTTTTTTGCAGGGGGGGGGCTTGTTTTTCCTTTGAAACTAGTTGCATAGTGTATTGGATGCTGGGCTTATGGTATACAGCAGTAAAGATAAGAAAAGATGGACACATCAGGAAGTGGTGAGGCAACATTTTCAGTTGCTTATGTGATGGCTGGACTTGTTGTCATCCCACCAATAGGCCTGGGTCATTCTATCAAAACACTGAAAAAATGTTATGAGTGGGATTCATCTGGCCGTATCCAGAGTTTTATAATGTCACCAACAGCTGAGTTCGGCACCCCTTTCAGGACCAAGAAGAGGGGTAGATAATTCTCTAGTTCAGTTCATCTTTTCCTGAAGTGCTTATTTAAAACTGGTTAGGTGAATCATGGCCTAAAAGTTCCTATTTTTTTTCCACTGTATAGGATGCCACTAGTGACTAGGTCAGGTATCTGAAATTAGGTGAGATGCATCTTTTACTGTGCAAATCAGAAAAAGTGTTGAAACTGTAATTAATTTACTAAAACATTCATTATTTAGGCCATATTGGGGATGAAGGTGTCTGGCAGAACTGAATTCCACTCCAAAGACCATCCTTTTGTCTTTTTCTGTTTGGAGTCACTCCCATTCCCCCATTGTTGATCAGTAAGAGAAGCCTTTAAACTTTGAGAGGTTCTTCGTAATCAGGCCCTCAGCTGATCTGATGGAAGCCCAGTTTGGGTATGCAGCTGGTTAGACCTGTGTCTGGTTTAAATGGGGAAGATGTTCTTCACATGTAGTTTCACTCTGGATTACAAAGCATAGGTGGACTGCAGAGCTTTGTTAACCTGGTGCCACAGGGGTGGGCATTGTATCAAGCAGAACAATCTGGTATTGAAACACTGCAGCTTTCCCTTCAGTAGTGAACATACTGATTTGATTAATTATAAATCGATGATCTTTGTTTCTCCTGAAAAGCTAATGTGAAATGAACAGTGTGGGTTATGTGACTCATCTTCAAATGTTAACCATGGCCATTTCTCTCTAAGTAAGTTTTGCTTAAATTATTGGTAATCTGAAAGCTAATAATCGTGTAGCATGCTTATAGCACTTTATATCTTCAAAGTGTTTTGCAAGTGAATCACAACACAACTAAATTTTAGAAGCAACTTTCTGTTTTTGGAAAAAAATTAATTCAAGGGATAATGTAGTTTGACCAAGGCCACAGAGGAGTCCGTATCAGAGTCTGCATGAGTTTCTGATGGTTAGTCCTATGTATAAAAGCTGACTCTTTCCCTCCCTCTCTTTAAAACACATTTTCATATATATTTATATATATATAAAAATATATCATTTCCCATGTAATATGTCTCTTATGTCTGTCTAAATGTGACCTGCTATAACAAGACTAACATTTTTTGAAAATTATGAAAGTCTTCTTTGTTCCTATGATTTTTGAAAGATATTTCTAATTTGGCAAGTTCAGTGGTACAGGGAGTTTGCTGTGTTAGCATAACACAGTAAAAACTGAATTATTTGATTATTTTCTGCCTTAAGTATAGGAAAATTCTTGCGTGTCTTGGATATTGTAACAAAGTAACAATGGATAAATGCTAAATTTTTTATGACCACCACTGACTACTGTACTAATAATGAAACTCTTGAGGAGCGGTTCACAAATTTATTATTAGTGGATAGCCTAGTGTAGTGCTACTCTGTGTTCAAAAAAAAAAAAAAAAAAAAAAAAGTGATGAATGTTTAGCATTCACTTCACTTTAAAAAACCCCACACCCTGTGCATTATGTGGCTTTCCTGAGAAAACTCCATCTGTTATGATTTAAGTGAAACCCTACTTCCTTTGCAGTAAAAAATAATGTCATGATTTTTTTCAGTTTTTTAGAGAAAGGAAGATGGCATAAGCTCTAGCAGAGACATTTTGCTTTCTGATTCTTCTTTTGAACCCTGCCTGCCTGCCAAAGCAGCCCATGGTTCACAAATGGGCTGTGCTCATGGGAGCAGATTATTATATGTATGTCTGTTCAGACAAATACAACTGAGGAGCCTGGCATTTAAACGGAGCCCGTCACGGAAGAGCTCTGTCTAGGACCTGACCTTTTTTGTATTGCTCTCTAATCAGCATGCTAGTTGGTTATTGTTACACTGTGCTATAAGGTATGATCTCTGCAGTATACATTTCCATCTTAAGGGGAAGTAGTTGCTGTAATATGCACGGATGTATCCTCTGACCTTGACTTTTGGGGTTTTTTTCTGAAAATACATAAAATTCTACATTTTGGAGACGAGCTCACACTTTCTTGCATTTTTATGAACACTTTAAAAACAGCTTATCTGGGAAGAGGGTTGGGGAAATAAGTGGGCTAATAGTGCTGCTTTCCCTTACTGCTGTAATACCTTTGGCTGCAAGGACCATTACTTAAAAGCAGCAACAGTGCTGCCTTGTGTTTAGATGGGCTGGATGTGAGCACTGTCAGTGCTTTCGCTCTTCTGTGACCACCTGTGGCTTGTGTCAGTCAGAGCACAGCTGGGCATCACTGCCCACAGTGGGAGCAGGGAGGGCGGTCTTTGGTCCTTAATGGCTTTAAGAAGAGTTGTAGGTGCTCAGGTTGCTTGAAGGGGAGGGGGGGATTTTTCACCTGTACCTGTTGCCATTTAAACAGCCATTGCTTCTGCCCTTGTACAAGTCATGGTAAAACTAACACATGACAACCACCTTTTGTTCTCTTATCGTGCTCCTGTTTTTGAGATGGCCAGTGCCATAATATTTGCCTATGGTATAGGAGGAAATAAAGCTTTTAGGAAGTGTGAGGTGTTTGAGGATGTGTGGGTGGTGCTGTGGCCCAGAGGCCAAGCTTATCAGCCTTGCAGTGGGTTTGATCTGCAGTGACTCTGAGGAGTTCTAGGCCTTTAACAGTTCCTCATGTAAGTAGGGAAAGGTCCCATAGTGTTACATTGCCCGTCATTAATAAAAATGAATGAGCTGAGCAGATTGTACCTTCTGTCTGACTATATATGTGGGGTAAAAGCAGTGTTTCTGTGGTTTTATTGTTTTATAAATCCAGCCTGTTTGTCAGAACAATTCATGATCATGTCATGCAGATTTTTACAGGAGGTTATTTCATATGATCTCACACATGTAGCATATATAACTCACAGACAGAAATCAAGAAATACAGCCATCATTCTTATTGCGGGCTTTTTTTTTGACATTGGTTACTGTTCCTCATTATAAATTTCACCTCCAGCAGTTTGTTTTCCTCTTCACTTATACAGAATGATCCTTCTTTTGAGTCATCCTTGTCATATTTCTTCCCACAGCTAAACGCTACTGTAAGAATTCAAGTCCAACCAGCAGCACAACAAGCAGTTATGCCCCTAGCAGCAGCAGCAATATGAGTTGTGGTGGAGGCAGCAGTGCCAGCAGTACCTGCAGCAAGAGCAGCTTTGACTATACTCATGACATGGAGGCAGCACACATGGCTGCTACTGCTATTCTGAATCTCTCCACCCGCTGCAGGGAGATGCCTCAGAACCTCTCCACTAAGCCTCAGGATCTCTGTGCAAGGGTAAAAATTAGTAAATCTGTTTGTTGATGAAATTTCTCTTAACTGTACTTGCTCTGTGGCCCTGACTGAGAAAAGCTTTAGTACATCTTGCCTTTTTTTTTCTCTCAAAATTAACATAATATGGCAGCTCTGATAAAATAGGGAGGAAAAAAAAGAAAAGAAAGATACAAATTGCTCACAATTATTGCAGGAAATCATGATGGTTTTATAAACTAATGTTACAGATACCAGACAATCTCCTTTGTTTGTCTCTTATTAAATATATAAAAGATGTTTGGATTGCTCAAGTAGTATTAATTTCACTACTGTTTGGGTATTATTTGGGTTTTTTTTGCAAAATGCAGTGTGGTTCATACATTTGACAAAAGGACTAAGATTTAACTCTGCATTTTCATTTAAAAGTTACAAATGGGACCTAAGCTTGTGAGACCTCTGGTGCAGAGAAATCTGTGATGCTGTATGTTACAATTTCTTGCCTGTCTGTGATACCAGAGTTCTTAAGTCAGTGCATAATGCATTTGAAATAAACAAATCCTTCAGTACAGGTGACTTAAAATGTGCATAACAGTCTTGCAGAGTGGCTGATATTCTGTGTGTTCATAGAGCCTCAGTATATCATAAAATGGCCATACAGATGCAAATAAAAGCTTTCGTCATTGAACTTTCTGTATTAAGAAGAAACAATGCACTATTAACATTTGCTAAAGATTTAGATTTCATTTTGGCTCTGATAGCTGTTCAAAAATGAGTATTTACCACGAACAAGCAGACAGGACAGTGCTGCCTACAGGAGACCACTAGATGGCTGAGCAGACAGATGCAGTGCAGAGGAAACATATTTATTGTACTGGTAGAGAGATTTTGAGCTGGCAGACATGTTCTCTTCTTCTCCTGTAGACAAAGGTTTGCTTTCCCTTATTATGACAACTGCCTCATGTTATGATCATTCATAACAAACTAAACCTGTAGCAGTAAGTATCAGTAATTATCATGCAAAAGCCAGAATGGACTTTGTTTTCAAATGCTCCTTTTTATATTAATTCATTTAATACTGTTCAAGAGGAAAATCTCTTTCTGGCATGTAAATAAATGCAGCTCTTCTCTACTCAGTAGGATGGGAGAAGCTGGAATACAATGCTAAAAGTCTTTTGCGTCTAAGCCAGAAAGGGCCTCTTTCCTAATGTGTCACTATATTGCGACTGAAGGAATGAGTCTGAGGAGATAAACAAATACTTTCTAAATTAAATTAGCTGGATAGCAGCAATTAGATAAAAACTCTAACAAAAGGCAGTAATTCAGAAAGAGAGATTCGTATTCACTGTGGTTTCCTGCAGCTCTGTTGTTACTCAAAAGGAAAGAAAGTCACCAGACATCCAAGGAGTCAGTCAGATTCACATTCGTTTTGAAACCAAATTTCCCATGGAACACATAATTTTTGGAAAAAACAGGGATTCTCGATGGACATTTTTATCTTATCTGTCCTTAGTTTTTAAATTTTGTGTTCATTGTAAGATATCTTATTTCTCCTTATCTAATATATTAGACAACACTTGTTTCCTTAAAAAAGCCCCATACTTGTCCCATTTTTCACAGTACCAGGTGTCACAGAAATTGGCACAAATTATTATCAAGATAGATACATGAATTGTTAATATGTGTTCATCTGCAGGGAAGGGGCTGTGAAACTTAAGTGCATTTCTTCATTGACAAATGGTGTCCAAAAGGACTTCTTTTGGTACTCTACCTCCCTATTTAAGTTTCTGGCATTATCTATTTAAGCATTGACTGCTAATGTAAAAAAAAAGAAACAAGGATTATTTGATGTTAGCTGGTTGTTTTTTTTTTTTTTTTTTCTCTAATCACCCAGACAGATGCCAGGGCTGAAAACAAGAATTATGCAGATGATACCTCACAGGTTACTTCACCTGTCTTAGAAAGAATCAAGAGCATAAAGACAATGGCAAGAAAATACATTTAGAGCTTTCTACTTCAAATATCAGATTTTGCACCTATGTGCTGGGTGGCAGGAGGGATACTGAAGACTCTCCACTTTCCCCCCAAACATCAAATTAGACATTCAGGAAGAAATCCACTTTAACAGCATTAATGTTGTGTAACAGCATCATGCTATGTGTAGGAGGGGGCTCAATGCTTACAATCTATACAGGAATGGAAAAGCATTTTATCATTCTGCTAGGCAAGATTAGATTGAAGAAGAGGTAGCAGTTTGCCAGGGTAAAGCTGAATTAACAATATTTTTCTTATTTTGACAGAATCCTGATATGGAAGTCGATGAAAATGGGACGTTGGATCTGAGCATGAACAAGCAGAGGCAGCGAGATGGTTGCTGCACCATTTTGACCCCACTGGAGCCCATGTCCCCACAACGACAAGCCGTGATGAATAACCGGTGTTACCAACTGAACGAGGGTGACTGCTGGGACTTGCCAGTGGACTACACTAAAATGAAGCCAAGTAGGATAGATGAAGATGATTCCAAAGAGATTAATGTATGTCTTTTTCATCTATATAGTTCTTGTTGCAGTCTAATTTTGGAAATTCATTAATTTTCTGAAATTTGGAGGGAAAGAGGAAGGAAAATTAGTATGTGACAAAACTGATGATTTTCTACAAAAAGGACTTTTCTGCTGGTTAATCTTTAGGACTATATCATGCTGGCACACATCTGATCTGTGACTAAATTCCATAAGGCAACATTTGAACCATGAATGTGAATCATGTTTTCTAACAGCATCATCTTGTTAACAAATATTTTCTGCGGTAAAGATGTTTTGCTATATCCAGATTTTGTTACTGTGTATGAGCAAGTTGACATAACCTTGCAATACTGGTACAATCAGTTCTGAAGAAAAGATATTCTCCTGAATTTGAAACCCATAAATGATGTGCTGAGTATTTGAAAGCATGTATTACTTAGAAATCAATTTAAACAAAGCAGCTTTCAACTATTTCAACTAATCTCCTAGATTACTTATATGCTCTTGATAGCTCTGTGTAAGGGCCTGTATTAATGAAATACTTTCTTTCAAGAATACAAAGAAGGGATATAGGAAATCAGTGTTACTTTTCTACTTATAATACCAAGACAGCATCAAAATCCTTTAAACTGAAGAGGCAAATAAAGAAAATCTGTTAGTGAATTTTTATTACTTTTCAAAACAATAGACAGGACACTGAATAGGTCTGCTGACAAGGTTCAGTGCCTCTGCTTTTTTCTGTCAGGTTTTAACCCTTATCCTTTCTGTGGCTTAAAATCCTGCACTCAGTTCAATTTAGTTGTTTGAGGACTTCAAGAGATTGATTTTTCTTGGTTTATAGCCAAAAATTAGGCTAATATTTGTGTGTAGCACATCTCTTGCCAATTTTAATTAAACCATAAAGCTATCCTCAGTATCTTTGAAATATATAATGAACTGGCATTTTCACTAGGTATCCTGAATGCATTCTAACTTTGGTGATACAGTTTCGCTATTAATTTCACTGAAGTTGGTAGGAAATCTGTCACAATCAAGGAAATGTGAGGTAAAGCGGCATGTTTTTTCAGAGTAAGAACTCCCTACTTCTCCTATGTTGTTTATAGCACCATCTGCAGGAATCCCTGAATCCCTGCATTCAGCCACTGCATTCCTGAAATAGATCAGTTTGAATTTCTGAACATCACTAAAGTTAATTACAAATTGTGTCATTCTGTCTTGCCAGACAGATCCACTGAGGTTGGTCCCAGACTGAGGTACTGTGTGTGGATGTTAAGACTGCTTCTCTTTCATCTTTGAGATGTTCTAAGTCCTTGAAAATGCTATTTAAGATGGCTTTTTGATGCATAAGATACTGCATTTAGTCATCTTTTTTGCATTTCCTCTGTTTTGCAGTGACTTTAGGGAAAAGACTTGAGTCTTTAGAGAAAAATAGTAGGACAGCTATAGAAAAAGCTGGAGTTTTTCCTTTTTATTTTTCTTGTTAAAAATTTTCATATTTCACTTAATGTGAAGTCCTCATCAAAATATTCAAATATTATTCAAAAGTTTAGTACGTGAAATTATAAAATAATTTCATTAATTTTCTCTGTCAGAATAGGATAAGAAGGAGATACCGTCTGATGAATCTGCTTTGCATTATTTTGTGTGAGTTGTGACCTTATCTAGGTGAAATTAATGTGTATATATTTGCCTGTAGCCGGAAGATTTGGATCCTTTCCAAGAGGCACTTGAAGAAAGACGGTATCCTGGTGAAGTTACAATCCCAAGTCCTAAACCCAAATACCCTCAATGCAAAGAGAGCAAAAAGGATTTAATAACGTAAGCATAATGTGAGGTGAAATTATTTATCTCCTTTTAACTTTTTCTCTCTTTGTCTTTTTTTAAACCAACGAATACATATACGCCTTGCAGTATGAGCATGCAACATGTGCAGCATATAAATGTTTCAAACTGCCAGTTAAGTAAAGTGATAAGCTAACGTGTATTTGCTTGTTCCTAATGATGCTATATTGTATTGAGACGCCATTTTCATTTAAACCTGTTCATTTTGCAGCTTTTCGATTAGGATGCTTAAAACCCCTTGCAGTCATTGCAGCTAAACTGGAAACAATGAAACTTTTAAAAGTTTTTTTTTTAAACATACTTACTATTTTGGCTGTTTTTGTTTTTGTTTGGTGGCAGATGTCCAACACCAGGGTGTGATGGGAGTGGTCATGTGACTGGTAATTACGCCTCACATAGAAGGTGTGACTTCATTTTTTTCATGGTGGATTCTGTCTTTTCAATTTATTGTTTTCAGCTTACCTCAACAATGCTGTCAAAGTAAAACGTTGAACTATGTGTTAACCCTTTGAGTAATACATGTTGATCTTAAAAGCATGCTAATTTGTGTGTTGTATAAACGTCTTTTATTTTGAAATAGATTACTAAAATTTTCAAAGTATTCCTTAAGCATTTAAGTAGTTAACCCAGGAATCTCCAATATTTTTGTTATATTTTTCTAGTTCATAGAGAAACAAACAAACAAACAAGAACATTTACAGTATGTAATTTTGGAAGTAATATTGATAACTGAATATATTCAGAGGGTTAACTATATTACGGAATTCAATATTACAGCACTTGCCCCATCGCTTTTCTGCATTACAAACTTTTACTTTTTAATTTTTATGTTGTGTTTGTTTGGGACTGTTCAGGTAATGAGAAGATTAACATACTTGTATGTCCTGCCATGTCTTACAGTTTATCTGGCTGTCCCTTGGCTGACAAAAGCATTCGGAGTATGCTGGCCACAAGCTCACAAGAACTCAAGTAAGATATAAAGAACAAATATTTTCTTTATAGATATTTATTTGATCGGAAATTGTGTAAAGTTGTATCAGAAATTAGAAATGCTGTCGGGAGAGCTGCTGCAGAAGGGGCTGATCCTGCTTGGAACATGCATTGAAGTCTCTAGAAATTCCATACAGGGGGGCTCTGTACATAAGTCTGTTGACCTAGTATGTCCTTTTGTGTGTCCATTAGGTGACAGGGATGGACAAAAGACAGAACTTCTAGAATTTCATCTTAATGATTGAATTCCTATTCAGTTTTTTTCTGAAGTTTGAGCTTGCTAGTTAGAGCAGAAAATTCCCATACAATTAGACTGATGAAACACTTCTGATTACACAAGCAGTAAAGCACTGCAGTTTCTCAGAAACAGTTGGAGGGAAAACAATTTGTTTTTTCCCAAATGCTTGCATAATTTTCCCCAGGTTTTATCGTTGCTACCAGCTTAATGCATTTTCTCATGTGACTATGTTTTTTAATGTTTACTTAGTTATCCCCTGCTTAAAATGAGTTCTTTACCATTCCTTTCAGTTCTCTGGAGTAACAATTTTGAACAATGAATGTTAGAGGATCATGAGACTTAGCTTTGCTCTGTCGTCCTGCACATATGCTCTACTGCCATTCTCTGTGTGGAAGCATTTTTTAGTGCTAGGACAGGGCAGTGCTCCTGAGCTGGTAATTTAGTTAATATGGAGAATGCAATAGGGAAAGTATGAATGGATACCTTATGCTGCCATACTGCTTAGCAGTATTCTGTCTCTACAATACATTTCTTGAGTTCAGTGCATACACTTATTAAAAATACCAAACAACTCTTGATGTAAACCATGGGCAAAATAAGAAAGCAAGCATGAGAAAACTGCTGGAGTAAGATTGCTCTCTAGTTTTACTTAATCTAGTTGCTAGAGGTAAACAATACATGCAAAATTTACATCTGATTTCCCACAAAGTAAAAAATAATATTTTGAAACTATTAGTTTAGGTCATGCTGGTATATGCTGCCAGAAGAATATGTGATATGTAAAAGGAGACGTAAATGAGATCAGGGAAAACATTTAATTATAAGGAGAAAAAGACATGCACACCTCAGAGAAACTCAGATTTGGACCTGGAATTTGGGTTGGAATGGGTCAAATAGTAGAAGTTTGAGGAAATGAGAATGCATAAGCAAAACACACTCAAGACTCTTGAGGTAGCATGAATATTTTAAGCAAATATTTTGCTGTTTTATCCCTTTATAAGGTTTCTACTTGTCTTAGGAAGCTGTTTCTGAATTACTTCCTCTCCTCTGCTTTTCTCAAACATCTGCAGTCAAGGCTCCCTGGTAGAAACCAGGAAGAAAAAAATCCCAAAACACCTAAACTTGAGATCACACTTCTACATCATGCCACTCTCTCTACTTATTTCAAGCTTTTCCTAAGGAAAAAGCAAGATTAAGTTAAAGTAATATTTTTAGGGTTTAAATCTATTATTTATTATTTATTAGCATAAATTATTAATTTAGCAGTTATCATTATACCAGTTGAACACATAAAACTCTATTAAGTTTCAAAATGACAGGATTTTAAGCAGGCTTCCTTAAATCATTTCTCCTTTGTATTTGCACTATATGGCAATTCTTGGTTTCTGATCAAATATTTTTCCACAGGATAACAAAGTAAGTCATTGCACAAGGCAGATAGTAATCATTACATAAACAACTAAATAATTTCTTCTCTTTTCCTTTAATATCCCATGTGAGGCCCTGTCTGTTATTCACTCCAGTTTTCTCAAACTGCCCTCTGAAGATAGACCTATTAATTCACTCATGCATTTGTCACTACCATCACATCTGAGTGTTTCCTAATTAATTTAGTTATAAAAGAATTTTTTCTTATCTGCAGTTATATTCTGAAGTAAATACGGTATTATCCTCATTTTAAACCAGAAAAATTAGGTATATAATTTTGATTGCTCCATTGAATACTTTTAGGACTCAATTTGTCAGTTCTTCACATTGTAGAGAGCTGTATATGTTCAAATCCTTGAATTTGCTTGGAGTTATGGGAATTTAGCTGATCTGTGTAGTGTAATTGATCCTTTTTGAAAAGGGATGAACTCTAGAGAAAAAGAAGGAGAGTTCAGTACCAGTTCCATTTACTCTGTCCTGTTTTTCTTCATCATTTTTTCTACATTGTTCCCTGTCTCAAGCTCCCTTGTTATCAGCCCATCTCCTGCCTCCATCACATTTTTATTTTTATTGTCCTCTGTCTCTACATCCTGTGAAGTTGGTACAGAGACAGAAATAAAGCGTCTTAGCATTTCCCACATGTATTTGAAAGCAGGAAAGTAGGAGTCCTATGGATGGGAGCATCCTTTATACAACTCTCATTTATGCTCTTGTTCTCTGCTTAAGATGGAAGAGGATGTAATCATGTAAATGTAAAGTGCATGCACAAAGCAGCTAAACCAAAGCTACATAAGGGAATTTGATTTTGAATTTTTTGAACTGTGAAGTACTTCATTTACATCTGTTATATTTCTGTGTGTGAGGTCTTGGAGTATAATTTCCTTGTTTCTAAAACGAGGAAGCAGAAGCTGAAGAGAGGCAGAGATTCCATAGTGTGGGATACTACTGGCCACCAGGCACCATGGAAAATTTTGGTGTCTGCTCTATAGCCTGGGCTGCTAGTAGTCCTAGCCAACTTCAGTAGAAGCTTTAGTGATCTGCGTGGACTGGTACGAGGAGATGGGGAACAGTGCTGGGATGTTTCACACATATTTGCTGACAGCAAAAGAGTAGTGAGAATCAGTAACCTTGGCTCCTGCCCCAGGCTGTAGAGGGAAATGTACACACATTTTTTACCTATAACCCAAGCTGAGATCTTCTGTCCTGTCCCTACCAATCTGTACTGTTCTCATCTCTTCTTCATCTTTTATTTCTTGTTCAGGTTTTCAGTGTAGTTTTTTCCATTCTTCCATAAGGATGTCAACCTTTTTAAAATTCTTGGCAAATAACTTGTTTAATGTATAGGGTACAGGGAACAATTGATAATGTAGTAGAAGAACTAATAGTGCAGTGTAGGAATAATATTTCTGGACTGCATAATTTGGAAGGATTTAATACTTCTGTGGCTTCACCATGTATCACATGTCACACATGTGTTGGTAAAGCCTTCATATCACATTTTACTAATACATGATCTCCTGGTGTGTATTTTACAACACATACAAATAATGTATAATGCAGCTTCCTAACTGGAATTTTGCTAACACACTGATTCGTTTTTTCATTCCCAACTAAAATATAAAATAGCAGACACTTCAAATAATATTCATTAATGGTATCATTCATATAATATTCACAATCAAAATAATATAAAAATCCTAAAAGGTTAGAGAAATGTTATTTTGCTTAACAGTCATGCTTACTGTATTGTGTTTTGGAAATTGTGGATCCAAGATTCCATTACTCACATTTCCTGTCTCTCAGAATAATAATGTTGCAACTTTCAATTAAATTGTTCCAGGGTCAGCAAAATTATTCCTTATCGCCCAGGTTTACCGTGCAGATTGCACAATTTTTCATTTTTGCCCAAAGCTCAAATAGAAAACTGAGAGCCTTTGTGCATAGTTTGTCAGCAGACTAAAGCAGTTACAGCCTGGTCAGTGATCTCCAATTAACAGAACAATATCTTCTGCTTCAATTCTCAGTTACTTATGCTGGGGGGGGGGGGAAAAAAAAAAGCTTGACAGCTTCAAAGCTGTCTGAAAAAATCAATATCTGGCAAGGAACCAAACTTTTCCAGTATTAAGATTTTTTGTTATAGTACTTGTGAAAAGCAAGTAATTTTTAAAGTACCTCCGAACACTATATTGATGAGTAAAGTTAACTATGATGGGAAAACAGTTAACAGCCCACCCAGTGACACCTACCAGTATTAAAGTATTCATAAATTAAATTCCATGTGATCTTACCAAGGGGCTTTTTCTTATCAGTTTTCTTTATTTATTCCTTATCATAGCAGGTTTTTCTACCAGGTACAATTACTTCTAAACTGTAATAGCATTGTGCAATTATAAATACTGTTCAAAACAATATTTTGAAGCACCAGATCTTATTCAAAACAAATTTAAAAAAAAAACAAAACTCAACAATCCAAAGTTAAAATTACTTCTTGTTTTAAAAGGACAGATTTAGTTCATTAGTAAATCAATCCCAGCTAAAATACAGTTTACCGACTGTGATAATTTCTAATCGGTGTCCTGTCGATGTGTGAACCTGAGAAGCCAAGTACCAGAGACTCCCAGAAGGTGACAAACTTATTTCTACGTAGTGCTACTTAGATGTAAAGATTATCACAGTTTTTCAAAGGCCATATATATATATATATATATATATATACACACACACACATATATATACACATTATGTATATAGCACTAAGAGTTAGCTTGGTCTGCTGTGGAACTAAATATCGCATCCTCAACATCTACTCTTGTTGTCTTGGTTCAGTTTTCTGCCAGACAATCCCATTATTGCTTATTCTGAAGAATCCAATTCTCAGGAAGATTTGCAGTTCAACCAGGTGCCTACAAGTTTGGATACTTCCTGATACAGTTGTAGTATGCCCAGTCCTTCAGTCCCAAAGCATCTGTGTGGATGTTCTTGTTTTCTGTGGAGGATGTCTTTTGGTATTTCCTGTGGAGGGACGAGTGCAGTCTCCTTTCCCTCACTACAATAAAACCTGAGCGTTTTTGTTTCCCACGTCTCTTCTTAACTCTAAGTGAGGAGATCAGTCTATTTTTGCATGGTCTCCACGATAAAGTAAGAGTCAGAATTTCTGTGCCTCCATCTTTTTCCATGTCATCCTGCCACAGTGATTTCCATATTCTTAGTGATCTTCTACTCTCACTCATCTCCTTGTTCCCAGAGGTGTAACCTTGGCAGTGGTCACATTGAAAAGTGAACTTCTCTGAAGCTCTCCCTGTTAGCCATGATTCTTCTTGAAAAACAACTCCATGCAGTACAGTGTTTTTGTGATAGAAAGGATATCATTACCTCATACTTCTAGGGAAACTCTTCTGTATTAATATATTATTTATTATTTATTTTTACTTTTGTGATTTTACTGCAATTTGCTCAGCAAGAACTGGGAAGAAGAGACAGCCTCCTGGAAACTAAGAAACTTCTGTTGCTTTTATTCTGATGAATATATAAAGTAAAATATTACTGGAAAATAGTAGTATTTTCCTCCTTGCTGTCTTCATCTGGTAAAAAATTGACCTTCTCTAAATAAAAATTTAAAATGCAGGGACAAAAATTATTAGGATATATTAGCAAAACACAGAAACATTTTCCTCTTTAGACAGGTAACCACATTATTCTTGGACATTTACCAGCGCCTATACTATTTTAAACTGTGATAGCTCTCCCAATATACAGTCACTTTATGTACTCAAACCAGTTATTTCTGCAGATTTCTGTTTACCTACTGGAGTGAATTCTCCACTTATGTCCTGTGTTTTCCACTTGAGGTGTTTCTGATGTTCAGTACCTAGATGTGCATTTGTTATTTCATCTGCAAAGAAGTATTGTCCCTTGCCTTGTCTTGCCTTGCCTAACCTTGCTTTCCCTTTCCCATCTTCCCCTTCCCTTTTCCTGTTGAGATTACATCTGTCCTCCTATAAGAATGCAGCAAGCCTGAGACCCATTATATAGTTTTCACTCACTTTTATCTTAGAAAATTATTCTTTGGTGCAAAAGAAATGACCATTTCCATTCCTATTATCACCTTTTTTACTCCTGTTATTTATGTATTTTTTTTCTACATGGAAACTTAATAGAAGTTGTCATTACAGTTTTTCTTGAATACTAAGGTTGTTGAGCCTAGTAAGTAATCTTGTGTTAAGCTGAAATACTCCTTTGATGATAAGTATGTATCCTTTGAATATGCAGACACTTTGAAATTCCTTGATGCTTTAGCTTTTGTATAGGAAATGTGATTGCAAGGACCAGATGTGATGTATTTGGAGAAATGCTAAAAAGTGCTTAAGTGAGCCATTTGTAAATTATAGTGTTTTATTAATTTATCTGCAATGTTGTGGTAAAAACACCTGAACAAACTGTAGTTTTTGATGTGTTCTTAAATTGCAAGTTAGTGTGCTAGTCTAATTTAAATTATTAAAAACAAAACCAAGGAACATAGGTCCCTAATTATTAGTTCACCTATAAGAAATAATCTTCCCCATTTTGCTCAACAATCCTTGGGCCAAGTGAAATTAGGAATCTTATGTGGTTTCAGTGGGTTTTTTTTGCATTTTTGTTTCCTGTATTTATTGCAGATTTCCACTTGGATACCTTATCTTTGATGGCAGCATGCATGCCTGGCCAGAACAGAACACCTTGGGCTCTGTTCCTGCACTTCTCAATACTCAAATGGGCACTGTAGGTTATACCTAGCATTTCCAACCTCATGTTGTGTGGTGTTATTATAATGTCCTTTGTATAGAAACCCATCATCTGCAGCAACCTCATCTCTGTAGTCGCAATAAGTTTTATGGAAGTGGCTGGGCTTTTTCTCTGTTAGAATAACTCATTCAGACTCTGGTAAGGCTGAGTCATTCCATTTTTCTCACTTAAGTTTGTCAACTTTTGTCTCTGAAATGGAAAACACTTAAGTTTTGTTTACATGAGACCCCTTATCATTGTTTTCATTACTCAGAGGTAATCTTAAAAGCATGTACTCTCTAAAAAGCTCCTTAAAAGCCATCTGCATATTGGTATCTCTGATGCTGTGAAATGTTCCATGCAGGCACGAAATTGCTTGCATGAAGCACCTTGCAGAATCAGGGCCTTAGTAAGTTGTCAATTCTGTGAAATGCTCTGAAATGAGAGGCTTCCTTTGCATAGTGGTATCTATAACGGCCAAACAGCTCATGGCCTGTTTCTTTATGTACTTAATTATTCAAAACAAAAGATAACAGTAACTTGTATTTTTTTACTGTTTGGATTTGAATCAGTATTTTAAATGATTTGCCACTCAGTTATTACCAAAATAATCTCAATTCAGATGAACAGTCACTGAATTAGAATAATTTTTTCAAAGCAACCTCTATGACTTAAAGAGTCTAAACTTAGTTTTTAGAAGGAGTTTAAGTGATGGGCATCCACATCCCTGCAACTTCTATATGCCTAACTTTGAAATTGGAATTCAGTGTCTGCAATAACAACTTAGGCAGTTTTGAAGGTACACTATTTAGTTCCTAGCTCTTCACTAATCACCAAATATTTCAGCGTGAATGTTTATTTGATGGTTTATTTTAATTTTTGAAGCTTTTCTCTTGTCAGTCATTCTAGTGCCATACTGTGCAGTTTCTAAGCAACTATTCTGAGAGGAGCACTTAATTGTGATTAATTATAAATGAATTTGTTTAGCTATGTTAATATGCCCAATGAATCTCTCTAAGGCCTTCTTGTCTTGGAGTTTTTTTCATTTGTACAGTTGCCTCTGTCTTCCTTGGGTTTGGTCATACTTCTTTGTCATTGAACTTGTCCTACATAATTAATATCATTCAACCTGGCATTTGCTTGTAATCGATTCAAGGGTCTTTTCTTTGGCACAATTTGGTAATTGTGCTGACTCCCATTGTGGTGTTGATCATTTTTGCTTCAAATCAACAGATCATAACCAATTGCTCATTCCATCCAGATCTGCAAAGATCTGCAACATGATGCTGTGGTATATCCCAAGTGCTGAGGTGATCCCCATGGGAAGTTGCATAAACTATACAGTTGCTAAAAGGGGAATTAAAAATGCAGTGTTTTGCACTTTCTGTGTTTGGTCAGACTTGCCAAAACCCTTTAATATATACCCCAAAATGAAAGTAATTTTGTCACTTGTAGTCCTAAACATGATTGTCCAGATCCTCAGTTGGTGTAAATTAGCATAGCTCCACTGCCTTTGAAAGAGTTACGCTAAGATACAACAGTGATGATCTGGGCAGATGCCCTCAGCTACTCTCTTGGGCTAGCATTCATGTTTGATTGCCTTATTTAAATCTTTTGAAGTTACAAAATTCTTTATATTATTTGGTTTCTTAAAATGACCAGTTGCTAACTTGATTATGTGGTGTCTGTATCTGCACAGTAACATCTGATTTTGCCATGCAGTTAAGTTCATCCCTTTCCTTTTATCTCAGTGCTATTGGGACTTTATGTGGCACACATTTTTTGCAGCACTGTAGTATCTATATCAATGTTTTATATCTCTAAAATATCCCATATCCCTCATAAACACCTCATTGTAATCTTCTTTTACAATATTTTTGTATTCCCAGTAAGTGGAATTTACATTTGCTCATCTGCATGTAAAAACTGCTCTTCTACCGTAACACACACAGAATTTCTACTGCTTCAAAGTCTGTTGATTTCTCTCCTTCCACAGATAACAGCACTGTGTTCTTTCAGCATGGCCTCAGTTGTATGAAACAACATTAAATTTTGAGGAGTACTTTACCACTGGCCATCATTAATGATTTTTGTATGCTTAACTGTGCTTGCACTGTACTCAGCTTCAACAGTATATGTTTTCTGTAATAAGGAGGCAGAGGAGGACTGAAGCATAAGCACATTCCTATCATTAGGTATTATTTTTTGGACTATGGGAAAATAAGGAAAAAAGACCCTTAAAAAAGAAGCTAAATAAATTGTATTTAAGATGTAGTCTCCAGAGTTATAATATTGACAGAGTTTCATTCAAATAATGAGCTGTAAAGCAGTCAGTCAGAGTGATACTTAAAATGCCTTCTTCGGGCTTCAGGGTTAACAGTACACTGTGAGATGGACAGAACCTAGTTTCCAAATTTTCAGACTGCAAATTAATGGGAATGTCATTGTGAAAGTATGTGATCAGTTAAAAGAACTGTAATTTATTCAGAAGAGATTACATACCCAAGTATTTTTCTTCTATATTAAATAGGAAAATAGTCAAAACATACAGATGCTGTTAGTTTATAAGAAAACAAATTCATAGACTTTCTTTTCTTTTTTACAGGTAGAGAACTATATTTTTCTAGGCCAGTCTGGCATTTCTACATGGGGCACACCAAAAGTATTCTAAAGAACAATTACAAAATCACAACTTCGACCTTTTACCAGTAAAACTATGAGCTTAGGGGGTTTTTGTTTGCTAGTATAAGCTGAGGATAGCTAAAAGAATTAAAATGAAGTCTACTGAATGCTGAATTCAGAGTTTAATAGATGAAAAACATTCATTTTTGACTCTAAGATTGGAAGCTATTTCAGTAATGAATCAGATATGATGTCAGACAATAGGTGAAGAGTAAAAAAATCTTCATTATTTCTTAAAAATAATTGTGGGTTTGGTTTTTTTTTTGTTTGTTTTTTTTTTTTTTTTAAATCCCGGAGTTATTCTTTAATGGGTAGTGAGTTCAGAAATTGCTGGGCATTTCACAAATAAGTTTTCATTTAAAAGCTGTAAATGTTTATAATGCTAGAAACTGCAGAGATATGCTGGACACTGCAGAGAAAAATCACTGGTTTTTTTCCCCATGAATAAGATTTGTAAAAAAACTATAGAAAAAAACCTCAGGGGGATCATAAAAATTTATATGGAAATAACTGAATAATTTTTAAAAATGATAGATCATGGGCTTCTCCTCAAGGCTTCTCCAGGAACCATTGTAGGTGGTGGTTTGTTTTCCTCTGATGCACTAATCAAGCAACATCTGTCAGGAAAGCGTAAGTATTTTCTATAAGTATAGGTATCATGAAGGAGGGGCAAGGGCCTTGCTTTTGAATAACATGGAATGCAATTTTTGTGACTTGAATGTGAAGAATCTGAAAGAATGAAATTATTAAGAATGTTTTTCTTTACTTTTTTTAAACCAACTAAGGTTTAATCCTCAATATTCACATTCACAGAAAAAGTCCTTTATTGGTTCCAATTCTTTACGGAGACTTAATCCAAAATCTTTTTAGCTAATAGAATCATAGAATCACAGAAAGGTTTAGGTTGGAACGGACTTTAAAGATCACCTACTTCCAACCCTTCTGCCGTAGGCAGGGGTACCTTCCACTAGACCTGGTGACTCATAACCATCCAACCTGGCCTTAAATACCTCCAGAGATGGGGCACCCACAGCATCCCTGGGCAACTGTGTCAATAGAACACCTCCCACTGTCTTTAGCTAGCTTTGGATCCAAGATTATGTTCTGCAGCTTTGAAAAGCTTTCCCTTAGTAGCATGTTTTTAGTGGAGTGAGAATATTACAAGGCCAAATTCCATGCAGAGTTTGTACTCCTTCCACTTGAGAAAAGCAGTTTCAGGTTGATACTGTCATAGACAGGGTCCTATCACTATTTGTTTCTAACAAAAAGAGTATTTTTAAAGTTTAATTATTCAAGTATTGGTAAAGAAGTTCTTAACTTTTGTTGGAAAACTATTTGACACAATAAATCTCTGTAAATTAAAAATTATTGACATTCAATGCAAATGCTGCAAATTTTTTATGTGAAACTATTATCCAGAATACTATTATTATGTTTAATAATAATTTAACTGATTTTAATTTTATTTTTACAAATTTTTGTGTTAACTCTATTGAAGTGAGAGTAAATGCTGCTGATTCACAAATTGTAATAAGGAAACACATCAGGACCACATATCTCCAATTTTTGCAAAACTCCTGTGAATGCTAATGTACCACAGACCAGATGTATTTATACCTTCATACAAGGTCTTACATAATCAAGAACAATCTCAAAAATATTTATATTCCATCTTAAAATTCAAAAGGTAGTGGGATTGTCTTTTTTTATCCATTCATGTCAATGAAGATACTTCCATTCAAAGGTAAAGTAAATGCAATGAGTAAGATATCTATCCAAAGGTTGATTTTTTAAATAAGCTTCTCTCACCATGTAAAGGGGAATTTGGCTGTTTTTAAAGACACTGCCAATGGATTACATTCTGTGCAAGAGATACAGTTTACAACTATAAGCACTGGGAAGTGGCAATCTGTGGGAGACCTTTCTGTAAAATGTAGTTTTCTTGGTAACTTATTCCACGGTTGACCTTCCTGTTACCCTGTATTCATCTTGAAATTAGTGGTTTTCCTGTGTCTGAATGTGTGCTGAGTGGAATTTTGCCTATCTCTACTTCATGCAAGAAGGTTAAGATGTTCTTCTTCCATGTCATGTATAGCCAAGTTTCCCAACCTCTGAGCTAATCAAAACAGAGAATTTGTGTTGCAGATAGGTTCCTGCCCAGTGTAATAATATTCTTCCAAGTCCTTGGCAAGGGGCTTTTATTTAACAGGAATAGTTGCAAGGATAGCGATTTCTTAAAAAAATACTGTGGCAGAGTTTGACTAGAAGATGCAAACATTCACTCTGATGAAAGTTATGGTTCTTCCTAACCAGCCTGGAAAAAGAAAAGTATTAATCAAAGTTTAGACAAGGTCTGTATCAACACTAACCAAGTCAATTAGAAATCACAGTAAGGAAAAGTAAATACATGCTCAGGCTTATTTGACTATAAGCACACTAAAACAGGAAGTGGTTTTGGAAAAGAAGTTTATTGCTTTGAAAAAGTCAGAGAGAAGCCTTGTATAAGTCACGTAAGGCAAAGGTAGCCTCTCACTGAGAGCTGCTTTTCTACCTCAGCAGTGCATGGGAGTTGTGAGCCCCAAGGTACAGCATAACCCAAGCACTGCACGCAGCCACACGGGGCCATTGTCCTGCACAGCCCTTTTTCCCTGGCTGGAGCCTCCAACCTCCCTGCACTGTGCAGCTGCTTCAGAAACTATTCCTCCAGCTTTCAGACTGCAAACCTGATGTAGCCCTTTCGTGAGGTGTTTACAGTATAAACCAAGCTTGCGCTGCCTTGTCCTATGGGAGTTGCAGAAGGGGAAAAGGTACAAAAGCATGGACTTTCTGCCTTTGTTAAATTTGATAAGAAAGTAAAGAGGGCTCAAGTCAGAAAAAGACACGAGAGCATATCCCACGACAATGAAAAGCACAATTGATTCTCAAGTGCTCTACTTAATGATACCTTGGAACATTCATACGGAGCTGGAATTATTACTCAAGTGCTGTTCAATACAGTCTTAGATTCCAACAGAAAAATGAAGAGTTTAGCTTGAAACAGTTCTAATGGTCTTATCAGAGTTTCCTGCCCTCATTGAAGGGGTATCTCCTTTGTTCTCATAATGTGCAAACTGCCTCATCCACTCTGACAGGTTAGCATGAAATGACACCAATTTCAGGTTATTGAATACTGTACTAAAAGCGCCGTTGTTTCTTTTGCTGTTACCCAGACAGCTGCAGCATCCTTTCAGGGGGAGCAGAAAACTCTGAAGCAGAGGCAGATGGATGGCCAGAGTAGAAGCTGAGAGTATTACCTCGGGTACACAGTCCCTCTCACAGATCAGGATATTTGTTGTGATCCACTTCATCTACCTCACTGAGAATTTCTGAGCATTCATTAACTCTGCAAGCTGGATTTCAAAATCATCATTTTTATTTATTGAGAAGAACATATACAAATACAAAGAAATATACAAATACTTTGAATATATAAAACTACACAGACAAATTTCCTGATGGTTGAAACTTGAACTATTCAGAAGGGACTGGAATCAAGGAAAAATGATAGTGCGTGGTGTTTCTGGAATAGAGTCTCTAACTAAAAGCTGCGTCTGTACTGCCAATAGGAGGCCAAACAGTATTCTCTATGATACGGCTTTTAAGATGCATTACAGAATTACAAAATCATGTAGCCAGGGGTATCCAAAGGTTAGCTAGTCTAAGCTCCTGCTCAGAACAGGTCCAGTTGGAATAGGTTGCTCAGGACCTTGTCCAGTCCAGTTGTGAGTGTTGCCAAGGTTAGAGTTCCCACAACTGTTCCAGTGTTTGACCAGATTGATGTTTGGGTTTGGTTTTGTTTTTTTTTTTTTAAATTTATAATAAATTGTCTTTCCTATGCTGAACTTTATCCCTGTATTGACTGTTCTTCAGCTGTGCAGCTCTGAGAAAACTTCTGTTACGCCTTCACCATGAATCTGTTAGGTATTTGTAGACAGCAATACAATTCCCTTACACTTTTTTTTCATAAGAATGAGCAAGCTAACTTCCTCAGTTTTGGATATCAAGTCCTTCAGGCCCAAAAACACCTGGCAATGTCTTGTGCAAACCTGCATCTTAGTGTTTGTGGTCCTGAGAGTTCTGGGAAGAAAATTGTACCTTCTTAAGTGTGAATTCATTACATCCGGTTTTTCTGCCCAGTGTCTAACAGTGGAGTATACCTCAAGGCAGTAGGATGGAATCCTTGTAGAGATGGGCATAACTGCCCAGCTGTCCTCCTTGCAGACAGGTTCATATTTAGACTCTCACTAGGGATTTTTCCCTTCAGTATGAATTAAATATGCTTACTGCATGTCTGAGGTAAGTTAGCACTCAGTCTGGAGCATGAGTCTAAAGACAGCCACATGAAAAATGAGAGCAAGTCTGAGAGGATTTCAAGAATCAGTATAAAGTCACACAGCAAATCAGTAACAAAACTGGATTTCCCTTAGCTGCACTGTTCATTAGCCTTCTTACTAGACCAGACTGCCTCTCACAGTCTGATATAATTCACATGTAGTATTTTCATATTTCTTTACTTAGGCTTCTGACAAATGTTTTTAGGCCTAGAGGGAAAAAGCTGCTTGTTTTCATGAAATGAAAACTGGAGTATTTTGTTCACTTGCTGGAGATGCCTCATCCCAAGATAGAAGGTAGTATCTGTTTTATTTGTCTGGGAAAGCAAAACTCCTGAGTTTGCTCCCTTTATCCAGATGGTAGCCTGTCCCTCTTACTGGATGATACATGTTTCCAGAGAGAAATGCAGACATGCAGAAAACATGTAAAAGTCCATCCAGCGTAAGGAAGTTCATGCTACAATAGCACTTCTCAAGGTTACTAGTGAGCACAATGCAGTGGCTGCATGTGGAGTAAAGCAACTCTCA